>NW_023425346.1:102325499-102935650 GCF_014108415.1 Molossus molossus
TGGGGCTGAAGGAGGTAAGGGTATTGATCGAGGAGGATTGCTATCATTGTCAGGCGGCCTTGTTTATCACGGCCAGTGCAGGTCTTGCTCACCACTATGGCCTGGAGAGGACTTGTCACAGTACATGTTGTTTGAATGGCCGGATGGGTAGGTGGGTGTGTGGATGTGTGGGTAGGTGGGTGGGTGGGTGGGTGGATGGGTGGATGGGTGGGTGGGTGGATGGGTGGGTGGGTGGATGGGTGGGTGGGTGGATGGGTGGGTGGGTGGGTGGGTGGGTGGATGGGTGGATGGGTGGATGGATGGGTGGATGGGTGGATGGGTGGATGGGTGGATGGGTGGATGGGTGGATAGGTAAGTATTTGGGAAGGTGAATGTGTGAGTAGGTGGGTGAATGGATGAGTGAGTGGGTGGCTGGACAGATAGATGCACAATTGGGAAGATGGATGTGTGAGCGGGTGGATAGATGGTGGGTCAGGTGTGGTGACTGGAGTATGTTATTAAAGTAAGTAACTGGAGAAGGTAAACAGAAACTGGGTTGAAAACAGGTAGAGAGGTTCATCTGAGTTAGAAAACAGTAAGAGAATGTAAACTATTCTGAAACAACGAGGAGACAGGTAGGGAGCACAGCCGGGCGAATCAATCTGTTCTGAAGGTGCGGCGCATGGCAGAGGTCCGGACTGAGGCAGCAGAAAGGGTTGAGGGCCTCCTGTGGGGAAATTCTATAAAGAACCAACAGCAGGTGAATCCAAGGATCCCCAAAACCAGAGTTTATCTTTCCTTTAACTGATATAACTATGTATAGTATTTAAAGTTGCAGGCATTTTAAAACTTGGAACTTTGATTTGCAGATGAAGTACAACCTGCCCTCCTGGTGTGACCGAGTCCTCTGGAAGTCCTACCCGCTGGTGCACGTGGTGTGTCAGTCCTACGGTGAGTGGCGGTTGGCGGTTCTGTGCTCTAAACTAAAGGGCTCTGGTCTGTCCCTCTGTAAAGTGAGAGAGCTCCCTGCAGCCCTTGTCAGGTCACCTGAAAAAAGTGGGTGCCTCCTCTCCCATCTTAGGCGGCAACATGCTATCTTCTGGGTTGGATGGTGGAGCACTTTTAAAGAAATCCATACTTGTCTCCTTGGAAAAAAGCATAGTAGGTTTGAACTCTATAAAGGTGGTGTTTCCGTAGGTCAAATAGTCAAATATCGGAAAGGCACATGGTTCTACCTACTACGCATCATAGTATACATACATGTCATTTGGGAGATTTCAAGATGAAATGAGTTAAACTGAAGAAATAGGCCTAATAGGCTATTTTAAAGTAAATATGCATGGAAAAATTATCAAAACGATTAATAACTTGACCCTAGGGATGGAAGCTGTGCTGCAGGAATTTTTAATCGCTTGAGTGCTTATTCTTGAAAGCTGCTTGTTCGTTCCCATTATCCAGAACTACGCAGAGTTACTTGCAACACTTATGCCCAGACAGCAGCATCCCAAGGAGGGCCGCCCCTGACCCAGCATGCTCCTCATGCGACCACGTCCCTGGCCTGGGACCCCTGACAGGCTGCTGTGACTCGGGCCTGTCCCACAGCTGAGGCCTCCCACCCTGACCCTCCCACCCCCTCCGAGCAGGGAGTCTTGCTGCTGCCCGGTGGCCACCTTCATGGCTCCCCCCTCTCTCTGGGGATCGGCAATGCCCACCTTAACCCACGTCCCATACAGTCGAACTGACTTTCATTGCTTTGTATTATGCCTGCCTCCTGCTGTCCAGAGGGACCAGAGCAGCTACCCTGGGGTAGTTGAAGGCATGCAGGTGGTTTAAGGGAAGGGAAAGTTAAAGATGGAGGGAATTTTGCTAGTGATATTTCACTGAATGCCAGAGGGCACAGTAGAAGGGTTTAATGAATTATTCAATTCAAACCAAGCAAGAACTTGGGGGTGGGGGAAGGAAGGAATGTCCAGAGCTGAGAAAATGGGGGCCCACTGGGAGCTTGCATCTTATGGTGATGACATAAATAGGATGTATCCGTTAGCTATTGCTGCATAACAAACTACCCTAAAACTTGGTGGTGGCTAACAGTTCTCGGGGCTCAACTTGGACTGCTCATCTCTGCTGGGTTCGGTGTCACCCAGGCCCAGAGCCCATTCAGATCTGGGGTTGGCTGGCTGGCGGCAGGGGCAGTGGTGGTAACTCAGCCATGAGGGCTCTTCGTCCAGCAGGCTAGTCCAGGCTGCTTCCTTCTGGTCCTAGAGTTCCCAGCTGCACGCCTCAGATGCAGAAGTGCCTTTTAAGTCTCCGCTTGCCTCACGTTTGCTAATGTCCTAATGACCAAAAGAAATCACGTGGCCAAGCCCAGACTCGCTGTGCTGGGGGAGACACACAGAGTGTGGTTGCAAGGGTCCACCCGCATTCCAGGGCATAGTCAGTGCTATTATGTTCAGCATCTATCTAAAATATTTTAAAGAACATTTTCAAAAACCTTCCTGTCCACCCTGTAACTTCTCGCTGGGACACCCCCTCTTCCATGGCCACCATAAATGTGTAGCCCACACACAGCCCGACTGCCCATCTTCCTCTCTGCTGCCTCACGCAGCACCGAACCCTCACTGACTTCCTTCTGTCCGTGTCCAAACATGTTTCAGGTGGGGGCCCCTCCTGCCCTCTTCCCTCCTGTCTTAGGGAAGGGGTGTCCCCCTTCCTGAGCTAACTTTTTCCCTGAGCTCACACTCCAATCCCTCCTTCTCCCCAGTCCCAGTGACCCTTCTGCTCCTCCTCCTCCATCCCACCTCATCATCGCATCTGTCTCCTGTTTCAGTTTCCTTCTGATGACCGTTAGTGAGGAAGCATTTTTTCCGTGTTTAGGAACCACCTGTATTGTTTTTGTGGATTTTCTGCCCATAGCCTTTGGTTGGTGGAGGGGTGGGATGTTTCTCTTTATCTTGCTGATTTGCAAATGCTTCATCGAAAAGGAAGGAAATCTGTTGTATTGCCTGGGCTGTTTCTCCTTTGCCCATGAATGGTTGGTGTGTCCTGGTTTCCTCCTTGTCTCTTCTCATCCTTCATGTCTGTCCTGTGGAGCCCAAACACCCTCATGGTTCTGCTTCCACTAACCGCATGACCCCAATTCTAAAGATACGTCTGCAGCCCTGAGTACCCAGCCAGACATCTCCATGTGCTATAGCAAGAGCACTTAGAACTCAGCATCGCTGGAGCTGTGGTCTTTCTCTTACCCACGCCAAACGCGCTCTGCTCCCTTCCCTTCTCCTCCAAGCCCCACGCTCCTTAAAAGAGTTGTCTACCCTCCATGTCCACACTTCATCACCCCACTCTCCCGATCCTGCGAGTTGCGGTGGGATGTGGGAAGTTGCCGTCTCTCTTACTGATGAGCTAGTGACCTTAAATCCCCATCCCACTCTGGGCTGTGGCTTCTCATCAACACAACAGAGTGCTTAGGACCAGAAGAATCTCCGCAGTCCACACTCCACGATCTGAATCGTGAGTCTTTAGGGAAAACGAGCGCAGACACCCTTCAGCCATGGAGGAGACTGTGTCGCACCTCACTGAGACTTGAGTGCAGTTGTGGAAGGTCAACAGGTGCAAACATTCTGGAATGATTCCCCGGTGTGAGCCGATTTCTGCTGTAGGTTTGCCACCCTTGCTTTGGCCAGAGGGTTTTGCTCAGAAATGCCTTCCCTTCCCTGCAGGCAGCACCAGTGACATCATGACCAGTGACCACAGCCCTGTTTTTGCCACATTTGAGGCAGGAGTCACCTCCCAGTTTGTCTCCAAAAATGGTAAGTGGTGGGCAGTGTCCTTCCCTTCATTTTCCACACAAACAGGGGCCTTGAGCACTTGTCTGCTGGTTGTAACAGTGAATTGTTTTCATTAGATGAAGGCACCTCCTTCCAGCAAGTCCACAGTCCATTGGTCTGATTTCTTCATGTCCAAGCACCATCATGACGTTGGTCCAGAGCATTTGCTTGTTCTCTGTGGCAAATGCATCAGCTTTTTAAGCCTCGGTTCTAGTACAGTCTTTTAAATTGGGTAAATGAGTGTTTTCTAAGGTGTGGCATGTCTACCACTGAAGAGTCCGGATGGAACCTGGATGACAATTTATCAGTCCTGCGTTTATCTTAGTATGTTTCACGGTTTTCTCTTCTGTGTAAGACAAGCAACACTGATTTTCCATTTAGTCTTGTGATAGATCTTCCTATTTATTATTTATTTATTTATTTATTTTCTTTATTGATTTTAGAGAGAGAGAAAGGGAGAGGGAGAGAGAGAGAAACATTGATGAGAGAGAACATCGATTGGCAGCCTCCTGCATGCCCCCCACTGGGGATCGGGCCCACAACCTGGGCATGTGTCCTGACCAGGAATCAAACTGGCAACCTCTTGGTCATCACTCAACCACTGAGCCACACTGACTGGGCTAGACCTTCTTATTTAAATACGTTTATTAAAGTTTAAAAAGTAAGTCAAAGGAAAATTCAAGTTGATATTAGTGCGGATGTGTGGTAGGCAGAGACAGTAAACATTGTGAAGATGGGATGCGATGACGAAGTTTGGGGAAACACTAGAGTAAATAATACTTACATTTGCAGGTAAATTTTCAAATAATTCAGCTTAGCCCTGATCACCGGGCCGGCCACCTTCATCCCATCAGGGGCCTATTGGTCTCTCTGGCCTGTCCAGCCCTGGGCCTGGGTGACTGGGGAGCCATGTTGTCACTTTCTCTGCCCACCCCCCACATCTGTGGTCAGCAGACAGTCCAGACTCATTTGGGAAGGCTGAGCAGGGGGCTCAGCACAGGTTGGAAGAGCCTGTGTCACTGTGTCCTTCAGGCTGTGATGGACATGGCTGAGGCTGCAGCAGAGTTCCCGGGACACTTCTCCGTGCTGTTGGGTCTGACATCCCCGCCCAGCAATGTGACCTCCCTCTCCTTGCAGCCATGACCCACCATCCTGCCTCCTTCCCAGTGGCCACTGTGGTTTTCCAGAACCTTCCACCTGCTCCCTACCTCCCACCCATCTCCCCTTTCTCTGAGTGCCTGCAGCATTGGTGGGGTAGCCCCAGTTTTCGCACCCTCAGTGAGGGCCCTCAGCGAATCCTGTTAGGCTTGCCACCCCGCCTAACAGCCACAGCACACGCCCACCGACCCCGACGGCCTGGACTGAGGGCTGGCCGAGCGTCTGCCTAAGCCCAGCCCGGCCCAGGTGCCGTGGGGCTTTCAAACAGAAAGGAGAGCTCAGGGATAAGCCAGACAGAAAAACAAGTACTGCAGGGAATTCCTTATGTGTGGACACTGAACATCACTCAGCAGGGTTCATGGAGCACAGAAGCAGAACAGGATGGTGGTTGCCGGGACGGGGGTGAGAGAAATGGGGAGGTGTAGGTCAAAGGGTACAAAGTTTCGGCTACAAGATAAAGACGTTCTGGTGATCGACGACTCAGCCGGTGACTAGGTGACAATCCAGGGTTACGGCAGTGCATTCTTGAAACTGACTGAGAGTAGATCTGAGTGTTCTCACCACACCGGAAACCCCACAGAAAACAGTTCACTACATGGGGTGATGGATATGTTCAATGTCTTGATCTTGGTGATCATTTTACAATATACATCTAAGTAAAACATCATGTTGTACACTTTAAATATACACAATTATAATTGTCAGTGATTCCCCAATAAAGCTGGGGAAAAGAAGAAGATGGTGCAAGGAAGGATGGGGAGAGAGGAAGGGAATGTCTGTCCCTGCTCTCCGTGGCTCAGAATTAATGTGAGAGCATCATCTAGGGCAATCCACTTGGGTCCCCTCCCCACTGCGGGGAGTCTGTGTATCTGTCAAATAAAACTTCCCTTTTGTGCCCAGCCGGTACAGCTCAGTGGTTGAGCATCAACCCGTGCACCAAGAGTTTGCCAGTTTGATTTCCGGTCAAGGCACATGCCCAGGTTGTGGGCCTGATCCCCAGTGAGGGGTGTGCAGGAGGCGGCCAATCAATGTTCTCTCTCATCGATGTTTCTATCTCTCCCACTCCCTTCTTCTCTCTCTAAAAATCAATAAAGAAAAAAATTTTTAAATCAATAAAGAAAATTTTTTTTAAATCAATAAAGAAAAATATTTTTTTTAATCAATAAAGAAAAAAAATTAAAAGTAAAAAACTTTCCTTTCGCTTGGGAAAAAAAAAAAGCATCATCTAAATGAATAGCGTTGACAGCAAGTAGTCTGAGCACCGGGGAGCAGGAGCTCAGAGTGAGGAGAGGCGGTGACTGCCCGAGGAAGGAAGCACAGGGATCCCTCACGGCCTGCACTCAGAAATGGGATGGATTTGGGTGTCCAGCCGCTGGGTGCGCAGTGGGGAAACCCCTGGACAGGCTCTTCGCCGGAACTAGTGAGGGGCCGAGGCAGCGAGCTTAAGGCCATTGCCCGAGGCCGCACGCTCTAGTGGCAAAGCCCGGAGTAGCTCCGGGCCTGGAACTCTTGGTTCTTCGCACCCTGCTCCCCACATTTTTGGTTCGTCACAGAGGCGGTTACCCCTGGGATGCTCAGTGTGGCTGGTGGGACGTCAGGGAGACCTGTCCCCCGGACTCTCCCCTTCCCTGGCCACAGGAGCTCTGCGTGGGGCGGCTCCGACGTGCTCCTGCCCGGGCACACGGGAACTGGGTCTCTGTTCGTCCTGTTCCAGGCCCCGGGACTGTCGACAGCCAAGGGCAGATCGAGTTCCTCCGGTGCTACGCCACCCTGAAGACCAAGTCCCAGACCAAATTCTACCTGGAATTCCACTCGAGCTGCTTGGAGAGTAAGAGCTGAAGGCTCCCTCTGGCGTGGCAGCCATGACTCGGCCTTACGTGCCTTTCCGTTGACGGTGCTGTGCCCCGTTTCCGCTCTCCGGGGAGGACTCGTGGGTGCACCCCAAGGGGGTGCAGAAGTGGGGCTGCAGGCGGAGGGGACACCAGTTATGTGGGGGTCTCCCAGTGGTCTGCGATGCCCCGCTCCAGGGGCAGGGTGGTCACTGATGCGCTGACCACTGAGCCCGTTGTAGGCGCTGGGCAGCTGGGTCCTTCCCTTGCCCCTCAGGGCAGAATGTAGCCCACTCGAGGGTTCCCGCAAGCCAAGCTGATTCAGCCACAGGGTCCTGGGTGAACGTCCAGAGCTTCTGGAGGCCGGTGCCAGGCCCTGAACCGCCCGCACCTCCCCACAGTCCTACGCTCTAGCCGGTACCACGGGCGCTTTCGCAGGGCGTCTGGAGCAGCGAGAGCAAGCTGGAGATGACCGGCCTCCCCTCGGCCAGCAGTTAGCACAGGACTCTTTCTAGGTGACACTTCTAGGCGTGTTTTCTAAGGCTGTTCTGTGTGAGGAGACCCGTGTGGTGCCCAGCCTCCTCGCTGAGGTGCCCTGGGTAGTGGTGGTAGTGGGGGCAGAACCAACTCTTCCAGAAATCAGAAGACCTGCACCCCCAGCTGCAGTGCTGCCCCGACCCCTCCTTCTCGGACTCACCTGGGCCCCATGCTGGGGAAAGACCCACCCTCTCCTGAAGTTTCCAGGTGCCAGTTCCCGGAGCAAGGGCAGAGCACATCCAAAAATGATGAGGATTTTTGCGGGGGTGTTTTTAATAAACTATCGAGACATTTGCATACATTTCTATGGAAACAGCAGATTCGGGAGCTTAAATTAGCGTTTCAGAAGGCTGCTATCTTGAGTGGCGGGGGAGAGCTGTCGAGTCCCTAATCTCCCTGCAGAAGTGAGATTTCTTTGTCACCTAGTTTGTTGCAAAGAGGAGCTGAAAAGGAGGGAAGTCTGATTTCCCAAAAATAACTGGCCCCCGCTGGCAGATGACCATCCCCTACACCAAAACAGCATCCCCAACAAGCCCGACCCCTAAACCATGCTGTGGCCCCTACAGAGATAAGGCAGACGGTCTTCCTGGGTCCGGATGGGTCGGCCCTAGGAGCCTGTTCTGTCTGGTCCTTACTCTGTTCTCTGAAAACCAGCCTTCTCGTCCTCTAACAGGTTTCGTCAAGAGTCAGGAAGGAGAAAATGAAGAAGGAAGTGAAGGGGAGTTGGTGGTGAAGTTTGGTGAGACCCTTCCAAAGGTAATTCAAGAACACGTGTCCCCGGGGAGGATGTTGCAGTGGCCCAGCCAGCATCATGGGCAGCGGCAGAGATCCGGCCAGCCGGACCTGACAGAGGGAATGGGCATCCCAGGGGCCAAATGTGAAGAGACCCCGCAGGCCTGCCCACCCCGGGGGCCAGCTCGCTTTTCAGGTGGTTTGTGGCACTCTTTACGGCCGTGGTGCGACATGAGTCTGTGCCTCGTGGCCCCAATATCTCTAAATGGATTTCAATTCCCATGATGGATCGTGGAAGAGATCCACAGGTCACCTTGGCTGACCACATGACTTTACAAAGAAGGAAACCGAGGCAGATCCCAGAGAGGTTTGCTCACGGTCACACGGCGTCGGTGACGGACGCAGGACCTGCGCCCCAAGGCCCCGACTCCCCAGCAGCGCTCCTCTGCCTGGTCAGCCCAGCTCGGAGGGTCAAGGGAGGAGTAGAGCAGAGGCCACTGAATGAGAGAGGACTTGCCACGGCCATGACCCGTGCGAGCAGAGGTTATACTTCAAACACCTGGCAGAACTTATGAAAACACATTCACCTTTATGGCGGAACAAACGGTTTTCAGTCTGGAACCCAGGACAGTCTCTGGGCTGTTCAGCTGATGGGGGACACCTGGAGATTCCTGCTGGGTGCACCGGGGAGAAGGACCTGTTTCTTGGTCACGTGACGAGGGAGGGTAACCAGGGAGCGGCCAGGCTGGGGAAATCTCTCGCATGGGGTGGGGGTCTCGGGGTCTCCTGGAAGATTCCTCAGAGGTGCACCCAAGATGAGTTTTGAAGGATGGCCTCTAACAGGTGGAGGGACCCATCCGCTCCCAAGGGCTGGGTGGGGTGTAGGCAGGTTTCAGGGTGCTGGCTGCCATGCTGGCATTAACTGTTGGTTGGAACCAACTCCTGGGCCACACACACAAAGGCCATCTCAGGAGCAGAGGCCGATGCCTGGGTCGCAGTCTCCTAATTCGGGTACACTCTGATCGGGTCTTCCACAAGGCGGGGCCCACTGCCGGAGTCCCGGGGCTGTGTTCAGGCCCCTGAATCCTGGTGGCTCTTGGCTCCAAGGTGACATCCTGCCTTCCCCACCCACCCCCACCTCCTGCTTTGTCTCCCAGCTGCTCCTGTACAGCACCCAAATGGCTTATCCCCACCTTTGTTCAAGTCGGGAAGGATACCAGCACCCAGTCCCTGCGGCACCCTGTCCACTTCAGGGACCTCTAGGGACCCGCCTCCCCACAGCCTCCCCACTGCCAGGACCTGACGCTCCTCCTGCCCTGTGCCCTCCTCTCCACCCTCTTCCACCTCCGGGGTCTCCACCCTCCCGCCTTCTTGCCGAAGCGTCCTGAAGCCTGACGGATCTCTCTGGAATGCTCATCGCACCCCGGCATACCCTCTTTATCCGGTCCACTCCCTAGTGACACGTGGGGTGAGCCCGAGCCCCTCAGCTTGGCTCCCAGACGCTCCTCCCTCTCCAGCCCCACCTGCTCCCGCAGCACCTCGGGCCTCACTCCCTCCTGACTCTGAACCACACCCCCCGCCGCCGACACTGTCCTGCCCCCTCCGTGGTGAGCGTGCGCCCACAGACAGGCTCGCTGACACCGGCCGCCCTGCGCCCACGGCCGCTGGCCGGGCAGGGTCTTCCTGCATCCACAGCCCGGCCCGGGTCCAACTTCGAGCCGGCCACCATGACCTGTCAGTGAACAAAGTGGTTGGTGTGGCTCTGGAACCCCAGAATGCTCGAGCCCCCTCTGCGGTGGCCATTCACTTGTTCTGGAACTTTCTGTTGGTTAACATGGCGCCAGGCCTGCATCAGGGGTCTCTGTATCTGTGGGTGGGAAGGAAGGGGACAGCCTGGAGCAATATAGTTGAGGACAGGATTAGAACCGGGCATCTCTGCCTGTTATCCACTGAGCCACCTGCCAACTACCCACAGGACACTCCAGACCCCCAGGGGGGTTCTGCAGGGGTGGACACAGAGGCCTCCTCCTGCCCAGATGGAGTGCAGCCCTGTGGTGACCCTTCCTGCAGCCTCAGTCCTGGGGGAAGGGGCTGCCCCTGCTGGGGGGGTGGTGGATGCAGACCTGGCGTCTGGTCCTGTTCCCATTTGCTTCTCAGCCTGGCCCCACTCCCCCGGGCCCTGGGGACTGCAAAAGGCGGGAAGGGAGACAGAGAAGGTGAGGTGTATTTGGGGTCAGGCCCTGTCCCTGGGGCTTGGAGTGCAGTGTGACGGGAGGGGACAGGAAAGGAAGATAACCCACCTTGCTGGGTAGGGGGTACCTAGGGGTCCTTCCTGCTCTCTGGGCATGAAGAGCACGGATTCATATTTGTTTAATGACATCGACAGGCCTGTTTTCTCCAGCACCCCCCTCCTCTGGGCTGGCAACCCTCCCCCGCCTGCCCCCGACTGGTCCCCTCTAATCCCACACCCCGTCTCTTTGCAGCTGAAGCCCATTATCTCCGACCCCGAGTACCTGCTGGACCAACACATCCTGATCAGCATTAAGTCCTCCGACAGCGACGAGTCCTACGGTAAGGGGCCCACAGGGGCCGCTCCTGCTGGTAGCCGGTGGCCTCTGATCAAAGGAGGTGGTGGCCTCTCTGTCACCTGCCATTCCCTGTCCTACTCTCCTGCCCCTCCTTTCCCCATCCCAGGGCTGCCGGGGGACAGTAACTGGTCAGCCATCCTTCCTGCCCCGTCGGGCGTCTGGGAGTGACAGCCTGCAGCCACTGTATAATTTAATTTTGACAAGACCTTAGGAGGCAGACACTATTGTTCCAATTAGTCGGTGAGAAAACAGACTCAGAGAGGCTAAGTGACTTGCCCAAGTCACACAGGTAGGAACTGGCTGAGCCCTTATGGAACGCAGGTCTGCCTAGCATCGCTCAGTGCTCAGGCCCGTGGCCCCAACAACTGTCCCACTGGAGAGACACCGTCTTCCGTAACATCTTCAGCCTGTCCGTGGCTCCGGCCCAATGCCAGGCTCGCCTTACGCTTGGTACACGCAGTGTTCTGCAGCATGGAGTGAGGGGGGCAGGTGGCCAGAGAGGCCACAGGCAGGAGGAGAGCAAGCAGCTCCCTACCAGCCAGCCTGGGGGCGAACACGGTGTGCTGAGGGCAGGAGGGAGCCGGTGGAGAGTCAAGCAGCGCAGTGATGGGGTCAGCTTCCCATCTTTCATATGTGTTTGCAGAGATCGAGACGAGGGGCCAGTACACACGGAGAGACAGGATCCGTCTGAGAGGCGTTAGGAAGGGAGATGGTCCGGCCCTGGGAATGGGGGACGTGGTAGTCGAGGGTGGATGGCCCTGCACTTCTGGCTGCAGTAGCTGCGTTAGCGTCTCCGTTCCGGATCTGGGTCAGCTGACAGGGCACAGCCAGAGACGTGGGAGGACAGGCTGTGGTGCTGGGGACACTTCGGAGTTGGTTTGAGAAGAAGGCAAGGCTATGATGGCAAATGTGCCCGAGAAAGCCAACAAAATACAAACCAAGCAGCGTCCCTGAGACAGAGTGGCTCGGGGACCATCCACGGACTTGGTGAGGCAGCGTTCACGGGCCGTTCGGGCATGAGCGGGATGAGGGAGCAGAGAGGCAGGTGAGAAGGTGAACCTGGCCCAGGAGGGGCTTTGTTTCGATGGAAGGGACCTAAAGGTGCTCGGTGCTGATGGCGGAAGCCAGGAAATAGCAAGAGGCATAGACACAATGGGCGCCTGTGGGTGCTGGCTGCCCAGTCTGCAGGCTCTGACAAAGCCTTGTGGCAGAGGTGAGGACATGAAGTGACTTGTTCAAGGTCATGTAGCTACCGAATGACTTCGATGTGCTACTGTGTGACCTTGGACTTGAACCGAGGCAGCCCAGCTCCAGAATCATGCCTTCCCCCTCTCCCAGGGCAGCACTGGAAAGAGGGTCCCCGAGCCAGGGCAGGGGCGGGCAGAGCCTGGGGGGTGTCCTGGCTCCGGGTCGGAATCTCCCGTCTGTCTCCACTGGGCAAAGAGAAAGATCCCTGCGGACGCCAGAATGTTTGAAGGCTCGGTGGCAGGAAGCAGGAATGCGGGTCTGATGGTTCCATGTGTTTCGTCTTCTTGGTATTCACGCACACAAACAGCACGTCGTAATACTAACAAAGGAAAGTCACAGGAGTCTCATTCCCTTACACACCAGTCCTTTTTATTTTGGTTTCACACTTCCGTCCTCGTACATAGGCAGCATAAATTTCTATATTTCTCATCATCACAGAATTACCATTTACAGTCTTCTTTCCTCACCTCCTATTAAAGACCCATTTCCCATAAGCCTCCTCCATGGTCTTCACGAGTGTTGCTTTTCATGGCTTCATAATATTCCACGGATTTACAGCACCCTCGTTTTTTGTTTTGTTTTTTTTTTATCCTCACCCGAGGATATTTTTCCATTTCTTGTACAGATAGAGCGGGAGGGAGAGAGAGGAAGGGAGAGAGAGAGAGAAACATCGACGTGAAGGGACACATCGAGTGGCTGCCACCCGCACGACCAACCAGGGCCGGGGACAAACTGCAACCGAAGTACGTGCCCTTAGCAGGAACCGAACCCAGGTCTCTCCGGACCGCAGGCCGACGCTCTAACCGCTGAGCCAAACCGGCCAGGGCGCACCCTTGTTTTTTATCGTCGTCTTTGTTGCTGTTACGGAGGCTCTTCCAGTTACTTCTGTTAGTGTTATCAGCAACGCTGAGATGGAGCTCTTTGGGGATATTTTTTATTCTCCTGCAGCTACATTTTTAAATTCTTTTGGATTATCTCTTTAGTCTGAGTTCCCATGTTTGCTGATCAAAGGGTCTAAACCTGTGCGTGATTGTTGCCCTTGTTATCAAACCGATTGCTGCAAAGGCTCTGTCTTGCCGCGTTGACCTTGCTCTGCCCCAGGGCCCAGGGTTCCCTGATCCTGGCTGGCCCGGGGATTCTTTTTCTTCCTTTCGTTTTGTGCTAAGCTCTTGTCTGTGAGGGAGTCGCTTCGTGCTGCCTTCATTTGCATTTTCGATGGCGTGCGAGGCTGAATGAGTTTCCATTTATTGAAATTAACCAGCTACAATTCTTTCTTGTGTGAAATGACTGTTTGGGTTATTTGCCTAGGTATCTGCTGAGGGTTAATTCTGAGGAGTTCCTCGTGAGTTCAGATAAAACCCCCGCTCTGTGAAGCTGACTGCAGCGAACAGCCCCAGTCAATCTCCTCCTTTTCATGTTTTCTTCTGTGTAGAAGTTTGAAACTTTTCTGTCCTCTTACCTGCCAGTCATAGTGTCATTTTTGACATCTCTTCAAGCCTTGGAAAGTTGTCATTCCCTCCAGCAGATTAGCACTGAACTCGGTTTTTCTGCTGGATGGTCTATGATTTGACCTTCTTTTCCACATCAGCTAATCCACACGGAGTTCATTTGCTGTTACTGTTGGGATGTTTTCCCCAGGCTGCCGAGGAGTTGCTCTAAAAGGGTCATTCGATGATCCCCGCCGCGGCCACTGTCTGGAACGGCTGCCTTTGGGGGTAGAGCTAACTCTCCAGGCCAAGTGCACAGGGTTTCTCCAGCGACGTGGCGGCGTCTTGACCTGACAGTTGTCCCCTCCACGTCCCCAGGCGAGGGCTGCATTGCTCTGCGGTTAGAGGCCACGGAGACTCAGCTTCCCATCTACACACCGCTCACCCACCACGGAGAGATGATGGGTCACTTCCGGGGCGAGATCAAGCTGCAAACCTCCCAGGGCAAGAAGCGGGAGAAGCTGTACGGTAAGTGGGCACGATCCCCCACCCCCGCACCCATGTCAGCCCTGCCAACAGGAGTGAGCTCCTCTCTGAAAGCCAGGCATCATCCTTGCTGGGTAGACGGGGAAACTGGGGCACAGAGAGGCTCAGTGATTGGCTGGAGGTCAGGGACCGAGTAAGCAGCCGCAGGTGAAAGTGCAGGTTCACCGGGCGCTAAGCTGGAAGTTGTCCACGTGCTGGGGTCCTGCCCTGTGTGGACAGCGAGACAGCAGGGCTCACCACACGTGGACTGTCTAGCAGCCTCTGCTCCTTGGGACGTGCTGGGCCATCAGGGGTGCCGCCTCCCAGGGATGTGGCCCCCTTCTGCCCTGGGGGAGCTCCTTTCTCTAGCAGGACCGTGGGTTGGAGTGAGGGGGCCTGAGCATCTCTGCAACTACATGTCCGAGTCAGAAACAAAGACGGTCCGAGCTGCCCTTTAAGCCCGTGAAGAAGGTGGCTTTGGTACCCGAAGCTCTGGTGGGGTCGCCTTCTTCTGTTTGTTCTGTTTGGATCTGCCAAGGACAGTTGGCCTGTTTTGCCCCTCACAGGCCCCAACAAATTGCGAAGTCACATGAAATGACCCCTCTGGGTCACATGTGTCAATTCTGCCCCCTCTGGAAGCATGGCAGGCATGACTAATCGCTCACTGAACCCGCATGAGGCCTGGGGACCGTGCTCGGGCAGCCGGTGTTCGCTGTCCGGCGCGGGCACTCGGTGGAAACCTCTGCCATCCCAGCCCGACCTGCACACTGGGCCCTCACGTGCTTCTTCCCGGCCCGTCCTTTGCAGACTTCGTGAAGACTGAGCGGGACGAGTCCAGCGGGACCAAGTCCCTGAAGAGCTTCACCAGCCACGACCCCATGAGGCAGTGGGAGCCTACCACCAGGTAGGGCAGGGGGGTTGCCAGGGCGTCGCCACAGACCCGCTGGCCTTGCAGACGAGCACCCAGGGAGGGAGTGGAGCGCAGAGAAACCCAGGGCCGGAGGGAAAGGGGGCTCGGCCCGGAGAGGCGCCGTCCTGCCTCGGGGTCCGTGTGACTGTGGTGCGGCCTGAGATACTCCTCTGTGCTGGAGGCTTTGGTTCAGCGCAACGAGCATGGGCTGAGCACCTGCTATGGGAGAGGTTCTAGAGAAGCCAAGGCAGGTCAGGAGCCGTCCCTGACTTGGGGACTCGGCCTGGGACAGAGGCCCCGTCCAGGAGAAAGCCCCCAGGGAGATGGCTGCGTGGACTGGATGCCCAGCACGCACTGTCCCTGTTGGTCCCCACACCGCAGGCCCATGCATCCGGCCCTCGCCCACGGGCACCGCCCCGGGAACACGGAGCTCACCTCTCCAGCCCCTTCCCTGTCTCCCTCCAGCCTCCCCTGGGTGCTGTATTCCCTCTCACTCTTTCTCTCCCACTGTTACCCTGCCGACGAAAGCGTCCTGGCTCTCCCGTGTCGCTCTGGCTCCAGAGTGAGGATCAGCGCAGGTCTATACATTCTTCTCCATCTGACCAGCATTAGAATCCGTGTTCAGGAAGCAGGCACTGGAGTGGGGTGGGCCAGAGCGGGCTGGCTGAGCAGAGGGAGCTGGGGGGCTCTTAGCCCTGCACATCCGGCTTCTCCTCGTGATGGCCCTGGCCACAAAGGACGACGCCTCTGTCACCAGAGGCAGCACAGGGTTGGGGTCTCAGGCCCCCTCCCCCGAGTTTGGGCCATCCCCTCCGTCGCTTTAAGCTGACTCCCCAATATTCGAGGTTCCAGCCTTGACCTCCGTGCCCTCATCTTCAAATGCCCACGTGGCCATTTTCGTTCTCAGGCCTCACACACAAACGTGCACGTTGACCTGTCCCCGGTGGAACTCTCCACGTACCCCACCCCAGCCTGCACTCCCCACGGTCACTCGGCCCCACCAGCCTCGACAGTTTCCCATTCTATCCTCCCCACTGCTCGTTGGGCCACCAATGTCTCCTGGGACAGTTACACCCCTTCAGGGCCATGAGTTACTCTTCCCGCTGTCTCCCCCCTGCCTTCTTACCTGCCCCCCAGAGAGGGCTTCCCTGGTCACCCTGGGCCCAGCGGGGCTCAGCGCGCCTGCCAGTCCATCTCTGCCTCTTTGGCGAGTCTCTTAGACTTCAGCACTGTGCAAATACCACCTGTCTCAGTCACTGAGCTTGTTTTGCTTGTCTCCCCCACCATGTCTGAGATCCGTGAGAACAGACTGGCAGCCTCATTCACAACCACATTCCCTCTGCCTAGCCCAGGGCTGGGTGCCCACTGGGCACTCAGAAACTGTTACGTTGTATGAATGAATGAATGAATGAATCCATGCACTTACTGCCCCAAAAGTGAAGGAATTGAGGAGATCCTGAGGGGTCCTGAGGAACATTAGGAGACACCATCCTCAGGCTGGGACTGATCGAAAGGTGGGAAGGGAGAACTGACGTGTGACTTTGGGTGTCTCCCCCACAGGGTCCCTCTCTGCAGTGGCTCGAGCATCACTGAAATCATCAACCCCAACTACATGGGGGTGGGGTCCCTCGGGCACATGAAACAGGCCCTGTCCCCCGACCATCAGCCCACAGCCTGGAGCTATGACCAGCCACTCAAGGACTCCTCCCTGGGACCCGGAAGGGGAGAAGGCCCTCCAACACCACCCTCCCAGCCACCCATATCACCCAAGAAGTTTGCATCCTCCACAGTGACCCGGGGCCCCTGCCTCAGGACACAGGAGTCAAGGTGAGCGTCCTCCTCACCAAGACCTCTCCCTTCCCTGTGTGTTTGCTGCTGGGAAACCCAGCCCTGGAACGGAAGCTGCATGAAGGCTGGGGTGTGCGTCCACTTTGCTCTCTGACTCACCCTCGGGGCCTGGAACACAGTAGACACTGCCGAAATACTTGTAGAATCTCCAAGCCCTACCCTATCAGTGTGGACTTGAAAGATTTTTCAGCCCGGCCAGTGTGGCTCAGTGGTTGAGCGTCGACCCTGCACCAAGAGGTTGCTGGTTCAATTCCTGGTCAGAGCACATGCCCAGGTTGTGGGCCAGGTCCCCATTGGGAGGCATGCAGGAGGCACCCGATCAATGTTCTCTCTCGATGTTTCTATCTCTCTCTCCCTCTCCCTTCCTCTCTCTCTAGAATCATTAAAAAAAATTTTTTTTTAAAGAAAGATTTTTCAAATAGAAATTTTTATTCATTTTTTTCATTAATCTTCACCTGAGGATATTTTTCCATTGATTTTTTTAGATAGAGTGGAAGGGAGGGAGGTAGAAAGAAAGAGAGAGAGACATTAATGTGAGAGAGACACATCGACTGGTTGCCTCCCCCGCACGCCCCGACCGGGGCTGGGAATCAAACCCGCGACCCTTTGGCCTGCAGCCTGACACTCTAACCACCGAGCAAATCCGGCCAGGGAGAAAGTTTTAAAGATACTATCAAGAAAAATACCCTCCCATAAAAACTGCATTGATTGAAAAAGTCATTTCTATCACCTGTGAACCCTGGAGGCCCCCCGAGGAGAGGTGGGGACTTCCATGTAGAAGTCCCTCTCCAACTCCAAGCTCCCCTCTCTTCTTGGCCACGGGGTGCCTGTTTCAGGTTCAGCTCCCCCATTCCCCCTGTTGAGGACAGTCAGAAAAGGAGGCTGCTGAGACCAGGAATACCAAAGGGAGGGAGCCGCTGTCCTGCAGGGGGAGGACTGTGGCCGGGCACTCGGGAGGTTAGAGGAGGGTGCGCTGTCCTGCAGGGGGAGGACTGTGGCCGGGGCACTCGGGAGGTTAGAGGAGGGTGCGCTGTCCTGCAGGGAGAGGACTGTGGCCGGGGCACTCGGGAGGTTAGAGGAGGGTGCGCTGTCCTGCAGGGGGAGGACTGTGGCCGGGCACTCGGGAGGTTAGAGGAGGGTGTGCTGTCCTGCAGGGGGAGGACTGTGGCCGGGCACTTGGGAGGTTAGAGGAGGGTGCGCTGTCCTGCAGAGGGAGGACTCTGGCCGGGGCACTCGGGAGGTTAGAGGAGGGTGCGCTGTCCTGCAGGGGGAGGACTGTGGCGGGGCACTCGGGAGGTTAGAGGAGGGTGCGCTGTCCTGCAGGGGGAGGACTGTGGCGGGGCACTCGGGAGGTTAGAGGAGGGTGCGCTGTCCTGCAGGGGGAGGACTGTGGCGGGGCACTCGGGAGGTTAGAGGAGGGTGCGCTGTCCTGCAGGGGGAGGACTGTGGCCGGGGCACTCGGGAGGTTAGAGGAGGGTGCGCTGTCCTGCAGGGGGAGGACTGTGGCCGGGCACTCGGGAGGTTAGAGGAGGGTGCGCTGTCCTGCAGGGGGAGGACTGTGGCCGGGGCACTCGGGAGGTTAGAGGAGGGTGCGCTGTCCTGCAGGGGGAGGACTGTGGCCGGGGCACTCGGGAGGTTAGAGGAGGGTGCGCTGTCCTGCAGGGGGAGGACTGTGGCCGGGCACTCGGGAGGTTAGAGGAGGGTGCGCTGTCCTGCAGGGGGAAGACTGTGGCGGGGGCACTCGGGAGGTTAGAGGAGGGTGCGCTGTCCTGCAGGGGGAGGACTCTGGCCGGGGCACTCGGGAGGTTAGAGGAGGGTGCGCTGTCCTGCAGGGGGAGGACTGTGGCGGGGCACTCGGGAGGTTAGAGGAGGGTGCGCTGTCCTGCAGGGGGAGGACTCTGGCCGGGGCACTCGGGAGGTTAGAGGAGGGTGCGCTGTCCTGCAGGGGGAGGACTGTGGCCGGGGCACTCGGGAGGTTAGAGGAGGGTGTGCTGTCCTGCAGGGGGAGGACTGTGGCGGGGCACTCGGGAGGTTAGAGGAGGGTGCGCTGTCCTGCAGGGGGAGGACTGTGGCGGGGCACTCGGGAGGTTAGAGGAGGGTGCGCTGTCCTGCAGGGGGAGGACTGTGGCGGGGCACTCGGGAGGTTAGAGGAGGGTGCGCTGTCCTGCAGGGGGAGGACTGTGGCCGGGGCACTCGGGAGGTTAGAGGAGGGTGCGCTGTCCTGCAGGGGGAGGACTGTGGCCGGGGCACTCGGGAGGTTAGAGGAGGGTGCGCTGTCCTGCAGGGGGAGGACTGTGGCGGGGCACTCGGGAGGTTAGAGGAGGGTGCGCTGTCCTGCAGGGGGAGGACTCTGGCCGGGGCACTCGGGAGGTTAGAGGAGGGTGTGCTGTCCTGCAGGGGGAGGACTGTGGCTGGGCACTCGGGAGGTTGGAGGAGGGTGCGCTGTCCTGCAGGGGGAGGACTGTGGCGGGGCACTCGGGAGGTTAGAGGAGGGTGCGCTGTCCTGCAGGGGGAGGACTGTGGCGGGGCACTCGGGAGGTTAGAGGAGGGTGCGCTGTCCTGCAGGGGGAGGACTGTGGCGGGGCACTCGGGAGGTTAGAGGAGGGTGCGCTGTCCTGCAGGGGGAGGACTGTGGCCGGGGCACTCGGGAGGTTAGAGGAGGGTGCGCTGTCCTGCAGGGGGAGGACTGTGGCCGGGCACTCGGGAGGTTAGAGGAGGGTGCGCTGTCCTGCAGGGGGAGGACTGTGGCCGGGGCACTCGGGAGGTTAGAGGAGGGTGCGCTGTCCTGCAGGGGGAGGACTGTGGCCGGGGCACTCGGGAGGTTAGAGGAGGGTGCGCTGTCCTGCAGGGGGAGGACTGTGGCCGGGCACTCGGGAGGTTAGAGGAGGGTGCGCTGTCCTGCAGGGGGAGGACTGTGGCGGGGGCACTCGGGAGGTTAGAGGAGGGTGCGCTGTCCTGCAGGGGGAGGACTCTGGCCGGGGCACTCGGGAGGTTAGAGGAGGGTGCGCTGTCCTGCAGGGGGAGGACTGTGGCTGGGCACTCGGGAGGTTAGAGGAGGGTGCGCTGTCCTGCAGGGGGAGGACTGTGGCCGGGGCACTCGGGAGGTTAGAGGAGGGTGTGCTGTCCTGCAGGGGGAGGACTGTGGCCGGGCACTCGGGAGGTTAGAGGAGGGTGCGCTGTCCTGCAGGGGGAGGACTGTGGCCAGGGCACTCGGGAGGTTAGAGGAGGGTGCGCTGTCCTGCAGGGGGAGGACTGTGGCGGGGCACTCGGGAGGTTAGAGGAGGGTGTGCTGTCCTGCAGGGGGAGGACTGTGGCCGGGCACTCGGGAGGTTAGAGGAGGGTGCGCTGTCCTGCAGGGGGAGGACTCTGGCCGGGGCACTCGGGAGGTTAGAGGAGGGTGCGCTGTCCTGCAGGGGGAGGACTGTGGCGGGGCACTCGGGAGGTTAGAGGAGGGTGCGCTGTCCTGCAGGGGGAGGACTCTGGCCGGGGCACTCGGGAGGTTAGAGGAGGGTGCGCTGTCCTGCAGGGGGAGGACTGTGGCCGGGGCACTCGGGAGGTTAGAGGAGGGTGTGCTGTCCTGCAGGGGGAGGACTGTGGCGGGGCACTCGGGAGGTTAGAGGAGGGTGCGCTGTCCTGCAGGGGGAGGACTGTGGCGGGGCACTCGGGAGGTTAGAGGAGGGTGCGCTGTCCTGCAGGGGGAGGACTGTGGCGGGGCACTCGGGAGGTTAGAGGAGGGTGCGCTGTCCTGCAGGGGGAGGACTGTGGCCGGGCACTCGGGAGGTTAGAGGAGGGTGCGCTGTCCTGCAGGGGGAGGACTGTGGCCGGGGCACTCGGGAGGTTAGAGGAGGGTGCGCTGTCCTGCAGGGGGAGGACTGTGGCGGGGCACTCGGGAGGTTAGAGGAGGGTGCGCTGTCCTGCAGGGGGAGGACTCTGGCCGGGGCACTCGGGAGGTTAGAGGAGGGTGTGCTGTCCTGCAGGGGGAGGACTGTGGCTGGGCACTCGGGAGGTTGGAGGAGGGTGCGCTGTCCTGCAGGGGGAGGACTGTGGCCGGGGCACTCGGGAGGTTAGAGGAGGGTGCGCTGTCCTGCAGGGGGAGGACTGTGGCCGGGGCACTCGGGAGGTTAGAGGAGGGTGTGCTGTCCTGCAGGGGGAGGACTGTGGCCGGGCACTCGGGAGGTTAGAGGAGGGTGCGCTGTCCTGCAGGGGGAGGACTGTGGCCGGGGCACTCGGGAGGTTAGAGGAGGGTGCGCTGTCCTGCAGGGGGAGGACTGTGGCCGGGGCACTCGGGAGGTTAGAGGAGGGTGCGCTGTCCTGCAGGGGGAGGACTGTGGCGGGGCACTCGGGAGGTTAGAGGAGGGTGCGCTGTCCTGCAGGGGGAGGACTGTGGCCGGGCACTCGGGAGGTTAGAGGAGGGTGCGCTGTCCTGCAGGGGGAGGACTGTGGCTGGGCACTCGGGAGGTTAGAGGAGGGTGCGCTGTCCTGCAGGGGGAGGACTCTGGCCGGGACACTCGGGAGGTTAGAGGAGGGTGTGCTGTCCTGCAGGGGGAGGACTGTGGCCGGGCACTCGGGAGGTTAGAGGAGGGTGCGCTGTCCTGCAGGGGGAGGACTGTGGCCGGGCACTCGGGAGGTTAGAGGAGGGTGCGCTGTCCTGCAGGGGGAGGACTGTGGCCGGGCACTTGGGAGGTTAGAGGAGGGTGCGCTGTCCTGCATGGGGAGGACTGTGGCCGGGGCACTCGGGAGGTTAGAGGAGGATGCGCTGTCCTGCAGGGGGAGGACTGTGGCGGGGCACTCGGGAGGTTAGAGGAGGATGCGCTGTCCTGCAGGGGGAGGACTGTGGCCGGGCACTCGGGAGGTTAGAAGGGGGTGCCCCAGGCAGCCGGTGTGAGAAGGAGGGAGCCAGGGCCGAGCTCGGGCCAGGCAGCGAAGCCGCGGCCAGCTCCCATGCGTGCCACTGTCACCGAGCAGACTCATTCGAAAGCTCCTCGTGGAAACACAAGATGAGGAGGCCTGCGAGTCTCTCGTAGCTGCGGTGACAGATGGAAATGAGGAGTGCAGATCAATGAGCCAGGAGCGAAGGCGGACGAGACACCATTAGCACCGGCTTTCCTGGTGGCTGTCTGTACGGTTCACCGGGACTTCGGGGGCTGCTCTCTCCCCTTTTCTGAGCTCCGGGGTTTCTCAGCGGTGTTTCCTGTCACTGCCTAGGAGCCAGGGAAGGGAGTGTTGTCGAACAGTGTTCTCCCTCACCGCACCTCTTCCCACCTCTCAGGGGCAGGTCACAGTTTTATCCTTTAAGCCTTTTCTCTAAAAAAAAAAAAAATTAAAAATTAATTTCTCTAAAATGGAAATTAATAGATGAATGGAAAGAAGGAAGGAATAGAGGATGTGACGGGCAGGACAGGATAAGTCAGTAGGCCTGCCCTGAGCACAGCCCGGGCTACCTCTGTACCTCTAGTTTGCAGAATCTGTTGATAATGTTTTTGGACTCTTGTCATCTCGTAAGAAATTTGGAGGAAGGAAAAACAGCCTCAGTTTCCTCCCCTTGAGAAATGAGGACAAGAACCACCTCGATGGGTGCTGAGGGGCCTTTTCGGCAAAGGGCAGGACTTCGGACACCCAGGAAATGGATCTGCAAACATCCACATAGAACGAGGAGATTATTTAGTTGAAATGTTTCTAAGTTCCCAGAGTTAACGCAACACAGCACACGGTTTGGAACTGGGCGGAGAACGTGTTGCCTCCGGTTCCTTGGTGACAGCCCCAGAACGGTGACGCGTAGGCAAGGGGCCCCCGGGGTGGCCTTCTCAGCTCCCTGCTCACCAAGGAGGTGATTAGAGGCGAGAAGCCAGCAGCTCCCACCCCTGCCTGCTGCCTCTTAATGGCTTTCACCACCTGCTCAGCCTGAGCAAAGGCAGGGGAGAAGGGGGTGTCGCCAGCATCCTCCATGTCATCCCTCCTTTGCCCTGCACCGAGTAGGTTGACTGGCTGTCCCAAGACGGTCCCCTTTTTTGCACTAAGAAGCCCGCGTCCTGGGACACCTATGAATCCTGGGCAAACCTGAACAGCTGGTCACCCTGGACTGAAGCTGCGTGGTTAGAAAGAGGGTTCTTCTCAATCCCTGCTCAGCGTTGCTCTGCTTTGGAGAAGAACCGACTCCAAAATCTGAGCAGCGGGGCCCTTTGGCCCCAGGAATTAACTCTGCGTCGTGGACATTGGTTCACTTATTCCACAGGGTGGCCTACTGTGGCCTCCCGTGCGAGTCGGTTTCCTAGGACCTTTGGTCATGGAAATAAGACTTTTCAAATTGTTTTGTGGTTCTCCCAGTCTCTCCCGCCCCAACCAAGCTCTCTAAGGGTGACAACTGCCCCTCCCGGAGGGAGAGCTTGACTTGCCGCCATCTCTGCTCCTGTGGCCGGGGAGTGAGCTTTGGATCCACCAACAGGCTGGCATCCAGGGCCCTGCCCCTAATTCTCAGAGGCGACCCCCTCCTCCTGCCTCAGCCACCCAGAGTGGGCTGTCAGCTGTCAGATCTCGCGTTTTTCTTTTTTTATTTTTATCCTCACCCGAGGACATTTTTGCATTTATCTTCAGATAGAGCGGGAGGGAGAGAGAGGGGAAGAGAGAAATAGACATATTGACTGGTTGCCACCCACACAACCCCAACCAGGGCCGGGGACAAACTGCAACCGAGGTACGTGCCCTTAATGGGAACCAAACCGGAGACTCTCTGGTCCGCGGGCCGATGCTCTAACCACTGCGCCAAACCGGCCAGGGCAGACCTCATGCTTTTCCTTTCTCCTTCTTTCCTCTTCATCGAAAGCTGCTAGTCGGTGTCCTTGCACCTTCCTCCCCGGGCTGACTCCTAGCCAAGGTCCTCGAGGATCCAGGCGGGGATACAGGTCTGCGGTGGTGGGGAGGCTTTCCAAAGTCTTCCTTCAAGGTTCCAGCATTCATTCCCAGTTACACAGCTGCTTCTGGGCCTTTCCAAAGAGGAATGAGCCCCACACTGAGTCTACAGCCAAGCCCCACTGGCATCTCCCTGAGGCTAGCCTCCCCCGATACCCCGTCATCTCATCTCACGGTACCTGGCAAGGTGGGCACTCGACCCGCCCCCGGAGCCTACGCCTTGCTCCCCGAGGAGTCATCGGCCCGGGCTGCCCAGGCTTTGAGCAGTGTTTCCGCACATCCCATCGGTGAGGGCGTCACGCTGAACGGCAGTGGGTTCCCAGGGACCCACACTTTCTTCACGACGCCTTCCTTTTTGCAGAAAGCAGAACCCAGAAGACTCCCCCGGGAGATTAAGCCATTGGCCAGGAAGTAAAATGTGTTCCATTCCTGGTTCTCATAATTTGCTCAGCAGAAAATCACCTCGAGTAAGAGCCGTAAGAAACCAGGAAACAGACAAACAGGGGGCGCCCACCTGCGCCGGCCCCCGACGCGGCGCTCCCTCTCCTGCTTGCTTGCTGCTGGCTTCTTCCCATCTCTCCAGGTTCCCTCTGACGTCCGCCATGACCACTGCGTACTTTCCTTCCCCCCCTAAGTGAGGCCAGAAGGAAACCGAGGTCACTAGGAGCAATCCGGGACGAGTCCTGTGCTGATCAGGAACGTCGGCCCCTGAGCCCAGAATGTGTCCTGTTCATGGCTCACTCCGGTGTCTGGGGCACCTAGTGGGCTCATCATGTCTATTACATGATACTCCTTGACCTGCGACCCTCATGTAGCCCAGATGGTGGCTGAGGACATCTGGTCACCTGCAAGGCTTCTGTTCCCCTGAGGGTCAGAGCAGAATCTGCTGGAGACAGCAGAGAGGCTGCGGGGTTCTTGGTGGGGAGCAAGGAAGGCAGGTCTGTTAGCAGCAGTGGGGGGCAGGGCGGAGGGGGGCAGGCTTCTCTGAGGAGGACAGAGGGGCTGGTTTTGATATTGGCGGTGCCATGCAAGCCCTGCCCTCTCTCCCCTCCTACAAACCCTTCAGGAGAGCCCCCTGGCCCACCCAGGCTCCGGTGGAAAAGGTCCAGGGACAGCTGAGATCACCTGTGTGAGCAGCAACATAGGAGTAACACAGACCCTTTCCTTTCGTTTTTAAAGTTTTTAATTGACGTGAAACTCATGGGACACAAATGAGCCATTTGAAAGAGGACAGTTGGGTGGCAGTCAGTACTTCACAGCGTTGTGCCATCCCCACCTCCATCTAGTTCCGCTTTTATCCCGAAGAAAAGCCCTAGCACCCAGCACTCATCCCCACGTGTCTCCGCGTCTCCTTTCTCACACTGCAGGCCTGGCGACGTGGGGAAGAGTGGGGTGGAGCCTTTGCCCTCCGAGGACCCCAAGCTGGCCAAGCCCGAGATGTTTGAGAACCCACTGTATGGCTCCGTGAGTTCTTTCTCGAAGCTGGTTCCCAGGAAAGAGCAGGAATCTCCCAAAATGCTGAAGAAGGAGCTCCCGCCCTGCCCGGACCCACCATCCTTGTCACCCAGCATCCTGCTCTCCAAAGCCCAGGAGCCCGAGGGAAGCAAGGGGACTGGCAAGCCAGTGCCTACGCCCCCACCCACGCCCTTCCTCAGCCCCACGCCCCGGCCTCGCTCCTTCACTTGCTCATCCCCTGCTGAGGGCCGGCCGGCCGCTGGGGACAAGAGCCAGGGGAAGCCCAAGGCCCCTGCCGGCACCCAAGCCCCAGTGCCCGCCAAGAGGCCCATCAAGCCTTCCAGGTCGGAGCTGAGCCAGCAGGCCCCGCCCACCCCGGCACAGCGGCCTCCCCTCCCGCACAAGAGCCCGGCCGTCCTGCACCTGCAGCACTCCAAGGGCCGCGACTACCGGGAGAACGCCGAGCTGCCCCACCATGCCAAGCACCGGCCCGAGGACACGCCGCTCAGCAGGGCTGCCATGCAGGTGCGCCGGGGTGCGCGTGCGTGTGACGACCACCGTGCCCAGAGTGTGCTCGGGTGCACGTGGGCTTGCGTGCGTGCACGTGAGTGAGTGTCTGTGCATGATCCAACGACCCAGGCCGGGAGTGGGTTCTGAAAAGCAGTGGTTCTGGAGCTGTTCCATGAGGAAGAGGTGGAGTCGGGATTTGAACCCAGGCCTGTCTGTGTCCAAAGTCCCTGCTCCAACAATGAAAGGGTTGAAGGAGGGGCTGTGGACAAACTCTGAGCCCTCCTGTGTCAGGCCCCTAGGAATAGGCTCCATAAATACAAAGAGCCCAGATCGTTTACATTTCATTATTATTGTCATTAGTATTAACACTTAACAATGTCCCCAGGACTGCTGACACTTCAGATGCAATGCCCTCTTCCTTTCCAGAAAACCGGGATTTCTTTCGGAACAGAGCTAATAGTGCTAAGAACAGAATGTGGAGCCAGGCTGTCTTGGGTTTGAATCCCTCTTCTCCCATCTCCTGGCTCTAGTCCTCGAGCCTCAGTTTACTCATTTGTAAAAACGGAGCTATTGGTGGGACCTGCCTTCTCGGTTTAAAAGGAGGCTTACGTTTTATTATATATTATTACTGCACATTATAATTTATATCTAAGTCATTTATTTATATGCTATATAGTCCCATGCATAAGTATAACATATATGCATATATGTTAGAATATATTTCAGGTGCTTAGACCTTTGCTAAGTGTTGGCTGTCTTCAGCACTCTCCAGAAATCCTGGCTTGGCCCACAGCATGCGGGGACATGGGGACCTTTAGTTAAATCTGGCCTGGCGAGAATGCAATGCTGACAGTCTTCTGTCCTTGGCCCACAGTGAAGCCCCCGGTGAGCTGCCCATAAGACAGGAGCCCAGAGGAGCTGCACCAAGCCACCTGGACCCTCTCCTGGGACTTCCTGTCGGCCCCTCCTACTCAGCTTCCCGTGCAGGGCTTCGTACTTGTCAGGAGGCGGCGTCTGCGTCGCCAGCAGAGTGTGCTGGCTTCGAAACTTGGCCCCAAGCGCTGAGGTTGGAAGGAAAAGCACACCTGACAGGCAACGAACAGCTCACGCACCTGGGCCCCAGCTTGATCCTGGTACTTGGGACCCCAGAGCCTTGTTCCGGTCACCATCTCGAAGAAAGGAACGAAAGCGCTGACTTCCAGGTGGAAATAGAAATAATAATAATATTAATAATAATAATGGCTGCGTGTACCACGTGCCAGGTACCTGCTAAGTGCTTTACGAACATTACGAGTTGAGACTTCTTCAGCCGACCGCAACCACATCCCCAGACCCCCCGGTTCCAAACAGGACGTCCCGAGAGGTTTGGAAAAAGCATTAAAAAGTAAGGCCACTGCCCTCCTGGAGGAAGAGGCTCGCCTGTAGGAAGCTGAAGAATGAGTGTTAATTTAGGGCACAAGGAACCTGGCCTTGTAGCTTTAGTGACAAACTGCTTTAGCGAAAGCCCCAGGGGTTCGGGCAGAGCTGGTGCTAAGAGCAGGGTGTCTGGGTCCTCTCGGTTTCTGTTTTGAAGGACAGTCAGCCCTTTCTCGCCAGTGGGGGCGTCCAGCTTCAGCCCGGGCTGCAGATGCCCAGGCCCTCCCTGACGTGGGCAGCCCCCAGCAGCCCCCAGCATTTCTGCCATCATGCTCCTAGCAGAGTCTTTCCTGGGGCTGCTGAAGCAGCTGCCGCCTGGCTGCCTGGAGGGTGGGCCGCGCCGTGCCCAGCTCTCGGGATCGTGCAGCCTTTTCTTTGAAACTGCCGTGGCTTTTGGCACTCCGTCCTTGGTCACTAGACTAGATTGTGATGTCTTTCCTCGTGTTGCTTTTTCACTTAACGGAATTGATGTAGGCAACCAAATCCAGAAGTGTACGTGTGCCGGAGGCTGGATCCGCACCCACAGCCCCTTGTGTGCAGTCTGTGCGACCAATAAATCGTGCCTCTCCCTCAGCTCTTCTGTGTGGCATTTTTTCCTGCCGTTCAGCCTCCGGCAATGTTTCTAGGCTGTCGGGGCCGTAGAGCAGCAGCGAGGGGAGGAGGGTGTTGAGGTTAATGGTGGTGATGGGCAAGTATGGTCCCAACTGGAGGGAACCCCTTAGACCTGGTTTGAAGTTGGGCCTGGGCCAGGACAGCAGTACACGTCACACATCTTCAGGGGACTCCAGGCACCTGCCGCCACCCACCTTCCACCAGCGCCATCCCCTGGACCACCACCTACTGTCCTGTACTCACAGGTCTCTCCTGGCTTTTGCAAGTGTTTGCTGCTAAGCTCCAGAGACAAAAGAGACTTTTAAACAATCCCCAGGTCTTGGGCCTTCAGCTCCCTGCATTCAGGGGGCAGCTTGCACTGCTCACTGGCCAGGGAGCGGCCCCATCACAGAAGGCCAGTGTGGGGGCTGCTCGGCCCCACCTCTAGGGTTCCTTGGCCCGGGCTGCTATTCCCACCACTGCCTGTGCTTGGCCTCTGCCCTGGTTCAGACACCAGACAGACCTTCAGCGAGTGGTGTTCTTGGCGGCCACGAAGCAAGCCATTCACTGCCCTTCAGCAATGGCCCATGGAGACTGGCAGAGATGGGACTGAGCACCCACTGCAACCTCGGCTCCTCCCCTACTCAGGTGGGTTCCCCAACCCTACAGGCTCACTTCCTGGTCACCGCACAGAACCTGACCAAAGTCCCTGGGAACCAGCCTTGTGACTTGATAGGCCAAAGGCCAGGTTGGAAGGACAGCTTGAGACACACAGACACCCTTTAAACCAACCCCCTCTACATCTATCACCCTACTACTGAGGACCAGGGCGTTGATGCTTGGGCACCTGGGGAACCCACTGGCTGCCGGGAGGGCTGGCATGCTGGGAGGGGGAGCAAAGACTTGAGCTCCCACCCCCACCTACAGGCCCTGTCCACCATCTCTGAGGTCTCCCAGGAGTGTGGGGTGCACCTTGGACTCCCCATCATGTTTTGCTCTGAGTTCTGGTGGCCTGAGCAAGCCCAGGTCCTCTTGTACCTCTTGCTAAAGCTCCAGCACAGGTGTAGTAACCATGCAAGAACCTTATTTTCTTTAGTCTATTCTTTATTTTGATTTATTTATTTATTTTTTTGCCTTTGACTCAAACTGGCCTCACCCAGCACCCTGACTCACCCCCCGCCCCCTTGCTTAGTCATTAAGCCCTCAGGACAACGAGCATCCAGTAGTCTTAGGAACAAGGTCCTGAATCTGTTGACTACAGAGACACAGTTTTCAATCAAACTAAAGACAGTATCTTGGCCTCGGCTGTGTTTTTGCTCTGGGCCCAGGAGAGCGGAACAATCTCATGAAACAGATCCTGGCGAAGTCTCAGAGAACAGCTCCATGGCTGACCAGCCGCAATGACCAGCTACCCCACCCTAGCACCAACCAATCCGTAGAGACAGAGACCAGGACCCTAACTGATTTAGTCACCATGGTGAATGATTTTCCCCTATATAATCCATCCCCTGGAAGGCACTGGGCAGCTAGGTCTTGGAGCACTAGCTCACCTATGCCTTCGGGCACAGTGCCATCTCCTTAATAAGTCCTTACCTTCTTGGCTGCAGACTCCTGTTCACGTCTTGTCGGGCTTTGATGCGCACAGGCGAACGGTCCTCTCCAGTCGGGTAACACAGGCTCTGTGAGCACCAGCCAGGTTTTGTCTGTGACTGATGGGCAGCAGGGCCCTCCACCGCGACCGGCACTGGAAACACTGTGAAACTGAAGAATGTTCCTCCTTGTCCTCTGAACTGCTCAGCCCTGCACCCACTCCCCGAGGTCCCTGACCAGCTTGGCCCCTCAGTTCTGGTTGCCCCCTACTGGGACCCCCTCTAGCCAGATTTCTCTGCCATCTCTGCTGTGCTCCCAGTCCGGAGCCTCCCGGACACTCCTACGGCAGGATGAGAGGGACCTCGGGAATTCCCACCTCTGTCACCTAAGTAATTGACACATAGTCCCCGACTTATGGTGGTTCGACCTAAGATTTTTTGACTTTACAAAGGTGTGGAAGTGATACACATTCACTAGAAACTGCCCTTCAGATTTTGTTATTTTATCCTCACCCGAGGACATTTTTCCATATTTTGTTCAGACAGAGTGGGAAGGAGAGAGAGAGAGAAACATCGATGTGAAAGGGACACATCGAGTGGCTGTCACCTGCACGACCCAACAAGGGCCGGGGACAAACTGCAACCGAGGTACATGCCCTTAGCAGGAATCGAACCCGGGTCTCTCTGGACCACAGGCCAACGCTCTAACCGCTGAGCCAAACTGGCCAGGGCGCCCTTCAGATTTTGAATTGTGATCTTTTCCCGGGCCAGTGATAGGCAATGCTCTCTTGTGATGTGGCCTCCAGCTGCAGCTCCCAGCCAGGACTTGAGGGTAAGCAGCTCATCCTGTGCGGCTGGTGGTATTTGCATAGTATACTCTGAGTACATCTGGGTGAAGCTATGATGTTCAGTAGGGGCAGGACACTAAATGCATTTTTGATTTATGATACTTTCAATTTACGTAGGTTTTATGGGGATGTAACCCATTGGAGGTCAAGGAGCATCTGTGATTTTTTTTTTCTTTATTGATTTTAGAGAGAAAGGAAGGAACAGGGAGAGAGAGAGATAGAAACATCAATTGGCCACCTCCTGCATGCTCCCCACTGGGGATCGGGCCCACAACCAGGGCATGTGCCCTGACCAGGAATCGAACCTGCGACCTCTTGGTGCAGGGTCGACGCTCAACCGCTGAGCCACACCGGCCGGCCAGGAGCACCTGTGTTTTATGTCAGCTTTTCTTCGCCAAGCTCCCTAAGCACGCAGGCGGCTCGCGAACACGCTGTCCTCACCAAGCTGCCCACCCCTGCGGTGAACCGCGGTCTCCTGAGACGGCAGAAGCTGCTACGGACACTTTTTTTAAGAAGCAAAATTTCCTTCTTTGCACAATTATATGAACGCTGATGGAAAAGAGCAGATCTGGGGCCAACAGGAAGGTGTTATATAGTGGGTATTCTCTAACAGCCCCCCCACGGGGCACAGGGCGGCTCCGCCCCGGCAGGCCTGCAGCTGCGCCCACCGTTTCCTGGGGACTGCCGGCCTGCGGGCTCCTCCTCCTTCCTGGGTTCCGGTTCTTTCCATCCTGATAGGAGGGAAACTCGTCTTTCAGAAAAGCTCTCTCCCACAGCTACCTTCCTAACCCCAGCCTACAGGTTCTCTCTTCGCCTGTCCTTAAAATAGTTCCTTTTTCTCCGCAAGCGCATTTCCATGGAGACCCAGCTCACGGGGGCAGCAGCTTGTGCAAGGCAGCCAGCCCAGGTCCCAGCCTGCATTCCAGCAGAAAGAGACCCTTTGTGATGCAAACGCCTGGTCTCGCCCTCCCCACAAGGTCCCTTTTGGTCCCTTTTTTGGGAAACCTGCCCTGTGTCCCACCGAACAAGGCTGGCAGGTGGGGTCCAGGACAAGTGCCTTTCTGTTAGTGCTGTTTGGGTGGCTGGGCTGCGCCGGTCAGTTCTCGCTTCGGTCGCAGCCTGGGCCTGTCCGCGAGTACCTTCACTCCAGGCGTGTATAGCTGGCCTTCATTCCCTCAACCACATACATGCTGATGGCACACGCTGGGCCTTGGGAGTCAGCGCATTTATTAAGGGGACCACGGGCGGGGGTAGGGGTGGTACATCTTGGGCTGCGGGATCAGACAGAATAGAGTTTAAATATTTTGTTTTTCATTTCCTAAAAGTATGCTCTTGTACTGGACGCTTAGGTTTTCTGAGCCTCAGTCTCCTCATCTGTAGAATGGGGAGAAGGGTGCATGGTGTGGCTGTGTGGATCCATGAGCTCGGCAGAGACGCAGCCTGCCTGTGTAGGCACTCACTGACCCTCACTGACCCTCACTGACTGCAGCCCTCCCTCTCCCTGGAGACAAGACTGAAAAGGTCCCGGCAGCCAGTGGGGAGGCCTCTGAGCAGGGCCTGCAGGCACTGTAGGAAGGTCCTGGAAGAGGTAGGTAAGGTCTCCCAGGTGTGGGTGAGAGCCTGGCACAAGCAAGGCAAGAAATCAAGGGGCGGGTCAAGACGGAAAGCCTAGAACCAGGGGCAATGAGGGCCCGCTGAGGCCAAGGAGGGGCCAGCTAAGGCCAAGGAGGAGCTAGTCGAGGCCAGGTGGACTAGTTTAAGCCAAAGAGAAGTAGTTAAGGCCAGGGGGACGAGGTGGGGGGTAGCTGAGGTAGGGGGGTGAGTATTGGATAGCTTTAGTTGCACAGATCAGAATTGCTCAGATTGCCTGAGCCAATGGGAGTGAACCTTGGGGACACATCGGAAGTCCTTGTGCAGGCGCCAGCCATGTTTCACGGGGCATTCAGGACGCGTTGGCGGTCCCGGTCACCACACAGCAGCTCTGTGCCCGGCTGTTCTGGATCAGCACTGCTGTTTGTCCCTCCACGGACCTCTCCTCCTCCCCTCACCAAGTAAGGGGCTCAAGGGGACTTACTCAATCTGCAGGGACTGACTGAGCAGACAGTGACAGGCTGCTCATGTGTTTACGGAGGTCAAGAACAGGATGAGGCAGGTGAGGTGCCAGGTGCAAAGGTAAGGGGCACTCACTCTCAGGTGCCCACCTGAGCTTGCACTGTCTTACATGTAGTGCCTGGATGCCTCACGCCCTGGATGCCAGGAGGAGCTGCGTGAATGAGCAGGCACCAGGCTCTGCCATCCAGGCAGGGGCCCTGGGAAGGAGGGGGAGGGGCAGAGGGGCAGACAGGAGAGGCTGTCTGTTGCTTTACTGGAATCGTGCTTCCGTGCATGGGATGTAAACTGAATTTTCATGCCTAATTTTGAGCATATCCCCAGAAGTTGTCTTGCTTCCGTTATTTTAGAAGAGCGTTCGGTTTAGGTATGACCAGCAGTCCAGACCCGAGCAGAGTGCCTGAGCGTGCCCAAATCGCGCAAGCTCCAGCGCAGGCCCGGAGAACCATGGGGAACAGGCAAAACCCCAGGCTTCAAGAGACAAACACACAGGCTAACACTGATGTCGTCATGTGGTAAAGGGTGTGAGGACTGAAGACCCAAGCAACCAACTTCTTTCAGGGGTTAGCTAGGAAAACGTGCGATTTAGTCTGTGAAATGACCATGACAATGGTGGTAAGGATCTTGGCTTCTGGGGTCAGACTGGTAGGGTTTAGCCCCCACCCCTACTGTTGACTGACTGTATGACCTTAACTAAGTACTTCACCTTGCATTGCTTCGATTTCTCCATCTTTAAATTTTTTTTTCCTTTATTGATTATAGAGAGAGAGGAAGGGAGAGGGAAAGAGAGATAGAAATGTCAATGAGAGAGAACATTGATCGGCGGCCTCCTGCATGCCCCCCACTGGGGATTTGGCCCACAACCTGGGCATGTGTCCCGACCGAGAATCAAACTGGCGACCCCCTGGTGCATGGATTGACACTCAACCACTGAGCCACACCAGCCGGATGATTTTTTCATCTTTATTTTTTATTTTTTTATTTTATCCTCACCCAAGGACATTTTTCCATTTTTTTGTTCAGATAGAGTGGGAGGGAGAGAGAAAGAGAGAAACATCGACGTGAAGGGACACATTGAGTGGCTGCCACCCGCACGACCAACCAGGGCCGGGGACAAACTGCAACCGAGGTACATGCCCTTAGCGGGAACCGAACCTGGGTCTCTCTGGACCACAGGTCAGTACTCTAACCGCTGAGCCAAACCGGCCAGGGTGATTTTTTCATCTTTAAAAAGGAGACAATAACATCAACTTTCCATGCACCCTGGCTTTTTAAAATCTGATATTAACATTTAACTGGGCATCCTATATTTTATCCGGCAACCCTGATGCTCCTCCATCTACCTGGGGTCCAGGTGAAGGCTCCCCCCAGAGCTGGAGGACCACCCTGCTTCCACACGTGCAAGGCTGCAGCGTGGAGACAGGAACGCACACCAAGGGTGAACTGGACGTCAAGTGCTGGCTTCCTGCTGGAATGAACCAAGTGGAAGCTAAGGGGGCGCTTGTTCTAGGTTAGAATTTTTAAACTAAGATGAAAATTTACAGAAGTAAATGTTCCCTGTCGACATTTCATTTAACTCATAAGTTATCTAAAGTTAGTTACCGATTAGCTACATGACTTGAACAGTTTATTTAACATCTCAGGGGAGACATAATTCATTTCAGTTCAACCCATGCAACCTTTTAAAAGTAGTCAGGTTTGCCCCTCCCCCGTTGATTCCCTGAGGCCCTGCCCCACCCAACTTTGGGGCCCACCCAAGCTGTTTCCAATGGCTTTACCATCGGATTGGCCTGTCTTGGATCCTGCTTCATTTTCCTAAAAATCTCTCAAACAAGCAGCATCTGGTCTCAGTGAGCCCCATACATCTCGTTAAGTGGCCCCAGGCCTGGCACTAGAAGCAGCCAGCCTTGGTTCACAACTTGGCTTTTCCTGGGCACCTCCAAGCCCAGCACAAGAAGCAGCCATCTGCAGATCACTTTGTAGCTTATTCCAGGTGGCTCCAGGTAGAACACATGCAGAGGCTGACCTTGCCCCAGAGCCAGCACACCCGTGGACAACTTCAGACCACATCGAAGCACCTCCACCCAACCACCTCCACAAGTGACACACTCAATAAGTGGACTCAGTGGGTACCAGAGCCCTGCTGAAGTAAGTCTTGCTCTGTGTGGTGGGCCCTACATAGCTGATCCTCCAAGGTAGTCAGAGGCCAGTGGGCAGAGGGCATAGCCAATCTTTGAAGCTGATCAGCCTGAGTAAATCCCTCCCATTGATGTGCCAACAGCAATCAAGACTCAATTACAACAGAAGGGTATACAGTCCACACTAGGGGTGCACCTTGAGGGCCCAGCTAGAGTGATCAGGGAGGCTGTGTCACTGGACCTTACACAATAGGCCACCCTACAGAGCCTAGGAGACATAGCAACTCTACCTAATACATAGAAACAAACACAGGTAAGTAGCCAAAATGAGGAGACAAAGAAACATGTCCCAAATGAAAGAAAAGAACAAAACTCCAGGAAAAGAACTAAACAAAATGGAGATAAGCAATATAACAAATGCAGAGTTCAAAACACTGGTTATAAGGATGTTCAAGGAACTTAGTGAGAACTTCAAGGAACTCAAGGAGAATTCCAAGGAACTTAGTGAGAACATCAACAAAATTAAAAAAAAGACCAGTCAGAAATGAAGGATGCACTAACTGAAATAAAGAATAATTTACAGCCCTGGCCAGTTTGGCTCAGTGGTTAGAGCGTCTGGCTGCGGTCTGGAGAGACCCGGGTTCGGTTCCCGCTAAGGGAACCTCGGTTGCAGTTTGTCCCCGGCCCTGGTTGGTCGTGCGGGTGGCAGCCACTCGATGTGTCCCTTTCACATCGATGTTTCCCTCTCTCTCTCTTCCTCTCTCTCCCTCCCACTCTGTCTGTACAAAAAATGGAAAAATGTCCTCGAATGAGGATAAAAAAAAAAAAAAAAGAATAATTTACAGAGAATCAATAGTAGAGTAGGTAAAGCCAAGAAACAAACCATCATTTTAGAATTTAAGGAAGCAAAAAACACTCAATCAGATCAGCAAAAAGAAAAAAGAATCCAAAAAAAAATGAGGATAGTGTAAGGAGCCTCTGGGACAACTTCAAGCGTGCCAACATTCGCATCATGGGGGTGCCAGAAAAAGAAGAGAGAGAACAAGCAATTGAAAACGTATTTGGAAAAATAATGACAGAAAATTTCCCTAACTTGGTGAGGGAAACAGACATACAAGTGCAGGAAGCACAGAGAGTTCCAAACAAGATGAACCCAAAGAGATCCACACCACACATCATCATCAAAATGCCAAAGGTTAAAGATGAAGAAAGAATATATATATATTTCTTATCCTCACCTGAGGACATTTTTCCATATTTTGTTCAGATAGAGTGGGAGAGAGAGAGAGAGAAACATCGACGTGAGAGGGACACATTGAGTGGTTGCCACCCACATGTCCCAACCAGGGCCGGGGACAAACTGCAACCGAGGTCGTGTCCTTGTCAGGAACCGAACCCGGGTCTCTCTGGACCGCAGGCCGACGCTCTAACCACTGAGCCAAACCGGCCAGGGCCGAAGAAAAAATATTAAAAGCAGCAAGAAAAAAGCAGTTCTTTTCTGGAGCTCCTATAGACTATCAGCTGATTTCTCAAAAGTAACTTTGCATACTAGAAAGGAGTGGCAAGACATATTCAAGGTGATGAAAAGCAACTATCGCCCTGGCCAGTTTGGCTCAGCGGTTAGAGCGTCGGCCTGCGGTCTGGAGAGACCCGGGTTCGGTTCCCGCTAAGGGCACGTACGTCGGTTGCAGTTTGTCCCCGGCCCTGGTTGGTTGTGCGGGTGGCAGCCACTCGATGTGTCCCTTCACATCGATGTTTCTGTCTCTCTCCCCCTCCCACTCTACCTGAATAAAAAATAAATAAAAATTTAAAAAAAAAAAAAAAAAAAAAAAGAAAAGCAACTATCTACAACCAAGACTACTCTATCCTGCAAAGCTGTCATTTAGAATCGAAGGACATATCAAGAGTTTCCCAGACAAGAAAACGCTAAAGGAGTTCATCACCACCAAACCAGTATTATATGAAATGTTGAAGGGTCTTCTTGAAGGAGAAGAAGAACAAAGATATGAACAATAAAATGGCGATCAATACATATCTATCAACAATTGAATCTACAAACAAAATGAGCAAGCAGAACAGAAACAGATACAGAGAACTTTTTGTTGCTTGCTAGATGGGCGAGGGCTGGAGGGATGGGTGAAAAAGATGAAGGGATTAAGAAGTACAAATTGGTTGTTAGACTGATGAACCTCAAAGGGCATTGGGGAGGGAGGGCGGGAAGGGATAAACCAAAGACCTTCTATGCATATATGCGTAACCAATGGACACCAACAACAGTGTACGGAAGGCAGGAGGGGGTGGGATTGGGGAGGAGGGGGCCAAAGGGAGAAAAAGAGGGGGAGGACATCTGTAATACATTCAACAATAAAGGTAAGTTTAAAAAACAAACAAAAAAAACAAAAATAAAAAATGAAAGCAAACAGTCTCAGTACTCTTCAGAGGAACATAAAAGATCCAAGGTTCTGCAATTTATTGTTCACAGTACCCTCTACCTCTTCCCATTGGTCAAAGCCAACCGGAGGCCAGACAGCAAGGGAGCCCCAGTGGTGATACTGTCACGGGGGTCAGCCTCGGACACAGACACACTAAGAAGGGCAGAGGATAGATGGGCAGGACAGTGGGCAAATGGAGAAAGACCAAGGCAGCTCATTACAGAAATGAGTAAGACCGCCTTTGGATGGCAACCCTTTAAAATACACATCCATTGGGAGGAAAAGGTGTGGGGGGACCACATGTCTATACAATGAAGAAAAACAGACACTGACAGCAATTTGGATTCCTGGCATGATTTACTCCAGAGTAATTTATACTTGGCTTAGAAAGCAGAATGGTTTTTATAACAGATTTTTCTTAAATTATGTTCCACTTATGTTAATATGAGGCTTTGATTCCTCGAGCAAATACCACCTGATCACAAAGCAAGATGGCTCAAAAGTGCACTGAGCACCAGGTGGAAGCCAGTCTGGGGTTTGCCCTTCGCTACAGACCATGCAAAAGTAGCCCTGGCCGGTTTGGCTCAGCGGTTAGAGCGTCGGCCTGCGGTACAGAGAGACCCGGGTTCGGTTCCCGCTAAGGGCACGTACCTCGGTTGCAGTTTGTCCCCGGCCCTGGTTGGTCGTGCGGGTGGCAACCACTGGATGTGTCCCTTCACATGGATGTTTCTCTCTCTCTCTCTTCCTCTCTCTCCCTCCCGCTCTGTCTGAACAAAAAATGCAAAATGCAAAAATGTCCTCGGGCGAGGATAAAAAAAAAAAGTAAATGGAAGTTTTCAATTTGGCTTCTTAGGGCCTGTTCTCTGCAACTGGTTTGTAAAAACATGAAGGGCAGCTGCTGTACCTCACGTGTCTTCTGAATCCCTCTGAAATAATAACACTCAGACTTCATCGTGTGCCAGCATCACCTGGAGAACTCGCGAGAGTGCAGGTTCCCAGGCCCACCAGAGCGGTGGATTCTCTGGGTCTGGGTGGTGCCCAGGAATCTGAATGTCAGCAAGCATTCTGGCTCATTCTGCTGGAGGTCAGTGCATTGCTTCTGGGGAAATGCTGTGCGAAGTCTGGCCACACGATTCATACACTGAGGCCACTGACCTTCCCTGTCATCTCAAGAAGGTCACAATGCATGCAACAGTAACACTTGAAAACATGATTAATACATAGAGGCACTCGCGATTTGTACCCAGAAGCTTCTTGAGCAAGCCTTTCTCAGGATGATGGGCTCAGGGAGTCCTACCTTCGAAAACCCATGAGCGCCACCCTGAGATGCTGTATTGCATACGTCTCAGAGTTTCTGAGGCTCACTCTTGCCTTGTTGCCACTCAGGAAATGACTGTTCATCCTGCAGCATCTGGACAACAGGTTCCTTACCCACCCTCTCTTGCTGTTGGCATCATAGCATTTGACAATATGGTGTTCACAAAAGAATATTAAAACTAGCCGCCTTAAATTTGTGGTTCTGGTTCATCATGGAGCATGAAGAGAAGAAAAATCTTTTGCACAGCTCTAGTGGTGCAGAAACATTAAGAAGTGATTCTAAATATAGACTCCTAAGACTGAGGGACTGTTTTATGTCATTCTGTGGTTTCTTTTTCACAGTGTGTTCTGTGTGCTGGAATACACATTTTTAATGAAGTCAGAATGCTAAATTTAAGTGAACCTTTGCTCACTGTTCATTGCAAAATGCATTTGTTTCATGTAATTGGCTGTGCATCTTGGCATCAGACCCCCAAGCAGCAAAACAAAAATCCGAACTCGAGCCCTGGCCGGTTTGGCTCAGCGGTTAGAGCGTCGGCCTGCGGTCCAGAGAGACCCGGGTTCGGTTCCCGCTAAGGGCACGTACCTCGGTTGCAGTTTGTCCTCAGCCCTGGTCAGTCGTGCAGGTGGCAGCCACTCGATGTGTTCCTTTCATGTCGATGTTTCTCTCTCTCTCTGTTCCTCTCTCTCCCTCCCACTCTACCTGAACAAAAAATGGAAAAATGTCCTCGGGTGAGGATAAAAAAAAAAAAAAAATCCGAACTCGAAATGCAACAGTGTTTGTTCTTTATGCCCAGAATCTAACTGCCATGTGGGTCTTTCCTAATCTACTAAACTGACCTTCAGCAAATACATGTAAAAAGTTTCTGACTGTTCATCTTAAATCACCCTAATTGGACATGCGTAGGTGATAATATGTGACTTGAGGAATATTTTACCTAATGTAATTACTAATCCTCGATGATACATAATAAGCTTCCAATTTTTTGGCCAATAAATAGCCTCCGAGTTCTGCTTGTTATGGGAAATAAATTTGAACTGCAAGCTGTTCTAAGCAAGCCATTCAAAACATTTACTTAAAACTTAGGTACAAAGTCTAGTAGCCTGCTAGTGACTATGAAATCTGAGCAAGCTCTAGACCTGTGCTTCTCAAACTTAGGTATGCACAGAATCACCCAAGGAGCCCCCTTAGAAATGCAGGTTCTGGGCCACCCCCAGACTTCTGGATTCAGTAGTTCTGAGGGTGGGGGTGAGGTGAAACCAGGAACAGACATTTCATTTTTTTGTTAATTCTCACTGGAGGATATTTTTTCCATTGAGTTTTAGATACAGTAGGAGGGAGGCAGACAGAGAGAGAGAGACACAGAGAGACACACATCGATTGGTTGCCTCCCACATGACCCTGACTGGGGCTGGGAATCAAACCTGCAACCCAGGTATGTGCCCTTGACCAGAATCAAACCCTCAACCCTTCGGTTGGTAGGCCGATGCTCTAACTGCTGAGCCACACCAACCAGAGCTGGGACAGACATTTTTATTTTATTTTATTTTTTTTCTTTATAGATTTTTTTTTTTTATCCTCACCCGAGGACATTTTTCCATTTTTTGTTCAGATAGAGTGGGAGGGGGGGAGAGAGAGAGAGAGAAACATTGACATGAAAGGGACACATGGAGTTGTTGCCACCCGCATGACCCAACTAGGCCTGGGGACAAACTGCAACCGAGGTACATGCCCTTAGTGGGAACCGAACCCCGTTCTCTCTGGGCTGCAGGCCGACGCTCTAACCACTGAGCCAAACCGGCCAGGCTTTCTTTATTGATATTTTAGAGAGAGGGGGAGAGAGAGAAACATCGATGAGAGAGAACATCAACTGGCCGCCTCCTGCATGCCCTCCGCTGGGGATCGGGCCCACAACCTGGGCATGTGCCCTGACCGGCAATCGAACCGGTGACCTCCTGGTGCACAGGTCGACGCTCAACCACTGAGCCACACCTGCTGGGTGGGACAGGCATTTTAAAGAACTGCCCAGGTGCCCTGACAGAGCTGGCTGGGGATGAACTAGTCCACATTTCCTGCAGGTGCTCCTTCTGCCTCATCTGTACCTGCCCATCCCTTACCTGTGAGCAGACTCAGCCGGGGCATTCTCTTCAGCACTGGCCTGAAGGCAGGGATGTATCCAGGACTAGGAATGTTCTGTGAGCTCTTGAACTTCTCTTGACCGGACCACATAACGCTCCATCACAACAAGGTAAATTCATAAAAACCCAGCAGGTCACCTATCTCAGGGCTTACTCAGAGAAGGTCTAATACCGGTGCCTGTGGGCCAAATGAAAGTCCATTGTCATGTGTGTTCTGTACTTGAACCTCACTACTCCAGAGGCTGGGTCTTGTGTGTATTTTACAGAGGAGGAAACTGAGGCCAGGGAGGTTAGGACACTTGGCAAAAGTCACACAAGAAAGGTGGAGAACCACATCTCCCAGCTGTATCTCCAGTCTGGTCTTTCCAACAGTGTGTTAAGAGTTCCCATGTTGCCAGAATATTTGAAGGTGGGTTAAGCCTTTTACATTATAAAAAGAAAAAACAAAAACAAAACAATTACCCCTTGGAATTAATATTCTATGCAAGAGAAAATTGCCTCTGTATTCTTCTGCAAAGGAAGTGATCCAAACGCCAAGGAAAGTCTTCCTGGGTCTGTCTTCACCTTCCACAGTGCCCCCGGCTTGTGGTTGGGTGTGACGCAGGAAAGGAGCTGAGTCCTGCTGGCCCGACGTTCTGCAGTCCTCTGGAGGACATGCCGACTTGGCTCCCTGGAGCTGGCCGGGGCATTTGGGAACTGTTGCCCCCACGGGAGCAGAACATAATCTTCACAAACCTAACTCTAGAGCTTTCTAAACTGACATGTGAAGTTTGGACGGTTTTGTAGTTTGGACGGTCTATTCCGAGTTCAGTTTCGGGTGAAAGCCCCCTTCCTGGTTCACGGATGACCAATTTGTCGGTGATTCCGTGTGGCAGGGAGGGAAAGAGGCCTCTCCTACTCTTCTTAGGAAGGGATGCAACCATCCTATTGGATTAGGGCCCCACCCTATGACCTCATTGAACTTTAATTATCTCCTAAAAGTCCTGTTTCTACATATAGTCACTTTGGGGTTTAGGGATTCAAAACATGAATTGGGGGGCAGGGGGCCCACGATCCAGGCCATAGCAGATGGATTCGGTAATTTTCCAGGGAAGATGCAAATGGACAGCTTTCCTATTGAAGACAGGAGGTTCTCTCTGGGAAGGTGCCCTTTCAACCCTTTTGTGGAGCAATGGATGGTGGAGCCAGAAGTCCACATGCAGGCCCCCAGAAGATGCTGTGGCTGCTCACTGTGGCTCCCTAGAGTCTTAAGCAGAATTATATGCAAGTGTGTCTAGAGGTGTACACTTCCTGGCAGGCATTCTTTAGCCACAGTGGCACCCTGCTGGGTTTTGGATGAATCAGGCAAGCTAAGGCCTGCCTTAGGCCGGCCTCCCTAAAAGCAGAGCCCGAGACTGGGGTTCTTCTGCAAGAGATTTATTAGAGAAATGCTCGCAATCTGGGCATCAGGCTAGAGGTTGAGGGAGGCAGGATAGGTCAGGGGAGGAAGTTAGGCAGAATTGTAGTTTTAGGAGAAGTCTGGCCTCAGCCTGTCCCTTGGGGAGCTCCAAAACGTACATTGCATCATGGAGAGCGTCCTGTTCAGAGGCAAGGGCACAGGGCACCTTTGCCCATTCCCAACTGTCATGGGCCACCTCCCAAGCATCTCTAGAATGGGAGGAAGCTCTGGTTGGTAAGGGCAATCTCCAGAGAAGGGGACAGGTGTGAGCCTTCAGCAGTTGACACCCACTACACCAGGGAGCTGCTACATAGTACTGGGTGGGTTCCAACTGCACCTGCTACAGATCCTGCTCTAGTCGACCCCTCTGCCCGAATGCTCTTTTCCAAGAAAGTCTCTGAGCTAATTCCCTCACCTCCTCCAGTCTTTGCTAAAACGTCACCTTCTCAGCGAGGCCCACCCTGCCACCCTGTCGACAAGCACAGGGCACCTCCACCAGCACCCTAGCTCTGCTCCACTTGTTCTTTTTGTCTAGTGCTTCATCACCCTCGGACATGCTTTACTTCTTTAATATGTTCAATTATTTTATGGCCTGTCTCCCCCATTGGAATGGAAGCTTTTTAAGGATGGAAACACGGCTTGCACCTTAGCACCTGGAACAGTGCCTGGCAAATAATAGGCCCTTAATAAACATTGTTGAATTATTAAATATCGAAGGGGTCCTGTCCCAAAGACGGGAGGGGATCAAGACCCTAAAGAAAGATCATCACCTTTCTTTTGACAAGGGCACTAGCCAATTCATTAGGCCATCTTGGGGCCTATAGGAGGGGTCCTCTCATGTCCAGCAATACATGAATAACATTTTGGGGTGCACCCGGCTGCAAAGTGGCTGTTGTGCTCTGCGTGGCTGCTCCAAGCTGTTCTGCTCACCGCAGCTGCTGGACGGAGGACTCACTGGGCTTCCACTCACCTTCTGGCATCGCTGCGTTTCTGATCTCCCTCAGAAGTCGCAGCTTGGAAAATTGTGACTGTCCCAGCGATAACAGCAGGATCATCGTTCACAGATACGGAAATGCTAAGGGGTGGAAACACTCAGATGCGACAATGCTTCAGACACTAAGTGGGATTTTCACAGCTTCCTTAGAGAGTGCTTACTAACATGCACACAGTCAGAAGTTGTGTGACCAAGTCGACATCCACATCCTGCCTACCTTATAGAGAAGGTATCTTGGACAAATCCTGGAAAATAAATGTCTTTAAATCATCTCTTCCTAGATTTCTCCCCAAACAATTCACAAGTAACTGTTTACTACTTGCCTATGCAGTACATCAATAATGTATAACTATTAAAAATGCAGCCCTGACTGGTTTCGCTCAGTGGTTAGAGTGTTGGCCTGCAGACCAATGAGACCCAGGTTCAATTCCGGCCAAGGGCACATGCCTCGATTGTGGTTTGTCCCCAGCACTGGTCGGGGTCACACAGGAGGCAACCAGTCACTGCATCTCTCTTGCTTCAATGTTTTTTTTCTCTCTCTCTCTTTCTCTCCCTCCCTCCTAATCTGTCTAAGGATAAATGGAAAAATGTCCTCGGGTGAGGATAAAAAAAATGCATATAAGATAGGGAAAATACATATAATTTTTAAAAATCACCAGTAATGTCACTGCTCAGAGATAATACTGTTGGTATTTTCCCATATCCCATTTATTAATTAAACAACATTGACTGAGCATCTAATATTTAAAAGGCTTCACACTCTTGCTAGAGCTATAATGCTGAGCAAAAATAAACACAAATCTCGCCTCATGGAGTTTACAGTCTATTGAAGGAGACACACCTTCATCAAGTAATGATACGGACACATGTGAAGCTACAGCTATGATAAATGCTATAAAGGAGAGGTATGTGAATAGCAGGGAGATCTGACCTAGTTGTGAAGGTCTGTTTTCTAAAGGTTATGAGGAAGTGATTACTGAGCTGAAAATTAACTCATAGGAATTGACTCAGTGAAGTCACAGGGAAGAGTGTGCACAACAGAAATCCTAAGGCCCTGTTGGGGGAGGAAGCATAGTGGGTAGAAAGGAGTCAGAGGTCCAGTGAGGCTGCAGAGGGCACTACATACAGCTGCCAAGTCAGGGAGAGGGCAGACTTTGCAGAGCTTGGTATGCTTAATTCAGAATTATATTCGCTATTCATTCAAAAAATGTTGCCTATGAGGAGCCAGGGACATATTTATTTTACATAAATTGGATTTACACCACATACTGCTTTTATTTATTTATTTATTTTAAAATACGTTTTTATTGATTTTTTATTTTTATTTATTTTTGGTATGTGCCCGGAACCGAATCCAGGACTCTCTGGTCTGAGGGCTGACGCTCCAATCACTGAGCCAAATCGGCCAGGGCTTATTGACTTTTTAGAGAGAGAGGAAGGGAGAGGGAGAGATAGAAACATCCATGAGAGAAACATCCACTGGCTGCCTCCTGCACGCCCCCTACTGGGAATAGAGCCCACATCCCCAGCATGTGTTCAGACTGGGAATTGAATCTGTGACCTCTTGGTTCATGGGACAATGCTCAGTCCACTGAGTCACACTGGCCATGCCACATACTGCTTTTATTATAAACATTTTTTGAACAATAAATATATAGTAATTTACCTCTTATTGTTGGAAATATAGATTATTTTCAATGTTCCACCTTTCCCAAAGTTTTCTCTATATGGATACTAGTCCAAATATTTCTTGGCATCAATTTCTACAAGTAGAATTGCTGGTTCTGCAAATTTGTTAACATACTTTCTTCATAATGTTGTCTGAAAAATTAGCATATTCAGTTGTCAAGATTTGATGCTACCTGATGCTATGATCTTTTGAGGTTGGTACGACTGTTACATTTGGAGGCATTCTTGGTGACTTTCAGGACCTGCTTTTTCATTTTCTTCAGTGTGTGAGGAAGTCCCTTCTATTTCTGATCTCCATGGGTACTTCCCTCAAGTTCAGATCTTTTGCGACAGCTCTAGAAACCTGACTGTGCGACTCCTGGGCTCCACAGAAGAGGAAAGGCTCTCTTATCCGGCGCTGAAAGATCTTCCTCTGGACTTGAGACACGCTGAAAGAGCAGCCAGTTTCTGACGTTCCTTTCCTCTCCTCTGGCCTCCTACTTTGTTCAGTTCCACTTCATATACTAAATTCACTAGCTTGTTAAGTCAGGTGAAGTTCAGATGACTCTATTACAGACTGAGATTTTCCATCCTACAGAGTTGACAGATAGCACCTCCTCCAGAGTCTGTGTCTCCCACCTCCTCTTTCAACACCTGGCAAACTGTCCTTTTTCTCTTTCAAAGTCGGTTTGTATCTTTGTTACTCGAAAGGGACTGGGCCTGGAGCTGGTCTGCCTTGGGCAGGCCTGTAGTGTGCAGGTCCTTAACATTGTGGAGGAAAGATTTTACAATATGAGCCCAGGTTATTTTGAGAGTATGTTTATTAAAGCTGGGGACAGTGAAACAAGGAAGGACTTAGGACAGAAGAACTAACAGGAGAGAGCCAAGATAGGGCTGTTTTGGCTCACTAAGTCAGAGAAAAGGGAGCCTTGAAGACAGGTTTGGGGGTTAGCCCAGGACGAGCTGCTGCAAATCTAGTGGAGACCCTTAGAGGTTAGGAGGTGTACACTTGTCAGGGAAGAAGAGGGGAAGGGAAAAGAGCTGGCACGTTCCTAGGAAGGAAAGTGTGAGCACTGGGTCCTTCGTCTTGAGGGTTTTAAAGGATAGGAATTTAGGGAAGATCTTAGGGCAGGATCTCAACAGCATACTTATCAGTTTTATGCGGATTTGCGAAAATGAGATTTATTCCCTTAACTTCGCCTGTCCTTGGGTGTGGTTGGCACACATGGGCTAATTGAATTTCTACTGTCTATCTCCCTGAGTAGGATGATTTAAGCTACTTACCCTCTGGCTGGGGAGGAGAAGTGTAATCAACTTACTCTCTCTCTTTTTTTTAATCCTCACCTGAGGATATTTTTCCATTTTTGTTCAGATAGAGGAAGAGGAAGAGAGAGAGGAACATCGATATGAGAAAGACACATCAACTGGTTACTTCCTGCACCACCCTGACCAGGGCCAGGGAAGAACCAAAACTGAGGTACATGCCCTTGACCAGAATCGAACCCTCAAATCATTGGTCTGCAGGCCAACACTCTAACTAATGAGCCAAACCGGCCAGGGCTAACCCACTTCCTCTTAAGTGTCCCGGGTTTAAGGAAGATAGAATTTTACAATTTACTGATGACTGTAAACTGCTTGACCGTTTACCTATCTGTCTCACTCTCCCTAGTCCATTTTTCCTGGTTTACTGTCCTGTCTCATCTCCACCCTTGGATTACGTTCTAAGGACCCATTTACTGTTAGGCCATAATTTCTAGGCTTCTAATGATTAACGTATCCAATCTAGTCACACCTTTAACTGTTCTTTGTATTTCATTTCTTCGATGTAAAAAATCTGTTTACAGGGTCCGGGGGTTTGGTCTCACTAAAGCAGTCAGACTCGGGGCAGGCCTTGGAAGGATGCTGGTTGTCTAGAAAGAGTTAGGTTCACCACGTGCCTGGCACAGTGCTATCTGCATTACACAGGTTCTTTCTTTTCATCCTCACCACAGCCCTGGGAGGTAGGTATCATCACCATCCCCATTTTAGATTAGAGGCTTAGAGAGGTTGTCCCTCATCCACAATCACGCAGCTACTATGTGGGGAGTGGACCCCACTTCTGCTTGTAACCTGAGAAAATGAAGGAAAGGGAGGCAGGCCGAGAAATAAAATATAAAACGGGGTGAAGGAGCAAAAGAAGCGTAGATATCACATGAGCTCACTTATTTGTGGAGTATAAAGAACAAAACAAACTGATGAACAAAATAGACCCAGAGACGTGGAAGTAGGGTACAGACGACAAACCTCAGAAGAGGGGCTGGGGGGTGGTGGGGGAGAGAGATAAACCACAGAACTTATATGCATGTATGCGTAACCAATGGACATAGACACCGATGTTGGGGGGGGGGTCTGGAGGAGGATGTCAATGGGGGGGGGGAGAAACATCTGTAACAAAAATAAACTAATAAAAATAATTTTAAAAAAAAGAAAAAGAAACGTAGGTAGAGGGGCGGACGCAGCCTCCTTCCGGGCGCCTTTCCCACCGGGCCTGAGCCAGCATGCAGCCCCACCGCCGCCCAGCGGCCGCCTCTCTCCCCGCAGCACTTCCGGCCACGGGAGCGTGTCATTGACGGGCGCCCCGCGTCGGCGCAGACCACGTGCGTGCGTGTGCAGCAAGACGTCGGCGGGGAGGCGGGTCTTCCGCCCCGGCCCAAACCATTTCCGACAGGAGCCGGAAGCCGGGCCGGATGGCGCTGGGGGCGGCCTGCTGGTGGAGGTGAGCTGTGGGGCTGCCGCCTCCCGCGCCCGCTGGTCGCCTGATGGTGCGGGCCGCGGCCGCCAGGCCCCGCTCGGATCGGCGGCGCTGAGCGCCCGGGCCGCGTGCACCATGTCGTCGGGTCTCCGCGCCGCCGACTTCCCCCGCTGGAAGCGCCACATCGCGGAGGAGCTGAGGCGCCGGGACCGGCTGCAGAGACAGGCTTTCGAAGAGATCATCCTGCAGTGTGAGCGGCGGGCGGGCCCGGGCGCGGGCGGGCCCCGGGCGCTGCAAGGGGCACGTGGGGCGCCAGCGGAGGCGGGAGGCCGAGCCCCCGGCGCCGCCCCGACCCAGACCTTTCCCGAGGACACTTCCCGTCTGTCATTTTACCCTTGGCCGTGACAGCGTTCTCCTTACTGAAGTGTGTGTTCCGAGGCGGGCGCCATTCACGCTGGCTTTGTCGATGCCAGCAGCGCGCAGTGCTGCGGGCTCCCGCCCCGGCCGGCTTGGCGCAGCGGCTGGAGCGTCGGCCCGCGGTCCAGAGTCCGGTTCGGTTCCCGTTCGGGGCACGCACCTCGGTTGCAGTTTGTCCCCGGCCCCGGTTGGGGTTGCGTGGGAGGCCGCCAGTCCATGTGTCGCTTTCACGTTGATGTTTCTCTCTCTCTCCTTCCCACTCTATCTAAACAAAAATGGAAAAAATGTCCTCGGGTGAGGATAAAACATTTTAAGAAGTAGAATAAAAAGGCAGGCTCCGGAAACATCCTGTTTCTCGGGCATCGTGTGATTGGAACCGACGCCGCCTTGAAGCATTTAACCGGAGCAATTCACAGCGGCCTCTGCCTTGGTGTTTGACTATTGCACATTTTGAGTCGGTTGAGACTTTAAAATTGGGACATCATAGTGTTTCTGTTGTTACTGAAAACTTCAGTATGGAAAAAGGTGGTTTTCTTCCACCCGGGCTGCAATTTGAGTACGAAAGTGTACCCTTAGATACCTTCTAATGAGCACTTCCTAGCTCCCCCTGCCCGGATTTTACCATAACTGATGACACGACAAGGGTAAGAAATGGGCAGTCTTAAGTCCTGCGTTTTCACATACAGCTTGAAGCAAGCCTGACAAGGCTCTCCAGTTATGTTGATTGATGAGATTTCTGGTAATAGCAGTTGACCCTCGTTGAACTCTGTGCTAAATCCTGGTTCCCAAACCTCCCTGTATATTAGAATCACCTGGGGATCTTTAAAAAATTACAAAAATCAGTCCACACCCCAGACCCACTAAAAACAGCAGTACCTAGGGGTGAGATAACGACATCAGTATTTTTTTTTGCTGCTCCCCAAGTAATTCTCATGTGCAGACAAGCTTGAGTACTGTGGTAAATAGCGGGCAGGTGTTATTTCACTTAATCTTCCTGAAAGTCCCATGAAGCCGGCCCTGTTCTTTTTCACAGGCGGTGGAGAGAGACTAATCTCTGGACAGGTACAGCAGCTCAGTGGAGGGGCCTAGATTCGAATGCAGACTTGATGGCTCCTAACTTGGATTTGCTTTTCTCACTGGGTACCCCAAGAAATGACGCTTACTTGCCTTTGCTGAGTCTGTCCCCTTAACAAAGATGGGAAGGAGAGGGAGATGGTGATCCCTGTTGTCCCTTATACTCAAAGGCCCTGGCAGACCTGTGCTATTTCAGAAAGCCAGAAGCACAGGCAACCGCTCTTATGAAATGTGATTCCTTATCAGGTTAGTAAGTTCGGGTCACCAGGTATTTATTGAATGCTTGTTATTTATTTTTTTAAAATGTTTTTATTGATATTTTTTTTTTTTAAGAGAGGGGAAGGGAGAGAGAGAGAAACATCAATCGGCTGCCCTCTCAGTCCTTGGACAACACTTAATCCACTAAGTCACACTGGCTGGGTAAATGTTTGTTCTTTAAAAGCTAATACACATTGGAAGTCAAACTGGGTCTGAGAGCAGACTCCACCCCTTAAGCATTCTGTTCATTTGCTTTTCTGAGTCTGGTTTGCTGCATCTGTAAAGTGAGGGTGAAGCTTGCTCTGCCGGCTTCATAAAAACAAGGCTGTGTACGTACATGCTTTGAAAGCCATGGACGCAACAGTCTGTAAATGGAAGGTGCTTGTAATCGCATTGGCGCAATTTGAATGTTTTTCTGCACTTTAAAAATGGACATCTTGCCCTGCTGGTGTGGCTCAGTGGATTGAGCGTTGTCCCATGCACCAAGAGGTCACCAGTTCGATGCCTGGTCAGGGCATATGCCCAGGTTGCTGGATTGATCCCCAGTAGGGGGCATGCATGAGGCAGCAGATCTATGTTTCTCTCCCTCTCTCTCTCCCTCTCCCTCTAAAAAAATCAATTGGGGGGGGGGGGAATACATCTTGATAGGGTGCGAGGATGTATAAAAGCCGGGAGAGATCATTCCTGGAGAGGGAACACATCTTTAAAGAGCTGTGGAGGGTAAGCATACCTGAGGGGCTAGGAGGGGGCAGGACCACAGGACCACCTTTCTCTAGGCTGGGATTGACATTTGGGAGATCACTTCTAGTTTGACCTTGGAAGGCCCTCACTCTTCGCTCCAGCCTTCTCAGTCAAGCTCTGACTGTCTACGAGCACAGTCTCCTGTTCAGTTCCTGCCTCAGAGCCTGAAGAGAAAGATGAAAAGAGGCTGTGGGGACAGGGGACACCTCCCCAATACCTCGTACCCTTTGAAAACCCTGGTATTATCACAGGGCACCCAGCTCTGGTGTAACGTTTGGAAGATCTTATTAGAGCCCTTTGACACTGGTGAATATCCATGTTTGGAACCAACTCCCTGTTTTGCTGAGCTAGTTTATTAAATTAATACAGATGAAGAGAAGGTTTCTTTTTCTGACCAGGAATTCCATTTTCAGATATCAAGGAGAAATAGAACTCAGGACTCTTTTACTTATTTATTTATTAATCCTCACCAGAGGATATGCTTGTTGATTTTAGAGAGAGAGAGAAACATCCATTATATGTGACCTTGGGATGGATCCTGCAGCCTAGGTATGTACCCTGACCCGAAATTGAACCCGAGACCATTCAGTGTATGGGATGATACTCCAGCCATCTGAGCCACACTGGAGAGGAATGAAACTCAAGAATCTTTTAAGAGAAGAAAGAAGCTCTTCTAAAAGGCATGGTCACTAGCATAAACCCTATCACAATTTTGTTCATAACAGTTCCAATCTTAGACTTTTAGGATTTGCAACAATCCCCATCAAAGGTAGCTATTCTACAAATTTTCCATGGTCACTCCCTTTTTCTGATTAGTGCACCCCTTCTGATCTTGGTCCCCCCGGGTGCCTGTCATTCCTAACTATATGTCATTATTAGCCCTGACTCTTTTGAATTCCTGCACTGTGTTCCCTGTCCATTTGTTAACGTTCGGAAGCAAACTCATTTTCTCCCTTAAGCTCTGCCCTCCTGCTTATGTGACACAAGGGCATCTTCCACCCAGTTTCCTGAGCAAGGAACCTCAGAATGATCTTTGACTTCTTACTAATAAGTATCTGTTCATGTCACTATGTCCTTTTAAAATCTGTTGTTTCTCCATTGCCAGTAAGAAAAAGTCTGAATTTCTCATCCTGCCCTTTCATGTGTTGGCGCCAGCTGTTATTTCTAGCTACTTAACAAAGAGCTCTGCTGGTCCTCCTTCCTGGATTGTCATCTTTACCTATGAAACCATCGGAGGGAATGAGTAAAGGATTACTCTTCTCTCTCTTTTTTTTTTTATTATGTTTTTTAAGTGTTTTTAATGATTTTTAGAGAAAAAGGGAGAGGGAGAGATAGTTCGAACCATCAATGACAGAAACATTGATCAGCTACTTTCTGCACACCCCTACTGGGGATGGAGCCTGAAACCCGGTCATGTGACCTGACCTGGAATTGAACCAGTGACTTCTTGGTGAACTGGTCAACACTCAACCACTAACCACTGAACCATGTGGGCCAGGCTTCTCTTCCTTTCTATAACTGGACCCTCCACACTCCCACCCCAGAACACTTGAGCTCCTTGGGGTCAGGGCCTCTCATTCGTATCTGTGTCCCTAGTGCCCTGATCTAAAACTTAAATTGTCCAAATGTAATAATAAAGTAAAATTCTCCTGTATTACTTAGAGGTGCATAGTATTTCATTTTTCCATGTTACTTTTTACTCCTGAGGGAGAAATAGGTGACTGGGAGTAAAAAGCATTTTCAACTGCCTTTGATAGGGGGAAACTTCTTGAAGGTTTCATAGGTTCCTTTGACTGGGCTTCCCTTGCTTAGGCTAAGCAGCACCAAAGGAGTGTATATTCCTGGATGTTATTATTTATTTATTTATTTATTTATAATCCTCACCCAAGGATATTTTTCCATTTTTGTTCAGATAGAGAGAGGGAGAGAGCCACATTAACTGGTTGCCTCCTGCACAACCCTGACCAGGGCCAGGGACGAGCCACAACCAAGGTACCTGCCCCTAACCAGAATCGAACCTCCGACTCATTGGTCCATGGGCCAATGCTCTAACCACTGAGCAAAACCGGCCAGAGCTATTCCTGGATTTTAGATAATTGCTATAATTGGTGACAAAGTGAAGTGCCAATACTTTGATAACTAGTAAAAGTGAAAGCTACCCAGTGGTCTGGTTGTTTGTTTATTTTGGTCCAGATTTTTATAAGACATTAGTAAAAAAAAATGTATGTAGGTTGATTTTCTCTTTCTTTTTTTTTGACTAGATAACAAGTTGCTGGAAAAGTCAGACCTTCATTCAGTGCTGGCCCAGAAGCTACAAGCAGAAAAGCCGGACATACCCAACAGGCACGAGATAAGGTACTCTGAAACTGTCCTGTGTAGTGTGTACCTCCTCCTGAATTACATTAGTCTCTGTCCAGATGTCACTTCTCTGATTGAGAAGCAAACCAGTGCTGTTTCTGTGCTTGTGTTTTCTGTCAGCTCCTAACAGATAAGATTCTGAAACCAGATAACTAAAATCATTTTTTCAAAGGTACATACCTACCTACTTTGAAGGGTTGTCATTAGTAAGATGCTGTAAGCCAGAGAAACTGCTTCAGGTGGGTGACTAGGCCAGTTCTTCCAGCAAGTCAGGGTTCACATTCTCTAAACAATCAGCCGAGTCAGCATTCTTGAGCAGATTTACGTAGATCTTGTTAACACAGGATTGCCATAAGTTCTTTTTGCTACAAAGCAGGTTTATTTGGTCCTTTTTAGTTCAGTGTTAGTCAACATGTTTTAGTAGATTGTGAAGTTAAACTAACAGGTTGTGACAAGCGCCCCCTCTCCTTTTTTTAAAGAAAGATTCTGGGGGGAAAATCTGCATTTTTATAGGAAGGGTGAGTATTGTCTTGTTAAATATGCATATATGTGTTCATGGTGGGGTGTGTTGTGTTTACTTGGGTCATTTATGTAAACCATATTTCTTTTTGAGGGTCATGGTCAAAAAACCTGAAATCCATTTTTCATCAGAGTACCTTAAATGGAATCATTCTAGAGTCTTACTGTTTTCTATTTCTATATGCTCACATTTGCATATTAAATTTGATGGTTTGTATAAGGGCAGCACCCATTATTGCTCTAAACTTCCATTCTTATTTGCATGTTAGTTAATGTTTAGCAATTTTAAGAATAAGGTTAACAGTGATTTGGGGTTTTTATTTTTATTTTTTTTATCCTCACCCGAGGACATTTTCCATTTTTTGTTCAGGTAGAGTGGGAGAAAGAGAGGAAGAGAGAGAGAAACATCTATGTGAAAGGGACACATCGAGTGGCTGCCACCCTCATGACCAACCGGGGCCGGGGACAAACTGCAACCGAGGTACACGCACTGAACCCGGGTCTCTCTGGACCAAGACCGATGCTCTAACTGCTGAGCCAAACCGGCCAGGGCTGATTTGGGGGTTTTAAAAATCACAGAAATGCTAGGTGTAGCTTAATATCTTTACTCCTACAGCTGAGTGGGCTGTGCAACTGCCTGTCATCCATGTTCCTTCTCTGACCAGATGGTCTCCTGGCCAACCAGAGTGGGAAAGGCGAACAGATGGCCTGACCCAGGTTCCATCCATCAATTGAAAACTAAAAACATTTTCTTTCTACCAGCCTAGACTTTTGGTGACTGTGTTCCTGTATTCTTTATCTGTCAGTCACACTCATTTGCTTAAAAGGGTGCTATAAGTAATGTAAAACAATTCTTTTAGCTGAATATCATGAGAGGTGGTGTGGTAATTTGACTGGTGGTCTTTCCTTCCCCACAAACTTGTGTCCATAATCAGGCTTCTCCTGACAGCCTCAGTTCTGTTCTTTCCATGAGTCATCTGTGGTTCCTTTTTCCCTCCGTGTCCTGCCCCTCCCCATAGAGTGGGTTCCCTGGGCCTGCTGCTTCCTCTCACAGTCCCTAGTGCACCTGTCCCTTCGTTTACATTTATTTTGCACCCCCTCCCCTTTGTTATCTGTCCGTTCACCCCTGCACTGTGGCAGGAGTCTCCTGCACTCAGACAGGTGTGACTGGTGTGGCCAGTGTTAGGGATACAGAGATGAAAAGGCCAATGTCATGTCCCTGCTCTTAAATGAATTGGGTCTAGTGAGGGGAGCCGGGACCAGTTCAAAAGGTGGTTGCTAGTGTAGTGAGTGTAGACACAGAAGATGACCACCTGACTGGTTTTGTTTTTAAAAATTCAACTTGAGTAAATTTGAAAGTGAAATTGGATTTATTAAGCAATCTGTGAATCGGGCAGCATCCCATCTAGCCATCTGAAGGGTCTTCTGAAATGGGAGGTTTTTATAGGAAGAAGGGTGGGGCAAGGGAGTTACTAACAAAAGAAAGAATTATTGCCCCTCCCAAGGGTTTTTTGTTTGTTTGTTTTTATCAGTGGAGTGTCTCTTTCTATGGGGAGGGAAGAAATAGACAGATTCCCTCTTGGTGTTGACCAGAAACCTGCAGAGTGGTTGATTAATCAGGGAAGGGTTGAAACTGCAGTCAGACCAGGTATTAAATCTAGGTTTGGGATTATTGGCTTTTAGCCTGTGGTTTTTTTTGTTTGTTTTATTGGGGGGGGGGGTGGTCATTGTTAATCTTCACCTGAAGATATTTTCCCTTTTTTTTAAGATAGAGAGGGAGGGAGAGAGAGAGAGAGGAGACGCATCAATTAGTTGCCTCCCACACATCCCTGGTGACCCTGACCAGGGCCAGGGCTCGAACCTGCAACCCAGGTATGTGCCCTTGACCTGGAATCAAACCTGGGACCCTTTCGGCTGGCGCTCTAACTGCTGAGCCAAACCAGCCAGAGCTGGGCCTGTGATTTTCTCTTTAAGTGTTTTTCTCCCTTCTGTTTCCTTAAGTGCTGCCCATTTTGTCCTAATCAATCTTAATAGAATTATGCACTTGAAACCTAAATAATTTTATTAACCAGGGTCACTCCAATAAATTGAATAAAATTTTAAAAATACTTTAAAAAGCTTTATTTACGTCAGTTATCTGACTTCTCTCTCAAGTGGTTAATCCCTTTGTGTGCTAATCAGATTAAATTCAAGTCTTCAGCTTGGGCATAGTAGGTTCCAGTAGTTTTCTAGCTATGCTCCCTGGACTGCAGCATCTAGGAAGTTATTTGAAATGGAAAGCCTTGAGTCCCTTGGGCCCTGCCCCAGAACTATTATTTCAGAAACTTGGAGAGTGGAAACTCTTTAGGTAGTCCCGATGACCTCTGACTGCTCAGAACCCCTGCGATAGTCCTTGTGAGTCAGCGGTGTCACACCCTGAGAGCTTCTTCTGGACGTGTAGATTATCCTGTCTCAGACCTGTCTCAGTGTGGGGTGGGCCCAGGAGTCGGTTTATTTTTATTTATCTAATATCTTTTTATTGATTTCAGAGAGAGGAAGGGAAAGGGAGAGAGAGAAACATTGATGAGGGAAACATTGATTGGCTGCCTCCTACACAGCCGAGCCCAAAACCTGGGCATGTGTCCTGACCGGGAGTTGACCCTGTGACCTCCTGGTGCATAGGTTGATGCTCAACCCCTGAGTCACACTGGGCAGGCAAGAATCTGTTTAAACATGCCCTCTAGGTGATTCTCTTATCTCCCTAGTGGAGCCCTGTTGGTGGGCTATTGTTAGGAGTTTGATTTTTGCTTTGAATAAAATTGGAAGTAGTAGGAGGCTTTGAAGTGGCTCTAGTGACTTGTATCCTTGTCCTAGTCATGAAGCTCTTTTCTAGAATGCCCTGAACTGGAATTGAACAGGGACATCTCAGTCCATGGGACAACATTCAGTCTACTGAGCCACCCCAGCCACGCTGTAATAAAAACACTTTAGAGCCCGGCCGGGGTGGCTCAGTGGTTGGGCCTGACCTTCTTCCCCCTGGTGGCGGGCATGCAGGAGGTGGCCAGTCGATGTTCTCTCTTCAATGTTTCTATCCCTCCTTTTCCCTCCCTCTCTCTAAAATCAGTAAAGAAAAAGTGTTTTTACAAAAACACTTTAGAGATGGAGGGTCGAGTTAGGAGGGAACATCATGCTGCCCCCTTTCCCCTCTGTAGTTCCTCACCCGAGGATATTTTTCCATTTTTTGTACAGATAGAGTGGGAGGGAGAGAGAGAGAGAAACATCGACGTGAAGGGACACATCGAGTGGCTGCCACCCGCACGACCAACCAGGGCCGGGGACAAACTGCAACTGAAGTACGTGCCCTTAGCGGGAACCGAACCCGGGTCTCTCCGGACCGCAGGCCGACGCTCTAACCGCTGAGCCAAACCGGCCAGGGCTCCCCTCTGTATTTCATTATCCAGGTGGAGGAGGTGGCCTCCCCTTCCCTTCAGGTGGTGGTATCCCAGTTTTCCAGCTTCCTTTCTTTTCTCCATGTGTGCTTTCCCTGGGCATGGTCTGATCATTCACAGCTGTAGCTCCAGCTGAGACCCATCTCCTGAACTAGAAACCCACAGTTCTAGCCACGTGCTGCTGTTTCTGAGCTGCTGTTGCAAACACCTGCAGGGTTCTCAAGACTATTGGTTCTGGAGGCAATCTGAACAGGTTCCGCGCCTTCGGACACCTGTCTGCTGGCAGTGTCTGCATGTCAGCCTCCAGCTCGGGCCTCTTGACTTGAAGTTCAGACTGGAACATCCAATTTCCACTCAAAATACCCACTAGGTTGTTCACACTGAACTCTTCAGCCCTCTCCCAAACCTGCTCCTCCCATAATCCCTCCTATTTTAGTAGGTGACGCCTCATTTTATCGGTTGCTCAGGCCAAAAGCCTTGGAGTCATTCTTGATTCCTGTCTGTCTCATACCCCAGGTCCAGTTCGGGGGCAAGTCCTGTCATCTGTCTTCAGAATGGATCTAGCTAGGATCTGGCCCCCTCTCGCCCCTCCCTGTGGCCACCTCCATCTGAGCTGCACTGTCTCGAGCCCAGACTGTGGACTGTGTAGTAGCTGCTAACTGGTCTCCCTGTGCCCACCCTTGCCCCCTGCAGCCTGCTCTCCACCCAGCACCTTGAGTGACCCTTTTAGAATGGAAGTGTTTCCTCCGCTCTAAACCCTCCAGTGGCTTGCAGTCACGCCTAGTAAAAGCCACAGTCTCGGGTCTGCGCGGCTCTGCATGACCTCCACACTCCTCCCTGACGGGCTCCTGTGCTCTCTGCACCTGGAGCTCCAGTCCCACTCTCTCCAGAGAAGGGCCCCCAGGGCCATGTGGCTTGGTCTCACCTCTTTGCAGTCTTCGCCGTTTGTGTATGACCTCTCAGAGAAGCCTCCCCGGATCACCCTGCATAGAACAGGACCCCTGTCGCTCTGCTCCCTTCTGTACCCTGCTTAGTTTTTGTTTTTTTTCTTTTTAAATGTTTTTATTGATTTTTAGGGGGAGAGAGAGAGAAACATTAATTGGCTGCCTCCTATACATCCCCTCCTACTGGGGATCGAGCCCCAAACTGGGGCATGTGCCCTGACTGGGAATTGAACCTGCAACCTCTCAGTGCATAGGATGATGCTTGGCCCACTGAGTGACATGAGCCAGGGCACCCTGCTCAGTTTTCTCAGCACATCTGACCACCTGTCTTCATGTCACTTGTTCATTGTCTGCTCGTGACGGAGTGACAGCTGCAGGAGAGCAGAGCTCGGTGCTGCCTTCCCCCAGCCCCAGGAGCAGTGCCCGCACCAAGCAGGCACTCATGCTTGCCCGGTGAGTGGCCGGAGTGTCTCCCCCATACTTACCTACCCTTCATTCTGGAACCCACCCTTTCTTCCTGACCCACCTGGCGGTTCGGGTGGTGATTGGTCTCCTACTTCCTACTCAGGTTGGTGTGGCCGGTAACTACACTCGCCTGGAGAGACTGTCCGCTCTGTCGTCTGTGTTGTCATGTTCATGGGTGGAATTCTGGAGTTGCTGTTCCATTGCCTGGTTGACAGGGCTTGGGGTCTGATTTCTTTTCTTCCTCTCTTTTTTGCACATTCTGTTCTTCTGTCTGGTTTGGGGATGCAGTCCCGGACATGATGGTGCGTGGAGTGATGGCCAACTGCAGGAAATGGCCCAGCTGAAGATGAGACACCAGGAAGAGCTGACTGAGCTGCACAAGAAGCGTGGGGAGGTAAAGAGCCGCCGCCTCGTCTGCTTCTGTCTGTGTGGGTCTTCCGGGGAGCACGGGCGGGCAGGATCCCCTCGATTTGCAGCCACGCTGGCTCTCTGGCGTCACCAGCTCTGCCTGTGGGAGTGAAACAGTGGTAAAAGTGTGAGGTCCTAGCCTCCTTCAGCAAGAGAGCAAGCCATTGACACCACTGCCCGTTGTCAGGCTCCAAGACCATGAAGGACGTGGAGAACCTGGAGAGGAAAGCAGCTCTCTGCTCGGCCCGAGTGCTCTTCCTAGCGCCTTCACACGGCACTCAGAGCACTGTCAGGCTGCGAGCAGACGAGTGGTCGCCGGGGGGGGGACGGCAAAGGATCACTTGTATGGTGACGGATGGAAACTAGACTTTTGGTGTAGTGTATACAGATGTCGAATTATATGTGATGTTGCACACCTGAAACTTCTGTAATGTTATAAACCATTGTTACCTCAATAATAAATTTTTTTTAAGCTGCTGAGAGTGCCCAGCCAGTGTGGCTCAGTGATTAAGCATTGACCCCTGCACCAAGAGGTCACTGGGTTGATTCCCGGTCAGGGAACATGCCCAGGTTGTGGGCCTGATCCCCAGTGGGGGGCATGCAGGAGATGGCCAATTCATGTTCTCTCTCATTGATGTTTCAATCTCTCTCTCCCTCTCTCTTCCTCTCTAAAAATCAATAAAGAAAACAATTTTCTTTTAATAAAAATAGAAGCTTCTGAGAGTGAGTCCTGAAATTTCAGAAAGAATCATTAGAATCAAATCCTGGGAAATTAGGAAAGAAAAAAAAATGCATCAGCTGAATTGATTGTTTTATCAGCTCCTGGGTCTGGAAAGGTAGCCGAGGCGAGGGGCGGACAGGTGTCTTTGGCAGGAACCCGGCAGTCGTCTAGAACTCTTCTCGTCCATCCAGCCTGCCTTCAGCAGGGATCACCACACCATGCCCATGAGCATCCCCATAGGCCCTGCGGCTCCTCTGCTACCCAGCTCATCTCTTCCTGTCTTGGCTCAACCCCTCAGGAACCTTTGATTTCTTAGAAATAAGATAACTCACTGTTTAGTTTTCCGAAGAGGTCCTTAAATCTCTTATTTATGAAAGTGTCTTCTTTATCTCCCAGTTAGCTCAGCTGGTGATTGACCTGAATAACCAGATGCAGCAGAAGGACAGGGAGATGCAGATGAATGAAGCAAAGTGAGTAGAGATAACCCCTTGAGGACTGGTCGTGGGATCACTCCCCCGTTTTATCTGCTGAGTCCTTGTGAGCAGGGCCGGTACTGTCTGGTCGCAGTGGCAGTCATGCTGGCCTAGTGGGTTCATTCTGTGCACAGCTTGGGCTCTTCCTGCTCTAAGGATGGGAAGGCAAGGACGGTGCCTCGGCCTCCTTCTGGGAAGCACCTTTATTCCTGGGCATTCTCAGCTCTCTGTGGCCACTGGGTATGCGAGTTGGTGTCTTCTGTGGTAGAGATAGTGCCAAGATATCAAGCTGTGACTCTTGAGGACAGGGATGCGTTTGTGGGTGGGATTATTCTTGATGGGGAGAAGCCTAGCAGATAAGATGATCAGACTCAAGCCTGAGTTTTGTCAGTGTCTTTTTCCGTAATATGCAGAGCGGGGTCTCTAGAGGCTTAGCAAGGTGAAGGACTTTCTTGGGCATTCTCACTCAGTGAATGATAGAGGTGATGGAGTACAAAGCATTTCCAGCCTCCTAAGTCCCCGCTGACCACTCAAATTAAGCACCAAAAGACCCCCTCTTCCTTCAAATTCAGCTTTTCTTAAAGGTGCTGTAATATTCATTGTGTGGATGAATTTGACCCCAGATGCTTCCTCTTCCATTGGGGTTGTCCTGTAAACCCTTGGGCCTGGGCTCGACTAAGTGAGGGGTCATAACTGAAGTCTCCCACGTGGGACCTGCTGTGATGGCTGGGGTCACTGCCGGGGCCCAAGCTCGTACAGCTCGAGCCCTGGCCAGCACCATTCCTCCCATGTGTCGTGCTTACAGGATTGCAGAATGCTTGCAGACGATCTCTGACCTGGAGACGGAGTGCCAAGAACTGCGCAGTAAGCTGCAAGACCTCGAGAGAGCCAACCAGACCCTGAAGGATGAATATGATGCCCTGCAGATCACTTTCACTGCCTTGGAGGAGAAGCTTCGGAAAACTTCGGAGGAGAACCAGGAGCTGGTCACCAGGTGGATGGCCGAGAAGGCCCAGGAAGCCAATCGCCTCAATGCAGAGAATGAAAAGGATTCAAGGTGGGAGATGAGCCCGTGTTTACTGGGTTCCTTTTTTTCAAAAAGTGGAACTTGGGTCTTTGAAAAGAAGGAACAAACCTGACAGCTCCAACCACAGGGTGGGGGAAACCGGCAAACCCTAAAGGAATGGAAATAGAAGGGTGGATATAACGAGATTTGCGCCCTGGCCGGTTTGGCTCAGCAGTTAGAGCGTCGGCCTGCGGTCTGGAGAGACCCGGGTTCGGTTCCCGCTAAGGGCACGTACCTCGGTTGCAGTTTGTCCCCGGCCCTGGTTGGTCGTGCAGGTGGCAGCCACTCGATGTGTCCCTTCACGTCGATGTTTCTCACTCTCTCTCCCTTCCTCTTTCTCCCTTCCATTCTATCTCTACAAAAAATGGAAAAATATCCTCGGGTGAGGATAAAAAAATAAATAAATGAATAAAGAGATTTGCGTTTATGAGAACACTTTGGCAGCTGAGCAAGCGATCACCTGCCGAAGGGGCTTTGGCCCATGCTATTTCTGCTAGTGAATTCTTTCATTGTTTTGAGGAGAAAAGTTAGTTCTTTTTAAAATTTTATTATTTTTTAATCCATACCCGAGGACATTTTTCCCATTTATCTTCAGATAGAGTGATAGGGAGGGAGAGAGAGAGAGAAACATCGATGTGATAAAGACACATCAGCTGGCTGCCTCCCACACAACCCGGGCCGGTGACTGAACCGCAGCCGAGGTACATGCCCTTGACCGGAATTGAACCCACAACTCTGGTCTGAGGGCCGACACTCTGACCACTGAGCCAAACTGGTCAGGGCAGAAAGCTAATTCTTTAATAATATAAGTTAAGCCAGAATTAGAAAAAGATTGAAATCCCCACAATTTTGTAAAACTATTCGGACCCACATCAAAAATTCTGATTTTGCTAGTATACAAAAAGATTGTAGTCCAACTCTCACATGAATATCCATGTGAAATTTTTTAATCAAACTCACTGTACATTTTTTTTCTCTTCATTTACTGCAGTTCTGCTAGGATTTAGCCCAGGAATTTTTCTGGGCCCTGGCCAGTTTACAGCTCAGTCAGGGGCACGTACCTCAGTTGTGGTTCAGTCCCTGGCACTGGTCAGGGTCGTGCAGGAGACAAGCAATCGATGTGTCTCTCTCACATTGATGTTTTTTTTTCTCTCTCTCCCTCCCACTCTATCTGAACATAAGTGGGAAAATACCCTCAGGTGATTATTTTTTAAAAAGATGTTTTTTGTTGAAAGCAATTAAATAGATCACATTAGATGATAGACTCTTTGAACACTTTGGTAGATCCCAAAATGGCCATTTGCTCAGACTCAGTTCCCAGCCCTGATTAAAAAAAAACCCTTAGACTGGGAACAGAAACTTTTCATAAAAACACCTGTCTGTAACCAACAGCCAATAGTGTACTTAACCAGGGAACCTAGGAGTCAGTCTTAGTGGAGGGAAATTTGTGAAAATTTTCCCAGAGAGTTTGATAACATTCGTGGAGAAGGTCCATCATCCTACATGCATTCCCATCAAACCTGGAACAGAAAAGGGAGGGGCCCACTGTCTGGACTCAAGAGATGTTTTGGCCATCCAACCAGATAGGGCACCAAATGTAGGGCTGATGGGAGGTGGGGAGGTCATGATTATCTACCTAGAAGACCTAAGAAAATCAACTGAGAAACTAGTAATGAGAGTTTACCAGACATTAGAACATGTGATTTTAAATCTCACGTCAATAGAATTTGACTAGATTATTGCAGTTAAAATGAATGAATGAATGAATGAAAAGTGTCTTAATAATAGCACTAACCCTGCCAAATAATATATTTAAATAGATTGCAAAATCTGTATGAAAACTGAAACCATAAGGTAGAAGTAAAAAATATGACTGCTGTTTATTTTGTGAAGAATTCCTGAATAGGAGTAGTGGAGGACTTTCTAAACGTAAAAGGAATGGAAATAAAGAATGGGCTATAACATTTTTAGGCTTCTAAACATGAAACAGTACAAATAGTCAATTAGGACATTTTATTATAAATTAAATACTGTATTTTCAATACAGCCAATAAAGAACAGGGTTCTGAGATGGGCAGATGTAAAACAAGTCGTTCGTGAGAGACGTGCACATGGTCAGTAAATCTGGCAGAAAGGGCTGTTGGGAGGCAGCTGGATAGGGTGATGATGGAAAGGCCATTTTTACAACCTGAGGGCACTTGGAGGTGACTGGGAGCCTGGAGAGCGTTCCCACTCGTCGGACTTCATTCCGAGGGAGGTAAGCGGTTGTTCAGAGGGTGAGAAGCTGGGAGCGGGGTGTTCTTGAGAGAGAAATAGATTGTGATATATTCCTAGTGGGGATTTTGAATGAATTAAAAAGAAGGGATTATGTTAGTATTTATTTCTGGGTGGTGATATTTGTTTTTTCTCTTTTTTACTTTTTCTGTATTTCCTAACTTTCTTGAGTTTCTACCATATTAGGAAAAACAATGAGTTGTCCTTTCTATATTCTTCATGTCTGGTGTTTCTTATAAGTCAAATAGGTCGGTTTAGGCCTTGGAACTCTAAGGCAGCTGGGGTGTGGGGAAGTCTGAGGGTTGCCTAGAAGTCGTTACCTGTGTGTTGAATACCCGTTGGAGAGAGGAGTGGACAGGCCAGTGACTGGGCCGAGGAGGAGCCCTGTAGCTTCGCTGTGCATGGGGAGGGTAATGCAGACTTTCTGGTAGAAATGGGCTGTGAGGCACATCACGGATCTGCCTCTGGTTCCTTCCTCTGGAACTTTTTCCTGGGGATGTGTGCATGGAACTGTCAGCATCAGAATGTGTACGTGGGGCCTGGAGACTACTCATTTAGTTCCTTCTTAGAAGCTTCCCTCTTCAGCTCCCCCCCCCCCCCCCCCCCCGATTACTGGCTTCCTCCTTCTAGCAGCTTTTATTTCCCTGGCTCATAGTGTGATGCACTGTTTTGAAATAGCTGTTCATGTCCTGCCTGCCTCAGTAGGCTGCGGAATGTCCCCACGGTCAGGCACCGTGGCTGCTGTGGAATTGAGTAGCAAGAAAGCCGTGTCCTTTCGGCTTTTCTAATGAAGGCAGGTGCAGGTGTTTCTTCTCCCTGTGACCCTAGGTCTGTCCCTCCTCGCAGACAGGTGCCTTTTCTGTAGAGTGGCACACACCCCACACTGAGATGCTGCTTTTCCCTCAAAGACAGTTCATAGAGTGTGTATTCCATCTAAGAAAGATTTGTTAAACTGCATTTAGAGTTCTGGATTGGGGGTCCTTGGTACAGCGGGTGAAACCGCAGAGGTGAGATTGACCACAGCAAAGAGAATGAGGCCAAGGTGAAAAATTAGGGAACTCCAGCATTCAGGACTTGAGAAGGAGAGACAAAAATAGTTTTGAGAATGGATACGACTATTGATAGCATTAAGATTTTGCCACAGCCGAGGCTTCTGTGTTTAGCCCTAATGAATTTTAGTCTTGTACATTTTGATGATTCAGGAATCTCACTGTACCTCAGTTTCCTCATCTGTAAAATGGGAATAATGGCACTTAACCTCAAAGTATTGTTGTACAGACTAAATGAGTCAAAACCTGTAAAGTAAATAAAACTGAGCCAGGCACAAGTAAATGCTAAGTAAATCTTAACTGTTATTATTCATGCTCTTGATATGTCAGTCTGAGACTGTGCTGCAGGGAATATTGCGGCCACGGTTGACCCTGCACCCACCCGATGTGCCTTTCTGTCCTGAGAGGCCCTGGTCCCATCGGGCAGGCTTCTCCCCTGCTGGTTCCCTGCTTTTTCTGATAACATAATCCTTCCTCCGGGCTTGCTCTGAAACCCTTTATAATGGAATCTTTACTGATGTTCCGGTGTGGGTTTGGGACTTTGGTCTTTGTCTGGAACAATTTTTTGGGTTTTTTTTTTTGTGTGTGTGTTTTTTTGTGGTACGTACCCCTAGCAGGACCGAACCCAGGACTCTGGTCCACAGGCCGACGCTCAACCGCTGAGCCAAACTGGCCAGGGCAGCAGTTGGTGTTTTTAATGCACCAAATACTTAGATGTATTATTAGAGCTACTTTATTGAGAGCTGAAACCTCATGCATTTTTTTAGCAAACATATGCAGTGGGCTTTAAAACTTTTTTTGTTTTAATAGGAGGCGGCAAGCCCGGCTGCAGAAAGAGCTTGCGGAAGCAGCGAAGGAGCCTCTGCCGGTCGAACAGTAAGTAGACAGTCGAATCAAAACTGTGCTCTTAATAATTTGATTGACTCTTCTTAAATAAATTTTTTTCTATAAAACCATTTTATAGATTATTGAAAGAAATGTAAAAGACTTAAGGGAGAAAAGGACCCTCATTTCCTCCAGAAAGTTTTCCCTGTTTACACTCCTCATGTGCTGTGAGTGCGAGTTCTGACTTCCAGCACCCCGGCCAGTGACAGCCTCCCTGTTTTCCTGTTGACACCCATCCATTTCTCCCCCAGGTCGGGGGCTGTTGCAGTGGAATGCTGGACTGGATTCTTTCTCTCGCTCTCTTGGTTTGTGGCTTTAAGTGGACATTCGGGCAAATCTTTTAAGCATAAGTGAAGACTAGAATCTCTCAGGACAAAAGGAATTGAATAATTTGGAACTTTCTAACCTGGACGTGGAGTGGGAATCTTCTCTGAGACCCAAAGTTTGTTTTGAGGCAGTAGATGTTTTCATGACTGAATTCCTTTTGCCTCTAGTTCAGGATATGTTTGTTTTCTGTTGAATTTATTCTGAATATGGCATTAGAATTATGATCTAGTTTTTTAAATGATGCTCCCATAGAAGTGGAGGGAGGGGTTTAAATTCAGTTGGGAGTCATCTAGCAGACAAAGGCCTTAACTTCTAGGAAAACAAGATGTTCTCTTACCAAGCTTTGCTTAAAGATGCACAGTGGGTATTCTGTCTTCTTAGGTGTGGAAAACGAACCTCACAAAACTACCAAGCAAATAAATAATTGGCCTGGAAATGAGATTTGATGTCTTAAAAATAACAACTTACAAAGCATTATTTGCTCACCTCCTGTTTGCCAGCATAAAAGGGTGACTGGGTGTCACGTGATTTAGACAGGTTGAGCATCCTGAGCGAGGGTGCAAACCTAGGGGTGTCTGACTGTCAAGACCTGTTCTTAATCTCTGTGCCTCCCTAAGAGGAGTTTCTTGGAGAAAAGATGTTGACATCTTTGAAGGGTTTTGATAAGTAATTGCTGAATCCTGGTATTTTCTCGTGGCCCTGGGTCTTTGCAGAGTTCCAAGTACCTTTATTTTATGGCCATAAAATTCTACCTTAAAGCGTCGCCATTGGCTCAGCTCATGTTTGCTGCCCTGCCATCTCTGCTGGTCTGTTGTCACCCTTATGTGAACACAAGCAACTCTCCAGACCATAACTGAGAAGAAAGGAAGCTCAGCCTTGTCCTCTTTCTTCAGGCCGCCTTTGCTTCCCTGTATCCAGCCCGGCCTGGGCTCAGTCGCATGGAGCCCTAGAAGCACTAGCCAAGGCAAATACATGTACTTTGAGTTGGTTAACTTGCTTGGTAACAGGTTCTTAAATATATGTTTACTTAATCCAGATAGTTAATCATGGAAAAATCTTGCTTTCTATCTCTTATGCATCCAAAAATTAGGTGATACAGTCTTGGGTTATTGCATTTTATTATTTTATTTCTCCATGAAGATTGAAACCCGGTAGGAGGTCCTTAAGACCAAAATAATGACTTGCTTTCCCCACTACGAGGAAATTGGAGGGGGGAGGGGATTCCAGAAGCACTTTTGCTTCCGTGGGATAATCAATAGCAAAGGAGTATGTTCCTATGCTTGATGACTTCATGCGAAGTGTGATAGACTCCCCAAATGTCAGGAGCACTGAGTATTTAATTTATTTTTATTTTTATTTTTTTAATCTTCACTTGAGGATTTGTTTTGATTGATTTGAGAGAGTCAGACATCGATCAGTTGCCTACCATATGTGCCCTGACCAAGATCATTTTCCAAACCTTTTGGTGTATGGGCATCGCTCCAACTAAATGAGCCACTCGCCAGGGCAGGAGGGCTGAGTATTTTAAACATAAAATACCCAGAATCAAATGAATTGTGTTTAGATTTTGCTTTCCTGTTTTTTGTGTTATTAAAGTAATATTTAAAACTGTTACTAAGGCAACTGTTGATTTCATTGCTCTTTTATGGGTCCCTTTTCTTATTTACCAGGAACGTCTCCCTCCACTTGTTTTCTTGCCCTGCCTATCCTCTGGGCCCCTCTGCCTGTCTCAGGGGAACTATTTATTGGTGAGTAGTCCAGTTGTTAGAGGACAGTAGGCCTTCACCTGCACACCAGACTTCAGACAGAATCTATCTTGGCCCAGTTGGTGTGGCTCAGTGATTGAGCGTTGACCCATGTACCAAGAGGTCGCTGGTTCGATTCCTGGTCAGGGCACGTGCCCAGGTTGTGGGCCAGATCCCCAGTGGATGGCATGCAGGAGGTGACCAATCGATTTTAATCTCTCATCAATGTTTCTATCTCTCCCTCTTCCTCTCTCTCTCAAATCAATAAAAAAAAAATTTTTTTTTAAAGAATCCACCTTGGTGCTGGTTATGGACTTAATAAATCATTATTTGCTTTCCAAATGGGATCTAAAAGGATCAAAAGCTCACTTTTACAGTTCTTTTCTGTTGGAATTCCGGGTTTGATTTGGACAGGTTCCAGGTTTCTTTGAGTATTGTTTAGAGCATGGCAGCTACTTTTTCTCCAAGGAACCTTCGCCACCACTGTCACGTAAGGGGTGTGTGACTGAGAAATGGCACTGGCATTTGCAGAACAGACTCCCCACATAGCTCCTGCTGAGCAGAATCAAAGACTTGGCCTCTTGCCCTTCTTTCCAGGGATGATGACATTGAAGTCATCGTGGATGAAACCTCTGACCACATTGAGGAGACCTCTCCCATGCGAACCATCAGTAGAGCGGCCACGTAAGTAGACCGCTGGCCGGGAAAGGAGAGCTCGGGCACAGTTTCACAGAGCACGCCGTGGCCCGACAGCAGTCTCCTGTACCCAGGCCTCTGTGCGGGAGCACTGGGCCCTGCTCAGCCAGAGATCAGTGGGCTCCTCAGTGTCCCCATCTTGCACTCGACCCAGTGGGAGGCCAGCCGTCCCTAGTGCTGCCACCCCCGGCTGTGAAGGAAAGGTGGGAGGATGGACAGTTCGCCCTTGTTATGCAGGGTGGTTGTTTAGATTGAGCCGGTTAACTCTTAGGGGGGCTCAAGGATTCTTTATATTTGGTAAAGCAGGACTGAAAGAATGGGGATTGGTTTTTAACAGCCAGAAATTGTTAGTTAGACTATTTCATTGTCAATAACATTGTTTCAGGGAAGTTAATTAAATGCTGAGAGCCTTGTGTCTTTAAAACTTTGGGGCTGGGGTTCTCTCCTACCTGTTGTCCGGTGGTTCGTACTGTGATGGGTTTCTCGGCTGGGGTTTGGGAACTTGTGGGAAACATACTCCCAGGTACCTATTTTTGTGGACTGTTTTTATTGATTGATCATTTGGGCAAAATGTTTCTAAGGTTTAAACCTATCCTCCCCTCCTCTTTAGTAAGCGACTCTCGCAGCCTGCTGGAGGCCTTCTGGATTCTATCACTAATATCTTTGGGTAGGTTAGAAACCTTCACCTTGCCTTGTTGATGCGTATGTAAATATACCGAAGTATATGTACTTGATTTATTGTCTTTTTTTTTTTTTAATGTACACCAGAATTTCAATGGTGCAGAATATACAGATGCCTTAATTTCAGCTTTTCATTTAGCTTCTTTCTTTTTCCTCAACTTCCTTTCTCTCAATCTCGCTGCGTGCTGATCTCTGGCCTTCCCTTTAGTCTGTCCGAGTCTCCCCTTCTGGGACATCACTCTTCCGATGCTGCCAGGTGAAAACACTATCCACTCTTCTCCCAGCATGTGGCTGTGGGTCGTTGGTAATCAGCTGATCACCGCTTCACTGCCCTCGATCATCAGTGTCCCTGTGCTGACCGAGACGCTTTGCATGTTCCTAGGAATGCCGCCAGCCCTTGAGTGGGAGTGACTAGGTCGAGCTTTGTACAGCAGCCACGCTCTCGCCATTCCTTCTTGGCATGTGTTCAACTTCGCCTTGACCACAGTGTACGCTAAGGATGATTGTGGCTAGACAGACTGACTTTCTTCTTTTTAGAGAGAGAGAGAGAGAGGGGAAGGGAGAGAAACATCGATTTGAGGGAGAAACCTCGATCAACTGCCGTCTGGGGATTGAGCCCACAACCTGGGCATGTACCCTGACCAGGGCCTCTCAGTCCATGGGACGATGCTCAATCTACTGAGCCACACCGGTCGGGCCATAGAAATATCTTTAAATTGTTTTTAAAAAATACCAACAGACTCCCTCAGAGCTAGCCAGTTACATTACGTCGAGCAAGTTTTCCAGTAGTGATTGACTGGGAAGCAGTTGTTCAGGATTGCTTCTCGGCGTTGAGCTCTGGGGTCCCTGCCTTAGCAAGCAGGAGCGCACAGTGTGTGTTGCCGGTCTTCTGTTTGAGTGAGGATGCTTTTGATTTGGCCAATCATTCTGTAGTTTGAAGGGTCTAGAAGGGAAAAGAAGCTTTTGACATAAGGGTCTTTGATTCCCTTCTGAGTTTGATGGACAGTTAGCATTGTACAGTCTCGTCTAATGTTCTCCTTTTGTTACTTCTTAGGAGGCGCTCTGTCTCTTCCTTCCCGGTTCCCCAGGAAAATGCAGATACTCATCCTGGTTCTAGTAAAGAAGTGAGGGTCCCAACAACTGCAGTGTGTGTCTTTGTAAGTATGGTGCTCCCCAAACCTACGCCAAGCCTCATATGTAACAGTGTAACAATTAAAGGGTCCTTTCTCCTGCTGCAGCTGAGCTTTCTCTTGCTTAGCTTCAGAGGACAGAATTTATTACAGCCATCCTCCATCATACAGGACTGCTGAGAGAGGACTGGAAGCATGAGGGATAGGGCAAGGGAAAACCAATTAGGGATGTGAGAAATCAGTGATTCATGCAATTGTTGTCACCATCTGGCTCCAGTTTAGAGTGAGAATCTAGTCAGTGTTTCTGTACCGAAGGGTCAGTGTGGCAACTGTTGGCTTCATGGTTTATACCTATATCTTTATAGGAGCACATGCTTGGAAGCAGGAGACAGTTCCTGGCAGGAGCCACTGTGATATCAGGGCAGTCAGCTGGAGTTCAGAGCTGGGTCCTCACTGGAGAGGGCAGCATGGACCTGCTGGGGTGGGCGAGCGGACACTGAGCCAGCCTGGGGAAGTGGGGAGTGCCTGGCTTGGGCTCTCAGGCGAGGTGGGGCAAGGCGGGCAGGAAGAGCAGAGCCCAGGCGATGGGGCTGACTCTCGCACTGGGTGCAGTGAGTGAGGGGAGCCAGCTTGCAGGGGAGAAAAAGACTTGCTATAAAAATGGGATAGAATGTATATGGGGAGCTTTCTGTTCCAGTCAGCAGGAGGAACGTGAATAATTAGAATGTGCGTGCCGTGAACTGGCTGATGGCGAACTACTTGTATACTGTAAAGAGAGTCCCGCTGCACTCCTGTGACTCCCTGGCAGGCTGGCACCTCCCAGAGGTCGATGATGATTGGTAAAAGGTCTGATTGCACTTGATGCCACAGTCCCTTTCTTGCCCTCAGCTCCCAGCAGCCCATTTTTTCCTCCTGTCACATTTAAGTCGTGTGCATGGGACAAAGGGGCGGCTGATAATTGGGATTCTGTCAGGGTGTGCTTCTCAGAGTGGACAGTCACAGCTGACAACTATCCTACAGAACCAGCCATCAGGAGGTTGACGAGGGCAGCCATGGGTGTGGCAGTGCATGATCTCAAGTTTTCAATCTGAGACCTCGTCAGGAGAAAGATAAATGTTTTTTAAAAGGCAAGGGAATTGCAGGAGCTGAAATGTTTTGTCACCTGTCATGCAAGGGACGTAGGAGGGGTGGGAATCAGACCACCAAGCAAAGAAGTGGTGTAATGAAGTGCGGTTTGCATCCAGCCGTGCTCACAGTAATGTTTTAAGCGCCTTTTCCGGTCCCAAGCAAATGTGAAGATCAGGGTTTGTCTTCCCACAATGATTTTTTGGGCAAATGATTGATGACCTGTTTAATGATCTAATAATTGTAATCCATGTTTTCCATGGTCTTTTTTTCCCCTCCTATTAGGGAAATTTTCTAACATTGAAGTGAACAGTGGAAGTACTTCGGGTGCCGTCACCCTGGCTGGCAGCCTCCGTTGGCCACATTGGCCAGCCTTGCTCTCTCCCCTGCACGTTTCTGTTGGAGCAGGGTCCAGACGTTGTATTTCATCCATAAATATTTCAGTGTCCATGGTCTTTTATATTATTTTTAAATTTATTTTATGTTTCAGTTACAGTTGACATCCAGAAGTATATTAGTTTCATTCAGTGTCCATGGAGATTACAGTGACAACATCCAGCATTCTTGCTTCTCACACTAGGATGGGAGGCTTCTCACCTTGTTTCCCTTACCCTGAGCACAAATGCCGTATTGTTCTGTCGTGTTCAGTGTGGATGCCAGTCTGAGTCACTTCCCTGTGATGAGTTTCAGTTCTCCCAAAATAACACCTGTTAACTTTGTATTGAAGGTCTGGTGGTCAGACGCAGTGCTGGGTCACAGGCCCTGTGGTGGTCCTTTTTTATAGATGAGCAAGCGGAGGCTGCAGGACGTTGAAAAACTTGGCAGAGGTCACAGCACTCGTGCTCATTATTGTGCCCACTGTGTCACAGTGGCCCTGGCATCTGCTCGTGTCGGGACTCCAGATGAGCACATCTTTGTGTTAGGAAAGCCAGGAAAGCTTTCTGTATCGTGACAAGTCATGCTGCACACTAATTCCATACGTAGTGTGATAGGTATTCGTGCACCCTGGACCAAAAGTGAGGCAGGTAAAGTAATAGTCTTGCTTTACAGCTATAAAGATCCTACAAGAATATAGATTGAAATGTTTTATTCTTAGAAGAAATAAAAATAATGTGAAAACAAACTAAGTAGTTTACACAGATTTTAAATCCTTTCCAAGAAGTTTGCAGTATATTTAAGTAAATGGAGCTATTAACTATAAGAATAAAATGATAATAGAGTCTTAGGAAAACATGGTCTAGGACCCCAAGTTAGTTTATAATAGGATCCCCTCTCTTTATGTTCAACCTTTGTTGAAGCATCCAGAAGGCTCCCTTGCATTGGGATCTTTCTCCTTGAGAATGGCAGTGATTGGTCTGAAAATGTGCTTGTCTTGCAGGATGCTCATGATGGGGAGGTCAACGCTGTGCAGTTCAGTCCTGGCTCCCGGCTGCTGGCCACAGGAGGCATGGATCGGAGGGTGAAGCTTTGGGAAGTGTTCGGAGGTGAGATCTCGGAGTGTACAGAAGGAAGCTGTGCTGGTGATGTCTGGTCTACTTGTTTTCAGGCAATCTTTGAATTGTCAATCCCAGAACACATCATTTTGTGTAAGGAACCTGACCAGAGCATCAGTACTGCCTCAGTTACGCTCGGTAGCTGAGAATGTTTGCTCTGAGTTTCCAAGGTGTGACTAGAAGATGCTGTGACGTTACGAATATGTTTGCGTTTTTCACATATATACTAATCATAACGTCTTCCCAGACAGTACAGGTTTTAGAAGGAAAGTTAAAAATCAAACACTCATGGACTCTAGATTTACATCAAACTGGTTTATGCATTCAATATTCCAGTGCCCACAGTCTTGAAAAACACATTTAACAGCTTATCAGACAGGGGTCCTAAGGTCAAGGCTCAGTCTTTAATTAGACCTTGTTTCAGAAGTGCTCTTGGAGCGCTCAAAATGGGATGGCATTGAGACCGGAAACGGGAGTTACTGAAACCGTCTCTCAGAGTTCTGAAGCTGGGGCATAGCCCAGTTTCGACATTTTGAGATTCAGTCAAATATGCATATACTTCTAATAAAGGAGGGTCAAAGAGTAGGCGGAAGGTTTTTGTAGGAGCCACTTTGCCAAGTTTCCACAGTTACAGCACACGCGTGCTCACTGTCCAGCAGCTAGTTCCAGTGGGCCCAGTGTTTTCCCCTTTGGTTCCCACAGTAGCCCGTGCAGTTAGAAGGGGGATCACCGTGTTTGAAAACTCTGGCGGCACTGCCGGGTTTCCATGGTTGATTCACACGTGCAGAGGAGTGGTGGGGGCGAGGTGCAGACCTGGGTCCCCTGACTGCAAGGCCCTTGTTCTCTCCATGACAGCTTCCCCAAGCTGTGGAGCTGCTGGAGAACCTTCTGGCTCACTGCTCTGGTTAGAGAGCAGTCTGTCGACTGCGTTGGTTAGAACAGGTGGTCAGTGAAGCACCAAATGGTCTGCCCTGGCGTTCGACTTTCAGGAAAGTGACCTGGTAGTTAAACCCCTGTCAGTTACAGCTAATTGAAGCCCGTTAGAACTTGTGCTGTCTTAGCCTGAACACCTCATGAAGGATAATTGCTGAGATAATAATAAAACTATATCATAAGACTAGGAATTTTGTGAAGTTTGATTTTTAAAAATCTAAGCAGATAGTCTTATTTTGATTGTGCCTTGTGACTAAATAGAAATGACACCAGAAACACTTGTTTTACTTCTTGGTCAGTAAAAACACCTTTACGGAAATTAGAGAAACCAACCTTTGCCTTCTTGCTGTTGAAGAGGAAGTACACAACAGTCGAAAATTCATATTGACATAATATGTACCAGGGCATAATTTGTGTTAATAAGTTTCTACTAGGGCTATAGAAATAACAGAACATTTGGCCGCATTTTTTATAGTTTTCAGGGACAAATATCAGTCATGTCCTAAATCGTAAAAGGCCTTTATTCCACAGACAGCCTGTTCAGTCCACAGTTTGTTCCTCTTGGCTGCTAGTTACTGGACCTTGGCAGAGACCAAGTCCAAGAGAGCATTTATGAAATTGAGTTTACCCTTTTAAAATAGCAGAAGAATGGTACTTTCCACCTAGTAGGAACACCCATCCCTGCTCACTTGTCAAAAGCAGAAGCTCCGTTGGGAATTATTCTGTAAACGACATTACATTGACATGGCCTCCCCTGGTGCCCTCCAGGTAGAAGAGCTTTAACAAGATGTTTGGTCTTTTGAGATCAGTCTCTTGTGTGGAATAGCATTTGTTGATCATTTCTTGCATTTTAGCTGCAAACAAATAGAGGAATATTTTGGGCATAAGTCAGAGAAATCTTAGAATTTGCAGTAATAGTTTTATCTGTAAAGGTGTAATCTAAATAAAGACCTTAATTAGTGGATGTTGACCTTTTTTGACCCTTGACAATATAATGAAAGCTAGGATCTATCCCTAGCTGGTTTGGCTCAGTGGTTAGAGTGTCAGCCTCCATCTGAAGGGTCTCGGGTTCTATTCCAAGTCAAGGGCACATACCTCAGTTGCAGGTTTGATCCCCAGCCAATCAATGTGTCTCTCTCACATCAGTGTTTCTCTCCCTCCCTCCCTCCCTTCCGCTCTATCTAAAAAGAAAAAAAACTCTAGGATCTAGGAAGAGGCATTAAACGTGCTATATTTTGCAAATAAATTTAGAGGTGGAATTCGTTAGCTAGGTTAATCCAGCCCTAAATGTATTCGACAGCACCAAACCAGTATGCATTTTGAAAGTATGTTTTTATTGACTTTTTAAAGAGAGAGAAAGGGAGAGAGAGCAACATCGATGTGAGAGCGATACATCCATCAGTTGCCTCCTGCAAGCCCCCTACTGGGGATCGAACCCACAACCTGAGCATGTGCCCTGACTTGGAGTCGAACGGGACCTCTCAGTCCATGGGACAATGCTCAGTCCACTGAGCCACACCAGCTGGGCTGTATTTATATTATTATTTAGGAGTGCCGAGGAAGAGATAACATTGAAACGTTTCCTATCCTACACTCCTTTTATGAATTTGAAAGCTTGTGTCTGCATCATTGAAGTTCCTGTGTGTGGGGCCAGTGAGAGCAGGACCCAGGAGCGTGTGCTGGGTCTGTTGGTGAAAGAGGTTGGATAGAGGGAGGGAACACAGGCAGACAACCAGATTGCCAGGGTCTTGGGGTTCATGGTCATAGAGTAAGTGCAAGGACAGACTCCATGAATTCCCAGCTAGTGTAACTGGCATTCTAATGACTAGCCAGTTACATGTAACTAAAAACTCTTTTGAGACCTTCATGAGAATTATCACACCTGGATTCTGAAAGTTTGATGGTCTAGTTCTACAGAAGTGGTAGTTAATTTGGCACAGATACAGATCAAACCCAAAGATGCATTTATGTGAATTAGAACATTTTACTGAGAAATAACAACTAAATTAAACTCAGTCTCTAAGTTGATTCACATGACATTTACAGTAAATTCCTGTAAAAGAACAGCTTAACACACATGCAGAGTGCTAGGTCTGCGTGCACCTGTGCCTTCATTGCTCTTAGAAACACTGCAGTATATGCGGTCTCGTGTTCTGTCTGTCCTGCTGGTTGATTCTGTGATGGTGCAGGAAAGCTGCTGTTTGGACGGTGTAGTTTGCTTCCAATGTTTCGGGTGCCCCACTTTAATTTACATATTGGCTTTCCCTTACTGTCTGTCCTCAATCTTGCTCTTTATCCAGACAAGTGTGAGTTCAAGGGTTCCCTCTCCGGCAGTAACGCAGGAATTACGAGCATTGAATTTGATAGTGCTGTAAGTATCTGACACCCGGGGAAATAGGTGTGTTCATAGGTGTTTAGAACAGTTTAAGACATCTGTTTCTCAAAGTTTAAAAATAACTTACCTGGTTTTTCTGCTGTTTATTTTGAGTAAAGTCAATGTTAGAGAAGGATACAGGTAGACTACCAATACTATGCTGATCATGATCGAGTTGAAGGCTGGGCTGGGGAGGCAGGTGTCTCTGCAGACTTGGGCCAAGGCACTGTGGGTGGAGGAGTGTTGGATACCTAGACCTCAGACTGCGTTACTGGGGAGTTTGTACTGGGTGAGCTGAATTCCTCTGTTTTGGCTGAAGTTTGTCTCTCCCCCCGCCCTGTCTTATTCCAATAGGGATCTTACCTTCTAGCAGCGTCAAATGATTTTGCAAGCCGAATCTGGACGGTGGACGATTCTCGGTTACGGGTAAGACCTGGTTAGGAAAATTAGTTTATAATCTCCAAACTTCGTGGGGTTATCAAGGCACAATGTGTAGGTAATGGCAGGTCTGTTTATTTCGGAGAATTGTGTGTGTTTTCCTGAAAATAGTACTTGATTCCTCTGCCCTTTTCTGTCCTTGGGGAAATTTCTGTTTCTACTTTCCACTCTTACTTTGTCCAAGATTCAGTTTCAAAATAGCTGCAATGGGAAACCCTCACATTTTCATGAAAGACGGGACACTTCTGTGCATAAGAATGAGGTGCTTTCACAGATACCTTTTTAGCTTCACTTCGGCAATCCTAGTGCCAGCATGTGCATTGTTTCTCTCGGGCTCTAGGACTTAGTACTGGCCCCACAGAGCACAGCTGGAAAGTAGGACACAGGTGCACGGGTGGGTGCACATGACAGAGAAAACAGCTCTGAGACAGTAATGCCAGGGGTCCCGTGGCGGGGGGTTGGGGGTAATGGGATCATATGGAGGAAACCTGCATCTGAACCAGGCTGGATTCTTGTGGGTGCCGAGACAAAGACCAAAACTGAGGGTTATATCATCTTTATCTCTTGAAAAACATAATAGCTTGATTTGGAGACTGGTTTTTCTCCTTAAGCTTAAAGGAGTCTTTACATGAGCTCATTAAACAAGGGCTACTGAAAGATACTATGGGGGTGAACTTGACGCTGGTAGGCATTTTACCCAAAGATTTGACAGCAGCTCTTTGTGTCAACCCACACAGAAGATGGCATGATGTCACGGTGAACTTCTGAAGTGTGCGGGGAGCTGCTCTGGTGTGTCTGGGGGTCTGTTTTGATGCAGCTGAAGAATTATTGGAAACATGGGAGCAGGTCACGTAGGCTTTCCGTTTTCTCGAAGGGGCTGTGGAAATGCCAGCGCTAGACGCCAGCAGACATGGGACGGGTGGCCAGTCGTGACTCTCAGTTGAAAGAAGATCCAGGGCTACACATGCAGGGTCTGAGCCATGAGGATGACGGATGCTGTGCTCTTGTGAAAGCTGATGAGCTGCCTGTGTTCCTGGCTAGTGAAGGACCGCGGTGACCTGTGGCGCTGCAGGCCAGGCAGCCTGTCCTCGGGCCACAGGTCGTGTCCGTTCAGATGCTTGAGCAGGTTTCCAGCTGGAGCGTGCTGGCCGCACTGGAATCCGTCCTTGGTCTGCTGTACTCTGTGTGACCGCCTGTCGCTGGTGGACATTGCAGATGGAGTTGTGTGTGGCTGCAGTCGTTAATTTACCGGAAGGAACGGCTTTCCTTGAGCGGCTTCTTCGTGGTAGACCAGTGCTGAGGGCGGTTGCACATGCCCGCCGCTGTCCTCAGGAAAGCGTTGAGGTTGGTCCGTGGGGGGCTGAGGCTCTGATCTGCCGAGGGTCACATAATGAACTAAACAGGTGAGGATTGGAATTGAGGCCCGTGTTCTTTCCAGTGTTGGATTGGCCTGGCTTGTTTTAAACTGAGAAACAGCAAAATTTTAGTTAGTGAAGAGGGACCTGCAGCCCTCCTTGCATTTGAGGCCCTTGGAGGGAGGAGACAGGCAGCCGAGGAGTCGGCTTGCAGGGTGTGCTTTTAATTGGTCGAGTTCTGTACGGTGGGCGCCGCCTTTGGGTCTGACAGCCAGAAGGGGACCTGGAGGCCAGGTAGTTCTGGAAGACAGGTCATGCTGTTGGAAGCGTTTTCAAGTGATCTAGTTTGCAGAGGAGGGCTGAGTTTCACTAGAGAGGGTTCTGTTGGGGTCCTGGGGCACCAAGCTCCAGCTGGGGCACTGAGGAGCTGGGCTGGTGTCAGGGCCATTGTCTCCTTTGTTGGACCAGCTGGCTCTGTAGCCTCTGGTCTGCGCACAGCCACGTTCTGTCCCTCAGTAAGTGTGGGGAGAGATCAGGAGGCCTTCTTCACGCATCGCGCTCTTACCAGGGTCTGGAAGTAAGTGGGCTCCCTGTGTAGGGGCTGTGGCTTCCACTTAGACCGTGGTTAACAGAGTGCTGGGAGACAGGAATGGACATCCACGTCCTGAAACTTGGGTTTCGAGCCCTGGTCTATCTCCTTCACTTGTATGATAAGCAAATGGAGTTGGGGGAGGCCAGATGTAAGGAGCAGCTGGGTGAGTACTTGCTTTAAAACTGAGTAAAGGGACCCTAGAAACAGCCTGGTGTTGAAAGGGGCTCACGACAGGGCTCCTTCAGTACCAGGTGGTTAGACTCCCTCAAAGACCTGACGTCGGAGCACGCTGGCCCGGCTGCTGTCTGAGCTGTGACTTGAGGAAATGGGTTGAAGAACACCCTCTGATCGCTTCTCTGACCATGACGTGGAGAAGTGACCGCGGGCAAGACTGACTTTCAGGCAGTGGTTGTTACTTCAGAAACATCCTCATCAAGTTCTGCATTTTCTGGGGTCAGTTATCTTTGGCTGATGTTAACAGTAGCTGCCTACATGGTGGGCGCCCTGGAGTCTGCCCTGGACTCTGCCCTGGACCAGGGTGGGGCTGCACGGCGCGAGAGAAGAGCGCCGAGCCTCCCTCCCCACGCGGGCTCAGCTGCTGGGATAGCTGGACCCACTGCACGCCGTGGGCCTGTTGGAAAGGTGAAGACAACCTGAAAGTGGAGTTAGGAGTGTCTGTTAAATGGCAGGCACGAACTCTTGTGGGAGGCTCATTCATGCCATGAGAACATGGAGGTAGAGCCAGCCAGCCTAGGCAGGTCCCACTGGGTTTCCACCAAGAACAAGATTAGCAGAAGTCCAGCCTTTTTTTTTTTTTGATAAATTTTTTTCCCTTTATTGATTTTAGAGAGAGAGGAAGGGACAGGGGGAGAGAGATAGAAACATCAATGAAAGAGAACATCGATGGGCTGCCTTCTGCATGCCCCCCACTAGGGATTTGGCCCACAACCTGGGCGTGTGCCCTGACGGGGAATGGAAGAACCAGCGACCTCTTGGTGCATGTGTCAACGCTCAGCCACTAGCCACCCTGGCCGGGCAGAAGTCCAAACTGTTTAAAATGCAAGGTGCCTCGACCACTTTGGCTCAGCAAGTAGAGCGTCATCCTGCGTACCGAAGGGTCTTGGGTTTGATTCCCGGTCGAGGGCATGTGCCTGGGTTGCAGGCTTGATCTCGATCCCCCGTCCCAGTCGGGGTCGTATGGGAGTATGGGAGGCAACCAGTTGATATGTCTCTCTCACATTGATGTTTCTCTCTCTCTCTCTCTCTCTGCCTCCCTCCCACTCTAAAAATCAATGGAAAAATAGCCTCAGGTGAGGATTAACAAAAATATTAATTAGTTGAAACAAAAACAAGCTAACAATATATATGAAGGGCCAATAAATAAAAACAGCTTTTCCTTATTCCGTTAGTCCAGTAGTTCATTCCGGGAAATGTGGCAAGAGAAGCTGGTGCGCATAGCGCTCACGGCAGTCTGGTTAGGAAACCAGGCCAAGGGGGTGTCAGCTACACTGCCGCCTCAGCACACGAAGGGCAGTTAGAGTGTGGAAAGGTGAGTGCTGGCCCTTAGCCCACTCGTGAGTGATGCCGTTGCCTCCCTGTGTGAAGTGAGAAAGGACTGTTGTGAGGGAGAAAACAGACGGTGTGTGTACACGGAACTTGAACTTTTCCAATGAGATGGTTCTTTACCACAACTTCATTTCCATCGAATGAGAAGACCCTGCCCGGCCCTCCTGTCTCCTGTGACCCCTGCAGATCAGATGAGTGGACCAGGCGGACTCCCGCTCCTGTGCGGGGCTGAGTGCGCTTTGGTGCTGGGCTTTCTTGCCCTTACCAGAGGGCCCGTGGCAGTCTGCAGGCCGCTGCAGCCCAGCGCCACCCGGCCGGCACGCTCGGCGGAGCAGCCCAGGTGCAGAGCGGTTTCAGGGTGGAGGGTGTGGGTGAGGAGCCGTGCAGGCGTCTTACGTAGGACATGTGCGTGTGGCCTGTTTTCTGTTCCTGTGCTAACGCAGTGGCTCCCCTTGGCGTAGAAGAGTGGTTCTCCACCTTCCTGAGCCCGCAACCCTTCAATACAGCTCCTCGTGTTGTGACCCCCAACCATAAAATTATTTCTGTTGCTACTTCGTAACTGTGATTTTGGTACTGTTATGTCTTAGGTGACCCCTGTGAAAGGGTCATTCGACCCCAAAGGGGTCGCACCCACAGGTTGAGAACTGCTAGCATAGCAGAAAGACAGGATCCTGACCTTCCAACACTAAGAACATGACGTGGACTCTTGAGGTCTCACCTTTTTCTGTATTTTAATTAGAAAGAAAACATCAGTGACTTCCTTGAGCCTCTGAGGTTTTGCAAATATGAAAGAGGTCGATGATGACTAGTAAAAGGGCTGACTACCCAGGCCCCTCTCTGCAGCCCCTCCATCCCCGGCCGCCTCGCTCCCATCAGGCTCCAGTCGTGCTCTGCTGGGCAGAGGCAGCTGACACTCAGCGATGCCCCAGGTCCGTGCTCCTTGGCGAGCCCAGGAGGACACGTGGTTGGCATCCCACAGCCAGTCTCGAAGGGATGCGACTGCTGGGGGTGCGCTCTGGTTCTGATCCGACGTTCAAGCTGAGACCTCTGATTGAAAACCCCCGGGGCTTTTAATGTTTACTTAGAGGCCTGATGTTTTCTTCTGTGAATTCTGCACTTGGAACCTGTCTGTCTGCCTTGAAGCAGGAAGCTGACTTTCAGAGGCACTGGCTAAAACCCAGGCTGTCAGAATGTGGTTTGATATAATCCAGACTCAAAAAGGGGCAGGACTGGAAGGTGCCTGTAATGCGGCCTGGTTCAAAAGGTCCTCAGCTGCCTCCCTGTGTCTGAGCATGGGGGCGCGTGACCTTTGTCCTGGTGATGCTGGGTTTGTTTGTTTTGTATGTTATTTGTGGTGGGAGACTTATCCTCTATATACCTCGCCTCTGGGCAGCACCCACAGACAGGTCGGGTGTCTGGGCGTTTCCCCAGCTCCTTGTCCTTCTGTCTCCGGTGTCCTGACCAGCTGCCGGGTGTCTGGAGAAGCTGGTTCCCCGCAGGGTGCGCCCACCTGGCTCACCCTGCTGTCCTCTCTCCTAGCACACACTCACGGGACACAGCGGCAAAGTGCTGTCTGCCAAGTTCCTGCTGGACAACGCGCGGATTGTTTCTGGAAGTCATGACCGGACCCTCAAACTCTGGGACCTGCGCAGCAAAGTCTGTGAGGAAATTCATTCTGTCTATATGTGCCATTAGACCTTAACTGCGAGGTGTTTATTTCCACACCAGAGCCTGTGCTCTGTGTGATGCAGTCCGAATGCAAATCTGGCTTCACATTCAGAGGCACTGAGGCGGTGTGGTTTCTCATGCTTGAAGCTTCATGTAAATGGGTAGTCCCGATGGCTCAGGGTCAGAGGGCAGCGAGGTCATGTGGACAGCCACGGAGCCGCCTCTGCTTGATTACTGATGTCCAGCTTTCTTTCAGGCATAAAGACAGTGTTTGCAGGATCCAGCTGCAACGATATTGTCTGCACAGAGCAGTGCGTAATGAGTGGCCATTTCGACAAGAAAATCCGTTTCTGGGACATCCGGTATGACACCAAGAGCTCTCTCTGGGGGCACACATAAGTGGGTCTGTACATGGTGGAACTGTGATGATGTGCATATGGGTTGTGCTTTGTTGTGTGTTTTTTTTTAATGCTCACCTGAGGATATTTTTCCCTTTTATCTTCAGATAGAGTGGGAGGGAGGGAGGGAGAAAGAAACATCGATGTGAGAGAGACACATCGATTGGTTGCCTCCTGCACGACCCCGACCAGGGCAGGGGGTAAACCACAACCAAGGTACATGCCCTTGGCCAGAATCGAACCTGCGACTTTTGGTCGGTGGGCCGACACTCTCACCACTGAGCCAAACCAGCCAGGGCTATGGGTTGTGTTTTTTAAATCCCCACAAATGCAGAAATAAGTTCCAGTCCACATTGGTTTTAACAGTTTGATACTCTTGACCATGAAGTGGACGGTTGTGGTCAAGAAGCACGGGCATGCGCTGTGCCCCCACAGGTGCTTCGCTCCCTGCTCGGAGAGCGGGGTGGACAGCTGTGGGTGGGGGTGGGCAGTGGAATGGGTGGGACAGACGCACAGCTCGGCCTGAGTGCCGAGGCGGATGGAGCCAGCCCCTTCGTCCGGGCATGTTAGAGAGTTCTCGATTCACCCTGAGAGGTGAGCGGCTTCATGGTGCAGAAAAGCCCCGAGAGACACTCCGGACCAGGACAGCAGGGCAGCCGGGTCACTCAGGCAGGGCCAGGCGGGGCATGTGCAGTGAGACCGCACGGCGGGTTGGGACCGGACGGCCCCGGCTTTATACGCCACTTTGTAAGACTTGGTTTTAGAAGCCACTGTGTGTTCAGCAAACAATTACTTCCCAGGGGTCTAGTAGATCTCGTGGGTGGCAGCTCTGGAGGGAAATAGTAGACCTGACGAGGATCTGAACTCCACGCGGTAGAGGGAGGGTGTGGGGGGCGTGGGATTCAGGCAGGCCTTGGGGACAAGTTGGATGTGGAGGGAGAGAATTTAAACAAGACAGAATAAATGACAGATTTAGGAAGAGGGTGAAGAGAATGTGTTCAGGTAAGGACATTAGTTTGTGGTTTCTAATAGAGATTTCAAAGAACGAGCAGAATTTTTGAGAGCGGTTGGAAACCCTCAGGGGAGTACTTTGAAGGTGTAAGAACAGATGACTGCTCAGACGCAGGTAACGCAGGAGGACAGCATGTAGGGGCTGCTGCGGGGAGGGGCCAGGAAGGGCAGAAAGTGGAGAGTCCCGTGGACGGGCCCAGCAGGCCAAGGGAGCGGCGCGGCCAGATGGCAGGAGCCCTAGGGTGAGGTTGGTGACCGGGCTGCGTGGGCAGTGAGGAGCGTGGATATCGATGAAGCTTTGAACGGCCTGGAGGAATAGCTCGTGGCTCCTGGACACCATTTCATGTTTTATTCACGACCTTCAATTCGGGCTTTTAACCAGAAATGTGAAGTTTGAGAGTTAAAATAGATGTTTGACGCTTCCTGGTCTACCCCCTAACTTGGCAGATGAAGACCCCGAGTCCCAGGGAAGTGGCGTAGCTTGCCTCCGGCCACACGCTACAACACAGATAAACACTCTGACTCGGTCATGGCTTGTGGGGGATCATTTCCTTGACAGTTGACAGAATGGCTGCAGGAGGGCCTGCACCTCCTCCAGCTGTGTCGGCAACAGGGTCTGCCCAGGATTGCAGTTCACGGGCCTGGCTGTGGGCGGGGCCCAGGGCGGGGCGGGGATGCAAGGAAGAAGAGGGACGGGACTGCCCTGGAGTCCCAGTTTCACACCCTGCATCACCAAGGAGTCGGGGCCGAGCTGAGCTTGGCGTGGCAGGGGCCGTGTGGGAAACCATAGCTCTCTCCATGTTTGCTCAGGAGCCTGGTTGGCCAGTGCTGAGCGGAAGCTCTGGTTGGCGGTTACTGTAGCTTCCAAAGATGGGCAGGGAAACATTCTCACCAAATTCAGAGTTCGGTACTCAGAATGGTTACCATAGAACCTGTTGGCGGAGAGACCCTGGAAGTGGTCGCTGAGGGTGTTCTCAGAAGGCTGGGAGCACACGCGCTGCCCTGCGGGAGTTCTGCCTTGTGGTTGACTCCTTCCCCTCCCGCCATGGCACACCGTCCTGCCTCAGGTGGGGTCTGACATGTCTGGGTGCATTTTCTCAGACTCCCCTTTCTTTGGTAGGTCAGAGACCATCATCCGAGAAATGGAGCTGTTGGGGAAGATTACTGCCCTGGACTTAAACCCGGAAAGAACGGAACTTCTGAGCTGCTCCCGAGACGACCTGCTAAAAATTATCGATCTCCGGGTCAGCGCGGTCAGGCAGACGTTCAGGTAACGCGCTGTGCTGGTTTCGTCTCCTGTGAGGCTGCGTTCCTGAGGGTCGTGTGGAGTGGCCCCGTTCTCAGACCTGCTGTCTCGGGGTGACAAGGCTCTGTCGTTTGTTTCAGTGCACCTGGGTTCAAGTGCGGCTCTGACTGGACGAGAGTCGTGTTCAGGTCAGTGATGCGGCTCCTGCCCCCGGCCCCCGGCTTGGTTCATGGCCATGGTTAGGCCGTGGGCATTTTCCTGTCGGGAAAGTAGCCAGATTTTATAGTGTCTCTGTCACTGTCCCCTCCCTTCCTAGTATGCCTTTGTAATTGTTTGTACCAAACACAGTGATTGCTTATTGGTTAATTTTGGGCACAGCAGGCTCACCTATCTCTCTGCATTTTCCCAGAACTGTTTGAGAGCTTTTAGGGAAGGGTGGGAGAGTCCCCTGGGACAGAGCTGTGTGGGCGCTCTGGACAGGGGCGGTTCCCTTTCCGCTTCTCCACAGTAGCTGCTTCTCTTTCCCGCCTTCACTGAGCCGTGTAACCAGGCAGTCCGTCAGCCAGAACCAGGCGACTCTGCTGTTAGGGGGCTGACTCGACCTCCCTGTGTGCTGAGTTTGGGTCCGAGAGATAGTTAGGGACTTGTGGCCCCAGGAAGTAACAAGGTGGCACAATCCTTCATTGGGTGGGTGAGGCCAAGACAACGGTGAAGCAGCTTTGGATGTAACGGCACATTCTGATTTGTGGGTACGCAGGCCCGGGCCTGTGTTGAGTTGTGAATGAACAAGTTCCTCCTTTCGCGGAGGTCCGTGCGAGGGCGCTGAGTCGGGTGGGAGGCTGACACCACTTCTGTCTTTGTGCCCTCCAGCCCTGATGGCAGTTACGTGGCAGCGGGCTCGGCGGAGGGCTCTCTCTATGTCTGGAGTGTGCTTTCTGGCAAAGTGGAGAAGGTCCTTTCAAAGCATCACAGGTAAGATGGCCCCTCTGAGGGGGCCCTGTGACCTCACCCAGGGGTCATGCTGTCTTAAGGCGTGGAGCCGGGTCAGCCCCACGAAGGCAGTGTGCGCCCGCGTGCCCTGCTGTGGGCTCCTTCGGGAGGGAGTTGCCTTCCCCACACACAGCAGGCACAGTGCTCTGCTGGGAGGCTTCTGCCACCTTCTGGTCGTGCAGTCGATGGAGGCTGTTGGAGAAGAGGACAGAGAAACCTCTGTCTTCCCCAGGCTCCTTTTTCCTTAGCTTTTCTCCGTCCACCCGAGCGCAGCTGCTGGTTAGCACGCAGACCCGGGCTTCCTCCAGCACAGCGAGGAATTTCTGCCCAGCCAGCCGTCCTGTCCCCTCCCTTCATTCACTCAGCTGTTCCCTTAGGGCAACTCGGCAGGCCTGACTCCTGCATCCCAGACTGCTCCCTACAGTACAGGGCAGGGCTCCTCCCTGCGGCCCTCTGCTCTTCACCGAGCAGCCTGGGAGGAAAGCAGGCTGTGGAGAAGCTTGCCCCCGCATGCGAGGGGTCTGGTGTCAGTTCACTAAGATCTCACAGATGTCCCAACCTCTCCCTTTGATGAAGCTCCTCAATCAACGCGGTGGCGTGGTCCCCTTCCGGTTCCCACGTCGTCAGTGTGGACAAGGGAAGCAAAGCCGTGCTGTGGTCGGAATACTGACAGCGCCTCCTAGCGGGAGCAGGTCCGGAGCTGGAGAAGCACTCGGCCGCGGCTCGGTCCTGGCAGGTGGCCTGCTGGGGCAGCTTTGACCTCCAGAGAAGAGCGGAGCCAGCTGGCTTTCCTTCGAACAGGACTTGTGAGGATTGGGGCTGCAGTCTCTGGTGACCTGGAGGAAGGACACTGAAAAGCGCCTGCCACTGCGTCACCTGGCAGAGGCTGCCTCCGTTCTGTGGGAAACACTACTAGCTCTGACCTTGCCTACCTCAGCGGCGGGCAGCGCAGGCTCCGTGCACGGCGGCGCCCACCCACAGTGCCCGCGCGGGGCTCTCCCACCGTCCCTCTAGGCGGTCCTGGCCCGACGCGTGTCCTGTCGCCTTGGGGTCATTTCCCAGTGAACTAGCTTTAATCATTGGATTAACAGAAACCCAAACAGGATTACCCCTGTCCTCAGGGAGCCCGTGGGGACTGCCCTGGTTTCCAGGGAGACCTGGGGCTGCGGTCCTTCCTGCTGGTTCGTCTGTTATTCCCAAGCTCTTATTTCTGATCTCTGATTATGGTTGGAATTTCCTTAGGTTCTTGGAAAGCAACCGTTCTTCCAAGCTCCTGGTTCTACATATCTGTTCCTTAGTCAAGACATAACTCAAATTGGTTAAAAATATTTTTTTGAGAGGAAGTGCAAAAACCCTTTCTCCAGAGAAGTGCGTGAGCTGCAGGACTGGGTGTCCTCCTGGACCCATCTGTCCCTTCCCAGACCGTGGGTGCACCCCGCAGTCTTAGCGCCCAGCAGCTGGGGGCTCGGATGCATCCGGGGAGCTGGCACCTCCCGGTCTCTGCCCTGTGCCAAGCCCACGCAGTCCCTTCGGTGCGGGAGCACAGGAAGCCCGTCCGGAGGCGAGGAGTGACTGTCCCTCCGTCTCAGGAGCTGATGAAGGCCGAGGAAACTGGCCTGGGCATTTTTCTTTTCAAGCGTTTATCTTTCCCATTTTACCTGTGTATAAAATTTTGGTTCCTCAAGTGACTGAAACGCCAATATTTTTATCACTTTCTAATTTGCACTTTATTGGTTTCCTCCCTTACTCGCTCTCTGGACAGCTGTGGCGAGTCTGAAGCTGGGCGCGGGCGCGGCTCCCTCCCTCGTGCCTGCCCTCACCTGCCCTTTCGGTTTGCCGTCCAGAGAGCTGGGTTGAGGGGCTGAAATTCACAGGCCAGGGCACATCTTTATTTATTTAATTGTGTTGCCCAACAGAACTTGATTGTAAATAAACAAGAAATCTGTTATATACTTTTCAAACTCCATGTCTCTTGGTGGTTCTTTTATTCTTCTTTATCCTTAAGGGGGTAAAAGATCTCTTACTTATTTTCTTGGTATTGATTAATTTGTAAATAATAGTGATACTTTCCCTGGTATCTTTTCCCCTTGTTCATTTAAGTCCAAGTTCTTGCTGACTCTGAACATCAACATTCCAGTTTCCCATCATTTGCACAGGAAAGGGTGTCTTCAGAACTTGGGGAATTGGCCCTGGCCGGTTTGGCTCAGCGGTTGGAGCGTTGGCCTGCAGACCAGAGTCTCAGGTTCGATTCCAGTCAAGGGCACATAACTTGGTTGTGGTTTGATTCCCGGCAACCAATCGATGTGTCTCTCTCCCTCCCTCCCACTCTATCTGAAAATCAATGGAAAAGTATCGGGTGAGGATTAAAAATAAAAAGAACTTAGAGCGTGTGTTCCAGGAGCCCCGTGTATTGCCGTCACGTCTGTGGTCAGCTCCGCGGGTGGCGGGTACGAGCCCCTGGACCCCACAGCGGAGACTGTCCACAGGAGTGATCAGGAACTCTGCCGTCTCCTGGCCTCCAGGCCTCCACTTACCTGAAGGGGCTGGAATGACCTCACGGAGGAGTGACTTCTTCATGGCAGCTCGCACCTAGCAAGCAGCCTTTCGCGTTAACAAATCAGCATCTCCCCCAAATCCCCTGACAGTCCCATTACAACGCTGTTTCCTGAGCGGTTGGCCAAGCATCTGCTTAGCCCAGCAGCTCCAGTCGATTCCATGGGGATCGGAGGTCTCAGGCAGCCAGCGCTCCCTTCAGCTGAAGGAACCCTTTGCACGGCACCTTCAGGAAGGGACTCACTCCTAAGGAGCCCCGGAGCGGGCATGGCACTGGCCGTCGGTATCCTGTGTTCTTTGAACTTGGAGGGGAGCACTCCTGCTCCTTCTACTTTTAAAAAAGATGTTTCCACTTGGCTGACCAGTGTGGCTCAGTGAATTGAGGGTTGTCCTGTGGACCGAGAGGTCCTCAGTTTGATCTGGTCAGGGGGCAGATCGATGTTTCTTACATTGCTGTTTCTATCTCTCCCTCTCCCTTCCTCTCAATAATACACATATTTTTAAAAAGTTGTTTCCGGCCCTGGCCGGTTTGGCTCAGCAGTTAGAGTATCGACCTGCGGTCCAGAAAGACCCAGGTTCGGTTCCCACTAAGGGCACGTACGTCGGTTGCAGTTTGTCCCCGGTCCTGGTTGGGTTGTGTGGGTGGCAGCCACTTGATGTGTCCCTTTCACGCTGATATTTTTCTCTCTCTTCCCCTCTCTCCCTCCCACTCTGTCTGAACAAAAAATAGAAAAATGTCCTCAGGTGAGAAAAAAAATAAAAAGTTGTTTTCGTTTGAGGTTCATCCACACTGTAAAGCTTTTCAGGCCACCTGACTGCTAAGGTCGAGCTGATGCTGTGGACCACCCAAGTGGAGTATCTCCGTCCAACTCGTGGTCTCCACCCCCTGCCTGTGACCTGAGGCCATCGGGGACCTCGTGCTGCTGGTTCCCTTGGCCAGCGTGGGGGTGGGGAGGCAGGAAGAGGGGTTACTTACATTTCCCAGATGACTGCTGGGTGGTTAGAACTAGTGTGCCCCTTACTGGTGTTGTCTCAGAAGTTCAGAATTTAAAAACATCTTTTTAATGAACTTTACTTCCTGGGAGATGTATATGTAGTGTAATAAATCGCGTTTGGTGCCTTAATCCGGCACACACTGCACACACTGGCCGTTCCCCTGTGAGCCTTCTTTTTTTTATTTTTTTTTTATTTTTTTTAAATTTATTTTGTTGTTGTTGTTTTTTTATCCTCACCAGAGGACATTTTTCCTTTTTTTGTTGTTGTTGTTCAGGTAGAGTGGGAGGGAGAGAGAGGAACACAGAGAGAGAGAGAGAAACATCGACGTGAAGGGACACATCGAGTGGCTGCCACCCGCACAACCGACCAGGGCCAGGGATAAACTGCAACCGAGGTACCCGCCCTTAGCGGGAACCAAACCCGGGTCTCTCAGGACCGCAGGCCGACGCTCTAACCGCTGAGCCAAACCGGCCAGGGCCCCCTGTGAGCCTTCTAAAGCCCCTGTGCTCTGGGGAAGTGGAGGGGCCAGCCCGAGCCCCACGTGGGCGGGGCGGGAAGTTCCAGATCGCGGCGTGTGCCCGGGTGTGCAGACCTACCTGTGTCGGCACGGCTGTGACCTTGGGGAACTGGACGTTTGAAGTGTAGACCTGAAGGCATGGCCTGTGTGGGCAGCAGGAGAGGAGTGGCCGTGATGAGCGCCTCCTGCAGGAGCCAGGCACATCTGTGTCTGTAAGATCCCTGGCTGGAAGGAGTCTGTGGCTCAGATTCTGAGATGTGAATCGTGTCCCGGTCTATGACCAGGGGCCAGTTTCACAGCTAAGCAGGAAGCCATCCTAGATCCTGGGCCCTCTAGGTGGTGGGTGGGCCTGCCCCTCCAGGCCCACAGACATGATGCCAAGGTGCCAGGGTGGTTGTGGGTGAGGGGCAGTTGGCCCTGTAAATGCCTGTACCCCATCACGTCTGTTCTGTGTGTCCTATAAGACCCAGTCACATGAGGAACCCCAAATGTTCAAGCCATTAAGCTTCAGAAATCTAGAGTGAAGTGAAATACGTATTTGCGTAGATTCTGTGAAAACACAGGCCCCTGGTACGAGCCAGTAAGAGATCAGACTCTGCTCCAGTAAGACCTTCCTACCCGCCTCGCCTCAGCAACGTTGCCCCTCTGACCCGAGCCCTGGCTTTTCCAGCATGGTCCTCCTGGCCCCCCCTGTGCCCCTGTGCCCTGCCGTCGTCACTCCAGATGCGTCCTGGGCTCCTGTGCCCCTGAGCCCTGCCGTCGTCACTCCAGATGCGTCCCGGGCTCCTCAAACACCCCGCTGTCCTTAGTGAATTCACCAGGGCCACGCTGCCTCATACTCGTCTGACCTGGCTCCTGGCCAGCACAGTGGGGACGTCCCCTTCTGGGTGAGTCAGGAACCTAAGGAGGCAGGAAACAGGCAACGAGCCCAGCGCCCCTACCTGCCATTCCACAGTTTTGCCAGAGTGTATTACCGCAAGCTTCAGGCATGTCGTTGTCCCCACATACCAGCATGCACCCGAACGGATAAGGACACCATGCCATAATCCCACCTGGTAGAATTAACAGTAACAGCGCCTATCGCTATCCAGTTCCAATCGAATTTTCCTGATTGTTTCGGCGACCTCTTTTTTATGACTGGCTGGTTCGAATTGGGATCCAGTTAGCTTGTGCTGCATAACAAGCTCCCTTAAAATGTGATGGCTTCAAACAACTATCCTTGTGAGTGTGAGGGCGCTGGGCTGGCCGGGTCCCGGCTGAGTGGTCGACGGTGGCTGCTGTCCGTGTCTGGACGTCCGTGTGCAGACAGCTGGGGAACAAGGATGACGCCGCCCGAAAGCCAGCTTCGCCGCGCACGCGCTCGTCCCTCTGCTTGGGGGACTTTCCCGCCCCACTGGCTGGAGCAGACCGCAGGCAGCCCTGCCTCCGAGTGGGCGCTGCCCAGCAGCGTCGGGCAGGGACAGGAATCCCTGCAGCTGGCTGGCAGTTTTCCACGCTAAGGCCGACAATCGGTTCTCCTGCCCCTGAGTCTCTCTTGTTCTAGAACAGTGTCTCCTGCAGGTCTTTTTTCACGTCCCACAGTAGATGTCCTCACAGAGGTAAATACGTTTGTGGCCCATGTGGGAACAGCAGCCCCACATAGTGCTGTGTGGACCTGATCCGACCCCAGGGCCTGCAGCAGAGAGCGGGGGAATTCAGGCCTCGTGTTGTTGTAGAGAAGTGGATTTTAGAGACAACAGATAGGCATGCTTGTGACCAGGCGGGTTAGGTTAGGGTGTAAATAGTGGTTTCTAGTTAGGAAGTGATAGACCTGTGGTTCCCTGCAGTGCACGCCCAGGTGGTTCCCTGCCGTGCACACCCAGGGGGTTCCCTACAGTGCACGCCCAGGGGGTTCCCTGCAGTGCACGCCCAGGGGGTTCCCTGCAGTGCACGCCCAGGTGGTTCTACAAGGTTGTCAGGAGTCTCGGGAACAATGGTGCGTGTGGCACAGAGTGGATGCTCCAAGTTTTTATTTAGTAGAATTGAATCAGCAAAAAATGAACAGCCCTGAGATAGTGGGTCATAACCAGCTGAAAGCAAGAGAGAAAAACAGTAGTTCAAACCTGTATGAATAAGCCACATAGTAAGGGTAGCTGTTGTTTTGTAGACATTTTATTCTGTACATATATGTGTATGTTCTGGGTCACACTACAAAATACGTTTGTTTGTTTTTAAGTTTATTGAATTGAAAATCACAACAAAAGTAAGCAAATTATTTTTTAATTTTTTTCTTTATTGATTTTTAGAGAGAGAGGAAGGGAGAGGGAGAGAGAGATAGAAACATTGATGAGCGAGAACATTGATTGGCCGCCTCCTGCACGCCCCTCCCTGGGGACCTGGCCCACAACCTGAGCATGTGCCCTGACTAGGAATCGAACCAGCAACCTCTTGGTGCGTGGGTCGACGCTCAACCACTGAGCCACACCAACCGGGCAAAAGTAAGCATTTTAAAGGGAAGAATTCGGTGGCATTTTGTGCATTCACAGTGTTGTACAACCACCATCTCCACTTAGTGCCAACAAGGAGTATTTCTTAAACTGGATTCATGTTCATTTATTTTCAAACTATTTTTTATCTATAGCAGTTCATCGATCTGAAGAAAAGCACAGGCCCTTCCCTCAGCTCAGGCTGCCGTAATGAAATATCACCGACTGAGTTGTTATAACAACAGAAATTTTGTTTCTCACATTTCTGGAAGCTGGAAGGGAGTCTGAGATCAAGGGGCCGGCAATGCAGGTTTCATTCTGAGGCCTCGTGGCTTGTAGGTGACCGCCATCGCGTCGTGTGTTCACATGACCTCTTTGTGCACGTGGAGAGGGAGAGAATGTGTCCCTTTATAAGGATACAAATCCTGCTAGATCAGGGCCCCACCCTCATGACACTCCACCCTAGGTGCCTCGCAAAGGCCCCATCTCCAAATCCCATCACACCAAGGCTTCGACACGTGGATTTTGGAGGGGGCACCAGCATTTGGTTCATGGCAGGGCTCTCCTGCGAAAGGCATCTACCTAATTTTGCTAACTTCGGGAGAAAGCAGCTCGCTTTGGGATGTGTGCTAGCAGCTTCGTTACCATGGAAACCCTCTAGTGTGCGTGTGGCATGACCGGGAGGTGAAGAGGCACGTGCAGCAGACGTCAGCCTCACCTCGGAGAGGACAAGGGGTGCCATGACCAGGACCCTCTGCCTCCACTGTGCACAGCACCTCATCGTATCTCCCCGGCCCTGCCGGGCAGGGCGCACGCTCTTCTGCAAGTGAAGGAAAGGAAGTAGGAGGGAGGCCTGGCCACTTTCTCAACATCACAGTGTGTTTACTCATCAGAGGGCCTCAGAACCCAGGACTCCAGTTTGGGGCTGTTTGTACAGCATGCTCCTGTTGCCCGGAGACGGGGAGCATCATACCGTTCTCAGCACAGTGCCTCGAGATGGACATTTGAAATCTGTCTTGGGGGATCTCAGCATCCGTGAGGAATGAGCACCTGTGTTCCGATTGTGACGGGGCCACATGTGGAGGAGAGTAGCTGAACTTGGAGCAGTGGCGAGGAGAGGGGATGCTGGCTCCATCCTAACAGAGAGACTTCTCTCCCACTTCATCCTGTCTCGAGGAAAGCTGGAGTGATTTCCATCCCTGGCCGCATTCAGCAAGGTCTTGTTACTGTGGAAGAGATCCAAGCAAGGGATAGGGTGTGGACTAAATGCTTTCCAAGGGTTTCTGCCCACCTGGAGAATCCACGGGATTCCGTGGACGATTTCGGGTATAAGCCAGGCCAACCCGTAAGCGCCCTCTATTCTCCAGGTCCGTGGACTCAGGGGTACATGTTAGGATTAAGGTGGCTTTCAAAGCTCCCCTTCCCTGGCACTTTTCAAAGTAGAGTTGCCTCACTCTTGTCATGGGTTCTCTGCTTCAGCAAAACGAAGGCACCGGGAGCGGGGTGTCCACGGTGCAGCTGTGGTCAGCAGGGTGAGCCAGTTCCCTCGTGTATGTGCCCCGACAAACCCCGGAGATGATCACCGTACCCAAAGCCCACGAGCTTCTTAGCGGAACATCGCCCCCCACGGGCCGGGCTGGGAGCGGTGTCCGGAGAGGCGGCAGGCGTGTTAGCCCATCTCATGGGGCGCTGACTCCAGACACAAGAATTGCTGCAGCCCGTGGTGCCCAGAATTTGAGAATTCACAGACCAGTACATTTCTGAAAGAACTGTAGGGGAAGGTTGGCAACTCTGTGTGATCCTCACCTGAGGATATGTTTATTAATTTGAGAGAGAAAGAGAGAGAAACATGGATCGGTCGTATGCCCCCAACCAGGGATCGAACCCACAACCTAAGTATGTGCCCTGACCAGGAATCGAGCCCGCCGCATTTTGGCGTGTGGGACGACACCTCAACCAACTGAGCCGCCCAGCCAGGGCAGGTGGGCGACTTTTTGTTTTGGCCAAGTAAGGAGGTTTTTTCCTAAGCTACATCTACTGTCACCTTTATTTTCTGAAAGAAAGGACACTCTGTCCTTCTGCTGAGCAGCTGCACTCTGAGATGTTTGTGGGTCAAGCGACGTGCTGCATGTGGTTCGCTCTCCAAAGACTCAAAAGGAAAAAGTGACCGGGGTCGATGAACACAGCTGCTCGATGCGCGTCGTCGGGCCACGGTGCCGACTGGGTTCAGGGCGTTACCCCAGCTCTTCTCTGTGACGCTAATGTTCACAGTACATTCTAGAAATGCAAAACTGGGGACAGGAGGCAGGTCAGTGTTTCCCTGGGGTCAGGGGAGTTGGTGGAGGAGTTGATTGAAATGGGGGCCAGGGAACTCTTGGGGGTGATGGGAGCGTTCTGTGTCTTGATCATGGTGATGGTGAAACTCAACAGACTGTATACCGGAAGTGAGTAAATTTGGTTGTATGTGAAGTATACCTCAGTGAAGACAGGGAGGATGAAACAGGACAAATTTTTAAAGGTTTTTTTTTGTTTAATATGTTTTTATTGCTTTTTAGGGAGAGAGGAAGGGAGAGAAACATCAATGTGAGAGAGATACATCCATCGGCTGCCTCCTACACGCCGCCTACTGGGGATCGAGCCCACAACCCAGGCATGTGCCCTGGCAGATCATAGAACCCAGATCTCTCAGTCCATGGGATGACGCTCAATCCACTGAGCCACACTGGGCGGGTGAAACAGGACGTTTTAATATAAAAAATTGAGAACCTTAGAACCTTAGAAAAACGAACACTCCTTTGTACTGAATACATTTGGTTCTATGAGAACACTCACAATAGTGTCCTTATTTTTCTCATGCCTCCTCCAAGCAGAGAAAAATTTATCAGAGATCAAGGGTGGGAATGACTGCCAGAGACCGCATTTCCCAAAACCAGTGTTAGTTCCTTCATGTGTATCTTTGCTGATTGTACGTGTAATAAGTATGAAAACATCCATGTGTGTGTATGCATATATAAATATACATGTGTGTGCACATACACACACAGATTGTGTCTTTGCTAAATCTGATCACACTACACGTACCGTTCTCTGACCTTCTTTGTTCAGTCACAGCCTCTACTTTCCTATTCTAGATATTTCCATCTTACCTTAGACCAGCGGTTCTCAACCTGGGGGTCGCGACCCCTTTGGGGGCCGAACGACCCTTTCACGGGGGTCACCTAAGACACAACAGTCGCAAAATTACAGTTATGAAGTAGCAACGAAAATGATTGTATGGTTGGGGGTCACCACAACGTGAGGAACTGTATTAAAGGGTCGTGGCATCAGGAAGGTTGAGAACCACTGCCTTAGACCACATTCAGTCTCCTACATCCTGTTGGTCCATGTGGGCATCCAGCCTGGGGCCAAACATTACATCTGATACTGAGTCCCTGCAGTGTCTTTAATCTAGTCCATCCCTTTTCTGTGGCATTGACGTATGAAAGACACCAGCTACTTTCTGGATTCATCTGGCAGCTCTGTTGTGTCCTTTCGTTTGTTCCTCTGCTCTTGGGATTTCCCACGAACCAGAAGTCATGTCTGAAGTCCTGATGGATTCAGTCACCCCAAGGCGACACATCACATCTGGGTGACTGAGATTGACCGTGGACATGCCCGGTTCTCCACTGTGCAGTCGGGTTGCCCCTTGCGATGAGCCTGGGATCCGTAAGGCGTCCCCTGGGTTCTAGGGACAGCCAGTTCCCGTGAACTTTTCACCTGATGGTTTTGGACACCAGTGAATAGTTTTTGTCTGAGTCAATAACTCTTCATCAGTGTTTTAAAACGGTTTTCGTGTTACTCAGGCATGGCAAGGCCAACAGATCAGGGGACAATTGCCATTGAAATGATAGTTTGTTCCAGTTTCCCCAAAAGACCCCCTACAGGGCCACAGGGAGAAGCACCGGGTTGTTCAGAGGCAGAGGAATCAAGAGCCTTTCTGTGGTTTCCACAGGAAGGAACTGGTGAGGCAGGACGAGCCGACTTCAGATGGGCAGGCTGGAGTAACCAGAGGCCCTGGGTGGAGGGGCCTCCCCAGCTGTCTGCCCCCCGGCCTGGAGGAGAGGCAGGGCCGCAGAGGCTCCAGGGGGAGACAGGAGATGTGGAGATGTGGTCGGTTAGTTTGCATCCGAAAGGCAGTCATTTCCCCGCCAGGTGTCAAGGCCCCAGAAATACAAAAAATAAAAGGCCCTGGCTGGTTGGAGTATCGTCCTATGTACTGAAAGGTGGTGGGTTCAGTTCCTGCTCAGGGCGCATGCCCAGGTTGTGGGTTTGACCCCCAGTCAACACGATCGATGTTTCTCTCTCCCTCTTCCTCTCTCTAAAATCAATTAAAAATTTTTGTTGTTGTTGAAAGTAGTACAGCTGTCCCCCATTTTCACCATTGACTCCCTCCTTCCGCTCTCCCCCCCACCCACTCCCCCTTCCTCAGCCTAGTGTCCATGTCGAATGGTTGTGCATACATGCATATAGTTCTTTGGTTTATCTCTTCCCCACCTCCTACACCCATCCCTCTGAGGTCTGTCAGTCTGTCCCCTACTTCCATGATTCTCGATCTCTTTTGGTCAGCAGCTTATTTTGTTCATTATGTTCCACAAATAAGTGAGATCATGTGATATTTGTCTTTCCCTAACTGGCTTATTTCACTTAGCATAATATTCTCCAGGTCCCTCCATGTTGTTTCAAAGGGTAAGAGGTCTCTCTTTCTTACAGCTGCGTAGTACTCCATTGTGTACGTGTACCACAGCTTTTTTATCCACTCGTCTACTGATGGCACTTGGGCTGTTTCCAGAGCTTAGCTATTGTAAATAGTGCTGCTATGAACATAGGGGTACATATATTCTTTCCAATTGGTGTATCAGGCTTCTTAGGATATATTCCTTAAAAAAAATTTTGAAGGCATGATTTATACAATCAGTTGGTCAAATGATGTTTTTCTAAGTTTATAATTTATTTTACATTTATTAGTTGGCATTCCTCTATAAAAAATAAGTTCTTTTCCCTGATAAGTTTGGCTCAGTGGTTAGAGTATCAGTCCGTGGACTGAAGGGTCTTGGGTTTGATTCCAGTCAAGGGCACATACCTGGGTTGCAGGTTTGATACCTGGCCCAGTCGGGGTCATGCGGGAGGCAATCAATCGATGTGTTTGGTTTCACATCGATGTTTCTCTCTCTCTCTCCCATCCCTCCCTCCTTCCACTCTCTCTAGAAAATCAATGGAAAAATATCCTTGGGTGAAGATTAACAACAACAACAAAAGTTTTCTCCCTTAGAAATTAAAACAAGTCCCCCCAAGTGTATCTGTTTCTAGCTACTACACTGCTGCAACCCAGTGACTCATTAATTCACTCAGCGTATAGGAGGTGCCTATTGTAGGTGCTGGAAATGGGCTAGGGAAAAATGTTCACAAACTCTAAACTCCTAGAGCCTACATTCCAGTAATGGTGTGGCAGGGGACAGGCAATAAACAAGCTTAAAAAGTAAATTATTGCCCCGGCTGGTGTGGTTAAGTGGTTGGAGTCCCGGCCCACAGGCTGAAGGGTTGCAGGTTCAATTTCAGTCAAAGGCATGCACCTGGGTTGCAGGTTCGATTCCCCAAACCTGGTCAGGGTTGTGTGGGAGGCAACCAATCGATATGTCTCTCTCACACTGATCTCTCTCTCCCTCCCCCCTTCTACTCTGTCTAAAAATCAATGGGAAAATATCCTTGGGTAAGGATTAACAAAAAAAAAAAAAAGTGATATCTTGCATGTTAGATGACCGTAAGTTATATGGGGAGACAATGCAGAGGAGGAAGATGACGGTGTTTGGAGAGGTGGTGCAAAATATTGAGCATTGTCCCATGGACTGAGAGGTCCCAGTTCGATTCCCAGGCAGGGCACATGCCCAGGTTTCAGATTCAATCCCCAGTAGGGGGTGTGCAGGAGGCAGCCAATCAATGTTTCTCTCTCACATAGAAACTATCTCTCTCTCCCTAAAAAAAATCAATAAAAACATATTTAAAAAAAATATATATATAGGATGTGGATGAATAGGGTGACATTGAAGTGAAGGCACCAAGGAATGAAGGGCTGTCTGTGGGAAGAGTGTTCCAGAAGCGGAAACAGTGAGTGCAAAGGCCCTGAGGCAGGCTTGAAGAAAAGCAGAGGCCAGTGGACTGGAGCTAAGTGGTGAGATGGGAGAAATGATGTCAGAGATAGCAGGAAAGCCAGGGCGTGCAGGCCTTGCAGGGAGTGTCCAGACTTAGGAGGGAAGCCACTGGCATGTTTGGTAGAGGCTAACACCCCAAACAAACTTTCCGCTTGGACTTGATTCATCCGCAGACACCGGCTGAAGTCCAGTGTGTGAGTAAGTGGGGTAGTGCCGCAGCGTGTCACCCAGTCACGGCCGGTGTTCTGGGGGCAGCGGTTGTTCTGGGCACTGGGGTCCGAAGGTGAGGGGACCGCCCGGCGTGGGTCCCTGCCCTCGTGGAGCCCGGTGTCCAGTGTCGAGTGCTCTGTGCTTCTAACGTTGTCCTGGAGCATGGGGAAGGTGCCCCTGGGGAAGGGACCCTGAGCTGGACTCAAGGGTGCAGAGTCAGCGAGGCGAAGAGAGGATCCTTTGGGCACAGAGCGGTGGGACTGGGGTACAGGGCCATGCAGGGGGTGGGGTTTGAAAGATGTGTGCCTGTCTCCGAGAGCAATGGGGCATGGTAAGCAGGGGTGCAGAGCGGGGCCTGAACGGACCTGGGGAGGGGGCAGTCAGACAGCAGGAAAGCAACGTGGCTGCTGGGGACTCGGGGAGGCGCTGGGCCCAGAGAGCCGTGGACATATTCCAGAGACACTGGGGAAACTGACACACCTGTGGCCCGATCAGCAGGACCGTGGGGTGGGGAGAGGCACCTGTCCAGGCCAGCTTGCCCAGCGCCAGGGTTCACCTTGAGGTTGGCATCTCTCCTTGACCTTTTCTTTATGTCCCTGCCCCCAAGGTGGCATTAGCTGCCTGCTGAGGTGAATCAAGTGTGTCAAGTGCTCACAAATCCCGTCCTTTGCAGGGATAATCGGTCTATTTCCAGAACCCAAAGAGGCTTAGGATGAAAAGGAGCTTTCCTTGAGCCGCGGTCCCTCCCTCCAGGCCGTCCCCACTCGAGTGGGAGGGCTCCCGCCCCGGCCCCCGGAAGGAGACCCTGGCCTAATGCCTGGAACTGCTGAATCAGCGTTCACCGTGCGGACACTAATCCAATCTCCACTCTGCTCCGTACACGAGATTTGGCTTCGAGAGTCGAGACCTGGGTGCTGGGGCCCTGCTCCAGATCCCCTACAAATTCCTCACGCGGGTCAGCAGGGTGGACAGCAAGGGCTGGCCGCCCCCGCGGAGGACACGGAGACCTTCTCCCCCCGGGCCCACAAGGTATGTGACACCCTCGAACAAGCCTCTGAGACCTGCGGGGCAGGCCCAGGGAAGAGCCAGGGTCCGGACGATGGGCAGGGAACCCGTCGGTCCCCGTCGCGCCTGTCCTGTCCTTGTGAAGGAGACCTGGCGTGCGCGGAGCCCGGAAGCTAAGGCGACCTCTTCACTTTCTGTGCAGCGGGTGGGGTGTGGAGGGACAAGTGAGCGCCACTGGCCACAGAGTGCTGGACGGGCCTAGCCGGTGTGGCTCAGCAGGGAGAGCATCAACCGGTGGACCGAGGGGTCTCGGGTTTGAGTCCAGTCAAGGGCACGTCCCTGGGTTGCAGGTTCCATCCCTGGTGTCTGTGTCCGTCCCTCTCTCCCTTCCACTCTATCTAGAAGTTAATGGGAAAATATCCTCGGTGAGGTCTAACAACAATGAAACAAAGTGCTGAAAGAACTTTTGGGGATTTAATCCACTTTGAAAATGGTATTTTTGAATGGGGCTATGCTGTGCTTTTTGGGAGCCTGTTCATTTTAATTGCCATTAGACATCATCATGATGCAACCGAAAGCCAGTCAGGACGTAAAACCTCATTGGGACGGACTTCCTGGCGAGATCCACTGAGAAGTGTCTGAGGCTCAGCAGTAAATAAAAACACAGCGCACCCCACTACCATGCAAACACCCCGAAACCTTATTATTTATTTATTTATTTAATCCTCACCCGAGGACATTTTTCCATTTTTGTTCAGATAGAGTGGGAGAGAGAGAGAGAAAGAGAAACATCGACATGAGAGGGACACATTGACTGGCTGCCTCCCACACGACCCCAACCAGGGCCGGGGACAAACCACAACCAAGGTACATGCCCTTGACCGGAATTGAACCCATGAATCATTGGTCCCGCGGGCCGACACTCTAACCACTGAGCCAAATCGGCCAGGGCCCGAGGCCTCAATTAACCAAACGTGGCACCGAGGAGGTAGAAGGAAATGTCTGATATACATGATATACAGTGTCTCACCAGTGGGTTTTCTACCCAGAGTGCTCCTGACTGTGCATTTAGGATCGATTTTACCTTCCCCAGCCTTGTAGCACCTGTCGCACCTCCCCAGGTGGAAGAAGCTGCCTGAGACGGACAGCATGGCTGCCAACGTCAAGGCCAGCAAGTCTGCCCCCAACCACGTGATCTTCAAGAAGATCTCCCGGGACAAATCGGTAAGTGGCACAGAAGTGAGCGGCTTGCTGGAGATGTTTGCTCGCTTGTTTGTTTGTTTCTTCGAGGAGCCTTTTCAAGAGCAGATATGATCAACACCCTGACCCTCCACGCCTGTGTTCTGTCTCTGCTTGAGACGGACGATGAATGAGATAGAAATGAATAAGTGAACTGCAGAAACAACTGCTCTTCCATTGCAGCAGACTTTAGTCCTGAGACCCTTCATTTTCTCCTGATCTCTCCATCCCCATCCTCCTCACTCCCAGTTTCACTTCTCTTCCTAGCCAGCCTTGACCCCACGACTTACCATTTCAAACGCGGTTTGGCTGATAACTGTATGTGGCCCTTTGCCTGCCGGCTCACTTCCCTGCCCTGATGCCACGCTGACCCAATGCTCCACCTCCTGGGCGCCGCCCCGAGCCACGCGCTCAGCCTGGCTGGGCCTTCGGGGCCACGGCCACGGCTTCCTTTCCACCTCACCGCCCTGTGGCTGCGTGGGCACCAATATCCTGGCAAACTGCATACCCGGCAGAGGTAATGCCACTGTTGTCTCCATCGGGGGCACATAGATGGTCTAGATGTGCGCAGGAACTTCCTGCGATGGGAGACCGGGGAAGGTCCACCCCAAAGCCTCCGTGGCTGGGGTCTCCTTGCTCCATTCGATGGCTTCTTAGTGGCCAGTCATCTGGCTCAGCTCTATCTATACAAGCTGCATATGTAATTTTAAACTTTCTAACAGCCACCTTGAAAAGCAAGAAGAAACAGGTGGGATTCATTTTAATATGATATTTTACTTAACCCAATATATCATGTCTTCCCTTCTTCCCTGGTGTGTACCCCACATTTACAGCACGTGCCGGTCAGGGACGGCTGTAACACAAGTGTGCACGCGCCCCTGTAACTAGTAGCTACCGTGTGGGAGGGACGGTGTGGCTCTGGGTCACTCTCAGTTGCCTTCCGAAGCGCTCACTGGGCTCTCCAAAAACTCGGCTCTTTCCCGTGTCACACGGACAGTCGGGCTTTGCAGAGTCTCCTCTCGGAGCCGCATCGCCATCATCGAGCACCCTGATTCTTCGGGGTGACCATTGGGTGTCCCCCAAACTTTCATTCTCCACTCTTTTCCAATGTGTGTCTTTCCAGCGTGCTCTGTCTTGACCTCTGGCAGAAGAGAGACACCACAGCTGCTGGGCCATGGCATTTATCCACTCTCCTGTTCCTCCCACCTAGATAGACACCCCGCACATCAAGACAGAGGTTTTTGTATCATGGAGCAAAAAGTAATCCATCAATCAATGTCTCACGGATTAGGATCATTCCAACCGCAACCTCTGTGGGTCCCGGCATGGAGTGCAGGGCTCGGGGGCCACTTCTCTTCGGTCCTCTCCACTCTGCCCTCTTTTGTCATCTGCATTCTCCAGCTGGTGGCCAAGGGGCTGCCCAGCTCCAGGTGTCTCGCCCTCACTTCCCTCCAGAAAAAGAAGATGCCGTTGCTTCCTGGGGTCTCTTCTGAAGAGTGAGGAGATAAGCCCTGGCCAGTGTGGCTCAGTTGGTTAGGCGTCATCCCTTGTAGTGAGAGGTTGCTGGTTCAATTCCAGGTCAGGGCATGTGCCCAGGTTTTGGGCTCGGTCCCCAATAGGGGGTGTGCAGGAGGCAATGAATCACACATCAGTGTTTCTTCTCCCCCTCTCTCTTAAAAAAAAAAAGTCAATAAACTGTTCTTTAAAAAAAAAGTGAGGAAATATTTGCCCAGCAGACCTCCCGTGGAATTGGTCAAAACTGGGTCACGTGCCCACCCTAAGCCAATTCTGAGCCAAAGGAATTGGATGATCATAATTGGATCAGGCCAGTCAAGCGCCATCCTCTGGCGCTGGCATCCTCTTCGCCACAACCACATCGGTGATGGTGGACCCTGCCACCGCTGGCGACTTTTACCGCGGAGCACGTGGCTGTCGGGTGGGCAGGCAACAGGCTGGCTTGGGCGCACGTTCAGTCCCACTTCCCTCCCTGCCCTGCCCTTTTCCTTCCCTTCCAACTGCTGCAGAAGAGGAGCCTCTGCTCCCTTCTGAGGTTCACGCTGCTCACACCTGAGTCTCACAGTCCCCCACCTCCTTAGGGTCCTCCAGCGTCAGCCTCCCTCCTGGGCTGTGTCTGCAGCCTCCCCTCTCTAACCCAACTTCGCTTGAGCATCAGAACAAATACTGACCTCATGTACCTTAAAAACACCACCACCAACTCCCCTCGGCGCTGTTCCCTTTCCAGCTCGCTGACCAAAGCGTGAAAAAGGAGAAAACTCTCCTTCCCTCCCGCTCACTCCCAATCATCTCCACTGCCCAACTGGCCTTCTTTCCAAACGTGCCAGACCACCCTCCACTTTTCTGCTGACGTGATCACAACCTGGCTGTGCTCTGTCAAACGGGGTTAGTCCCTGCGTCATAGGGCCGTGAGGATTAAATGCAATAATGTAGCCACAGTGCTTAGCTTGGTGCCTGGTACACGATACAAACTTCAAATGCTACTTAATTGCAGGTCTTTCATCAGCTTCAAATGCTTCATTGTCTTCCTAGATTCTTTAGGGCCAGGTCCCCTAAGACCTTGCTGCCGTCAGCCTGCATCCCCATTCAGCGGCCATTCACCTGCAGGCGAGAGCATCCTCTTGGCTCCGGGCTTTGTATGCACTGCATTGTTTTGCCCAGAAAGGATCCCCCACCATCCAACCTCCTGTCCCCTGTCTGGTCACCTGGCTATGCTATTCTGTTGTTGTTGTTGTTGTTGTTGTTGTTGTTGTTGTTGTTGTTAGTCCTCACCAGAGGATAATTTTTCTATTGGTTTTTTTAAAGAGAGTGGAAGGGAGGGGGGATGAAAGAGAGAGAAACATTCATGTGAGAGAGACACATAGATTGGCTGCCTCCCTCCCGCATGCACCCTGACCTGCAACTCATGTACGTGCCCTTGACTGGGAATCCAACCTGTGACCCTTTGGTGTGTAGGTCAACGTTCTAACCACTGAGCACACTGGCCAGGGCTGGTTATGCTGTTCTTTTTTTTTTTTTTTATCCTCACCCGAGGATATTTTTCCATTTTTTGTACAGATAGAGTGGGAGGGAGAGAGAGAAACATCGACGTGAAGGGACACATCGAGTGGCTGCCACCCGCACAACCAATCAGGGCTGGGGACAAACTGCAACCGAAGTACGTGCCCTTAGCGGGAACCGAACCCGGGTCTCTCCGGACCACAGGCCGACGCTCTAACCGCTGAGCCAAACTGGCCAGGGCTGCTGTTCTTAAGGTGCTTCAACATCAATCATGCAAATAATCTAAGGACCAGGATTCACTCCAGGACATCTGATGGGAAGGGGTAGATCTAGGAGATGATTTATTGCCAACAAAAATGATTGTCAATACTCATGGAAATAAAAATATGAATTTAAGAGGCTTTGGGGAGCAGGGAGCTAACCAGGGTGCGTGCACTCACTGGTGCACGTGGCAGAGGCTGATGGAATTCCTGTTGTGAGGTAAGTCCTGTCTCAGATGCCGTGTTGGCTGAAAGACTGGATTCTCACCACCACGGCGCTCACAGTTCTGCCGGTTAAAGGTGAGCAGCGGTGAACCAACCCCTGCTCTCCCGCAGAGAAGGCGTGGAGGCGGACAGGGTGAGGGTGGGGACAGCGGTCATCTCCCTGCGCCCAGCTCCCCGCCCCACCCCCAGAGCATGGGTTCAGATTTCCCTGCGCAGAAGCTCACCTGGTAGGATTTCAGAGCCTCCTCCAGAATTCCTAGCCTTGCTCGATCTAGAAATTCTTTAACAAGGAGGGGAAACCTTTCATTCGCAGCTAGAAATCAAAGGCTTAACAGTGCCCTGGCCGATTTGGCTCAGCGGCAGAGTGTCGGCCCACAGACCAAAGAGTCAGCGGTTCGATTGCGGTCAAGGGCACGTGCCTTGGTTGCAACCAGTCGATGTCTCTCTCTCACGTCAATGGTTCTCTCCCTCTCTCTCCCTCCCACTCTATCTGAAGATAAAAATGGAAAAAAGTATCCTCGGGTGAGGATTAAAAAAAAAAGGCCTAACAGCCAAATGGGTGAGAGAAACCTCATTTACTTAAGTGTAACTTTCCACTAAAGTATTATCAGTTAATTCAACTTGTTTAACTGGTTGACATCAGACCTGGGCTTGATGTGTCAAGGTGGAGAGAACAGGGAGAGAACAGGTGCATCCAAAGGGGTGGGAAGAATTCCTCAGCGGGGGGTCTACCAGGCGGAGGAGAGCACACACCTCGCCGCCAGTCCATCATCTGTGCCCCAGCCAATAGGGGGAGAGGAGGTGATGGGCGGGCTGCAGCTGCCCAGGTGGCTCCTCCTCTCAAAACTCATTGAAAGGTTTTGGTTGTTGCTGACTTTTAGGAAGAATGCCTTAGGACCTGGGTGGGGAACCTCCAGCCCACGGGCCATACAATGCCCTCGAAATCAACACCAGCTAACATCACAGGCCTCAACAAATTAGCCTGACCAAATACAGCAGGCTCTTTTTTTAAGTTGATAATTTTGTATGGCCCTCAAATGATGTTATAAATATCCAAATGGCCCTTGGAAGAAGAAAGGTCACCCACCCCTGCAAGTTAGGTTAACGTTCTTTGGCCATTTAAAATCCATACCTGTTCTTCCTACAGGTGACCATCTACCTGGGGAAGAGAGACTATATAGATCATGTTGACCAAGTAGAGCCTGTGGGTAAGTTGAGTTTGGAGTAAAATTTCAAGCTGGTTTTCCTTTAAGTCATGAGACAACTGCTCATGTTGTGTTTATAAAAATCTGCTTTGCAAATAATCTAATGAAAGACACACAAATTAAAACATCAGTGAGGTACTACTGCCTGATTAGAAACAATTTTAAAGAGTGTGGGGAGACAAAGGACTCATTTCTAGAATATATAAAGAACACTCAAAACTCAACAGTAAAGGAAAAATAAAATCCACTTAGAAAATAGATAGAAGACACAAGGAGGCATTTCATTAAAGAGACATACAGACGGCAAATAAGCACACGGAAGACGGTTTGACTCATCAGTCAACAGAGAACCACACATTGCGACCACAATGAAATACCGTTACATGCCTGTCGAAGGCTAACTTAGAAACGCTGACAATACCAAATGCTGGCGAGGGTGCAGAGGAACGGGATCGCCCACGCGTGGCTGGTGGGAATGCGACATGCCACAGCCACTCTAGAAAATAGTTTGGCAGTTTCTTAAAAAACTAAACGTACACTCACCACCTGACCCAGCCGCTGTGCTCCTGGCTTTGGTTGACCCCAGAGAAATGAAAGCTACGTCCACATGAAAACCTGTCCACGTTTGTTCCTAGCAACTTGGTAACAGCTCCAGACTGGAAGGAATCAAATGTGTCCCTGTGGGTGCATACGGTTAAACGGTCTGTGGCACGTCGTCCCGTGAAATTCTCAGCAATAAAATAGAAGGCATGGCTGATACACAGCCTTCGGGACCTCCAGGGCGTTACGCCGAGTGAGAAAGCCAGTCTCCAAAGGCCATACGCTGCATGATTCCAGTCATACAACATTCTCGAGATGAGAAAACTATAGAAATTACTGGTTACCAGGGGCGAAGGGGTGGGGGTGGCTCTAAGGGAGCGCGGGAAGGAGCGACGCGAGGGGGCGGCGCTGTGCGACCCGTGGTGGGGGCGCAGCTCCCCACAGGAGAGGAAATGACAGAGCTGGACGCCCGTCGCACCCATGTCAGCCTCCTGGTTTTGATGCTGTACTGTAATCATCTGACATGTAACCACTGGGAGAAACTGGATGGCGGATGTGTTGGGACCTCTCTGTACGTCTTTGCCACTTTCTGTGATTCTATAATTATTGCAACTCAGAGTTATTTAAAAAAAAAAAAAGAGGAGTGTACAAAGCCTGCATTTTTGGGCCCCGAGGATGAGCGTGTGTCCGGAAGGTGGTTTGGCAGTGTGTTACCAAAGGCCAACCAGTCCGGCCATGGGCACCGAGGAGGGTTATCTCTGAGGCTGCCCTTCGCAGCATTCAGTACAATCCACGGAGAACACTGGGAACAGCCTAAAGCCCCCAGCAGGAGGGCGGTGATTAGAAATGTGGGCTCTATTCATTCTTTGGAGCAATGTGTAGCCATCGAAATGCTGAGGACACAGTGCGTGTGTGCGTGTGTGTGCATGTTCGCAATATCGTTGAGGGAGGAAAGCAGTTAACTGAATAGTATGCATTTTAGTCATTTTTTTTTTGTTGTTTTTTAGTAAAAACATTTCATGCATGTGCATATACATCTAGCAGAAAATTCTGTACCAGTGTCCTGACAGTGGGTATCTCTGGGAGGGGAAATCGAGGCGACTTTTTTTCCTCTTGGCTTTCTTTTCCGGTAATGAACACGGTTTACAGGTGCAGTGAAAAACCCTCTCTGTAGAGAGGCCTCGGGTCCCTTCCGTCTCCTCCAGCCTCACTGTTCTCTCCTTTCACTGCAGATGGTGTGGTGCTGGTGGACCCGGAGCTGGTGAAGGGAAAGAGAGGTGAGGAGCTGTCGTCCACGGGAACGTGGTCTGGGCCGGGCTGGCGCCGGGAAGGGGCGTCCGTGCGCAGGAGGGCGGGCAGCCGCTGGGCTTCTCCTGCACACCGAGCTGCGTCCCTGGGATCACCCTCAGGACACGGGTCCTGCTCACAGCAGAGCTCACTCCTCAGGTGACGGTGAGGACTCAGGGAAGCCAGGTGTCCGAGGTGGCAGGAGAAGGAAATGGTGACAGAGCCCAGAGCCCGTCTGTCGGCTCCAGCAACTGTGCTCGCGTCCCCGTGCCACGGCCGCTGCAGGAGGGCTCCTGGGGGGGGGTGTCTGGAAAGGGGGAACTGGAGGCTGCTGGAAGGCAGGGTTCATCTCTGCCCACTGCGCTGGTCCCGAACCACGCGCCACAGCTCCTCTGAAGATCCCGGCAGTGGGGATGTGAGCAGCGGGTGACTTGGTACTAACAGTTCGTAAACTAGATTAGAGCAGATTCGAGGTATCCTTGTGATAATGTCACAGACTCAGTTCCACTCTGAAGATGCCTTTTTGAGTGGTTACTGCTGGCAACCATGAGGCATTGTTCCTAACCCTGGATGTGCCCCGGGGACTGTGTCAGATGCGGGGCCAGCAGCAGCGAGGGGTCAGAAATGGGGCTGAACATCCCTCTGCTGTCTCCTCCTCCTCATGCACCTCCCAGGAAAGGGCACATCTCGGCACTGCCTGGGAGGAGGCGTACTAGCAGGTCCCCTCCGCACACCTTCCTCTTACAAATATCCTTAGGACAGACGCAGACAAAATCCTCAACCCACAACTCCTGAGGACGGGGGCAACGACTTCCGTACGCCTCATGTTCTAGAACAACGTGTGGTTTTATGACCACATTAAAGACAGTGGTAACGTGTAGGTTCGTATAATTCTTTGGTCCACTGGGGGCACAATTTACATCTTTTTCATCAGATGGAGTCTCCAGAAGTGGTCATTGAGAGCATGCTTGTGTCCACGCAGTGTGGAAAGAGGGTTTCTTCGGATTCGATTCCATCTCTCCGTTTGATCCATCAGCCCTGATAGCTCCGCCCGCAGCCCCTGCCCAGCTCTGGCACAGCCCTGTGTTGCTCCCTGGCACGGTTTCCCTCTGCTTCTTACCTTCCCCTTCAGCTCCATCCAGACCTCCTGCTCTCAGAACCCAAGCGACCCACACTGTTGGAAAGCCTCCTGAGCCCTGGCCAGTGTAGCTCAGTGGTTGAGCTCATCCCATGCACTAAATACTGGTTCGATTCCCGTTCCCAGTCGGGGCACATGCCCAGGTTGCCAGTTTGATCCCCAGTAGGGGGCGTGCAGGAGGCAGCTGATCAATGTTTCTCACATCAATGTTTCTATCTCTCCCCTCCTCTCTCTAAAATCAATAAAAGCATATTTAAAAAATAATAATAGCCCTGGCCGGTTTGGCTCAGCGGTTAGAGCGTCCACCTGCGGTCCGGAGAGACCCGGGTTCGGTTCCCGCTAAGGGCATGTACCTCGGTTGCAGTTTGTCCCCGGCCCTGGTTGGTCGTGCGGGTGGCAGCCACTCGATGTGTCCCTTTCACATCGATGTTTCCCTCTCTCTCTCTCTTCCTCCTACTCTATCTGTACAAAAAATGGAAAAATGTCCTCGGGTGAGGATTTAAAAAAAAAGAAAAAAATAATAATAAAATAAAAGCCTCCTGAGGTCACTGAGCTGGTTGGTCAAGAGAAAGGCGTGCACATCCCACCCCCTCCAGGTTGGACTCCATGACCGAGGGTGTCAGTGGCCACCCGGTGCTCATGCAGCCGATGGGACGTGCCCACCCTCCTCTTGCTTGCCTTCCAGTATATGTCTCCGTGACGTGCGCCTTCCGCTACGGCCAGGAAGACATCGACGTGATGGGCCTGACCTTCCGCAGGGACCTGTACTTCTCCCGGGTCCAGGTGTTCCCCCCTGTGGGGGCTGCAAGCGTCCCCACGAAACTGCAGGAGAGCCTGATCAAGAAGCTGGGGGCCAACACGTACCCCTTTGTGCTCACGGTGGGTGACCCCTCTCACGTGCACCCCCCTGCCCTGGTTCCTTCACCCACAGCACCTTGTAGTGCAAAGGAAAGGGGACAGCAGAACGGCTTCACATTTGTGGGCCTTCAAATTGCACCCTTGGAGGAAATTCTAGATTGCATGGGCTGTGATTGTCTTTTTTTAAGACTTTGAAAATAGCCTCTCAGCCTTTGAAGACACCGTTTGAACCAACGGCTTAAATATTTCCCTTCATCCGACCACCTAATTACATGAGCATGTTATTCCTTAACTTGCCCGTCTATAAAAAGAAAGACGTGCCCCTCTGCTGGCCCCGAGGAATTCCAAACGGAAGAGTTCCCTGCGGGACAGGAGGGTTAGTGAGACAGAAGCTACAGCTCCGTGTGCGGTCCCTCGAGGCCTCCTCTGCCCTGGACACCGGGCTCCTCGAGGGCCAGCCTGCCTGTCCTCCGAGACTTGGCATGGACCCTTTGCTCGTGTGTGTTCAGATTATATGCTCCTCCAAAGTTACATGGTCCAGCCCAAAACGGGGAGGAAATTCTGACACACACCAGAACATGGAGGAACTGTGAAAACATGATGTAAAGGGAGAGAAGCCAGACACGAAACAAATACTGTGTGATTCTACTCAAGGGATGTCCCTGGAGGGGTCAACCTCCTAGAGACAAGGTGGAACAGAGCTGCAGGGCTGGGCAGAGGGATGGGGAGTGGGTGTGGGGACAGGGCTTCAGCGTGGCATGACGGGAAGGTTCTGGACTTGTGCAGAACAATACGAATGCACTAAATGCCACTAGACGGCACGCTTAAAATGATAAGTTTTATGTTGTGTATATTTTATCACAATGCTTTTCTAAAAAATCACTTTTAAAACATTTCATGGGCCCTGGCTGGTTTGGCTCAGCGGTCAGTGTGTCAGACTGAAGGGTCATAGGTCAATTCCCCATCAAGGGCACGTACCCGTGTTGCAGGTTTGATCCCCCGCCCCCTTTGGGGTTGTGCGGGAAGCAGCCAATTGATGTGTCTCTCTCACATCGATGATTCTCTCTCTCTCTCCCTCTCTCCCTCCCTCCCTCTTCCACTCTCTCTAAAAATCAATGGAAAAATATCCCCAGGTGAGGATTAGCCAATAAGTAAGTAAATAAATAAATAAATAGAAAGGTCTCGTAGTCCTGGGTGCCCCGGGGCACTGGGACTGGGAGTCTGAGGTGACAGCCCTATGGAGACAACATGTCAATGTGTATTGGAGCCTTAAAAACGTGGTTCTGACCTGACAGTTCTCTCCAGCCGAGCAGCCTCTGGGATTAGTTGGGGAAACTGCGGAGGGACTGAAGAAGAGTGTTTGTGGCAGCGCTGGTGGTCATGGCAAGAAAGCCGAGACCAGCCGCGAGGGAGCGGTCTCAGGAGCCCTAGGACAGGGGCGCAGAGCTGTGACTTGTGGAGGGGACATCATCCTAGCACGTCCTGGGGAGTAGGTCAGGGTCAGTGACGTGAGCAAGCCAGATGGCAGGACACGTGCACCATGTGGGCCCATGTCTGAAAAACAGCCCTCCCTGCGTGCTGGTGTGTCCAAGAGGACACAGGACACTTTGGGACAGTTGTGTCCACGATGGCGTTCCAGGAGCTGGGGGTGTGCGTGAGCACATGTTCCTTCGGATTGCCGTCGCCCTCGTCTTCCTGTTTTTCGTGCCGAGTAAACATCCCCCAGGGGTCACCTCTGAAAGAAGCCGTTTGTTATTTCTTTCCACAGTTTCCCGACTACCTGCCCTGCTCGGTGATGCTGCAGCCAGCTCCGCAGGACACGGGCAAGGTTGGTTCAGGAGAGATGCCACGGATTCCCTCCTTCCTTCAAAACTTTAAAAATGGCCTTTTATCACGGGACATGCCAAGCTTACATAGAGAGGCAGTCTGATGAGCCTGTCACTTGTCTTCAGCAAGTATTAGCCATGAGCGGCCCTGTGAACAAAATGGGAGAGTCCCGCCCCGCGTGGGTCACACAGGTCGGTGGAGAGAAACAAGCAAGAAGCAAATGACACGCACCTACGGGCACCTCCGAGGGTCCAGGCGCTGTGCAGGCCAGAGCTGGGGGCAAAGGGAGTCTGGTGGCGGCTTGTTTGGGAGGTTTGAGGACGGCCTCTGGAGCAGGGTTAAGGAGACGCCGTTCCCTCCCAGGGGACAGCCTTCCAGGCACAGGGGACACGGTGCGCGGTGTGTGCTGGGGCAGGAGGAACAGGGGTGGGAGCAGGTCCGGGGGGTGCGGGGGGTGCGGCCACCTCGGGAAGGGCCTCAGAGACGGCTGCGTGGACTTGAATTCTTCCGAGGGAGAGGGGAGCCGCTGGCAGGCTCGGAACGACGGGTCCTGACCAGGTTCCCGGAGGATGGCTCTGGCCACTGCGCTGACAGTGGGGGTGGGGTGGCTAAGCATGACCCCCGGACCGACAGAGAAGCAAAGTGACCGTGGTGGACCAGGGACTCCAGACGAGGAAGGAGGACGGTGGGGACAGGAGGAGAGGAGGGAGGTTCTGGGTCCCAGGATGACGGCCAAAGAGTCATTGGTGTCTGGGACACGCCGGGAGGGAGCTACAGACATGCTGGCCTGGCCTGGCCCGGGATGTGGAGGGCAGTGACGGGCAGTGACGGGCCCAGCGCCGTGGGTCAGCAGTGGCACTCAGGACAAGCGGAACGGAACAGAAGAGGACAGGGAACCTCAGTGCCGCTCACGCAGCGCAGCTCGGGGTGGTTTCGTGGGAGCTGCTTCACGTGTGCGTGTCTGGTCACTGGGCCACGTGACAGACCTGACTTCTTACCGTGGCCGTGAGACAATGGAAAGCCACTGGTCCAGAAAACGGGTGTGGGCAGCCCGGATGGAGGAAGACAAGGTCACTAGGTTGGACTGGGGGACACGATGCCAGCCGAACAAAGTGCCACCCTGTGGTCTGTCCCGGGAGACGAGGGATCAGAGCTCAGTGTGAACTGAGGCCTAGGACACCTGGAAGGGGCGACCGTATGCTTGGGGCCTCCGGGCACTTGAGCTGGGGCTTGGAGAACACATAGGAGTTTGTCGAATGTGCAAAAGAAAGAGAAAGAGGAGCATCAAGCACTTCAAAGATAGAATCATGTGGATGCAGGGTGGATGGGGGAAGGGCGTGTCCTGTGCAGGGAGCACACACGGGGGAGGGAGGGGGGACCGGAAGCCAGGGGTCACGTGGCTAAGAGTGCCGGGGTGATGGTGGGCAATGACAGTTTAGTGGTGAACCCCAAAAAGAATAAGGCTGGGTAAACCGAGAAGGTGCCAAGTACCCCCCCAGTGATGTGTGCCCCGTCCCAGGAAGCGGGTGCTGACCGAGGTCTGCCCTGTCCCTGCAGTGCTGTGGGGTCGACTTCGAGGTCAAAGCATTCGCCATCGACAGCGCGGATGACGACGAGGACAGAATTCCCAGGAAGTAAGCGCGGTTGTGGGACCAGTGAGGGGCTGGGGGGGAGACACTGCCTCTCACCGGTGTCTGTGGTGAACTCTTCCCAGGGGGCCGTGTGCTGTACCCTGGAGCCTCCCCAGCCCAGGGCAACCTCTACACGGGGGCTGGGGGGTCAGTGGCTGGTCATTTCAGGGTGGGGACAGAAGAGAATTATGGGAGTTAGCAACCTCAAGGGCTCGTAAGGCCCTGAGAACCTCCAAATTTCTTCTTCTTCTGTCACTTTTTAAATTATGGTAAAACATACATAACATGAGGTTTGCCACTTTAACCCTCTTCAAGTGCACAATTAGAACTATGTGCATTCACAATGCTGTGTAACCATCGTTACCCACATCTCGTCACCCCAAACAGAAACTCCACCCACTGAGCAACACGGTCCCTCCTGTCCTCTCAGGCCCGGTCGTCTGTTTTCTTCTTGTACCTGAACACAGTGTTCAGCTGTGTCCCCAACACTCTGTCCTCCTCCTCTGCACACACCTGTCGAAGCCACAGTAATGAGTAGCAGTGACGGTGCACATGTCTGAAGCATGTCACATAAAACACAGGACACAGATTCCCACACCCCCTTCACCCGGAGGAGGCGGCCCAGGGTCCCAGCGAGGGAGGGTTCATGAGCCCCACGCCAGCCAGCTGGGGAAACCACAGAGACAGGCCTGGGAACCAGGTCCTCGGGGCCATCCTCCAGACCAGCGACCCCCTTCTTTGCTTCAGCGGGTGCGGTGTGTGGGTCCCCGGGTGAGCATGGGAAAGACAGCTGGGGGCCGCCCTAAGGCCCCGGCTCTGACTGCGGACTGTGACTCCCATCCCAGGAGCTCTGTGCGGTTACTGATCCGAAAGGTACAGCACGCCCCGTCCAAGATGGGTCCCCAGCCCCGGGCTGAGGCCACCTGGCAGTTCTTCATGTCCGACAAGCCCCTGCACCTCGCGGTCTCCCTGAGCAAAGAGGTAAGCACGGTGCGCTGTGTCCCGCGTGGGAGCAGGGCTGGGGGCAGGCTCCGCCCAGTGCCCTGCCGCTGTGGCTGTGTCTAGGGCCAGTTTGAGCACCAGTTTGAGAAAGACTGGCTCTTTTTCATCACGTGCAGCTGAGAGAGGTGACCATTAGAATAGGGTCGCACTGACTTGCATTCTGGTCATCGTCAGTCCTGACCCACAGGCCGCGGGGGGCGGTGGGCGGGCAGATTCCAGACCCCGACCCCAGGCGATCTTTGCCCCATCTCTGCCCTACGGGCCTCATTTACTAGTGTGGCACTGATGGGTGTGGCGTCACAAACTGTCACTTCCCTGGAAAACTCAAGTTTCACTGGAAACCTGGCCTTGATGCAGGTAATGTTATCCACGAGGTGTGTCACAGCGAAAAAGGTGAACCCCTGGCCAAGGCTGTCTCTGGCCCCTCCGGTCACCAAGAGTCGTACGCACATGTTGGCAAGAGCCTAAATACTTTGTGTGCACACGGATGTGTGCCTGCGTGTGCATGTGTATGCGTGTGCGCGCACACGTGTGCAAGGGGGCGCCCACCTGGGCCAGGTTGCATGGGCACCACGGCAGAGGTTCTGCCCCAGATACGCGTATAGTTCCACTCGAGACGCCCTGACCAACTTCGCAGTGACTCTCAGGACTGCGCGTTCTGGGCAGGGGTGCCCTCGCTCCGCTCCACATCAGTCACCGTTTCCTCCTCAGCACCCCACAGACGGGGCAGAACGTGTTCCGGACCCTCCTCTGGTGACACGTGGCTGTCACTTCATCTTCCTGGAACGCAAGGGAGTCCAGTCGCTTTTATTCCAGTGGGAGGACTGAGATGCGTTTAGAAAGCCGTGATTAAAGATACCACCATGCTCTGTTCCCTGTTCTGATTTGTCTGCCAACTTTTTCAGATCTACTTCCATGGGGAACCCATTCCCGTGACCGTGACTGTGACCAACAACACAGAGAAGACGGTGAAGAAGATTAAAGCAGTAGGTAGGACCTTTTGCTCAAAGCTGGAAGGCGGAGTCTTCTAGAATTTCTCAGTCCGGTCCTATTTCCCGAGGGTCTCTCCTCTGGTTGGATAAGGCCCTCCTGGGTCCTTGGGACGCCCTGTCTTCTCTGTTGTCATGGACGGCAGGACCTCAGGGGGAGGAAAGCCCTTGGGAGTCATCCCAGCTTAAGGCTGCCTTTGTCTGGGGACAGCATCCTGACTGATCTTCCTGGAGGGGCCGTGCCAGGTCTCAGGGCAGCCAGGACAGGACTCCCTCGGGGGGTCAGTGATGAGCTGTGTTGAAAGGTCAGTTGTGTTGTATGAGCTACATCAAAAAGGCACAGCAGAATGACCTGGGAGGAGCACCCCCAAGTTCACTTCGTGCAAACGTTTGATGACCAAGACAAAGTTAGACTTAGTGTGTTAGGGTGACCTACCCAGGTACCCAGGACTTTCAGGGCTGAAATGGGGCCAGTCCCAGGCAGACCAGGATGCTTGCTCACCCTAAGTGTCATAAATAAGATTCAGAAATTCTGATGCATGCGTACTAAAGAATTCTAGGCTTTTCCTAATGCGAATACGAATGCTTTATTTATGGCTTTGTTTTCTATTGGTTTAGTTCATATGCCTTTAATTCCTTATAGGACCTGGTTTATTTATTTAGTGGTATATAGTGTTCAATACAGTGTTCCACGAAGTAACAGGATTGTGGAAGTATCATTTGATACTTTGATTTAGAATTCTCTCTCGAAGTGTTATGAATCCTAGCATCAACACCATTGATTTTTGAAAGAAGCTGTTGAATTTTCTGAAGTAAGATGTTAATAGCTTTCTATAGGGCGGGCACTGTGCTGAGTGCTTCAAACAAATTGTTTCTTTTCATCCTCAAATTTGGTTTTAATGGGGATTAAAAACCATCTTTTTTTGCCTGGCTGAGGTGGCTCAGTGGATGGGGCGTTGCCCATGGCCTGAGAGGCCCTGGTTGGATTCCCCAGGTGGGGCACATGCCTGGGTTGCTGGCTCCATCCCCAGTAGGGGGCGTGCAGGGGGCAGCCGATCAATGTATCTCTCTCAAATAGATTTTTCCAACTCTCTCTAAAAAAATCGATACAAAACATGTATATAGTTTTTAATATTTTTAATCATCACAATACCCATATGAGTGACATGCAGTTATCACCCCCATTTTGCGGATGGGCAAACTGAGGCCTAGAGGAGCTAAGTAACTCACAGCCGATGGCTAAGCTGGAATTTGAGCCCCAGCAGCCTGGCTCCAGAGCCTACCTCCCCATCCACCACGTGCACCCATGAGCCCATCCTGCTCGGCCTCCAACTGGTTTCTGGCTTGGACACCTGGAAGGTGTTCATTCAGTAAAACAGAGAATGCTGGAAGCGGGCAGGTTTGGAGGAAGAGAGGAAGTGCTGGAAGACTGTGTGCCTGGGGAAGACCCTCGGGGCCACACCAGGGGCTCAGCAGAGAGCGGGGGCAGGAGTCGTCACAGAGCAGGTTATCAGTGAACAGTGGCCTCACAAATCTCAGCCTTTAAGCTTGGAGACGAGAACGCCAAGCCCCAGAAGCACTAGAGAGGGAAGACCAACCGCGTCCCCGGAAGGCGGGCAGCACCCGGCCCTTGCGCGGAGGACCCCATGTGAACCACCCGCCCCTGTCCCCCCTCTGCAGTGGAACAAGTGGCCAATGTGGTTCTCTACTCGAGTGACTATTACGTCAAGCCGGTGGCCCAGGAGGAAGCACAGTGAGTGACTAACTGTGGGGTTTGTGTTTCCTGGGCGGCCCAGGCTTCTGGGTCAAGTTCCCCTTTCGCTCATCTCGGTGGGGGAAGTCAATGCGAGGCTAGCTGACCAGCTCTCCACTTCCTCCCCTTTGCTCACTTCGAGGGCTGCCCCGGTCAGCGTCTCCATTCCGCCCTCCCTCCGGAGACCGTCAGGCTAAGACACGTGGGGAGGAGGGAAATAAGGCTAGGAATGTTGCGGGGGGAACAGCTGGACCTTCTTTGTATCCTTGGAATACATGGCCAGGAACTTGATACTATTCCTACCCCTCACCCCCACCCCAGCAGATAATCAAACGATCTGTCAGCCCAGGGAATGTTCTCTATCTCTTGATCTTCTTCTCCATTTAAAAAGCTCATGCTGATGACAACTGGGGTGGCATGCTGTGTCAGTTCTTAGCCGGTTGTCACCAACAACTTTTCTCCCTTTATTAGAGTCCAGACCAAGGGAGAACCCTGAGATGACCTCTTGGTGGAGGGGGAGACCTGCCTAGTTTTTCTTTGTGCTAGGCAGGCAGAGAGAGTCATCACACACGGTGTCTGGGTTACCCACCCCTACCCCGAGGGGACCCTGGGGAAGGTCTTTGTCCGGCGGGCATGTTCTAAGGACCGAGGTGTGCAGAGTGTTGCCACGTTAGAGCAGAGCGGGGTGAAGAAAGACACTGATTCGGCAAGATAGCAGCACCCAGTATTTAAAAGGTAACTCTGGGATAAGCTATCACCCGAAGTAGGTCCAGAGGGAGGCAGGAAAGCCAATTTGGGGACCCTGTAGGGTGCATCCTTGCCCACCATCCTAGCAGTCTTCATGGCTCACCTTTGGGCATACGCTCGACAAGGACGGGGAGAGTGCTCCTGGGCTGAGGCTCCCCTAATACACCCCACAATCTGGTTCTCTTTTCAGCTCTCAGGGACATTTCGGACCAAATAGTTCCCAGGAAACTAGGAACCAATCTAGCCCCCACCCCCCGGGGGCGGCGGCGGGAGGTCTCACGGTGGGAGGTCTCAGACCACAGGCCACTCGGAAGGCTGCACAGCAAGGCCATCGTCCTTGAACCCTGGGGCTCCCTGGGCCCTGGTGGGTGGGCCTCCATCAGTCCAGCTCGGACCCGACTCCCGAGCTGCCCACCATCCAGTCCCAGGACCTGAAGGCCCTGGGCGGTGGCCTTGCTGGCTGAAGGAAGGGCCACTCCCCTTCCTAGGACCATCCCCTTTGAATGTAATTTCTGCTTTTGTCCCTCTGCTGCCCAAACCAGCTGGCTAAGTGCGGGCCACCTCGTGCTCCCGCAGAACCCTGTGATGAGGATGCCGGGAGCCTGCCAGGCACCTGCGGGCGGGAGAAGCCACAGCTGCTGGAAGCTCCGCGGGGGGCTCCCGTAGGACGCCCTTCGGGTGGCAGCTCAGACCCCAGCAGGCTAAGGGAGGGGCCGCGCCAGCTGCTGGGCCGTGTTTCCAGTGCCACACCTCTCCTGCCGGGCACGGGGATGGGGCGGGCACAGGCAGCCCGCCTTCTGGGCTCTGCAGCCAGAGAGCAGGTGCGGCTGTGCGCCCGGCTGGCTTCCCTGACTGCAGAGTGGAGATCCTGGGGCGGCCTACCCACGGCCGCTCCGACGGCACCGCGTGGCCTGGTGTCAGTGTGTGGGTGAGTGGCAGGACCAGCTCTCCAGCCCCAGGCGCTGCTCAGTGGGCCGGATCCAGCCAACCTGGAGAAACCATGCCGCTGTGTCCCCCGCGTCGGTCCGATGCGGGGAAGCCCCTCCTGCCTGACGATGGCGTCTGGGAGCATGAGCTGCTCTGTGCCGCTCCAGTGGAGGACCTCGCCTCGCCCCTTCTCAGTGCCCACCGCCATGGCCCACCGACCCCTCAGAATGACATCCCGCCTGGGCTTGCTGCTGGCTCCGGCCAGACGGCCCTGCAGTCAGCTGTGTGGTTCAGTCTCAGGAGCGGACTGGTGTGGTCCCTGACCCTGGGCCAGTTGGTCTCATTTGACCCCACAGAACATTCCAGAAATTCAGTGATGAGAGCAGACATAGGGACTCAAGGACATGTCGTAATGTTGCTGGCAGCCCGTTTTGAGGTGTCAGTGATACTCTTCTGCGCCCGGGCAGGCCAATGCGCAGGCACCTGGGCCGTCTTTCCAGTGAGTCGCGGGGCACATGATCCTGGAACATGTTCGGTGGCCGACAGGGGCTCCCGGGATCGATGGTGGCTTTATGGCCACAAGAACAATTAGCCAGATCTCCTCTCTGCTTTCTTCCTGCAGAGAAAAAGTGCCGCCAAACAGCACTCTGACCACGACGCTGACGCTGGTGCCCTTGCTGGCCAACAACCGAGAGCGGAGGGGCATCGCCCTGGACGGGAAAATCAAGCACGAGGACACGAATCTTGCCTCCAGCACCATGTGAGTCCTCGGAGCTCAGGAGATGAGCCCCTGAGACTCAGTGCGGGGTGGCGCTGGTCTGCTGCCCCTTCCCATCCCACCCCGGGGGCTCACAGGCAGGGCCCACTCCCACTCCTGGTGTGACGTGGTGGGGACAGCTGCGGGCTCTGGGAGAGCCTTGTGCCAACCCCCAGCTCCCGCACTTACGTCTGGGCCGCTCGGGCCAGGCCCTCGAGCTGTCTGAGAAGCTCGGGTTGCCCGTCTGTGAAGCATGGGGACAGTTCTTCTCACAGAGAGGTTAGAAGGGTTATGGAGACAATCCATGTGAGATGTGGGAGGTGAGCAGTAGGGGACAGAAAGCGTCTTCCGAGGATCCCTTGCCGAGCTGGTGTGTGAGGCCCTGAAGCACACCGTGGTGCTCTGTGAGGGAGGAGGGGGAAGCGGTCCCGGGTCAGCCTGTGCTGGGGCACGAGAGTCACGGGGCCAACCGTAGCTCGGTGTGTCTGCAGAAACGCTTTACGCTTATGGAGTATTTTACAAACATGTGTCTCCACACTTGTGAGGAAGGTGAACTCACACTCATTTGGTAGATAAAGAAATTGAAGTTCAGCCAGAATGAGAGGCTCGTCCAAAATGAGAGGCTCATCCAAGGTCACCTGGCCAGTTAATGGCAAAATCCACTCCTAACTCTGAGCCCTGGTTTCACCCCCAACTTCAGGGCCGCCTTCCAGGGCCCTAGAAAGTGACCACGGCAGCAGAACCCAGATTAACCCATTTGGGTGTGCATGCGTGTGTGTGCGTGTGTGTGTGCGCGTGTGTATGCACATGTAAGAGAGAGAGAGAGAGAGACTCCCATTCAAGGAAGAAGGCAGGGAGGAGGCTGGCAGGGTGTCCTCAGGCATGCGATGAAGTACATTCTCTTCCCCAGCTCCGCGGCCCCATCCTGTTCAAGGCAGAGCGCCACCCCAGCCCAGGGGGGGTCTCAGGCTTGTACCCCCTTTACCCTTTGGTGGCAACCTCTCCCCACTGAGTGCTTGGCCACACCCCACGATTCCAGATTAAGGCGTTTTGCCCTCTTCAGGGAGTTTGGGCACCAATGAGCCGATGAAGTGATTTAGGGGGCGCTGTGTCCTGGAAGCGATGTCCAAGGTGCCCCTCACCAAAGGCTCCCCTGGCTGGGTGTCTCCTCCAGGCCCAGAGCCTTTCTCCCTCCCTCAGCACCCTCCTCAGACCTTTCAACACAGCCCTGCCCTGCCTTCTGCCGCTAGCCTTTGGGTCTCGGCCGTGTTATCTATCACCATCCGCATGGTCTTATCTAGTATTTCATACATTTTTATACCTCGGTTCCTGCTAGTGGACGTCCTGAAGTACACCCAACTCCCCACAACGGATCACATGAGATAACTATCTGTGTTAGGATGCCCAGCCTGGGCCCTGGCCGGGTGCCTCAGTTGCTTAGAGAGTCATCCCGATAGGGCAAGGCTGTGGGTTCGATCACCGGTCAGGGTACATACAAGAATCAACCGATGAATGCGTAAGTGGTAGAACAATAAATCTATATTTCTCTCTCGCTCTTAAAAAAGTAAATAAATGCCCAGCCTGGTGCCTGCCAATTGGGAGGAACTCGGCAATGTTGTTGGAGCCTGGAATGAAGTCTCCGGCTGGCCGGTGAGACCGCACTGTCCTTGGGCACGTGCGGCGGCCTCACTCAGCACGCCATTCACTTCCCCGTGGTCTGGGTGCTGGGGACGCATGGCAGGACACAAAGGAGGGAGACCCATGCTGCCTGGCAGGTGTCCAGGAGGCTTCACAAAGGAGGGTCACCTTCCACTTGAGGTCTTGGGGGGCAGGGGAGAAGGCCTTGAGAAGCAGGTTTGTGTTTGGCGAGGCTGGCACTGGGGGACCCCGGGGCATACCAAGGTATGCGGTGGCAAAGGCAGACAGAGGCCAGCTCGCAGGTGACCCGCCCGGCCGTGCTTGGGCTTGATGCTGGGAGGTCTGCCTGGCTGCAGAGCGGCAGAGAGCTCAGAGAGGGCACTTGGCTCGGGGAAAAGCCTGTGGAGGACGCAGTGGCCAGCCAGGGATGGCAGGTGGGACAGTGGGAGGAGCCGCGGAGGACAGGGTTTCTGGCTGATAAGCAGGTGGATGAACATCAGCAGAGGCAGAGCAGGGAGAACCAGGAAGCACATCCTGTCCCTGACCTTCCAGAGGGGAAACGGCAGGAGAGGAATCCCCCTGCCCTGAGTGTGGAGCTTTCTAGGACTTTGACAGCTGGGTTGAGTTCCCCGGTTTCTTGAGAAGATGCCCCATGAGGGCATGCCCGTGTGGAGACGAGGGGGTGGTTCCCCGTCCTTGATTCCGCTGCATCCCCTGCTTCTCCTTTCTGTTCGCGCAGCATAAAGGAGGGCATAGACCGGACCGTGCTGGGTATCCTGGTGTCTTACCAGATCAAGGTGAAGCTCACGGTGTCAGGGTGAGTGTCCAAGTCCCACCACTCTGTCTGCCCTGGCTGAATTGTTTCCTTCCTGAGTGACAGGGAGACAGAAAGCACAGGAAGGGCTGAAAAGTCTACCGATTATTTACGGAGTTCAGTTTTGGAGAGACTATGGGTCTAGTTTCATAGTTCTGTCGGATAGAACAGCATGTGGGAAAAGGCAGGGAAGCAGATGATGAAGTATGTGCACTCTTCGTACCATGTGACAAGAGTGGGTGTGCCTATGCTCACGGGCTGCAAGGTGACATTCGAAAAAGGACAATCCGTTTAGAGTTGTGTTGAACATCAGGAAAGAATGATGCCTGTCTCGGGAATTCTCATAGCCCTCGGGGAGAGGCATCCATCAGTAAGGGAGAGACCTTTCCTGGCCCTTCCCAACATGTCATCACAGAATTTGGGAGGTTCCTTTTCTTTTCTTTTTATCCTCACCCGAGGACATTTTTCGATATTTTGTTCAGATAGAGTGGGAGGGAGAGAGAGAGAGAGAGAAATATCGACGTGAAAGCGACACATCGAGTGGTTGCCACCCACACGACCCAACCAGGGCCGGGGACAAACTGCAACCGAGGTACGTGCCCTTAGCGGGAACCGAACCCGGGTCTCTCCAGACCGCAGGCCGACGCTCTAACCGCTGAGCCAAACCGGCCAGGGCGAGTTTCCTTTTCATAGGAGGGCATATCTCAGAGCTCTGAGGAGATGGTTATATACATATGTGTGTGTATATATATATATATATATATATTTTTTTAATATATCTTTATTGATTTTTTTAGATAGAGAGGAAAAGAGAAGGGGAGAGAGATAGAAACACTCAGGATCGAGCCCACAACCTGGACATGTGCTCTAACCGGGAATCGAACCAGTGACCTCTTGATCCATGGGTTGGTACTCAAGCACTGAGGCTCACCGACTGGGCAATTTCTTTCATTTTTAAAACCTCATCAGAAGGGAAAAACTGGCGGGTATGGCTCAGTTGGTTGAGCGTTGTCCCATGCGTCAAAAGGTTGCTGGTTCAATTCCCAGTCAGGGCACGTGCCCAGGTTGCACACTCAATCCCCAGCAGGGGGCAGCTGATCAATGCTTCTCTCTCCCTTTCTCTCTCTCTCAAATTAGTTTAAAAAAACATATTTTTAGAAATAGGGAAAAACTGGAATTCTCTTTTTTTTTTTCAAATTCTATTGTCAATGACTCTGGCCTCTGACCTCGATGAGCCTTGGGTAGTTCAACCATCAAAGGCAAGTCCAGGCATATATTTTGTAATTCTGAGCAGATAAAAAGTTGCCCAAATTTTGGTTGGGGTGACAAAGTAGAACATGGGTTGATTTTGCAAATTTTGTATTTGTTGTGTTTTTTCAAAGTGTACATGTTTTCTCAAAGAAGATATAAAAGCAGAGTAGAATTTCTCTTAGCTCTCAAGATAAGTGAGTAACAGGTCTTTCACGAGGATCTTTGCAGTCAAGAGAGAATTTCTGGTCTGTTGTTTATTCTTGAACAGTAGGACTTGAACCTAAATGCCTCCTCATTTGAGCCAATCCACTGGCGAAAGACATGAAATCGCAAGCAGAGAGGAATAGTGAATATTAAGGGACGCAAGGATCCTGAAAGTTGAGAGCGAGGGACAGGGCTGGGACGCATCCGTCCTCTGAATAATGGGAAGTAAGGCCATGCTACCTTGTGGGCCCTCACCACAGCCCTGTTTGCTTTTGTCTCCTAGCTTTCTGGGAGAGCTCACCTCCAGGTAAGCCTCTTCACCTTCCCTATCCACTCGGTTCCCAGGATTTCAAAGGAACAAACCTGGGGCTCAGGACAGTCCCAGGGAAGCCTGGTTTCCTGGCCGCTGTGCTCAGGGCCGTTAGGAAGTGAGGTTCTCTGCCTTTCAGCTGCATCACGCAGACCATGGCCAAGGGGTGGGGTGCTTCTCTGAGACCACAGCTGGGCCTGCACCTGGGCGAGGACACACACACTCAGGAAATGGCCACACTCCATGCAGCTGCCTTTGTGTGCGTGTTCGGTAAAATACATGCTACATGAAGTTTACCATTTTAACCACTTGAAAGTACGGTTCAGTGGCATCGGGTGTATTTACAGTTGTGGAACAGTCACTACCATCGAGCTCCTGTACGTTTTTACAGCCCCCGGAGCAAACCTGTACCCAGTACGTGCTCTCTCCCGATCCGCCCCCTCCCTAGTCCCCGGCAGCCACTAATCTGCCTTCAGTTCCCATAGGCTGGCCTGTTCTGGACATTTCTTACTCATGCAAACTCAGTGTTTGTCCTTTGGCATCTGGCTCCTTGCGCCCAGCGTACTGTTTCCCAGGTCCGCCTGTGTTGTAGGTGTTGGCGCCTTTTTCCTTTCTCTGGCCGACTGACACTCCATTTATGGAGAGGCCCTGTTTTGTTTGGCCTTTCATCTGGTGGGCATTTGGGTTGTTTTCACCTTTTGGCTGTTGTGACGAGTGACACACAGTACACAGCAGGTGGGACGTGTTGGAGGCAGGCCCTGAGTTTACCCACCCCTTCGCCCCAACTTGCACCAACTTCCCTCCCATGGGGCCAGTGCACGCTTCTTCTAGACCCGTCTGTGCATCTGTGCTGGGGTCTGACGACGGCCTTTTAACATGTGCTTTAACAAAGTGGCAAATGCTGGACAGGATGTGGTGAGCCCTGGGTGAAGCAAGGAGTAACGCGCGCGCGCGCACACACACACACACACACACACACACTTCATTTTCCCTTTGTCCAGATTTCTCTTCTGCTTTCTGCTTTCCTTCCCTCTTTTCGTATAGATTCCAGTTCATCCCAAAACCCTTCTGGAATTTGGCGGACTCTGTTCATCTCTATTCTGCTCTCTGTCAAGAGACTGTGTCCCTGGTCCCCAGCGTACCAGCCTTACAAAGATTTCTTTTCCCTTTATTGATTTTAGAGAGAGAGGAAGAGGTAGAGAGAGATAGAAACATCAATGAGAGAGAACATCGATTGGCCGCCTCCTGCATGCCCCCCACTGGGGATCAGGCCCACAACCTGAGCATGTGCCCTGACCAGGAACCGAACTGGCGACCTCTTGGTGCACGGGTCGACGCTCAACCACTGAGCCACACGGGCCGGGCCAGCCTTACATAGATTTAACACATACAAATTGTGTACATTTTTGCAAAGGATATTTTTCAAAACTGTCCTCTGTCCACCTGTCCTCTACCACAGTATCATGCCACCAAAACTAGCAACCAGGAGGAAAGGAACCCAGCTGCCTGGGCCATGCCTAAGTGAGGCTTCTGGACCACCTGCCAGGGAACACATTTAAATTCCTGCTTGACCACTTCCTGACTTCTGGTTTGTTTTGTTCTGAATCTCACTGGGTCCTGTGTGATCTATAATTACATGCATGTTCTGACCGGTCTGTATGCTTCTCTTTTGTAGTGAAGTGGCCACTGAGGTGCCCTTCCGCCTCATGCACCCGCAGCCCGAGGACCCAGGTCAGTCCACGTGTCCTGGCTTTCTCTGTCATTCCGACTTGCAGACTGATTGCATGCAGGTTCTCTGCTAGGCTCTCCTGACCATGTGTGCGCGTGGGCGTGGCCATGTCCTCCTTAAGGGGCCTGGGCCTGGCAGGGGTGTTTGCTTCGTCAGTCCTGAGCCAGGCTCTTGTCCACCCTCAGCGCACGGGGAGGACGGAGCAGGCCTGAGCTCGGGCTCGGGCGATCTCGTCAGGTTTTTTCAGGAATGATTTAAAAGCAGAGGTTCTCCTGTGAACAGACCTGGATTTAGATTTAAAGAAAGTTTAGGTGAAAAATAAATTAGAGAGCCTGGGGCTTTTGCCTGTCATTAGAAAATACTAGCAGGCCTTTAGAAGACAGCTACTTTCTGTTGTTGTGGTTAATCCTTCCCTGAGGATGTTTTTCCATTGATTTTTAGAGAGCGTGGTGGGGAGGGAGGGGGAGAGAGAGAGAAACGTCGATGTAAGAGACACATCAATTGGTTGCCTCCTGCACAGGGTCAAGGATCGAACCTGCAACCCAGGTATGTGCCCTTGACCAGGAATTGAACCCAAGGGCCAACGCTCTAACCCCTGAGCCAAACCAGCCAGGGCAAAGTTGAATAATTTTGACAGTGGAGATTGTGATGAGAAGATGGAAAATACCAGGCACGAGGGTCAGGCTGGGGTCTTGACACTGTGGCTCCTTTGAATTGTGACTCTGTTGACTCGTATGATGTTAAAAGTAAATGAAGTCATGCCTATGCGACTCTGACTATTCCCAAAACCATTGGCCCATAGTATGTGCTAGAGCTCAACAGAGCTCTTTTTAAGAAGATTAATGAAGCAGCAAAAATAATACAGCTGCCATCTGGGAAATGCTGAGAAAGCTCTACTGAGTGTTAAGCGGCTTAGCTGCCACGGCGGAGGAAGGGACCTGCCCGGAAGGGACTCCCGTGGTTACGGCAATAGGAATATTTCAAGGAAACGTGGCGCAAACAAGAGCGCCTTCTTTTCTCGTACTTTCTTTCTAGCTTTTCTGTGTGGATAAGGAGACGGCATTCGAACAGTAGAAAGGGCCCCCAGATTCATTTGGTTTTTGTCTCAAAACTATTTTGCCTCCAAGTATCTTTTCCAAATCGCTTGGATCCGAATGCTCAGGGTGCTTTGCCAAAACCTTCCCCTGGGGGAAAAATACAGTCTAGCCATGTTTATTTTATCCACTTATGCTTGTGTCATTAAAATACTATTTTGAACCATGTGAGATTGAGATGCATTCTGGTCTCTTTCAAGGACATTTGCGAAGGCTATTTTAGAACTGTGACCTGAGGAGATGTCACAGGTTATGTGAAATTGTTTTCTGCAGCTGTGAAGACTTTACGGCTGAACTGGGGGGGGGGGGGGGAGGGATGGCGTTATTCCTTTTCTGGGTATGACATTTCCGTATTCCCAGTTGTTCTGGCCCTCACGTCGAACATCTCACACATCTGGACTCGACGAGGATCTTGTACTGGGAGATTCCAGGGAGAAAGGACAAGTCACCCCATGCTTTAAAACTCTGATTTCCAGGGATCTGAGTCACCCAGTTTTATTCATAGATGCACGCTCACGTCTCACCTGACTCGGTCCGGGCTCCCTGGCCTGCAGGACAGACTCTAAGCAGAGCAAGTGTTAAGTTGTGGCTGAGAGGCTCTGCCAGGGCCAGGGGCCAAGTAATTTGTGTGTAGTAAGTGCTGTAGAAATGCTACCAAGCTTTTATTGTCCCCTGTCAAGAGCATCCACATGGAACCAGGGTGTTGATTGGATTCTCTTCGAGGCTGATGGTTCCACTTAGTATAATTTTATGCTTATCGCCGTGGGGGTCCAGGAGGCTTCTTGCCCAGGGGATGTTTTGATGAGTCAGTCTCTCCGTAGGTTTCCTGTGGTTAGCAGCCCACACAGACACTTCCCTCCCAGGGCTGGCTTCCAGGTGGGCACGAGAGACAAGAGCAGGGCCGGCCATCAGCACGGTGCTCCCAAGAAGTCATCTGGAGCTGCTTAGCATCACCGAGCTCCTCCTGGCTCACCACCGAGGCTTATACCAGTACTTTACTAGGGAGGCAGAAAGCTAAAAAAAGAAAAACCCTCAAATTAGTAGCAGTTCACTGGGGCTGCAAAACATATATGAGAATATAACCCAACAAAATAAAGATCAGTGTGTTAACAGAGAAATGGAGCCCTGAGGGGCCAGAGGTGGTTTTCAAACTCAACTACTGCAGGTGCTGGGTAAGCATGAGTCCCAGGACTCGCCCCTCGAGAGCCCAACGCAGAAGGTTTGAGGTGGGGGAGCCTGGGTCCTGACAGCATCTGGGGACTCTGATCTAGACAGCGTCCCAGGGACAGGCAGGGAGAGACGCTTTGAAAGAGAAGTGTGACGTCAGAGAGTGAGTCCACCCAGGAATAGGGTGCTGGAGGTGAGGTTGTGAATTGGTCCCGTCGAGCAGTGAGGGTTGGGGCATTTTATAAAAGAAGTGATGGTTAAAAATGTAGGGAGAGCCCTGGCTGGTTGGGCTCAGCAGTTAGAGCATCAGCCAGCAGACCAATGAGTCGTGGGTTCGATTCTGGTCAAGTGCATGTACCTCGGTTGAGGTTTGTCCCTGGTCCCGGTCAGGGTTGTGCAGGAGGCAGCCAGTCAATGTTGCTCTCTCTCCCTCTCTCCCTCCCGCTCTGTCTGAGGATAAATGGGAAAATACCCTGGGTGAGGATTTAAAAAAAAAAAATGCAGGTTCACCAAGTGGGAAAAGGCAAAGAAGCAGGAAGTACATGCCGTCATCATGAAATGCATGTATCTCGGCCTTTTATCCCTTCAACTACAAATCACTAAACAAGGAAGAAATTTTCCAGGTGCAGCTATTACACGGACTTTATGCTAATGTCTCTCTCCCTTTCATTCCATGTCACAGCTACGGCAAAGGAAAGGTGAGTCACCGCCCTGCATCGCCCTGTGTTCTGTGACTTTCTCATCCGGCACAAACCCCTTCATGGGTCATTTTGTGCACACCTCATGTTTTTGACACGGGTTTGGACCCTGCTTTTCCTTTTGTTTCCTAGTACTAAGGCACACACACGCACACATGCACACTCATACATGCACTCATGTGTGCATGCATGCACGGGTATACTGGGTGTGTAGTCTGCCCTGTGGGTTTTTTCTCTTTGTTGCTTGTTAAAGAGATTTTTCCTGAGCAGCCACGAGAAGGGCGAGGGCCCGTGTTCCATCACGCAGGCAGCCCCATGGGTTCCTTTGTCGCGAAAGGAAGAGCTAGGATCCTGCTCCGCTCGGGGTCTCATGGCAAGCTTCAGAGCGTGCCACCATCAAAACGTTCCTTGTGTGATTTTAGTTTCCAGGATGAAAATTTGGTTTTTGAGGATTTTGCTCGCCAAAATCTGAAAGACTCCGGAGACCCCGAGGAGAAGAAGAGAGACCCGGATGCGGCTGCAGATGAGTGAAGAGGTCCCCAGGACAGGAAATGGGGTATTAGCAGCGGCTGAGCCAAGCTCCACAGTTAGCCCTTTAGTGATGCTAAATACCAAAGTGTCTCTTCACAAAAATAAAGTTTGTTCTTCTGGGTCCTGAGTCAGGCTGGTTTGCTGGGGAGGCTGAGTGACATCACTGACACAAAGCTGCAGGCTTAGGTCCCTGAGTCTGGGGTAGGGGAAGGCAGCATCTGGAAAGGAGGCCAGCGGTTCGCAGGGGCTCAGCACTGGCCCTCCAAGGGGGGAAGGCGGCTGAAATGGATGGGCCCGCCCTTGGGAGGGAGAGAGAGAGAGAAACATCAATGTGAGGGAGACATCGATTGGCTGCCACCTGCATGACCCCGACCGGGGCCAGGGACAAACCGCAACCGAGGTAGGTGCTCTTAGCAGGAATTGAACCTGGGACTTTCTGGTCCGTGAGCCGACGGTCTAACCGCTGACCCAAACCGGCCAGGGCTGTTGGTTAAGTTTCTATCGAATGCAAGTAATAAATATCAGATTTGGCTGGTTTGATGTGGGAAGGGACGCCTTGAAGGAGTTGGAGTGGCTCAGAGAACAGAATTAAAAGAACCTGAGCTGCCACTCCTGGGCTGGGCAGAAATCGGAGAGGCTCTGGGGGTCCCCCTATTTACCCAGGGTGGTGGCTCAGCATCACATGCTCCTTGTCTCAATCAGGGTCAATGCCCTGTGACCCATGATGGCAGAGCCCAGCCTTAAGAACATGTTGCCCCAGAACAGGGGGTTCATTGCGAGCCTGACAGGCTTCTTGGTTAGAGTGTCTTCATGGAGATTGGGTTTAGAAAGGGGGCGGGGAAAGAGGGTGCTCTGTGTCAGGGAGGAAGGAGGAACTGCAGGGGGAGGAGGCAAAACCTAGGTGATGCCAGGGCCCTGACCTTCATGGAGTCCCCTTCCTGCCCGTGGTACCCACCGGCCTAGGGGCCTGCTACCAATGCAGAGAGACCCAACAGCTCTCTTGGTGGCCTGAGGGGTTTGGGGGATGTGTCGGCTCTAGTCCATGCTCCAAGGAGCAGATAAAAGGGGTTTAGAGAGTTCTGCACCGTCCAACCCACTCACAGGAGGTTGGAGGGTGAATGGGAGGGGTTGTGTGAGGGGCAACACTTGGGGCCAGGTCTCTAGCACCAAGAGCAGTGGCAGAGGGCTGGACGGCAGTCTGGGTTCCGTGCACATGAAGGTGCCCACAGTGGGGTTCTGCAGGATGCCGGACTGGTTTGTGTCCTGGGGGCTGGCACTTATTTTTTATTTTTTAAAACATGTTTTTATTGAATTTTTAGAGAGAGAGGAAGGGAGAGAGAGAGATAGAAATATCGATGCAAGAGAGAAAAATTGACCAGCTGCCTCCTGTATGCCCCTCACTGGGAATTGAGCCCAAAACCCGGGCTTGTGTCCTGACCAGAAATCGAACTAGGATCTCCCAGTCCATGGGACAACACTCAATCCACTGAGCCACACCAGCTGGGCATGGGGACTGGTATTTAGACCAGAGGCTCCATTTGGGGACTTTGGACAGGAATCCGCATACACAAAGCAAGGTTTGTTGAGTTTGAGGCCTTCTGATATTGACAGGCAGAAGGGTGGGCCTTTGGCCTGTGGGTTTGCAGGGTGGGACATGGCTTCTTTGTTTTTTCTCCTGTGCTAAGAGAATAGCATGTGACCCCTCCAGCCCACAACCCTCTCTCAGTGTACTCAGGGAGGGGATGAGCAGGCTGGCATGCTCCTCTGGGGTTCTGAGCTTTTTCCCTGCCGCCCTGCCCCCCACCCCCACCCCACCCCAAAGCCCAGAAACCAGTTGCGGTTGGTTCCTGCTGGAGACAGACCCTGGGAGTCTGCCCAGGAGTGCCCAGTGAGAGGACCAGCCCGCTGGTCAAGCATTGCTTGACCTCAGGACATCCTAAGTCAGGTGAGCCGTGAATAGGCCTGACCTTTGCAACGGCGTGGGTGGGAGAACTGGAGGGAAGAGTTGGCAGGCCCATCCCTGGAGACCAGAGGTTAGAACAGCCCTGCCCTCCAGGTTATTTTAGTACCAAAATGTCTGACTTTCGGATTTCCAGGGGCTGGCTAGTTTATGGCCTGCAGTTGGCCACCCTCGGAGGGCACAGGGGTGGGAGCAGGAAGTGAGCAGCTGGCCAGCCCAAACGGGATGTGGAACTTGGCCTTGGCCGGGCCTGCACACGCATGGCGTTGTGTCTGCTGGCGGGCTCCCTGGTGTCAGGGGGCAGGATGTCCGTGTGGGGTCGGGTGTGTGGCCCAGGGTTTTCCACATAGGTGCCGTGGAAGGACCAGTACAAAGGAGTTGAGGGTGCTGCATGGAGAAAGTGGTGGCTAAGAACATGGGACAATGTTCTGCAACCACAACCAAAGGCTGGGGAAGTAGGGATCCTTGCTATCTTTTGAACACCTGCCTTGAGCTGGGCACTTTTCATATTACATTTAGACATCCCGACAATGATTGTAAGTCAGCACTGTCGTTCCATCTGTTGGATGAGGAAACTGCAGTTCAGAGAGGTTATGTAGCTTACTCCAGGTCACACAGCTGGTGAGAGTCAAGATCTGAACTCTGGATTCTTTCAGTCCACAACCAGACCTTTGCTCACCTTCTGATGCTAGACAAGTGGACGTGGAGGGTCAGAGGGGGAGAGAGCAGCATTTATGATTTGACAATGGCTGCTCTCAAGTTCTTTTTTAAATTGAAAATTTTATTGAGATAATTGTAGATTCACAAGGGTAACATCCTGCAAAACTATATTATGCTGTCCCAACCAGAACATTGACATTGGTACAATCCATCCATCTTACTCAGATTTCTCCAGTTTGCCTTGTACTCGTGTGTGTGTGTGTGTGTGTGTGTGTGTATGTGTGTGTATTTAGTTCTCTATAGTTTTATCACACGTGTAGTTAACTTCTTTTTATTTTTTATTTATTTTTGGTTCGTGCCCCTAGTGGGAACTGAACCCTGGACTCTCTGGTCCGCAGGCCGACGCTCCAACCGCTGAGCCAAACCAGCCAGGGCAGTTAACTTCTTTTTAGAATGTCTATTTTCCTACTCCCTCAACATTTTTCTTTTCTTTTTTTTCCTTATCCTCACCTGAAGACATTTTTGCATTTATCTTCAGATAGAGTGGGAGGAAGACAGGGAGAAAGAGAGAGAGAAACATCGATGTGAGAAAGACACATTGACTGGTTGCCATCCGCACAACCCCTACCAGAGCCAGGGACAAACTGCAACTGAGGTATGTGCCCTTATGGGAACCAAACCGGGGCCTCTCTGGTCCATGGGCCAACGCTCTAACTACTGAGCCAAATTGGCCAGGGCTCCCTCAACATTTTTCATCAGTCTCCTCCCAATCTACTGTCACAGCCCTGATGGTTTAGTTTACTGGTCCTTGCAGGTGGGGTAGATGGGGAGTTGAGCACACTTAGAAATGTCCGGGGGTGGTTCAGGTTGCCACCATGCCTGGGGCCCAGGGAAACTATATGTCACACCCAGGGAAGAAATGTCCCACTCCACATGTCAACCATAACCCTAGTTCAGGGGAGATTAAGACCATCCCCCAGTTTTCAAGTGCACTGTTTTTCTCCTCTGAAGCGGTTCTTTTTGACAGGAGGTGCACTTCTATGTTGACAAGTGGAGAAGAAAGATTAGGCTGGATGTGAAGTGTGTTATTACTGCCACCTTGATATGCCCTTAAGGTGGGGTAAACTCAGGGAGCAGTGAGATGTTAGAGATGATTCACAGCATGACTCACGCCACAAAGCGGCTCCAGAGAGAATGTGCCCTTCCAGGCCTGCCACTCCGGGAGGTCGCCAAGGGAACAGCCCTCTCCATCACCTCCAACACAAAGGCTTCTTCGCTCATCGGAGGAACATCCCAGAGCTATGTGTCTCTGATTTTAGAACATAATATAATTCTTACCAAGCCTAATTAACTTTTAAAGATTACACATTTCATTTCCAACGGTTTTAGATTCTCAGAAAAGTTGCCAAATAGTACGGTGAGTTTGCCCGTGCCGTTTCCCCTTACTAACATCTTGCATTAGGAGGCTACATTTGCACACTTATGATTCAACACCGACATACTATTATTAAAGCCCACTCTTTACTCAGATTTCCTTAGTTTTTACCCAACGTCCTTTTTCTGTTCCAGGATCCCACATGACATTTAATTGTCATATCTCCTTAGGCTCCTCTTGACTGTGGCCATTTCCAGTACTTTTTCCTAATTGCAAAGCTACTCCCATCCAGCCACCGTATCTACCTCCCAACTCTGACTTGCACTCATGTTCATGCCCGGGGCTTTTTGCCTCTAAAATGATGGGTTCTAGAACCCAGATGTCCCCTGAGTTTCCGGCAGGTGTGGGCAACAGCACACCCAGGGACCTCAAACTTAGTTTGTTAAAAACCAAGTTCAGCCCTGGCCGGTTTGGCTCAGCGGTTGGAGAATCGGCCTGCGGTCCAGAGAGACCCGGGTTTGGTTCCCGCTAAGGGCGCGTACCTCGGTTGCAGTTTGTTCTGGCCCTGGTTGGGGCGTGCGGGTGGCAACCACTCGATGTATCCCTTTCATGTCGATGTTTCTCTCTCTGTCTGTCTTCCTCTCTCTCCCTCCCACTCTATCTGAACAAAAAATGAAAAAATGTCCTCAGGTGAAGATTAAAAAAATAATAATAATACTCCCCCCCCCCCCAAAAAAAAAACCAAGTTCATCTCCACACCTTTTCGTGCTCAATGGGGCATCATCCCCCTGGAAGCCCATTGTCCGGGAGGCATCCCAACTAGTCCTGCCCCTAATCTCCTGATAAGAAGCAGCTGGTCCAGGTTCAAGTCCTGCCTCTCTCACTCCTTTGGAGCGGTATCTGAGCCTTAGGTTGCAGAGTCTTCATCTCTAAGACCATTGAGCTTGCCTGTGGGAATGGTGTGAGGACTAGACTCAATGGTCAAGTGTCTGGCTTGTGCCCCGTGGTCAAACATGGGTGCTGTCACTGTCCTCAGGCATTTGTAGAACTTTCTTTGATGACAGAAAGGTTGTATATTTGTGCCTTTCGTTTGGTAGCTTCTAAGACACACATGACTACTGAGCACTTGAAATGTGGCTAGTGTCACTGAGGAGCTGAAAATTTAATTTTAATTAAATGAAATGGAAGTAGCTATGTGTAGCTAGTGATTACAGTATTGGGCACTGCAGCTCAGTATATACCAGGAACTCTAGCTTGTCCCAGAGTGTTCCTGCATTGGCCCCTGACATGCTCTGCCATCACTGTGAGCCCACTGCCCTGGCCATGTCCCCTTGCTGGATGCTACTATGTGGCCTCTAGGGGTCTTTACTAGTTTTCCTCTGGAAAGCATTGCCAAGTGCAGTGGGGCCAGCAAAGGCTGACAGGCTGGAGGCCGCTGAGTCTCCAGCAGTCCTTTGAAAGGGTAAGGGGACACTTACTTGTGCAGCCCCCTAAGGATTTTCTCCTCTCAGGTGGCACCAGTCCCTTGCCAAATGGATGTCCCAAAGGGAAGCAGAAGCTTAACTGATTTCACCTCCAACGACACTCCTATGCTCCCCACCCACCCTGTGCTCAACCCTGGTGCCTCTGCTTCTGCCTACAGATCCCTCCTGAGTCCACTTCTCTATCTCTGCAGCCCCTCCCAATAATCCAGGGTGGCTACCTGTCCTGATCACCAGCGCCAGCTTGGTGATTCAGCCCACCCTGGCCTTCCAGTGGCCCTCAGAACTCAGCAGAAAAGATCAACCCCCTTATCAGGTTCACGAAATCTTGTCTGACTCGCTGCAACCCAGGCTTATCTTCTCTGGTTGTTTTCTTCCCTTTAGGCTACAGTGCCCCTCCCCCCTTGTTCTTTCTCATTTCCAGGCCTTTGCATGATCTGATCTCCCTGCCTAGAACACAGATCCTGGGATCCCCTTACCGTTAGTTAGGGATAACCCCTGCTGGCATTTTCCATAAACACCATTTTCTCCAGGAGCCGTCCCAGATGGCTTCGTGTAGCCCTGTTTTGGCACCTCAAAGGTCCATCCAAGCAGTTTCTTCTTTCTCTCATGCATTCATGCATACATACGTACATCCACGGCTCAATCGTTTATCATGCAACTAATTACTAAATGCCAGACGCTGCTTTAGATGCTGGCAACACAATGCAGGGCAAGAAAGACGGGGGCCCTGGCCTCCTGAAGTTCACTTAAGTTTATTATTATTTTGAAATGTTTTTATTGGTTTCAGAGAGAGGGAGGGAGAGGGAGAGATAGAAACATAGATGAGAGAGCAACCTTGATCAGCTGCCTCCTGCATGTCCCCCACCGGGGACTGAGCTCGCAACCCGGGCATGTGCCCTGACCTAGAATCCAACTGGTGACCTTTGGGTACACTGAGCCATACCGGCCGGGTAGCCACTTACATTCTTGAAGGGGAAGGTTAAAGAAGAAAAAAGTGAGCATAGAAACAACAACAAAACCTGTGTCCTAGGAAACCAAACAGGTGTTAAGACCTGGGTGGCGAGTGACCTGTCCAGAGCGCTGCCTACAGGGGACGCCGAGGGGCGGAGCGGGAGGCTGCCCGGGCCCGGCCCGGCCCCGCCCCTCGACAGGGCAGACCCCGCCCCTCGAGGCCCCGCCCCCGGCCCCGCCCCCAGCCGCTGTGCGCGCGCTGGCCGGGCAGCATGGCGGCGGCGGCGGGCGCCCCTCCGCCGGCTTCACCGCAGCCGCCTCCGCCGCCGCCGCCGGAGGAGTCGTCGGACAGCGAGCCCGAGGCGGAGCCCGGCTCCCCGCAGAAGCTCATCCGCAAGGTGTCCACGTCGGGCCAGATCCGCCAGAAGGTGAGACGCGGCAGCGGCCCGGGCGCGCGCCCCTCACGCCGAGGCAGCCCCGTGAGGCCCGCGGCTCGGCCGGAGCAGCCGCCCAGGCCCGGCCCAGGGTCCAGCGGCCCCGGCCGAGCGCGCTCCGCGGGCTAACGGGCTGGGCTCCCGGCCACGCGCCCGGGCTGAGCGCGCTTCCCCGCGGGGCGGCGGCGGCGGGGACCCCGGGCTGGAGCGCAGGTGGGCGCCGGGGCCCGGGGCGCCCGTCGCGATGGGCTGAGAGGAAGCCCCGCGCCGCCGGCCCGGGAGGACACTGAGGCCTCGGGGCGGGGGGCGGAGGGCGAGCGCCCCAGGGGGGGGGGCTCCCGGCTGCGCCCCGCAGGCGTGCGCTCCTGAGCTCGGGGTGCGCCCTTTCTGAGCGCGGTCGGGTCACTTCCCGCTGGGCGCTCTGCAGACTCGCCAGCTGGGTCCAGGTGCGGGCTCTCCACTCGCGGGCGTTTTCCTGCCCGACGGGGCAGGGGTGCGCGTGTGACCGGCTCCCTCCTCCTCGGGGCCGGGGCTCATCCGCTGGGCAGCTAGCTCTCCGTGGAGAACTCCAGCCGCCGATTCTAGCTGCAGAAAGACGCATTTCCTTTCTGCAGGGCGCGAGTGGCACCCTTTGTTTTCCCGTCGCGGTGCCCGGTGGAAACGGCTGCGGGTTTTGCTCTGGGAGAATCCGGCGGGCGGCCGGACAGGTGGCCGAGGGCCGGCTGGGCCGTGGGCACCGCGCAGACCCGCCTGGCACAGGCTCTCTTCCCTGCTGCAGTGCGCTTCCCCCGGCCAGCCGAGGTCGGCTGTGGCTTTTACCGTGGGAGCCGGCTCTTCGCCTGCTTCTGCGGGCTGGGACCCGCGAGGGGCAGCCCTGACCCCGCCCGTGCCACGGCAGGTGTCTTGTGAGGTGCTCTAGGCATCCAGCAGACGGGTCTTGCGGACCCCTTCTTTTGTTCCAGGTATAACAGTGATCATTAGAACGATCGCCGTCCTTCAGTGCTCGTCCTTCAGTGCTCGCAGTGTGCCAGGCACTGTTCTTGGGGTGACTTCACAGCACTTGCCCCGGGCGAGCTTCTTTTGGATGGGCGATACCTCGTTGGGTGTTAACTGCCATCCCCATCCCCGTCTTAGGAATTGGAAACCGAGGTAGAGCACTTAGTGGCTTGCCCAGGGTATCGCAGGTAGTAAGTGTGGATCTGGATCGGAACCATGGTCAGGATACCAAGACGGAATCTCCACCCAGGGGACCCAGTCTGTAGGACATGGACACCTGTGTACCTGACTGTATGACACGGTAAGTGCTGTGGCCGCCCGGAGGGCGGAGAATCCAGTTACCTCGGAGGCAGGCACAAAGAGCCCTCTAAGGTACAGTCCTGAGGGAAAGAATTTGCCAGGCTAGGTGGGGAAGGAAGGGCCTTCCACAGAGTTTATTATTGTATCTAAAAGTTTGGGCACATCTGGGAATGGTCAGAAGGTAAATGCATCAGGTTGAGAGGAATTAGAGGCTGGAAAGGTAGATTTAAAAAAAAATTAAAACACAGTATTTATTTTTTAATCCTCATTGGAGACTATTTTTTTTCTGTTTATCTTTAGATAGAGTGGAAGGGGGGCGGGCGGGGAGAAACGTGGAAACATCGATGTGAGAGAGACATATCGATTGGTTGTCTCCCGCAGGACCCCGGCCAGGGCCAGGGATGAACCGCAACCAAGGTACATGTCCATGGCCAGAATCTAACCCAAGACTCTTTGGTCCAAGGGCCGATGCTCTAACCGCTGAGCCAAACTGGCCAGGGCTGGAAAGGTAGATTTTGAAGGGCTAGCCTGGGATTTGGGTTTTTGGCATTAGGCAAGAGGGAGCCACAGAGGGTTATTCAAAGCATGGGAGTGACCAGGTCAGATATGTTTTTAGGAAGATCTCCAAGTAACCCTAACCAGTATTGATAGGAGTTGCTCTCTCCTGTTTATTGGTCCTCCAGCATGTTATGTGCCTAGTGTAGGGTAGATCATGTGATTTACAAGTATGATTAAGATTTGATCTCTCAGAGATTCCAGTGTTTGTCCAGAATTCTGTTCTTTAGGAAATGCCCCCCCCCCCCCAACAAAACAATAGTAGCTGCTATACCAGCTGTTCGGATTGCGGAGGAGTGATGGGTAGAGTGTTAAAAATACACCCTGAGGACTTGGGTTTCTGAATATAGTTACATCTGCTGTACAAATAGCTTAAGGCTGATTTTTCTTTTGGGTTGTTAGTGGTAGTCAGAATGTGGGAAATGTGAGGTTTACTGTGTGTGCAATAGCTCCTCCTCCCCTTTTTAAGCAGATAAGCTATTCAGAAAATTTCTCTGGTAAAGTAGTGCATAAGATAAATATCCAGAATGGTATGGGGTACCATTCCGGGTCTAAAAAGGAAAAGTGAACCCACTTTAGCATTTAAAACAGGGAATTCAATGCAGGGGCACACTCACATAGGTGATGAAGAACTGAGAATGCAAACAGTGGTCAGTGAGGCAACCCTGAGATGAGGCAACAAAGGGGAAACCACTGCCACCCCTAAGCTGGAGGACAAAGGGAGGAGGTGGCTTGGCTGACTCCCGGAGATGGCATAGTTGACTTCCCAGAGGCTGGAACCACCCTGAGTTGTCTGGACAGGGCTGGAGCCTTGGGGAGGACGCAGCTGCTGCTGGAGACTCACCCCATCCCTCCTCCTGCTTGGGAAACCCAGCCTGCAGGGATCAGCCCCTCCACCATTTGGAGTAGAGCAGAAGAGGAATGGAACTGAGGACAAGCTGGCCCAGGACCAGAGCTGTATGTGTGTCAAGTTTTGAAATAATAGTCCAGTAAGCTAGAGCTGTCTTAATGGAAGAAGAAAAGGAAGTATCTTATGACAGCTTCTCAAATTTGAATGTGCAGCAGACACATCCCCTGGGGATCTTGTTAAAATGCAGATTCTGGTTGAGTAGACCTGGAGAGGGGCCTGAGATTCTTCATTTCTAATCAGCTCCCAGGAGATCCTGCTGCTGCTGCTGGTCCAGGGGCTAGACTTTGAGAAACAAGACCTTATGACTATGTGTGAAGAGAAGCCTTACCAAACTCCAAACCTTGAGTTTGAAGTTCTTTTAAAACTCTTCCCCAAGTCTTCAGCGTACTGAAAGTTTGATGTGTGTAGATTTGGGATGGTGGTTTGTTAGTTTAGCATTCCATTCATGGCTGATATTTTTATATATTCCAGTTTTTCCAGCAAACAAATCATTTGTGTTTCCTAACCATAGGACACAATAATGATTCTGCAGGACTGCATAGCTAGAGTGGAGAAATGAAAATGGAGCTAATACACTGATAGATTAATTCACCAGCACATTATAAGGTATTGTGAAATTTGAGTGAAAGCAGTGTGACTCTTTGGAGCTTATCAGGTTTGGCTCAGTGTTGGAGTGGTTGGAGCGTCAGCCCTGGACCAAAGAGTCTCGGGTTTGATTCTGGTCAAGGGCACATACATTGTGGTTCGATCCCCAGTCCTGGTTGGGGTCGTGTGGGAGGCAACCAATTGATGTCTTTCTCTCTCTCCTTCCCTCTTTCTCTCTTCCTCCCTCCCTCTCCCTCTCTCTCCTTCTGTCTCCCCCTTTCTCCCTCCCACTCTGTCTGAAGATCAGAGGAAAAATATCCTTGGGTGAGGATTAAAAAATAAATAAATAAAATAAAAGTTAGGAAAGGTTAACATTTTTGGCTTTGTGCATAAAGTGCTTATATTTCTGATTTCAAATTTAGACAAAGCATTTTTCCATTGTGAAATGAAGACTAGTGGAAATTAGGTAAAGACTCCAAATTGTCAAAGACTTAAAAAATGACAGCTTTATTAAGATATAATTCACATACCACACAGTTCACTCATTTAAAGTGGTTTTTAGTATCTTCACAGTAGCACAATCATCACCACAATCAATTTTAGAACATTTTCATCACCCTGAAAAGAAAGCCCATAACCATTAGCACTCACTCCCCATTTCCTCCCAACTCTCTCAGTCTTCAGCAATTGCTAACCTACTTTCTATTGTATGGGTTTGCTGATTCTGGACATTTCATATGAGTAGAAACACGTAATAAGTGCCTTTGTGTCTGGCTTCTCACTTAGAATAATGTGTTTGAAGTTCATACATGTTGGAGCACATGTCAGTACTCTTCCCTTTTTATTGCTGAATAATATTCCATTGTATGGATATATACTACATTTTCTATTTATCAATTGATGGGTATTCGGTTATTTCCACTTTTTGGCTATTCTGGATAATGCTGCTATAAACATTTGTTGTACAAGTTTTGTGTGGACATATGTTTTATTTCTCCTAGGAGTGAATTTGCTGGGTTACCTGGTAACTCTGTGCTTAACCTTTGAGAAACTGCCAGACTGTTTTCCAAAGTGGCTACACCATTTTACATTCCTACCAGTAGTGTTTGAGGGTTCTAGTTTCTTCACATCCTCAGTTTCTGTCTTTTTGATGATAGCCATCCTCGTGGGTGTGGAGTGGTGTAAAAGGTTTTCAAAACTAGTGTGTAGTTGAATTAAATAGCCTAAACTTTGGTGTCAGGTGAAGATGATTCACATCCTGCTCTCCTGCTTATGAGACGTGGTTATGGACAAGTTTCTAAACTTCTCTTAAGACTTGGTTTCCTTATCTGTAAACAGGGTAAATATTATTTCTTGGGTTGGCAGTAGTGACAGTAATGTTACCTGTGTATTCCTGAGCCTCAGTTTCCATATCTGCAAAACAGAAATGATAATAGTTCTCAGATCCATAAAACAAAAATGATGATGACGCTTTAGTTAAATGGATAATCCATGAACATCACTTAGGATAGTGCCTTGCACATCATAAACATTCAGTAAATGGTTGCTTTTATGATTATTCTGTCTTTGTTACTCAGTTTTGTGTCTCAAAATAGTAGCCATCTCCCTGTACCCGTCCTTTTCCAGCTCACGCTGATCTGGGTGTCTCCATTTCTGTGAGCTAGAAGAGCAAATAAAAATCAGTCTGGTAGACAATTAGCAATGAAGATTTTTAAAAAAAATTGCTAGTTTATTGAATACTAGTGGAAATACCATGGACCAGGCATAATTTTTCTTATTTCACAGATCCAGTTTAACTCAGCAAACATTGGAGACCTTAGGCCCTGGCTGTGTAGCTCATTAGTTAGAGCATTGTTCTGCTACCCCAAGGTTGCAGGTTTGATCCCTGGTCAGGGCACATACAAGAGTCAACCAATGAATGTACCAGTAGGTGGAACAACAAATTAATGTTTCTTTCTCTCTTTCTTTCGCTTTCCTGTTCTCCCTCTCTCCCTTCCTCACTCTGTAAAATAAAAAAACAAAAAATACTGGAGACCTTAAAATTGTTAAGTGTTCTAGGCACTTGGGGTACCTAACTGAAGAACAGAAACACTCTTGGAGCTAATAGTCTGAAGACAAGACAGACTTTAATAAAACAATCAGACATTTAATGTGCAGTTGTGACAGCAGTGAGTGCCACACAGGAGAGGGCTGGAGTGCTTAGGGAGGCTGCAGTAGGTGAGTTTGGCTTGCTACTCAGGGAAGTATGGAAAGGGCTTCTTGAGGAAGGGGATATTTGGCTTAATCTGAAAGATGGGTAGGAAAAACTGACTTCCGGTAATGGTGGGCCAAGCGACTGACTAAGCCATTCTTCCAGGCACCATCTGCTAGTAGGAGAGAGCTAATGAGAGAATACAGAATTACAAAGCTAGGATCTGGGGAGGATATACGTCTGTGGAAGTGAGCATGACATTTGGGGCTATTTTTTACCTTAGTGTTAGTAGTAGGATCTATAGTGGGAATAGTGTTTCCTCACAATTTACCTGGAATCTTAGAATGTGACCTTGTTTGGAAAAAGGGGCTTTAAGATGTAATTAGTTAAGGATCTTGAGATGAAATCATCCAGGATTTAGAGTGGACTCTATATCTAATGTCTGGTGTCTTTATAAGAGAAAGGGGAGGGGGCTCTGGCCGGTTTGGCTCAGTGGTTAGAGCATTGGCCCTCGGACCAGTGAGTCTCAGGTTTGATTCTGGTCAAGGGAACGGACCTGGGTTGCAGTTCGTCCCCAGCCCTGATTGGGTTCTTGCGGGAGGCAACCAGTTGATGTGTCTTGCTCTCTCTCCTGATCTCTCTCTCTCTCTTTCTTCCTCCCTCCTTCTTCCCCTCCCCCCTACTCTATCTGAAGATAAAAAGAAAAATATCCTCAGGGGAGGATTTTTTTTTTTTTAAAGAAAGGGCCCAGCTGGTGTGGCTCAGTGGTTGAGCATCTACCCATGCATCAAGAGGTCCCTGGTTCGATTCCTGGTCAGGGCACATTGCCCAGGTTGTGGGCCAAAAATACCCAATGTGGGGCATGCAGGAAGTGGCCAACACAATGTTCTTTCTCATCGATGTTTCCAATTCTCTCTCCCTGTCCCTTCCTCTCTCTCTAAAATCAATAAAAGAAAAAGGAAAAAAAGAAAAAGAAAGGGGAGGGAGAGAGACACACAGGAGAAAAGAGCCAGAGATTCAAATTCTGTTGCCACAAACCAAGACCTGGTGGGGCCACTCTAAGGAGGTAATGGATGGAATCTCCCTTGGATCCTTTAGGCCCTGCTGACACCTTTATTCAGACTTAGATTTCTATCTGTGTGCATCATGTGACAACACATTTCTGTTGGCTAGGCCTCCCATTGTGTGGTCCTTCGTTACGGGGCAGCCACAGGAAATTAATATAGGGCCATATACTGACTCTGAAAGGGGAAGCTGAGAGGCTGAGCTCTGTGAGGCTGTCAGAAATGCCTTGGGGGTGGGGTGAAGCTGAGGTATCAGGGTATGCCAAAGGGCAGCAGTCCTGAGTGAAGTCCCTTAATTTGGGTTGGGATCCCAAAAGCCACTTCCAAGGAATGAGAATGAAGCAGAAGTAGACTTCCAAAGGACTGCAGTCCAGAGTGCTACTGTCTCCAGGTTTCTAACAGAAGCAACTTGAATCCTCTGTGGAAGGAGATAACATCAACCAGTCCTCCATTTATTTTCACAAGTCCTGTTGTAAATTCAGTGTTCTGGATACAATAAAAAAAAGACAAACAGGGAGGCTAGGCTACATGAGTTAAAACCAATATAAACAACAGACAGATTAATAGGGGCCCCAGATATCAGATGCAGACTTTAACTTGCATCTCAAAATCCTTAACTAATTATATCTGCAAAGACCCCATTTCCAAATAAAGAGGAGATAAAGACCAGACTGAGAATTTTGGCAGAGAACTAGAAACTAAAAAAGAACCAAATGAAAATTTTAAAACTGAAAAATGTAATAAAGCTAAATTCTGAAAGGAAGGGTAGATTAGACACAGCTGAAGAAAAAACTTAGTGGCTCAGGATACATACAGCTCAAAATACCCATAAGAAAGCCTGGAGACATTAAAATAAAAGGAAAAATTACAAGACAGGGTAGGAGTCAGTGATAATAGTGAGAAGGTCTAACTTGTGTTTGTAACTCAGAAAGAGAAGAGAGAGAAAATTGGGCAGAAATAATATTTGAAAAGATAATGCCTGAGAATTTCCCATAACTAGTAAAGGTATCATCCACAGATTCGATAACCCCTTGAGCACAAAGACGACCATACCCAGTCACCTCATAATATAACGACTGAAAACCTTGGATGAGGAGAAGGAGACTTGCAAGCATCTGGAGACAGATTACCCTCGACAGAGCAACAGATCGACAGCTGTGTTCTTAACAAAAACTGTAGGAAACAGAAGTCAATTGAAATTTAAGTTCTGGCCCTGGCCGGTTCGGCTCAGCAGTTAGAGCGTCGGCCTGCGGTCCGGAGAGACCCGGGTTCGTTCCCGCTAAGGGCACGTACCTTGGTTGCAGTTTGTCCCCGGCCCTGGTTTGGTCGTGTGGGTGGCAACCACTCGATGTGTCGCTTTCACGTCGATGTTTCTCTCTCTCTCTCTCCCTCCCACTCTATCTGAACAAAATATCAAAAAATGTCCTCGGGTGAGGATAAAAAAAAAAAAAAAAAGAAATTTAAGTTCTGAAAGAAACTGACTGCTAACCCAGAATTCTTTATTCACCGAAGAAACCCTTCAGAAATAAAGCTGAAAAAAAGACATTTTCAAATAAACAAAAACAAAATAAAAAAAATATATATGCAGACCCACACTAAAGGAATCGCTAAGGGGTTTTTGTTTGTTATGTACTGAAGGAAAATGATCTCAGGTGAAAGGTTAGAGTTGCAGGAAGGAATGAAGAGCAACAAAAAATTTATCTATGTGGTAAAGACCAAATGATATTGACTGTAAAAATTATGTCTTTTGGTTTAAAATATCTCTAGAATTACAATGTATAATAGTGTTGTATAAGTCAGAAAGGAGGTGAATGGAATAAAACTGTTTTAAATTCCTTGCATTTCCAGGAAAAAGAAAAAAGAACCATTAATGTTAGACAAGTGTCTGATATATGTAATCTGTGTGGCAACCACTAAATGATGTTAAAGACTATATGATGTTAAAGCTAAAAGGCAAGAAAACTTGAATAATAAGAAATTGTAAATCTGAAAGAAGGCAAGAAAGGAGAGAAGGGAAATTGAACAAGTGGAACAAATAGAAAGCAAATAGTAAGCTGATGGACTTAAACCTCAGTATATCAGTAATCACATTAAATATAAGTGGACTTAATGTTCCGATTAAAAGAGATTGTTAGGTAAGAAGACAAAACCTGACTAGGCTATTTAAAAGAGACATTTAAAATAAGAGAATATAAAAAAATTGAAAGTAAAAGAATGGAAAAAAATACTATGCGCACACTAACCAAAAGAAACTTGACATAGCTATTTTAATATCAGACAGAGTAGCGTTTGAAGGCAAAATATATTATTAGCGAGAAAGATATACTAATAAATGATAAGTGGTTTATTTCATATATACATATACCTGTGTGTGTGTGTGTGTGTGTGTGTGTGTATTTATTTATTTTTTAATACGCTTTTTGGTTTAAAATTTTTTTTCTGCCCTGGCTGGTTTAGCTCAGCGGTTAGAGCATTGGCCTGCGGACCAGAGAGTCCCGGGTTCAGTTCCCTCTAAGGACATGTACCTTGGTTGCAGTTTGTCCCTGCCCCAGTTGGGGTCATGTGGGTGGCAACTAGTCAATGTGTTTCTCTCACATTGATGTTTCTCTCTCTCTCTTCCCCACTCTCTCCCTCCTGCTCTAGCTGAAGATAAATGCAAAAATGTCCTTGGGTGAGGATAAAAAAAATTTTTTTTCTTTATTGATTTTAGAGAGAGAGGAAAGGAAAGGGAGAGAGAGATAGAAACACCTATGAGAAAGAACATCTATTGGCTGCCTCCTGCATGTCCCCCGCTGGGGATTTGGCCCACAACTCGGGCACGTGCCCTGACATGAATCGAACTGCTGACCTCTTGGTGTGTGGGTTGATGGCCATCTGCTGAAACACACTGACTGAGCTATTTCAGATATATTTAAAATCTGCATGCACTTGAAAATATGTAAAACAAAAATTAATACAACTGTAATGGAAATAAATCCACAGTCATAGTGGGATATTTTTAACATGCCTGTCTCAGCTGCTGTTATGATAAGCAGATAGAAAATTTTGTAAAAATATAGAAGAATTGAGTAGCATAAGTATTAAACTTGACCTAATGGACATAGATAGAACATTGTACCTAGCAATTGCAGAATCAAATTATTTTCAAATGCACAAATAATCAAATTATTTTCAAATATTTGTCAGAATTTCACTATGTACTGGCCACAAGGCAGTTCTCAACAAATTTAAAGGGGTTGAAATTATATAGATTGTGTTCTCTAATAACAGTGGAATTAAGCTAGAAATCAACAAAATGAAAATTCCTATGTATCTGGAAATTTGGAAATCAATTTTTTTTTTTTTTTATCCTCACCCGAGGATATCCTTCCATTTTTTTTTTTTTTTTTTTGTACAGATAGAGTGGGAGGGAGAGAGAGGAAGGGAGAGAGAGAGAGAAACATCGACGTGAAGGGACACATCGAGTGGCTGCCACCCGCATGACCAACCAGGGCTGGGGACAAACTGCAACCGAAGTATGTGCCCTTAGCGGGAACCGAACCCGGGTCTCTCCGGACCACAGGCCGACGCTCTAACCGCTGAGCCAAACTGGCCAGGGCTGGAAATCTATTTTTAACTAACGTATGAGTCAAAGCTAGAAAATATTTTGAATTGAATGATAGCAAAATATAACATATACAGGGTGTGGCAAATGTAGGTTTACAGTTGTGAGTATGCAAAGTAGAGTTTATTCTTGTGTTATTATTTATTAATTGTATTATTTTCCATAGGAACAATCGTAAACCTACTTTTGCCCCCCTGTATGACTAATGGAACACAGCTGAAGTTGTGTTTAGAGCTAAGTTTATTTCTTTAAATGTGTTTATATTAGAAAAGAAGACATGCTGAAAATCTGAGCTAGGCATATAGATCAGTTAGAAGAATAACACATTAAACTCAAAGAAATAAAATGGAGGAAATCATGAAAAACAGTATTACATGAAATGGAAAAAGTTAGAAAGGGCCAACAAAGGCAAAAATGGATTTGATAAAATTGACAAACTCCAGCTCTGGCCGGTTTGGCTCAGCGGTTAGAGCGTCCGCCTGCGGTCCAGAGAGACCCAGGTTCGGTTCCCGCTAAGGGCGTGTACCTTGGTTGCAGTTTGTCCCCGGTCCTGGATGGTCGTGCGGGTGGCAGCCACTCGATGTGTCCCTTTCGCATTGATGTTTCTCTCTCTCTCTCTTCCTCTCTCTCCCTCCCACTCTATCTGTACAAAAAATGGAAAAATGTCCTCGGGTGAGGATAAAAAAAAAAAAAAATTGACAAACTCCAGTAGGAGTAATTAAGAAAAAATAGATGGCAAACAATGTTAGGAATGAAAAAGGACATCATTGAAAAAGTGGACAAATTCCTAGAAAAAAAACAACTTGAAACTGACACGAGAAATAAAAGATGCAAATGTTTCATAACTATTAAAGATACTGAATTTGTAATTTAAAAATCTTCGAATAGACCCAGATGGCTTTTCCAGCGAATTCTAAGCATGTAAGGAAGAAATAACACCAGTTTTACATAAACGTTTCCAGGAAATAGTAAAAGAGGGAACACTCTGTATCTTTTTATGAGACCAACAAAACTTGCATAGTATAAAACCTGATAAGGTTATTACAAGAAAGGAAGATTACAGTCTAATATAACTAATGCATGTAGGTGAAAATTTCCTGAACAGAATATGTGATCATCTGGATCATCTCAGTAGGTGCAGAAATATTTTGATAAGATTCTACATTCATATTCAAATTGGAATGGGGAGGGTGTTAGCAAACCCTCCTTTCTGTAAAGGGCCAGATAGTGAGTATTAAAGGCTTTGTGGGACATATACATTTCCTATGGCGACTATCCAGCTCTGCATTATTGTGTGAAAGCAACCATAGAAAAGATGGGCATGGCTGTGTTCTTTACAGAAATGGGTGGGGGGCTGGATTTGCTCATGTGCTTTGCCCACTCCTGGAATAGGGGAACCTCCTTAGTCTAAAAGTGTCTACAAAAGCAGCAAACCTCATGCCTAATGGTAAATGTAGATAGCTTTCCCCATAAGATGGGAACACAAAATGGATGTCCACCATCACTATTTCAATTCAACATTTGCAGTAATGCGAGAAAAAAAATATAAGGATTGAAAAGGAAGAAAAAAGGTCATTATTTGAAGATGATAGAAGTGTTTCCTTAGATCTACAAGTATACAAATACGTTATAATAAAAGAGTATAGCAGGGTTGCTGGATTCAAGGGCAGTGTACAAAAATCTGTATTTTTGTGTGGTATAGTAAATATATTTGCTCTTGTCTCTGGTTCCTGACACGGAGCTCCTGAGTGATAGGAGTGTCTTTCCCTATTCATAAGGAGCCCCTTTTGACTACATTTGACTTTATGCTTTTGTTTTGTGGATTTATCTTTGTGTGCGCTATCTTATAATGAAAAAAGTTTGTTTTAAAGGATTAATAAAATGAAGAGGTGGTAGCTGGTCAGAGATATAAAAAGGCTCTATGGCCAGAGGGCACTTAGGTAAATCAAGGGGCTGAAAGAAAGCTGGTGTGGATAGAGTTAGCAAGAGTTCAGGCGACCTTGATTGTGCCATGAGGCTGGGAGCTGGGTAGGAGGACAGGTTAGGGAGCTCTGTAGTAGTGGGCTACTATTGCTTTAAGATTTTAAGAAGCGAGACATAACCCGATCCAGGTTGAAAATATTGCTTTGGCTGTGTTGTGGCTGCTTGAGTGGATGGTGGCTGACCCATGCGGTAAGAGATGATGGTAGCCTGGGCCAGGGTTGTGGTGGTGGAGAGCACTTGTTGGATTTGACATTGTGAGAACCCAGTGATGGTTTTGGTGTGGGTGGTGGAGAAGAAGAGGCTTGTGGTTTGCATGAGCAGCTGGGTACTGGAGCTCTTCTTTGGATAAGGAGCTGTGGTTGAGGACCATTGAGGACCAGCTCCGATTTTGCTCTCACTGAGCTCTGCTGCCTGGTATCCTGGGTCCTGTCATGCTCAACTTCACAGATGAGGGACATAGACTTGGAACAATTAGGTGACTTGCCAGTGTGCCATGAAGTCGCCCAAGTCTCATAGATTCCAGGTCGCACCTCTTCCTATTCTACCCTACCCAGCCCCTCACAGTTAATATACGGTTCCTCTGAGCCTGGGTGAGAACACTGGGACAGGGCCTGGTCCGGCTCTGGGGCCATTGGCTTTTAGGAGCGGGTGGAGGAGGAGGACCAATCAGAGAAGGAGGGAGGGTAGGGAGGGACGGTGAAGAAGGTAAGCCACTGATCTCAGCACCCAGAGCTCCATCAGCACTGTCGTTATCATGACTTTTTTATTTCCTTCTCCACTCTTTTTCTGGATATGTTTAATTTAGTTGAAGTGAAACTGTGTAAGTTTTTACTTTCATGTTACAAGCATTCCTCTATGTTATTAGAATCTCTTTTTGCTTATCCTTTGTAATGGCTGCATCTTTGCAAAGAAAGCTCTTTTTTCAATTTTTATTATAAAAATGTAAAAAATAATAGCACAGTGTACACCCAATATACCTACTACCAAGAGTCAGTAATTAATGTTTCCAAATATACCTTATCTATATTATATAACAAATAATTTGCTAAGCCTTTTGAAGGTGGTTTGTAGACATCATGATAGTGTACCCCTAAATAGCTCAGCATGCATCTCCTATACACCATTATTACTAAACTCCTAAAAATAAGGACATTTTCCTGTACAGTATTATTTACCTGAAAAGATAATTGTAATTTTTTAACTGATTTTTTTTGGGAGAAAGAGACAGAGACAAAGAGAGACAGAGACATCGATGTGAAAGCGAAGCATTGATTGGCTGCCTCCTCTGTGCACCCCACCCTAGGATCAAACCTGCAACCTGGATATGTGCCCTGACCGGGAATCAAACCCACAACCTTTTGGTGCGCAGGACAGACAATGCTCCGGCCAGCTGAGCCACACTGGCCAGGGCGTAATTGTAATGGTCTAATATCTAATATCCACATCATTTTTAGCTTTTCTCAGTTGAGCCAAAAATTTCTTTCATAGCCTTCCTTTTGGGAACTTTGTACCTGTCATAATTTATGTATTGTATTTGGTTGTTGTGTCTCTTTTGGCTCTTAACTAAGAACAGCTGCCCCCACCAACTTCTTCCTGCTCTCCCCACTTTAACACTGACTTTTTAAAGAGACAAAGGCGGTTGTCTTGTAAAATTTGTTTCTGGAGTCGTCTGATTGTTTCTTTGTGGTTCCTTTTTCATCGTTCTTCCATCCTGTGTGTTTGCTGTAAATCGAAAGAGAGGTTTGAAGATGCAGTTGTATTCAGATTGATGTTTTGAGCAAATTGAGATTTGGGATGTTCTGTCCTGTCAGCCTGCCCCTCTGCTGTGTGGTCATTGGGTTTATGTGCAGGCGCCGGATCTTTCTACCGGATCTCCCTCTTTGCAGTTAGGAAGTGATCTGTGAGATGATTCCTGGGTGCTGTGATAATATCCTTTCTCTAGCAACTGTGTACCCAGTGGTCTTCAGCATTCATACATGGTACTTGCCCGAATCACTTAATGAGAGAGTTGGCAAAATGGAGATTCTTGCCACCGCCTTTCTTTCGTTTCCTCCACATTTATCTGTTGGTACTCTTCTGTAAGTTCTTCCACTTCAGCTGGGAAGGACCACCTCCTAGAAGGGCAGGATAATTGGCCAATTTTCTGTTTAATTACCAATTTTCAAAGCAAGGATTTGGTAGATTAGTCATCCCCAATGGAGACAAATGTCAATCTCTCCCTCTCTCTTTCTCTCCTTCTCTCCCTCTCTCCCTCTCTCCCTCTCTGCCTTTCTCCCTCTCTGTCTCTCTCCCTCTCCCTATCTCTCTATCTCTGACTCAGAGGGGAGGGCGCCCCTGTAGATTCATGACTGTTTTTATTCGTTGTTTTACTATCAGTTACAGTCATTCTTTTTGATGCCCACATTGTCCCCATTTTCCCAGGAGAGCCCCCTCAAACTGGTTCTTTGGTCTTCGAGTGCTTGCTTACTGTGACACAACCTATATTTTAATCTTGTGGATGGAGACCAGAGGTGGGGTTGCAGGGCAGAGGGGACAGCTTGTGTCCTGTGGCTGAGGTGGCTGGCCCAGGGCCCACTTGTGACACTGCCCTTCTCCCTCCTGTGCCCAGGACAGGCAGTGCCCTGTGATTTCAGCACATGAGTTGGAAAGCTTTTGTCTTCTCTGCCTCTGATTTTTGCATCTCCATTTACTTTGTATTCCTTTTGGGCAGTTCCTATTACCATTGGTTAGACAGTCTGTCCCTCCACCAAGAGCTTTTCTCTCAGAGGTTTCCTGCAACATTCTGGGAGCAACTCCAGTTTGCTCTGTACACCACCAGTGACATTTTCCACAGTTACACGTTTCACTTCGCCCCTTCTACATGGGTTTGAATTCTGCTGTAGTGTGATGATGTTTGCTTCCTTTTCTAGTCATGGCCTATATCTTAGCCTGTTGTCTTTTGATTTCATCCTGTTCTCGTTTTGGTTGTTCCTGTATTTAAAATATAATACTTTTAATTTTTTAATAGAGGCAGTAATCTCCCTGTAATCTTATAATAAGAAGCACATATTTTGTAAAATGGCTTTTGTTTTCTGTAATAATTCAGATTTCTGTATGTGCTTTATGGTATATCTCCAACCTCCCACTCCCCCACTTTTAAAATCTGATGTATTGATCCTTGAGTGGCGTTTGCTGGTCTTTGGGTCTGAACTGCCATTAGCTGTGTGCTTGGCTGTCCTGTCTGAGACTGGCCACCTTGCTGAACTGCTGTTGCTCTGAGTGGGCTTCCCTGCCCTTTTGGTCTGAGTAGTGGGTTGTTTTGGGTCACCTGCCAACTACTTCTGGCTGGCTCTGCTCTTTGTCTGAAGGTGAAGGGTGCCTGGGTGGGTGGCTTTCCTAAGCCCAGTTCCTCTGGCCCCACGAGGCTGAGGTACAGCCCAGGCTCCAGGATGAACAGTGCTTTGTCCTGTAGCAAGATATAAGAGGGCCACTCTCTTTTTCTTTTGTTTTAATTTACAGTTTTAACTACTGTAAAGGTACAATGCAGTGGCATTAAGTACATTAACAATGTGTGCAACCGTCACCGCTATTTAATCCCAGAACTTTTTTATTCCCCACATGGAAACCCCTTCCCCAGTACCTGGCAGCCACCAATCTGCTTTCCATCCCTATGGGTTTGTATGTTCTGGGCATTTCATAGAAACAGAGTCACACAGTGTGTGGCCATTTGTGTCTGGCATCTTTCCCTTAGAGTGTTTTCAAGGTTCATTCATGTTGTAGCTGTGTCAGGGCTTCATTCCTTTTTTAAAAAAAATAGTTTCTTTTTTGTTTTGTTAATCCTCATCCAAAGATATTTTTTTTATTGATTTTTAGGAAGAGTGGAAGGGAGGGAGGGGGAAGGGAGAGAGAGAAACATCAATGTGAGGGAGACACAATGATTGGTTGCCTCCCACACAACCCTGACTGGAGCTGGGGATCAAACCTGCAACGCAGGCATGTGCCCTTGACCAGGAATCAAACCTGAGACCCTTTGGTCCTTGGGCCAGGGCTCTGACTGCTGAGCCAAACCGGCCAGGGCATTGCCTCATCACTTTTGTGGCCGAATAATACTCCATTGTATGGATAGGCCACATTTTGTTGATCTGTTCACCTACTGATGTATCTTTGAAATCTTCTACCCTTTGGCTATTGTGAATACAGCTGCTATGAACAAGTTATTATTTGAATGTCTGCTTTCAGTTCTTTTTGGGTATATGAAGAGGGAGTGGAATTGCAGGATAATTCTGTGTTTACTTTACTGAGGAAGCTCCAAATTGTTTTCTACAATGGCCGCACCATTTTACAGCAGTGTTTGAGGGTTCCAATTTCTCTACACTTTGCCAACACTTGTTGTTGTCTATTTGTGTGTGTGTGTGTGTGTGTGTTTTAAATTATAATTATGGCCATCTGATGGGTGTGAAGTGGTACCTCATGGTATTTATTGATTTGCATTTCCTTAATCACTAATGGCACTGAGCATCTTTTCACGTGCTCATTGGCCATTTGTGTGTTATCTTTGGAGAAATGTTTATTCCAGTCCTTTGCCCATTTTGAAATTGGATCATCTTTTTGTTGTTCAATTACAAGAGTTCTTTATATATTCTGGATACTAAACCGTTATCAGATATATGATTTGCAAATATTTTCTCCCATTCTGTGAGTTGTCATTTTATTCTCTTGAATAGTGTCCTTTGATACACAAAAGATTTAAATTTTGATGAAGTCTAGTTTATCTTTTTTCTTTTATTTTGCTTTTGGTATCATATTTAAGAAATCATTGCCAAATTCAAGGTCAAGAAGATTTACGCCTGTGTTTTCTTTGGAGAATTTTATGCTTATAGCTCTTATATTTAGTCTACGATCCATTTTGAGTTAATTTTTGTATATTGAATGAGGTAAGGGTCCAACTTCATTTGTGTGTGTGTGGATATCCAGTTGTTCCCAGCACCATTTGTTGAAGAGGACCACTTTTTTCAGCTGGATTCTGCCTCTTAAATTATATATCCTGCAGTACTTAAAACCAGCTCATGAACTGTTCAGGATTGGTTGGTAATCTTGCCCCTTTTGGAGTGGTCTCAGTAGAGTTTCTCTGGTCTGTGGGCTGATTCTCTAACCAGCCAGGGCTCAGCAGTGTTTATAAAGTGATTCTCTCTCTTTTTTTTATCCTCACCAGAGGACACTTTTTTTTTTTGTATTTATCTTCAGACAGAACGGGAGAGAGAGGAGGAAGTGAGAGAGAGAAACAATGATGTGAGAAAGACACACCGAGTGGTTACCACCCATACCATATGACCCCAGCCAGGACTGGGGACAAACTGCAACCGAAGTACATGCCCTTAGTGGAAACTGAACCCAAGACTCTCCAGTCCGCAGGCCGAAGCTCTAACTACTGAGCAAAACTGGCCAGGGCTCAGTAGAGTTTATAAAGTGATTCTCAGTAGAATCATGCTTACGTATGGTTACGAGACATTTATACATTTAAACAGTTTAAAAGGAAATATCTGCATTTCAGAATTTTTACTGCTAGAAAACTCTTAACTTTCACGTTTAAGAGGATGGATGTGATTCAGTTCTTATCATGGTTTGGAAAAATATGAAATAAATACTCATCACATTAAATCCATTTCCATTTGATAGTCTTTGATTTTGATTTCTTTGATAAACGTGGACTAGTACTCAGAAGCTGAACAAAAAGGAAGTCTGGGAAATTGTTCTTTATGCCCTTTCTGTGGTAGCTGAAAGTTTGCAAGTAAAACCCAGGTTTGTCAAGGCTGAGGTATGAATCTAATTGTCTGAGTGTATTTTTATATCTGTTAGCTTCAGCACATGTGGGTATAACCATGTGGGAAATCGATTTGGTGATGTGTATGAAAAATTCCAAGGAAGTGCATACTCTTGAGCCAGTAATTCCATTGGTGGGAACCTATCCTGAGGAAATAATCTTAGATGTGAAAAAACATAATGGACAACAGGTTTAGTGCACCATTCAATATACAAAGTTGAAAACCCAGAAACACTCCAGTTTGAGTCTTAGTGGGTTAATGACCATAGGCCGACACCTGTGGCGTGCTGGGCCTGCCCTGCGTGCTGTGCAGAGGTGGTGTGACTTCACCTTCACAGCTGCTGGATGGTCGCCACGTGGTGGCCCAGACTCCCGGCAGCCCAGGCCACACAGCGGGTGTGGTGGGGCGAAGTGCCGCTCTTGCGTCTAATGCAGGTGTGCAGGTGACTGAGGAAGGCAGTGACGTGGATGGTACTGGGAGGTGTTGGGGAAATGGAGAGGCCTTGTGTCACAGAATGCCATTCAGTGTGTGCAAAGCATGTGCATGGGAAGGAAGAGAAGGCCGTGTCTAAACTGATCTCAGGGATCGTGCTGGGCGGTGCGATTCAGATTTTTTGAATTTCTACTTTCTTACATTTTCTAAAATGAGCATTATTATTTCATACAAAACACAAGCATGCCTTGCTCCACTTGAACTGAAGGTTCCTGACAGAAAGAGTGCGTGGTGACGGGGCAGCCGAGGGTGCTGTGTTCTCTGAGTGCCCTCAGGCTGCTCTGTGGCTGTCCTAGCACACGGCTGAAACAGTTCCACTGTCGGGTCAAAGCAGATCACATTTAAGGAGCCAGATATACAAAATGGCAAACTTATAAAAACACGGGATTTACATTTCATAGCATCTTAATAAATGTATACATTCTGTGGATCATCTTAGCTGTGTTCTCCTTGTCGGAACTTTTTTTTTATCCTCACCTGAGGACATTTTTCCATTTTTTGTTCAGATAGAGTGGGAGGGAGAGAGAGGGAGAGAGAGAGAAACAGAAACAGAAACATCGACGTGAAAGGTACACAGTGAGTGGCTGCCTCCTACACAATCCAACCAGGGACAAACTGCAACCAAGGTACGTGCCCTTAGCAGGAACTGAACCCAGGTTTCTCTGGACCGCAGGCCTATGCTCTAACCGCTGAGCCAAACCGGCCAGGGCCTTTGTCGGAACTTTTAACTCCTGTGTTGAAAATAAATTTAAACTTATCTAAGCAGAGAGTTCAAGGTCTTGATATAAATAGGATATATTTCAGCCTGACACTGAAACTATTTAATGTATGAAACATCAGTTTCTCAGATATGTTCGTCTTCATGTCAGGGTACTTATGCATTTGAATAAATGAAGTAGAAAAAACAAAACAAAATAAAAGCAGATCTAGTCTCACAATATATCGTTTGGAAAAGCAGCTTATCAAATAATATGTGTGTTCTATAACCTGCTTCTTTTTATACTCTAAAAAGACACCGAAAGGATCTTTTTCCAGGTTGTAGTGGTGGGTGTTAGCTGTGGCTGGACTCTGAGTGTGCTCAAGTAAAGAAAAGGAACCTCCAGTATGTACAATGGTCTGGACTCAGGCTGTTTAACAAGAAACATGATTTCCATCTGCTGTTGGAAACTGGGCAGGAGACAGTGGGATGAGTGGGTGCCCAGGGAGGAGGATAATGGTGGTTATGATCCTGCTGTCCATTTGTGCAGCACTTGGCTGTGAATGAGTGTTTCTCTGCTCCCTACAGCACCCCGAGGTGGGAAGGGCAGGTCAGGAGAGGGTAGGAGAGTGGCTGATCTCAGCCCAAGTAGACGCAGTCTCAGGCCTTGCATTCCAGCCTTGGGGTTTCATTCACTTCCCAGTGACCAAAGCACCCTGTACCTCTGCAATGGAAATTTCCCAACTGACACATAAGTAGGGAGCAGAGTTAAATTAATCACCCAGTCTAAACAGTTGTCAGCACGTGTGTCTTTCTTGTCTCATCTGTCCCCACCCCTCAGCCCTACTTTTTCTGTTATTTAAAGCAAATTCTTAGGGTACTTTTTACGTTGTAAAAGTATCCCTCTACCAGCATGCGATTTCCTTAAAGGTCAAGGGTCCCATCTCTTTCATCATCATGTTCCCAGCAGTGCTGACACTTAAGTGTTCAATAAATATTTGTTGAAACCTAGAGTCCATTTCATTCCACCATCCATAGGGAGGTGGTTTTACTGTGTAGGCTCACAGAAACCCGGTGAATCTTTGGTGCCTTAACTGAATCACTGTGTGTGTGTATTTGGGATGTCGCTACTGCAGCTGGTGGCTTGGGTTGGCCCAGTTTGTGTGTAGAGGAGATGGGTTGTGCCTTCTCTGTACCGCAGGCCGATGCTCCAACCGCTGCGCCAAACCGGCCAGGGCGGGTTGTGCCTTGATACATGCATGCTTGTCCATATGTTCACCCCAGAAAAGTGGGAGGATTAGTTATGACTATCGTTAGTCTTGCTTAACTTGTAAAAACAAAACAAAATGAAAACTTTTCCTCAAGCAAACATTTCTTTTTTCACTTGATAATGAAGCTTCGAGAGAGTTGAAATCAGACAGACCTGGGTTTGAGCCCCACCTCTGTCCCTTCTCTATAGATAATAGGTCCTCTGGCCCTCCGTTTCCTTACAAGTGAAACGAAGTGGTAACTGTTCACAGGGTGGTGAAGATTAAATAAAATTAAATAAAATACCGGTGAGAACTAAGTTCCTGGTGTGGAATAAGCACTTCACAAAGACTTGCCCCTGTTTCTGTGAAATGGGGATGTTCACCATGCCTCCCTTAGCAAGGGTGTGTGTAGATGAAGTGAGGTCATTGGTGGAAAGCCCTTAACCCCTAGGACACAGCATTAGTGATCAGAGTGGCCACTGATGGTGACCAAGCTGAGCTAACTCAGCCAACCCACCATTATTAGATGACAATGCATTTAGCAGATTGATGACACCATTAGGACCCTGATTGTTTCTACCTTACCAACTTTAGGCTGTTGCTTGCTACCTCATGACCTCAACAGGAGGTGGCAAGCAACAGTGACTACATTCAGGCAAGGAGGAAGGGGGAGTTGAAGCCACACGTGTTCCCACGTATTAGTGAAGCAACTCCCCTACCTCCCCAACCCCCGCAGGCTGTCTGTGTAGGTCTCTCTGACCAAGACTGAACCATGTGATCAGGACTGGGGCAGTGGGGTTACGACTGTGATGATTGCCCACATTTGGTACAAGCAGCCCGCTCAGAATTGAGACTGTGTTAGCAAAGTGGGGAGGGACACAGTAAAAGGAGTGCCCCCGGATTTAGGGACACGGGCTATGGACTCCAAATGAAGGGCAGATTTGGGAGCAGCTCTTTGGGGGATTTGGGCGTTACATTTTAGGCCACTTCTAGGCTTTCCTGCTGTCCTTCCTCATATAGAGGTGACAGGAATGGAGGCATCTCCCCTCCTCTCAGTGGAACCTCTAAGGACATAAGGGCTTTGGGATATGGTAGCTTTAATCTTGGTACCACTGCGTTGAAGGAGGCAAAGCAGGGTAGTGGGAAAAGGGAAATTACATTCTCTTGATTGGTAAGAAAAGAAAGGCAGTCCTTTAAAAATTTTTTTAAAATTTATTTATTGATTTGAGAGAGAGAAGAGAGAAACATTGATTTGGTGTTCCACCCATCCATGCATTCTAAGTTATTCCCATATGTGCCTCAGCCAGGGATCGAACATCTGGATGACACTCTAACCAACTGAGCTGTCCTTTTTCTGTGTGTTATTGTTTTGGGTCTTTAGGAAAAACTTCATGTGGGGTGCTTTTGAGTCAGATTGGTAGCATCCAAAGTCGGGCCTGGCTCTGCAGAGTTGAGAGGAAGTCTCCAGCATGGCAGTTACCCAGGGGCCTCGGTTTGCCCTCTCCTGCTGGTTGTTGGTGCCATGAAGACACTAACATGTGCAGCATTCAGTGTGGCCCTAGGTGTGCAAGTCTCCTCAGCTTCTGGTAGGCTGTGATGAGAATAGATGGTATAGATAGGTAGGCTGTCAATTAATTGCAGGTAGTTCTGAATCAGGACAAACTAGTGGGTGGTACTTTGAGTAGGTGAAGGAATTTACCTTTGCCAAATTGAATTCTGATGCATCCGTAGACTTTTATGCTGGTTTCATTTGGCCAACAAATATTTTTGGTCTGGCTATGCAGATCTTCCATTTACTGGCCATGTGGCTTTGCGTGAGTTACTTAATTCTTCCCTCCCACCCCCCTACCCCCCGTTTCCTAGTATGTAAAAGGAGAATATTATTACAAATTTCCAGAGTTGGTATGAGGATTAAAAGGTAAAAATGTCTCATATGTATGTAGTAGATGTGATGTGTTCTTAGTGTTTAAAATAGCCTATAATTCTTTGAATGTGTGGTGCATGCTTTGTATTTTGTGAACAAATTATTTTTTTGATTGTTTCCTGTTTATGAATTCCAGTGTTCATAAACTATAAACTGCAGAAGAAGGTTTAAGATAAAAGTAAGGAGACCTGACATTTCTTTTGTGGTCTCTTATTAGCTGTTTAACCTTGAACATATTACTAGTCTCTTGGTAACCAGTTTTCTTATTTGTGAATTGGAATGTTAGTGTCTGTCTCATAGACTACAAGTGTTTATTCTATTGAGAAGGCAAGTAGAGCCCTGGCCGGTTTGGCTCAGTGGTTGGAGTGTCGGCCTGCAGACCAAAGAGTCGTGGGTTCAATTCCGGTCAAGGGCACATACTGCGGTTTGGTTCCTGGCCCTGGTCTGGCTCATGTGGGAGGCAACCAATCAATGTGTTTCTCTCACATTGATGTTTCTCTCTCTCTCTCTCTCTCCCCCTTCCACTCTGGAGATAAGGATTAAAAAAAGAAGGCAAGTAGGTATGAAAATGGCTCATGAAAAGTGCCATGCAAATTTAAGGTAGTAAGTTTTTCTAGCTTCTTTCCACTGAAACATTTTAATAGTCCTTTTGTATATTGACTTTTTATGCTAATATTCCTACTTTTTTTTAATTTTGTGAATTTGGATGGTGTTGTCTAACACAGTTAGGTCTGAGTTGTTTTTTTGTTGTTGAAGGACTAAAAAAATTTAAGGACAAATAGGTGGCTGAAGTGAATGTTTGGCTAAATTTTCACTCCTTTTATTTTATTCTCCCCTCCCCCTTTTATTACCAGGCCTGCCTGTAGCCCCTGTCTCCTCCACGAGGTAGTTGGTGTGAGAAAAATGTGGAAATTCTCACACTCACATGCACCAGACACCGATAGCATCAGCAAAGCTCTCCCTGGAATTGCACTTCTATCCTTTTATTGATTAACTTTGCCCCCCCCCCCCTTTTTTCACTAAATAACACACAGCATCAATGTCAATTGTGACGTATGTAATAAGCTGTACATATGTGCACTCACCCAGCAGAGCACTAGGATGTCACCCCCTCAGGGCTCCTTTCTGTCAAGCCCCTGCGGTTCATCATCTTTTAGGCAACGTTCTGCTGGCTCCCGGTCATGCCTCCTGCCAGTTACCGTTTTTTTTGTTTGTTTGTTTGTTTTTTTGCAGAGGTTCTTAGAGTCTGGATACCTGCTCTGGCTGTCAGCAGCATCTGCTGTATCTTCTCCCAGAATGTGGCTTCTCTCTTTTTCTTTGTTAAGGTGCCTGATGAGCAGAATTTCTCAGTTGGAATATAGTTGGCTTTAGTAGTCTTATAATTTGGTATTTTAAAAATCCTGTTTAAAAAACTTTTCCCAGTCCCAAAGTCATAAAGAAAATCTCCAAATCACCTGCTGAGACCTTTCAAGTTTTGCCGTTTGCGCTGAATCTGTAGTCTGCCTGGAAGCGACCTGTCTGTGGTGTGTGAGGGAAGGGACCTTTGCATTTTCTCCTTAGATCACTGTGTTTCAGCCCTGTTCACCGACTTTCTCTACTCCCCTAGCCTGTGCCGCTGTTGCCACCGCTGCCGCACTTCTCGGTTTCAGATCTGTTTCTGGGCTATCTTTGATCCCCAAATTCCATTTCTAGTAATTTGCTCTAAGGAACAGCTCAGGACATGTTCAGGCATTTCGTTACAGCAGTACCCTTTGAAGCACGGGTGGTGGAGCTGAGCGGAAGTGTTCTACGTGTTCCAGCAATGGAGCAAGTTGATCGAGGGCTGCATCAGTGCACTGAAATGCTCCGTAGCCGACAGAAATGTGTTTACTGATATGGAAGGGTGCCGACAGTATAGCACAACAGAAAAAATAGCAAGTTAATGCATGGTATGTACAATCTGATTCCATGTTTACAAAAAGTTAACGTGCAAGAAAAACAACCCATTCAGTGCACTTTGATCTGGCTTCCCCCTGTGTCATGCCATGAGTCTGCTCTGGCAGGTCTTTCTCTGGCTCCTCCCAGTCCTGCTGATGACCTTGCTGCTGTGTTTGACATCCACAGGGTCTTTCCAGGACTTTCATCTGCTCCCTGGTTTTCTGCTCACTTTTCTCATCCTCTTATGGACTCTTGCCTCCTCTCTGACAGATGGTGTCCTGGGGTTCCTGGTTGGGTCCTTGGGTCTCCTCTCATTCCATTCCTTCTCCATAAGGAACTGCTTTGAGGCTTCTCTCCTGTTAAACTTTCTCTTATAGCCCCGACCGTCTGTCTGCAGCTGGCTCTCCACTCAGCTCGCCCGCTGTCCTTAAGGCCTTCAGAGCCAGGATGTTCAGAAGGAAGCCCACGTCCTCCTCCATGAGGCCCCTCAGAGTCATCCTGGTTTCTGTCCTGCCTCCTTGCCTCCGTCTGTGGTGGGTCTTCTTCCCTAATACACATGCCTGTGTCATGTCCCCTTCTCAGACGCTCATTGCTGGCTGCCCCTTTACTAGAGTTTCTGGAGTGTTCTTCCTGCCTCCAGGTTTCACACCCTCCCTCTTTGCTCCATACTGTGGCCAAAATCATTGGTCAAAAGTGTCTGTATATCGGAGACATCACCCCTTGACCTGTGGTTCACAGGCCTGGCTGTTCCCTACCTTCCTGGCCCTCTTGGGTTCTGTGCAGCCTCTGATGGTTTCAGGCCCTCTGCCTGGCTTGCTCATCTTCGGAGATCTGCTCTGTGATGCCTTCCCTCTCAGGGGAATTGCTCCCTCCCTGGTGCCCCGTCCTCTGCCCTCTGGTCTGAGCTGTCCCTGTAGTCCTCAGAGCCAGTGCTATGGCGGGAGTGAAGGGGACAGACGAATGAGGGACGGGCTTCCTCACCCCGTGACTGGGCACATGCAGTCCCTCGGAGACAGAGGAAGTCTGGTGGGCAGGTGGGTTTGACCACAGCTCACAGGGTCTGTTTTTGCCTTTCTCTGCCCCCTTGACACCTTTTTTAAGGGCATTTTCAGAGCTGTCCTTCTCTGTTCTTGGTTCCTGACCTTCCCCTGCAGCAGGTGATAGGCGGTCTCGCCTGTGGCCAGGAACATGTCTGTCTGGGCAGTGGGTCGCTCTGGCACCCAGGACCCTGCTTAGGCTCAGGCTGAGTACTCTGCTGGGTTTCACTCCACCTGGGGATTTGCTTCCTCTCTGTTTGGAGGTGGGCCAGTGCTCACATTCTCACTTGCTACTCTGTCTGATTCTCAGTGCCCGTGTGTGTTGCAAATCCGTCCTTCCTTGTCCCTGGTGGTAACGAAGGTGCCCTGGGTTGCTTGTAGGACAGAGTTGGCCCTCTTGTTTGTGCAAAGGATGGGACAGGATGATTCTGAGAGCCTGGCCACCCAGCATGCCCTGAGCGGGCTAAGGTTGAGATATGGGTGTTTGACTCTGTTTCTCTGCTCTGTGGGGTGTAAGGAGGAGCCCTGCCAGCTGAGCAGTTTCCTGTGGGTGCTGGTTACAGGCTGCCCTGATGCAGAACATAGCAGATTATTCAGAGGGTTATTTTCTTGACCACTTTTAGTTCATTGCTTTTGACTGAGTGTTTAAAAATATTCTGCAACACATCGATAGTACTCATGAGCAACAAATCAGAAGAAATGTAGTTTCTGAGAAAGCTTCAAAGAAATACCGACTTTATCTCTTCCCCAGCCTTTTCCGCTGAAACCCACCAGTCTTTTTCTGAGCACTCTTGTGCTATAAATAGAACAGCAGCTCTCCTTGGGTAGCCCACGATCAGCTCTCATCCGCTTTCTGAAAGATGTGTGTGTGTGTGTGTTGGATTGTGTTTTAATATTGCTTGTCTTATGTGTGAGATGTGGAGCAGGAGACACGAAAAAATACTCTAGCGTTTATCCTTTAAAAGATAACTTATTATAACTTTCTGGGTCTGTGCTTGTTGGTTTTGTCCTTTTTTTTTTGCATGTAGGAAAGAAATGGAAGCGATTCCTTCCCCTGCAGAGGTAAGGAAGACGTGTGGGCGAGGAGAGGTGCCTGCGCCTCTGTGTGAGTCCTGTGGGGTCGAGGAAAGGCTCTCCTGCTGTGGGGTGCAGGTGTCCGGGGCTCTGTGCTGCTGCGCACAGACTGGCTGCCCTGGGTTTCTGATGAGCACATTGAATTGAGTGCCACCATGTATACTTAGGTCTGCAAAGAAAGTTAGGAAATGGCCTGGGAGTTTTTCCATACTGCAGACTGGTTTATCTCTGGAGCTACTGAGATTGGAGGTTGGGCGTTCTTTCCACCTGGGATCAGCCTGGATTTGGTTCGGCACATGTTTCCACACTTCCAAAAAGCCAGGCCTTTGTTCTGTTAAGGATAGAGTTTTCACACTCTGACCGAGTTGGTGTGTTTATTCTCTTGACCACTGGGTGATGTCATGTTCCTCTCTTCTGGTGCAATTACCTGGGAGTTCAGGTGGGTGGTTTTCTCACAAGGAAAAGTGTAGGTATACATCACAGAGTGAGTAGGTAAGTTCCTCAGTAGTCTTCCTCCTGGATTGGTTCTCTCAGGAGTTGGAGAGCATTGCTGTTCGTGCCGCTAGGCTGGCCCCACAGCAGTTTCCATCATCCCTGGCCTGTGGCTGTGAGCTGGCATGTGCCCAGGAAGCTCGCAGAGGGGCTGTCCTGTAGCCGGGGGTAGGGGAGGAGCACGAGATCTGTGTTCCCAGGACAGCCTGGACTGCTGTGCTGCTTAGGTGGGGGTCCTGTTGCACCGCCAAGTGTGGGTGGTATGTGTGGGGCAGGGGGCTTTCTTCAGCGTCATCCTCTGGGGACAAGGAACACTGCACCCTGAGTTCCACTCCCTCCCTGGTTAGGAGTAGGCTGATGGAGGGACGTTACAACTGGTGCTCTGCCCTTGCCTTCTGATGCATTTGGGTGATAGGAGGGTTCTGTGTCTGGTTTCATCTTGTGTCATCTGAAGTGGCCCCAGATGCCCAGGTGCTTTGTACAGAAACTTAAAAAATTACTTACTGTTACTTTGGGATTAGGTAATTAAACAAAGCCTTCTCTGAACCAATAATCTTGTCCTTTAACAGAATTTTTGTCTACTCTGCCTCCGCCCCATGATGAGACTCCATGTAGAATGAGCATTTCTGTTAGGTGGGGTAAAACACATCCTGCAGACGCTGAGTCAGCCTCTTGTTTCATGCATCTTGTTTATTCGTTTGGACTGTGTTAGTGGCTCTGAGTGGTTCCACGTGTCAGTGACCAGGTAGTTCCTGGAGCATTTAACTTCTGAGTGGGCCACAGGGCTCCCTGGGGAGCAGCTCCAGGAGGAGCCATGCCTGCTCTTGGCTTTCATTGAGACGAGGTGAGTGGACTGCTGTCCACCTCTTGGTTCTCTTAACAAAACTCCTGTTTTGTGGTGGTCTGATCAGATTTACAGGATGAGATGGGTTTTTGTGACTTTGGTTGTCTGCTTACCTCTCACAGCATGGGCAGATGCACGTGCCTGGCCTGTGAATATATTTGGGTGAAGGCTGAATGGGGTGTAGGCCTGGAGCCGCACTGAACCCCACAGCAACCTACGTCGACAGTTTTGGCAACAGGATCCTGAGAAATGGCAGGAGGCCAGAGAACACAGAGACGGGGCCAAGAATAGCTAAAAGAAATACCAAATGCTGAAGTTGGAGAATGCCCTGGCCTGGGCTGCTTGTTGTGGTCCTTCTAGCCTTCCTGTCCCTTTCTGCTGTTCCCCTGGGCATATCCAGGGCACACCTTGGGCCTCTGAAACCCTCCCTGCAGGCATGCCATTGCCCCACAGAGAATTACGTTAGCCCTCCCCCGGCTGCGCACGCGCCCTGTCCATAGGTCAAGGTCTGGGGAGTGTGTGAGAAATATTTCTGTCAGGCTGGCAGCAGTTAGAGAGCGAATGCACCGGACCGTCAGTGTGCAGTCTGGGTGGACGAGCGCGCGGTGCTGTGAGAACACATGCTCATGAGTTCGTTTCTGTGCTTCCAGACTGTCATCAAAGAGGGGATGCTGACCAAACAGAACAGCTCATTCCAGAGATCCAAAAGGAGGTACTTCAAGCTGCGAGGGCGAACGCTGTACTATGCAAAGACTGCGAAGGTGAGGGGCGGTGCAGGAAACCTCACAGGAACACGCAGGGACTGCAGGGAGGTTTGGGCGCCAGGTCCTCATCTGGGGAAACCTTCCATTCTGAGAGATGTTTTTTCCAGAGAGCTTCATAATACTCTAGGGTGCTAGGTTTTATTTGTCTCAAGGCATGTTTTAGTGCTTAGGAACAATGATTTTTCTTCTTCTTTTTTTAATGTCATGTGTTACTAGTGGGGAAGGAAAAAATGTCACAGAAATTACGATATTACAGCTGGATAGCTTTCTTGCAGAATGATTAGGGGTTAAAGGCTTATACATCTCTAATGGATTAAAGTGTCTTTTTAAAAAATACTCTATTGAGGTATAATTGGCATACAAAAAGCTGTAGATATTTAATGTATACAACTTGATGAGTTTGGAGATAAGTATGTACCCGTGAAACTAACATAAAGTATTTTTGAAATGTACTGGGTTTCTGGGGGTGTGAACAGCAGTTCTTTGTCCCTGGGCTTTCTAGCTGGGACCCTTCCTTCTGGGTGCCATCTTGCATGTGAGACTGAGAGCTGGAATCACGGGGTAGATGCTCCTGAAAAAGGAGGAGCCAGCGAGAGGCACTGAGTTACTGCCATGTTTAAACGGATGTGGTCGTACACGTTTCAGACACCTGTGTGTTTGCAAAGCTAGTTTTTGGTATTCTGAACAATAGTATTTTTGTATCAGTATTGCTGTCAATACTGACAATTTGGTGTTAAGAAAAATCTGGAATCTGAATCATTTGCATCTTGAGATGTATCTCTAGAGACTTAGTACATTAAAATTGGAAACTAAAAGAGCACTTTGTTTATAAAGGGTTCTAACCATGTCCCCATTGAAAAAAACAACAACCCTTATAGTTATTTTAGTTTTGTGGGGGTTGGGAGGAGGTGAGTCTCTTTTCTGAGTTATTAGTATTTTCTTCAGGGGTTCCTTATGGAGTCCTCTTAGAGGGGCCAGTAACAATAACAGGAGGGGAGGACTATGATGGGGGATTTGGAGGGAGAGGAGAGGAAAGTGGAGGGTGTTCCCAGGCCTAGTTTTCATCCCTTCTTCTGGAGCCTGGCTGTCTCTCTCCAGGACTAGATTCTTTCCACTTTGCTCCCTTGTTTTCCTTCACAGCCCGATTTCTTCTCTTGGGGTCAGTCCCTCTTCCTCTAGAATCATTTATTTTAGTGGGGACCTTTCTTCCAAATGTGCTTACTGAAGAAGCTTAAGTCAGAAGGACAGAGGATCCGATCAGTCCAGACCCCTGCTCTCTCAGGTGGACTCCGTCTGAGGACATATTTCACATCCCTGAGCTCGATGGAGAGATGCTGCCTGCGCTCATGTGGTCAGCGAGCTTCCAGTTTCAGGGCCCTGGGCGTCTGTGGGTGCTTGATGGGGGTCGAGGAGAGTAATGGGCGGCATTGGGCCAGGGCTTAGGAACCTGCCCGCCTTGGGGGTGCCTTAGCCTCATGCTGACCATGGTCCCTCTGTCTCTCCCCAGTCTATCATATTTGATGAGGTGGATCTGACAGATGCCAGTGTAGCTGAATCCAGCACCAAAAACGTCAACAACAGTTTTACGGTAAGACTCTGGACACACACCTTCCTTGATTCTTCACTATATCTGGTTTTGATTTTTAATTTGAACAAATGTGTGAGCAGTTCAGAGTTTTTCATCCTTTTCACTCAGATGGGAACGATTTCTGGTAAATATTGAATTGAATGCTGAAAATAATACTGTGGTTGGAGAAAAACTGAAAATTTGGCACTTGTAAGTACAAAAGAACAAGAGAGTCCAAATGAAAATTTCTAACATGTAGTTTTACATTTCTGTACTCTTTTTACACAAAGGTTTGTTTTTCATGATTATTGTAGAAAGTTTGGAAAGTACAGAAAAGTATGTTGAAGCAATTAAAAACTAGCCATGATTAGGCCATCTCCAAACATAGAATGTTGATATTTTGTGTATTTCTTTTCTTTTTTTACTTTTAGACTGTATCCCTCCCCCATTTATAAAAGTTTTGTTGTACTTCTGCAAACGTTCTAAGTCATAAAATCATGTGACCTCACCACCCAGACAGAGGTAGCAACTATGTACTATGGAGTGTTTATCTTTATTTCTAAATATCTGTGACTTCACCCACATCCACAGTGAGATCATAGTGATCCTTTTGTGTTTACATTTTTTTTCTCTTGACAGTTTATGGTGATCATTTTCCTGTGTAGATTGATCTGAATGTTCGTCATATTTTTTAATGGCTAGATAGCATTTCTTGTATGACTTAACAATTTTGGCTTCAGGAGCTGACTTTGAACCTACCTGTATAACATATGAGTTCAATATTAGGAATGGAGTATTTAAAACTAGTTTTTTTTTTATATTGTTAAGCTATCTCATTTAGACATAAAGTATACTCCCTATTTTTTCCCCCAGTTATTTTATAGTAGGGTGGGTAATTTTCTTCATGTTTAGGATCTGACATCGTGGGTTAGTGATAGTTTCAGATACTTCCAGATTTTGTTTTATCTTATTTATTGATGGATTGATTATTGATGTTGCTGATATGAATGGGATTTTCTTTTCTCCATTTAAATTTCTACTTTGTGTTGTTGGAACCAACTGCTCTTGGTTGTGTTTTGCGGCTAATTGAGCCTTTCCTGACGGTTTCTCTTATTTTAGTCTTTATTTTACTTGGAATATTTTTAGCTTTTTCTCCATGAATCTTATTGTTTACTTAGTGGCTGTGAGAAACATCTTAAACCATATAAATGGTTGTTCTTTTATTTGTTGCTCTTAGTTTTTATTAAGAATAAGTATTGAATTTTATTGAGCATTAATTTAGGTGACCAATTTGGTCTTAGGTATTTGTACATTTCCTAATAATAAATTTTTCTTGGTAATGTTGAACTTTATAACGAAATTTTGTATTTAGAATTTTTCATCCATATGTGTGCTTTTCTTTTTATTTTTTTTTATCCTCACCTGAGGACATTTTTGCGTTTATCTTCAGATAGAGTGGAAGGGAGAGAGGGAGGAAGAGAGAGAGAGAAATATCGATGTAAGAGGGACATATTGACTGGTTGCCACCCACACGCCAACCGGGGCCGGGACGAACCGCAACCAAGTTACATGCGGTTAGTGGGAACTGAACCTGGGACTCTCTGGTCCACAAGCTGATGCTTTAACCACTGAGCCAAACTGGCCAGGGCCATATGTGTGCTTTTCTTTGGTATAGGAATGTAGCCTTTGTTGTATTTTGATTTCAGAGTTAAAATACCCCCATAAAATTCTTTTAGTAACTTAAGATTTTATGTGTTCTGGAACATTTTATATAGCTTTAGAATTGATTGTTTTCTGAAAGTTTGAGAGAACTTACTTTAAATGATCTGTCATTAAGACATTTCAGGCCCTGACCGGTTTGGTTCAGCGGTTAGAGCGTCGGCCTGCGGTCCTGAGAGACCCGGGTTCGGTTCCCGCTAAGGGCACGTACCTCGGTTGCAGTTTGTCCCCGGCCCTGGTCGGTTGTGCGGGTGGCAGCCACTCGATGTGTCCCTTTCACATCGATGTTTCTCTCTCTCTCTGTTCCTCTCTCTCCCTCCCACTCTACCTGAAAAAAATGGAAAAATGTCCTCGGGTGAGGATAAAAAAAAAAAAGACATTTCAGGGAGGTAAATCTATGGATAAACCTAAAAGATTTATTTTTCCTTGTTTTTTATCCTTTTTTTCCTTTATTGATTTTACAGAGAGAGGAAATGAGAGGGAGAGAGATATAGAAACATCGATGAGAGAGCATGGATTGGCTCCCTCCTGCACGCCCCCCACTGGGGATCAGGCCCACAACCTGAACATGTGTCCTGACCAGAAATCGAACCGGTGACCTCTTGGTGCATGGGTTGATGCTCAACCACGGAGCCACACCAGCTAGACCGTTTTTTTTTTTACTTTTTTATTTTAATCCTCACCCGAGGACATTTTTTGCATTTTACCTTCAGATAGAGCGGGAGGGAGAGAAGGAGGAAGAGAGAGACAGAAACATCGATGTGAGAGAGACATATCGACCGGTTGCCACCCAAACAACCCCAAATGGGGCCGGGGACAAACTGCCACCAAGGTACGTACCCTTAGTGGGAACTGAACCCGAGTCTCTCTGGTCTGCGAGCTGATCCTCTAACCACTGAGCAAAACTGGCCAGAGCTGTTTTTTTATTTTTTGAGTCAGTTTTTGTAATTTATTTTCTCACTTATTCCACACCTTCAAATTTAGTAGCATGTATTATTTGCATTTTAAACATTTGTGTCTTTTGTTAGAGCACCTTTTGCGTTTCTACTTTTATTTGTTTAGCTTTGTTTTCCTTTTTCTTTTAGCTTTGTTTTTCTTGTCAGATTTCTTAATTCTTGGATTATTGATCAATCTCATTTATTGTTACCTAATTCAGTTTCTACTTCATGTTTATTATCTTTTTTCTGTTTTTCACTTTTTTTTTTAATATATTTTTTTTATTTAAAATTTTTTTTCTTTATTGAGTTTACAGAGAGGAAGTGAGAGGGAGAGACAGATATAAACATCGATGAGGGAACATAGTTTTGCTGCCTCCTTCATGCCCCCCACTGGGGATTGGGCCCACAATCTGGCCATGTGCCCTGATCGGGAATCGAACTGGCAACCTCTTGGTGCCATGGGTCGATGCTCAACCACTGAGCCACACCAGCTGGACTGTTTTTCACAACTTTTTAAAAGAACTTATTAATTGGCTTATTTTTATTTTCATATACATAATATATAAAAAATGAAAACATGAGGGACTCTGAATTTAACTCTGAATGCCTTTTTGTTCACATGCAAACAGTTTTTTTTTCCCCTCCCAGTATAAAAATGTTATTAAAGACATTTTTTTGATTATTCTAGTTACTGGAGAAAATTTTCAAGTATATAACTATAAATGGGAAATTTGAGACCATTTATATCCTATTACCCAATATACCTAGTAGTATATTTTGGTTTATTTCCCACAAAATACATTTTATAAAATATAATTTTTAACTTTCTTCTCAGCAATGAGCTTTTTCTGTTATAATGTTCTTCAAAATCTTATTTATTGATATTGCATAGTATTCCATCATATAAATGTATGAGTTTATGTATCCATCTCTATATTAAACATTTGATTTTTTTCTATCATAAATACTATTGTGATGTACATTTGCACACAGATCCTTTTATGTATTTCTGATTATTTTCTAGTATAAATTCTTAGAAATGGAATTCCATTTGAGGTAGAAAATATAAACTTCTGAAAGGCTTTTGAAAAAATACATGAGGTGCTGATACCTGTTACAACTTGGATGAGCCTTGAAAACATTATGCTGAGTGAAAGGAGCCAGACACAAATGGCCACATATTTTATGGTTCCATTTCTGTGAACTGTCCAGAGTAGGCAAATCTGTAGAGACAGGAAGTAGAGTAGTGGCTTTGAGGGGCTGAGGAGGAAGAAGGGGTGTCTCCGAAAGTGTGCAGAATTTTTTTTGTGGGTGACAAACTGTTCTAAATTTAGATATGGGAGATGGTTGCACAACTTTGTGAATGTGCCAAAACCCACTGAATTGTATACTTTAAAAGGATGAATTGTATGAGAATTTTATCTCAATAAAGATATAATGGAAAAATAGTATGCATTTGGGACTACACAAGTTACTGTGGAGCTTTGTCAGCTTGATCTGAGAATGAACCCTGATTATATCTTGTCTTTGTGGCATAATGTGTTCAGAGGGCTAAATACTCAACATCCAGATGTAGAGCCTGTTCATTGTTGGAGGAGCCTCTGGAACTCCATTCCTGGTGGGTAGTCATGGATGCTCCAGCCCTCATGGCAGAGACACCTGTCTTTCACGTTTATTTTCTATTTTGTTAGTGTTCTAAAACTGCCTTTTCATCTGAGGATGTGGTAAAAGGACAAGAGAAAGATTCACACTGAGGTTCCCCAGAAACATTCTAAGATAAGGAAGCTCATCCCATGAGTAATCTGTGATGGCGTAAGAAATATGGAGGTAAATGGGGAGTGTTTGGTGCCCAGTCCCCCCAGTCACAGTTCCATAGAGTCATTAAGTTCTAGGCACTGGGGTTGTAGGTGATGCAAATATTTTCTTTGCTTAAAATTCTCACTTAGCTGTGCTATTTCTCACCCCCTGCAGTATTTACTGTTTGACCTCTGAACCTGTCACTTCCTGTGCAGCGAACTTCAGGAGTGTGTGCAGGCGTCTCTTCATCGCTGTGCCCTCCTGGAAGGCTGTGCACGTGCTCAGGGAGTGAGCGCAGAACGAATGAATGCATTCGCCCAGCAGCTACTGCACTTCCTGGAATATCTCATTTGGTTTTCCAGCTATTCCAGTAGTGACTTCCAAAGTCTACAACTTCTACTAAAATTGCATGCCTGAGCCCTGGCCGGTGTGGCTCAGTGGTTAGAGTGTCAGCCTGGGGTCCAGAGAGACCCAGGTTTGGTTCCTGCTAAGGGTGCGTGCCTCGGTTGCAGTTTGTCCCCGGCCCTGGTTGGGTTGTGCGGGTGGCAGCCACTTGGTGTGTCCCTTTCACGTGGATGTTTCTCTCTCTTTCTCCCTCCCACTCTATCTGAACAAAAGATGGGAAAATGTCCTCGGGTGAGGATAAAAAAAAAAAATTGCATGCCTGCTACAAACCACCAGTCAGTGAAAGCTGCTATTACCATGAGTCAACCAACAAGGGAAGCTTTTATAGCGTGGAAGCATGAGTAAATCTGCTCCACATTAGAAAAGACTCCATTTTTATTCCTCTCCAAGATGGCCAGAGAACTGTACCATAAAGAAGTAAAGGACCCTTGGGACAAGAAACGTCTAAGGGAGATGGGCAGAGAAGTACTTGGGGGAGAGGAGAGGTTTTGAGACAGGCTTGATGGAAGAAATGGCACGAACGAGTCTCATGTAACTGGACACGGGTCTGCCTGTCTTCTTGTTCTTTAAGAACAGAGTGAGCTGGTATGAAGCTAAAGACACAGAGATTGCCTTTAGATTCTTGATAGGCAGAGCAGTGGCACTGTGCACTTTCAGAAGATGGGGAGTAGGGTAGACAGTGGGCTACACCCTTACGAGGTCAAAAACACAGCAGCATGAAGAGAAAAGGGATTTGCCAACTTCGTGTCCCTGCCTCTGTAATAACATGCAATTGTATGCTTTTGGTGATTAAACATGTTAATACTGATCTAGGAACACTAAAAAACTTTTGGTATGTTATTGCCAAATTGCCCTTAGAAGTATTAACAAGGCTTCACAAAAGTGCTTTTTTCTATCCTTTTACAAACACCATGTGTTCACATTTTTTAATATCTCTGCCATTTTGATGGTTTAAAAATGGTAGTTTGTTTCTTCAGTGATCAAAGTAAGGTCAAACATTTCTCACAGTCATTGACCATTTGTAGTTCTCTATGAATTGATTTTTTTCATGGGCTTTCAGATAGTCAGCACTATTTGTAGGGTTCAAAGTTACCTCTCTCAGTTACCTCTCTCTCTCTCACTCTTTTCTCTCATGGGCTGTAATAGTTCTAGTACTTTGTCTTTCTTTTTTACTAGATTTCATACACTAATAGTGGGCCGAAGTTACGAGGTAAAATGTTTTCCATCATCTAACATGTTTTGATTTGTTAATTTTTATTTTATTTTTTTTCATTCCTCACCCGAGGATATGTTTCTGTTGAGTTTTAGAAAGAGAGAGAGAGAGAGAAACACTAATGTGAGAGAAACATCAATCAGTTACCTCCTGTATGCCCCCCAACCAGGAATTGAATTCACAACCTAGGTATGTGCCCTGATTGGAATCAACCCCACAACCTTTCAGTGCACAGGACTATGCTCCAACCAACTGAGCCATCTGGCCAAGGCCTAACACGTTTTAAAATTATTTTCAGCTTTAGAATCACAAAATTTAGAGATTTATGCTGAAGGTATATTTTTACTACCATAACTTTTCAAAAGAGTTTGTTAAAGCAGCATTTCTGTTTTACTGAAATGTTTATTTTAAATACATTTTTAAATTGAAATATGACTTCCATACCAAAAAATGCATAAATATGAGTACAGTTTGTTGTGTAACCACCATGCAGGTGATGGAATGTATCCAGTCCCCCGAAGCTTCCCTCCCCACATGTAACCACTGTCCTGACTTCTGATACTGTAGACGAGTTTGACTGTTTTAGATATTTGATGTAAAAGGGCCATTTCTGATGTATTTCCTGATTTATGGCATTTGGGGAATTTTTCTAGTTGTATTGTTACTGATATTTAGCTTAATTCTACTGTGATCAGAGAACATAACCTGAGATTCTAGTCTTTTGAAATTATTGAGACTTTGATCTGTTGATTTATATAAATGTTCCATGTACATTTGAACAGAACTTGGATTAGGTAGTTCTTTATGCAGCTGATTAGGACACAAGTTTAGTCATTTTTCTCAAATCTTTTATAACCTACTCATTTATTTTCTGCTTGTCCTATTAGTTATTGAGTGAGATATATTAAAATCACCTCCTGTGATTGTAGACTTCTGTTTTTTGTTTTCATCCTGTTATTTCTTGCTGTATATATTTGGAGGGTTATTATTTAGTTCATACAGATTTAGAATTATTTTATATTCTTACTAGATTGACACTTTTATTGTGAAATAATCTTTGTTACCAATCTTAATGTTTTTTGCCTTAAAGTTTACTTTGTCTTGAAGTTTACAAAATATAGCTACAACAGCTTTACTTTTACTAGTAATTGCATTATATAGGTAATGGTATATAATTTTCCATCCTTTTACTTGCAACATTTTTGTTTTTATTTCATTTGTGATTTTTGTAAGCAGTTTAATTTGCATGGCTTTAAAATTGCTGCAAATTTAATTGGATTATGCATTCAGCTGGATTATGTTTGGTCTATCCTTTGTTTAGATACAGCTGTCCCTCGCCACTTCGTGCTTCGAAGGTCACGGCCTCACTCTATCGTGGTTTTTCAGTTTTTTCAAATACTATGTGCTATACTATATTTGAAAAAACTGCGATAGAGTGAAGCTGCGAACGTCGAAGTGTGAAGTGGCGAGGGACGACCTAACAGTAAATAAAAAAATCCTACTTCGTGGAAATTCACTTATCATGGTAGAATCTAGAACTGATTAATTGGGATAAATGAGGGCCGACTGTACTCTTGTATTGGGTATAAACTGAACATATTATTACTTGTTTTCTCTATGTCTCACATTTTATTTTTTCACACTCTTCTTAAATGGATTATAATTATTTCGTTTTCTCTTCTCTTTGAGTTTGTTTCATATATATTATTTGAGTGGATATTTCACAGATTACAAAATACATCCTTGGCTTAAATTCTAATACAGATTAATATTTTTAGTGCTTCCCAGACAATGCAAGGATTTTAGAACATTTAAACTCTCTATATTCTTTGAAATTGCTATTGAAATTACAATTAATTTGTGTTACTTAAAACTGTACTCACCTCTTGCCTTTCTGATGGTTTGTTGTATACTTTAATTTTACGCATATTTGAAATCTTATAGGACATTATTACATAGTCAATAATTTAGATTTCTAATGGATATTTGTACTTTCTTTTGCTTTTTATTTCTTTTTATGTTTCTGTGATCCATTTGGGGTAAAATTTCTTCGGTCTGAAAACTTCCTTCAATATTTGTTTAGTATGGGTCTCTATTTTTGTTTGTAAATATCTTAATTTCACCTTTTGGAAGGATATTTTTCCATGTTATATACAGTTCTACCATAGCAATTATTTTCTTTCAGCTATTTAAAACTTCATTGTATTGTAGCTTTCATTATTTCTATTAAAAGTAACTTGTCTGTCTTATAATTTTTTCTTGGATGGTAATATAATATATGCCCCTCCCCCAATAATTTTAAGATTTCTTTTCAGTTTCTTTGGCATTGAGCTGTTTTACTATAATTTTTCCAGGCATTTTTTTGTGTGTTTATTTTTCTTAGTGTTTCTACCACTTCTGAAATCTATGGATTTATGTATGTCCCTACTCTTGTCAGTTTTGTAAAAGTCTTGGTTATTATTTCTTCAAGTATTGCTTCTACCCATTAATTTTTTTCTCTCATTCTGGAACTTGTATATTATGTCTTTTCACAGTCTTCCATATGTTTCTTACACTCTTTAAACAATATTTTCTGTTCTCTTTACTCTGGATATTATCACTGTATTTGGATGTTCTTCCGGTTTTTCTTGTCTATTGTTAAAGTCCATATATTGAGGTGTTTTTTTTTAATTGATTTTAGAGAGAGAGGAAGGGAGAGGGAGAGAGAGATGGAAACTGATGAGAGAGAACATCGATTGGCTGCCTCCTGCCTGTCCCCCACTGGGGATTGTGCCCACAACCTGGGCATGTGTCCTGATCCTGACCGGGAATCGAACCGATGACCTCTAGGTTCATGGGTTGACACTCAACCACTGAGCCACACTGGCCGGGCATCTACTGAGTTTTATATGTTCCTTATTTTCACTTTCAGCTCTAGAATTTTTGTCTGATTTTTTTTTTTTTTTTTTTTTTATCCTCACCCGAGGACATTTTTTCCATTTTTTGTTCAGATAGAGCGGGAGGGAGAGAAAGAGAGAAACATCGACGTGAAGGGACACATCGAGTGGCTGCCACCCGCACGACCAACCAGGGCCGGGGACAAACTGCAACCGAGGTACGTGCCCTTAGCGGAACCGAACCCGGGTCTCTCTGTACCGCAGGCCGACGCTCCAACCGCTGAGCCAAACCGGCCAGGGCAAATTTTTGTCTGATTTTTAAGAAATGGTTTCTAGTTCCTTGCCAAAGTCCTCATATTAAGCATATTTATTTTGCTGTCTGTGTCTGAAAACTCAAATATCTGGGTCTTTTTTTATTGTTTGGTTTTTCTCTTGGCTCTTGTTTCTTTAGTCTTTTCCTTCTGATATGCCTATTAATTTTGGTTGGCAGACATTGTCGGAAAAGGTGTCACGATAATTTTAAGCTCAAGATGGTGATGGCTTCCCTCAGAGAGGATTTGCCTTTGCTTCTGGCAGGTAGGCAAGGTAGCAGCAGATCTTGTTAAACCAGGTCTGTGATAGAGCTGATTTGAATGTGAGTTTACTTTTTCTGATTGGTCTGTTTTCACCCCTCTGCTTCCATGGTATCTGGCTTCAGGACTCTCTGCTGTTAGTTTGTTGGGCTCTGAATTCCAGTGTTTGTTTATTTCCCTCACTAGTCCAGTGGTGTTGCCAGAAGCTCTTTTCAGCCTCTCAGGCTTCCACTTGTGAGTTAGCAGTCACTTGTTTAATTATTTTTGTACCATGTCACTATGATATGTATAAGTATCTGACATTGAGATCACTCATTATAAAATGTGAGAAATGTTAGATATCATTTACTTGAAAAATAATAATATATTTACCATAGGGAATAAAGTTTGGTCTTTATCACAATGTATAAAATTTCTTGTTCAGGTTTTTATTATGGTGTTATTTTTTTTATCTACTTGATCTTACATAGACAGATAATGAGAAGTTGATCTCTTTCAGGACAGTTATAGTTGTCATTTTATTCTTGTATTTCTAACAGTTTTTACCTTCCCAATTTTTAAAAGTTTTTTGGACACATAAATGTTAATATCCTGATTATTGAGTAATTATTTATTAATAAAGTAACATCTTTCTTACATTGAATAGTCTTGGTTACTAACTGTCCTCTGTCTGATATTAGTATTGCCATACTTTCTTTCCTTTGTTCAGAGTTTAATCGATCTGCTTGCTCACTTCACTCCTCCACCCTCACTTTATCTTTAGGTTCTCCTTGTTACTTTGGATTCCGTTTTTTAAGCAGTGTATTAGTAGAATTTGTTGTATTTCTGTCTGGAACACTTTGCTTGTAGTAGTGAACCTTGGACACTTTCTGCATGTCAGGATTTTTGCACATCTGAGTCCTGTGTTTTGTGGCTGACTAGATTGTACTTCTTGATTTTATGCTTCCTGGTACCTCTCTTCTGTCTAGCGTTTCTGTGAGTGGTGTATACATGCTGTTTACATTTATATTTGTTAATGACTGGAATAGAAAGTTTCCTTCTCTCACCCATTCACAGCTCACAAGCATGTTTATGCTCTGTCTGCTTACAGCCAGCCCAAATGGCGATGTCCCTTTCAGGTCAAGCTTTGTACCAGGGTGTCCACATCGAACATGCCGCTCTGTTCTTTCTTCTACCAGTGTTCAGTCGTTCATTACAAACTAAAGGAAATGAGAAAAGACTGAAGAACAAGGAAGGAAAATAATGTAAAGTGTTCTGCTTTCCACAGAGGAAACAAAATATGGTATTTTCCCTTAGATAGCTCCAACAACACACTGTGTGCCGTGTTGGTGGTGCAGGGGAGGCGTCTGAAGCGAGTCTTAATGTTGCTGACATCTTTGAGGATAGCTGTGCATTTATGCTTGCTGTCTTGTAGGATTCTCCTTTTCTCTACGATTCTCCTTTTCTGATGTGTGATACTGGCTTGCTAGTTTGTTTGATGTTTAGTGAACTGGCTGTCTTCAGGCTCTGGTCTTGGTTTTCCAACTTTGAAAAGTTTTTTTTTTTTTCTTTTCTCTATAATTCTGATTCATGTGCTTTGTCTTGTTCTTTGGCAACTTTGCTGCTTTGCTTGTTTATTCATTCATTGACTCAGTGTGTATCTATTCAGGGCCCACCTGGGGCCAAGCACCATGGTCAGGCTGGAGTTTCAGTGGAGAGAGTTTCTTCTTCAAGAAGCTTGCACTCTAGTAGGGACTGCGTGAAGCACACAGAAGAGGTGTAATAATGGCTGAGACAGGCAGCAGGGGCGTGTAATAAGGAAGACCCTCACTGCTGGTCTTGGGGAGGGGTAAAGAAGACTGCCCTTGAGGAAGTGGTGTTTTAACAGAGACATGAAGAGGGTTTAGTGGTAAATCCACTGAAGGGAATGTGTGCAAGTGTGTCTGTGAGTTTGTGTGTCTGTGTCTGTAGGCCCTTTGGAAAGGGGAGGTATAGGGACCAGCATGTACCAAGACCTTGTGATGGGGGATATGGTATGACCATGAGAAGAATAGAAAGGAGGGCCGTGTGGCTGGCTGAAGCTGGAGGGAGAGGAGACCACAGGAGGCCATGAAAGGGGCTTGGGACTTAGTCCTTCAACCTGTAATGTTGTGGAATGATTCCATTTGGTGAAATTACCACATTTGCAGTGTTGGAACATTTTGCTTCAGCTGCAGTATGCAGGGTGAGCTGGGGGAGGGAGGCGAGGGTTTGCAGGACGTGGACGTGGTAGGAGAGGGCAGCTTCTGGCTCCAGGTGGAGTGGGGTGGAGGCTGGGCAGGGACCATTGGTGCCATCAGTTCAGCTGGGGTGAGGTGAGTGACGGTGCTAAGCCATCTGCTATAGAATAACAGGCAGGTTAAATGAGTTGCAGAGACTGCTGGGGACCAGGGGCTGTGGGGTTGTAGGTATAGGGCTCTTTGTCTTCCATGTCTGTCTTGTTCCTCTGTATTCTTTTCATTTGCTGGTTTTCTCTAATTATGCTTGTTAAAATTTTAATTTTGTTTCTTATTGCATTTACTTGTGGTTTTTACCCCCATTCCAGCATGGTTTTCATGTTCTTTTTACTTTGTTTTTATTCTGGCCTATTCTCATCTGGTGGAGAAAATATTTTGAAAAATGTTTTCTGTTTAATGTAGTAGTCATCTCCCTGTCTCAGGGAGGTTTTTCCTTTGAGTGCCTCCATTTTCTCTTGGGTTTCCAAATGTGTTCATGGACGTTGGCTATTCCCCCCTCGCCTATCCATTTATTCATCTTCGAGCTTTCTCAATGACTTTAGTTGTCGTCTTCAAGTCCTGTGTGGCTTCTTTTGTAATCTTCCCGTAGTAGCCTAGAGCTAAAGAGCGAGCCTGGAATGGTAGGGCCATTAGAGTTCAGTGCTTTCATGTACTTACTTCTCCAAGTCAGTGTTTTCATCACTTTCAATCTATGTCCTGTTTTAATAAAGACTTGATGAAATGTCATCACCTCCTTTGATGTTATTTAAAGTTTTAAAATGCAGCAAAAACAAAAGCAATGGGGTACAGCATAGCTCTGTTCTCACATTGCCTCCTACCCCCATCTCTCTGACTCCATTTGGCTTTATTTGCTCTGTTATGATGCTGTCATATGTGCTGCGTGAGAGCAAGGATCTCTGTTCTGTTCGCGGCTTCCCCAAGCGCAGCACACAGCAGGTGCTGTGGGTGCTAGTTGGAGAGTGACCTGGTCAGCCCTAGTTCCAGGATGATTTGGGCCCTGTTCCTGTCACTGCTGTCACTCAGCAGAATGCGTTCAGTGGACCAGACCTTCCCTGATGCAGCCTACAGTGCCCCAGGGTGGCAGGTGGTACAGACTCAGAACAGTGGGCCAGGAAGGGGAGAGCTGTAGCGGTGGGCGGGGTCAGGGACAGCCTTCCTGGGCCAAGAAGGATTGGGGCCAGCAATGCCACGCATCTAGGGCACCAGTGGCTCCTGCCAGAGGGAGCAGGTGTGTAAGATAGGCAGAAATCAGGGGTGAGGTACTTTCCAGGCTGTGGGGGGTTAAGAAAGACCTTTTTTTTTGCCAAATGTATTGGGAAGCCATAAGATTTTTAAAGGTGGGGTAGTATCAATGGGTTTTTTTTGAGTCTGGCTGCGGCTGGAGATGAGCTCTGCAGGGAAGAGGCCGGACAGGGGTCTTTGCTGTGGCCAGGCGAGGAGTGTGGGGGGTTGGGAAGGGCTGGGTGCAGAACCGGACAGTGCGGGCAGCCCCTGAGTCTGTGCGGGCAGTTAGCTAAACTGTCCTTGTTGCGAGTGCTTTTCTTTGTTTCGCACGACTTGGGAATTCAGTGAGAGTATTGAAGAACACTGGGGAATTGAGCAATCCATGCTCCTAGAAAGCAGCTCTCAAGGCATCCTGGTCACTGCCCAAGGTGAGTGAGACTCAGGCAGTTCCGGACTCGCCCTTGAACAGGAGCCTGTCGCTGGCTCCTTCCATTTCAGAGACTAGATCTCCTCACCTCAGAGAATGACTTCACAGTGGCCAGTGTCCAAGGCTCTGCCCTTTTAAGGAGGCAGAATTAGCGGAATTCAATTTAGTGAAGACTTTCTAAACTTAGTAGTACAAGGGGCTTGTCATCTGAGGTGGACACAGGTGCTCCTGATGGATGGCAGGAAGCAGGTCAAGGGCTGAGAGCAGGCAGATGGGGGCTGTGCCCTGACCTGTGTCCCTTGAAGGGCAAGGAGCCTGGAGTATCTGGGGATTTCGAGACATTGGTGTCCACATTGCCTGCTGGAGGACAATGGCTCTCGATGGAAGTTTCACTCCCTGGAACCCTTCACCCCAGTGAGGGTGGTCCTGGCCACCTTCTGTCACACCACCAGGGGCCTTGCCTGAGCCCTCCGCCTCGTTGGGTGACACGTTGACTGACCAGTGGCTGTGGTTTGGCCGAGTCACATATTCAGTTCCCCAGGTCGGAAATTGGACACCCTACCTCTGTGGGGAATTTAAGAACCACTTGTCAGGCTGTTGTGAGGATTTAAATGAGTTAATACAACGCAAGCATGATATGTTTGCTATTAACATGATTATAGGTATGCTCTGTTTACCTATTCAATGAGTGAATTGAAAGCAGTGAACCAAACTAATTTATTATGTTACCTGGTACTTAATTAGAAAATTTTCTTTTAGTTTGGTTTACGTATATTACTTGAAGGAAATGTTGCGTACTTTTTCAGTTTGTTGAATAATAACTTTAACTAAACAAATCACTGTGGGTTACTCCAGATTCTACTGGGCCTAATGCAGTCTGACTGTTTCACTCTGGCCCTTTGGCTCATGGCAGCAATCGCAGTTGAGTTGGACCTCGAAGAGGAAAGACAAGTTTTACTGGAATACACCTGAAATATAAAACCATTAAAAAGAGTCGTTCTACCCATTTTTAAAAGCACTGTAAATCATTGGGTTTCTCCTTATTTCTTACCTGATACAACAGTCCAGGGGATCTGTGCTCCCGGGCCCTGTCACCCTCATGCCCAATGCACACCTGATCCAGCCAAGTCTGCTCTTTATAAGGAATAAACACTCTGTGCACAGGTCGCCTGGTCTTGTTGGGGCCCCCTCAGTCTGGAGCGCTCTCCCCAATTCTCTCCATAGACCTGTCCTTTCTTTAAAGTTCGGGCGAAAGCTGTCTCTTCTGTAAGATCTTTCTGTTCACGCTGTGGCCTCTGCTCCTTTAGGGCAGTGGATCCCAAACTTGGCTGTGCCTGATTACCCTGTGGTACTTAAACAAAGGTTCCTGGCACCATCCCCAGAGATCCTGGTGCTGTTTTACACACGGATGATTTTGTAAGCTTTCCATGATTTAAAAAAATATATATTTTTTTATTGATTTTGGAGACAGAGGAAGGGAGAGAGAGAGAAACAGTGATGAGAGAGAAACATCGATTGGCTGCCTCCCGTATGTACCCCAACTTGGGATCAAACTTGCAACTCAGGAATGTGCCCTGATTGGAAATTGAACTGGAAACCTCTTTGGTGCACGGGACGGTGCTCAACCAACTGAGTCATACCCGCCGGGCCACTTTCCATGATTTTGAAGTGTTGCCACAGTTAGGACACTCATGTGACACTAAATGAGTGCAGGCTCTTTAGTAATCTGTGCATTTGGTCACTCACACCTCCATACATCTTGCCTTTCACACTTGCTGTCCCCAATGCGGATACACTCGACTGCACAAGTCAGTGGGAACTGGGAAGTCAGTTCCTTGCTCCTTTCTGTCTGGAGAGGATGTTACATCGTTTCTTCTTTGCAAAGCCCTTTGGGATGAATGAATGTTCGATTCGTTATTGTGGACAATCCTGTGGGCTGGCCCCATAGGTTAGCCCCAACCACTTACCAGTGCCTTACATGCTGGAGTGAGCAGGATCGAAGAGCTTCCGTGACTGTGTGTTTCTGGATTGTGTAGCAGCTGTGGAAGGATCTGGCTTCTTTGCCGCGCGCATGTGTGTTTCCAGCAAGTTGGACAGCTTGAAAACTTTTTCACCCCTGGAGAATATAGGAATAATGTGACAAGCTTTACCCTGGCAAACTAATTACTGAAATCAAACAGAAACAACTTGGAAAAAAAATGCATGTGCAGAAAGACTTGTTTTTTTCTTCTTTCAACAATCCTGTGTTGTGGCAAACCCTCTACTGGGTGCCTGAGGGCAGACAGAGGTGGATAAACACGTTCCCTGTGCTCAGGGACTTCACAGCCTATTGGACACGAAAAGAACTAATTATAGCCCCTGTGACAAGTATAATAGAAGGTGCAAAATCCTGTGAGAGTGGTGCGAGAAGGCCTGGGGAGTGGAAGCTTTCCAGGAGGGACATGTGAGCTGGATGTGAGGGGACCATCTCTTGCAGAGAAAACAGCTTGGGAAGAGCCAGCAGGTGCATCACATTCACAGGTGCAACACCAACAGTGCGTCCCAGGTACTGCAGCCTGTGGGGGCCACTTTATTTATTTTCTGAAGTGTTTAAATTGTAATAATGGTTTTAGAGGAGATTTAAAATAGGAAAAGAAAGATCCCACCAGGCTCAGCAGCTCTTTTTCATGTTCCCTTCAGACTTTTTTTGGGAGGCAAACATTAAATGATGCGTATGTAATGCACACATCAGTATATGCATAATTTCTGTTTTGGCTTTATTATTTCATCATAAATGTTTCCACATCATGAGTCTGTGATGGTCAGTTTTATAGCTGCAGATAATTCCTTGTGTACATAGATGTGTCATCAGTGATCAGTTATACTTTACTCTTCAAGTGTTTAGGGACTAGGAATGGTTTTTGTTTTTCCCGTTGAAACTATTGCTAGAGTGAGCGTCTCTGGTCACAGCAGGGACGTCCAGGAAAATACATGGGGTCTCCCCAAAGAGCAGCTCCAGTGCTGAGCCCTCTTGCCCAGGAGGAAGGGGCAGTTTTCCCTGAGAGGGCGCCTGTGCTCCACCTTGCATCCCTTTTCACCTCTGTCACCTGCCCTTGAGTGTGAGATGATTAAACTTCCTTCTGTGCTATTTGATAAGGGTTTGGTTGTGCTTTACAGCTTCATTTGGGGGCGTGAGTACTTCTGTATTCCTGCTTCTGCTTACATTGTTTTATTTATGTATGTATGTATGTATTTATTTATTTTTAGATAGAGTGGGAGAGAGAGAAACATCAATGTCAGAGACACACACCAATTGGCCGCCTCCCACACGACCCTGACCAGGGCCAGGGGTCAGACCCACAACCCAGGGGTCGAGGGAATCGTATCCGCAACCCTTCAGTCCATGGACTAACGATCTAACTGCTGAGCCAAACCGGCCAGGGTTGCTTACATTGTTTCAGATGGATCATAATCGAATCTTCAGTGTATCCTAACCCCCAGAGTCTCTGGTATGCATGTTACTGTAATGAAGGGCAGAGGGGACCAGGCTGGGTTTGATGATGAGAAAGTGGACAGATCAAAGGAGCCTGGCATAAGTGGCCAAGCTGTGGAGGAAGAAATGTGAACAGAAAGCCTGGAGAAAGGTGGTAGAGGAGTTGGAGTGAGCTGGGGTGAGGGGTGAGAGGGCGATTGAGGGGATGGAAGGAGCCTGGGCAGAGGGCAGAAAGCGAGGACTGAATATTTGTTGGCTTCATAGAAGAACAGAATGGAGGGAAGGATAGACCTTGGGTTTGTTTTTAAACTTTAGGAAAATGGATTGGCCAAATAAAAGGGGATTGAAAATAAAGAGGGTTTTCAGTATAAACTGGATGAGAATTAAGATATACATGTTAGAGGGTTGCTTCTGCATAATACCATATTTAACACTGCGTACACAAAAGGGAGTTTATGTTTGATTCTTAGTAGTTAATGTTTAGAAAATCATAAAAATGTGTTCATTAGAGATAGGTTCTGCTGCCCTGTTAATTTCCTGGGGCTGCCATGACAAATTATCACGTGGCTTATACATTGGACATTTATTCCCTCACACTTCTGGAGGTTAGAAGTCCGATACCCAGGTGTCAGCAGGACCGTGCTCCTTCCGGAGGTCCTAGGGGAGATTCTGCTCCTCGCCGCCTCTGATGTTTGGTGGCTTCACGTGTTCCTTGGTTTGTGGCCACATCATTGCAGTCTCTCCTCCATCTTCACATGGCCATTTCCTCCTTCCCCTGTGTCTTCTCTTAAAAATTTTTTTTTTTTAAGCCTGGCTCCAGCCTGCATTCAGCTTCCTCCCTGTGATTTCTCTCTCTTTATTTTTTATGTTATTTTTAGAGGGAGAGGAAGGGAGAAAGAGATAGAAACATCCGTGTGAGAGAGAGACATTGATCAGCTGCCTCCTGCACGCCCCTCGCTGGGGATCGAACCCAAAACCCAGGCATGTGCCCTGACCGATAATTGAACTGGGACCTCTCAGTCCATGGGATGATGCTCTCAGTTCCCTGAGCCACATGGGCCGGGCCCCCTGTGATTGCTCTTATCATTGACACTTGCCATTGATTTAGGGCCCACTCACATAATCCAGGATGATTTCATCTCAAGATCCTTAATTACGTTTGCAAAGACTCTTCCAAATAAGCTCATAGGCATAGGTTCTGGAAATTAGAGCATGGACCTATCTTTTGGGAGGCCATCATTCAACCTACTTCATCTGCTTGTAGGAAAAATGCCAAGGTAAGAATGTGGCAAGAATGTGGACACGTGAGGTTCATTCTTCCACGCAAAAGAGGGCAGTCCTTGTTCAGTATGGCAGCTCCCCAGGGCATCTGGGTCCTCCCAGAATTTGATTCTCCTGGTTCAAGATGGCTGCCAGAGTGCCACTCACCTCCATGTCTTCTTTTGGGAGATGGGGGTCAGGGAGGAGAGAAGGCAGTGTGTCTCCTGCCAGGGGTTTTTAGCTTACGTTCATGGGTCCCTCGCTTTGTAAAGGGTCTGTGGATATGGCTGTATTTTATTAAGCTTGGTTTCCATTACAGTCCTAACTATTTCGTTTTCTACATTTAGAGACGCTCTGAGAAGGGCTGTATAGGCTTTACCAGACTGTCAAAAGGTTGTGATACAGGAAAAGATGTTTTTCATATATATGTATATGCGTGTGTATGCGTATGCATGTGTGTGTGTGTGTATAACTTTCAGTATAAATTAATGAGAGTTATATTCTCATGTGGGGTGTAAGTGTTTAGAGGGTGGCTTCTGCAAAATACCATTTTGAAATCTTGTGTGACTTAGTTATATGGCTGTTGGGACGGGGACCTAGCAGGCTTCACTTCTCATATCATCCCATACCTGCCCTGAGATGGCCGTGTCAGAATGGTCATGCCATGCAAAGAGAGGAGCTTGTTCATGTCTGTGTTATGACTTCCTTTCCCCAAGCAATATTGCTGAAATTGTTTATGGTATCCAGAAGTTTCATGAGGTATTTTATAGAGGTGGTTGTCTTTGTTAGCTGTGTTACTTGGGTAAGATGCTTTATCTTTTAAAGGTCCATGTTCTCATCTGTGAACTGGGGGTAATGCTGATCCATCTCATAGGTCACTTCATTGGGCTTGCAGAAAGTGCCTCTGAATGTCCCCAGCTTTGTCTCCGCCGCCACTCGTCACTGCTAATAGGGAAGTAAGGGTTCCATTTGCTAACACTTAGCAGTTATTCTGATTTACAGGGATTCTGAAGGCTTTCAAGTGAAGTCAGTGTTCTAGACAATGTTAAAAAAAAATGGCATCTGCCACTGCAGAGTAGATACCCAGAAAAGAGTTACTGTCCTTCAGTTCTCAGGCTGTACTACTAAAAATGGGAAAAATGAAATACAAAGAAAACCAAGTGTGATTAAAAATATAATATGGCTTTGTTTAACTATCTTACATTAAAAAATTTTTTTAATTTTAATTTTTACCCAAGGATATTTTTCTATTTATCTTCAGATAGAGTGGGAGGGGGAGAGAGAGAGAGAGAGAGGGAGGGAGAGAGAGAGAGAGAGAGAAACATTGATGTGAGAGGGACACATCGATTGGTTGCCTCCCGCACAACCCCAACTAGGGCCGGGGACCAACCGCAACTGAGGTACGTGCCCTTGATCGGAATTTAATCTGTGACCCCTTGGTCCGCAGGCTGATGCTCTAACTGCTGAGCCAAACTGGCCACGGCTAATTATCTTACGTTTTTAATTATGTTCGGCCTTCCTTTTCATTGTACTTTTCCTGTTTCTGTTATTCTAAATAAAAAGGAAGACATGTAGTAGTTTAAGTAACATGTCTGGCTGTTTTAAATCTTGCTTACTTGGTGCTCATATTTGTTGAATGAATGCAGTTTCCTTAGCAGGCCTGCATAGGCCGAAACTGTGGGCCTGAGTTTTTCAGCTGTTTCCAGCAGATGTCAGCCTGCCGGGTGGTGAGGGCTGCTCCTTTGGTGAGGGACCATGACCTTTATCCAGATTTCAACATCAGTTTCCCCTCTCAGCTTGTTTGGAGCTCAGATACTTCCTGGGCAAAACCCCTGCGCAGGTCACTTTGGCTTGGAGAGAGGAAAAGCTATATATATAATTGGCAGATTTCCTTGCATGGAAAAACTCTTCCCATTTTCTGTGACTGCCGGCCAGGATCTGGGATGGGGAGTGTTGGACTGTGGGTTGGGCTGTCTCATAAGTCCTCTTAGGCCAGAAGCCCTGCCAGACAGGAAGCTCCACGTTAGGGGAGCAGCACCTGCCACGTAGGTTCCCTGCCATGAGCGAGCCCACCCAGCCAGGGCTCCAGAGAACCTGACTTCACGTCCTGGCTGTGCCAGCTGTCAACTGTGGGAGCTCAGTTCTCAACACTGGTGGCTTCATCCTCCCACTGGCACAGTGGGGTGCAGTACTACTTCGCACATGGTGGTAGGACAAGCACCTGGCACATAGTAGGTGCGTAGTGAGTTAGAAGCTGTGGTTGTTAAAACACCTGGGACAGTGTAGCGGGACTAGAAGGGCAGCTGCAGAAGGAAGTTAATCCAGTGAATTCCATGCTTTATAGTGCACTTTGTTCTCAGTTTGAAGAAGTAGGAAGAAGCAGGCACTGAGCCCAGTTGGTGGCTGTGTGTTTGCTAAGTGTGGGGTTTTGCTGAAGCAGCACCTGCTCTGTGGCACAGATGGTCTGAAGGGCCAAGGACTCCACGTGAGCGCTTGGGATTCAGTTCTTACAGTTGTTCGGAGCAGGCAGAGAGAGGGCCTCCTCTGCTGACAGCCTGGCTGGTGAGTGGTGAAGTGGACCGTGTGTCTGTTCAGTAGATTCAGAGTTGGGGATGGGAGAGGACACTGATGTTTGAGCTGTGTGATTAGCGAGTCGGGAAATGTGTGAAATCCAAGCTGTTGTCCCAATACTTTTGGGGTGTGTGTGTATGTGTGTTGTATGTATGTGTACATGTATGTATGTATGTTAATGATTGATACTTCTGATTGTCTTTATTTACAAATGACAGAGGAAACCAAAACCTCAGAAAATGGACAGTTGAGAGATTGTAGTTTGACTCTTGTACTTTTATAAGGTAAAGAATTCTGAAAAAAGAAACAGTGGAGAAAAGTAGATGGATTTTATTGAATTTTTTGGGGGGGGTGTATAGGAAATGAATAATTTTAGTCATTCTTTACCCAGTGGTCTTCGATAAGTGTGCCAGGGTTGTGATCGAGCCCAGTCCTGTTTGTCTTTTTCCTTGGAAGTTGGGACAGTGGTATCATTCCGCCTTAGGGAGCTGGTATTTCAGAGTATGTAGAGTGGTAAGATCTTTTTATTTCCTTGAAACAATTTATCAAATTAAGATGATTGCCTGCTCTGTGGTGGGGAGGCTGTACCATTATTTATTGGCTCAGTAATCTCTCCCCTCCACAGCTGAGGCACCTGGTTTGAAATGTAAACTGAAAAATAAAACATGTGATCCCCCGTACCACCTTTCTTTTTCCAGATGGGGAAGGACTAATTCTGTACAGGGTGTTTAGCTAAACCTCAAGAGCTCGGCCCAGTGTGGAGGCCCGCTTGGAGCGACTCTGTGGCCGCCCCCAGCCCCCCAGCCCTGGATGTATTAGAAAAGCTGGAGCCCTGGCCAGTTTGGCTCAGCAGTTAGAGCGTCGGCCTGTGGTCCGGAGAGACCCGGGTTCGGTTCCCGCTAAGGGCACGTACTTCGGTTGCAGTTTGTCCCCGGCCCTGGTTGGTCGTGCGGGTGGCAGCCACTCGATGTGTCCCTTCACGGCGATGTTTCTCTCTCTCTCTCCCTTCCTCTCTCTCCCTCCCACTCTATCTGTACAAAAATGGAAAAATATCCTCGGGTGAGGAAAAAAAGAAAAGCTGGAGAGTGTCGGTGCATCTTCTCTGCAGCCTTCACTGGCCGCCAAGGCTAAAGACAGTGGATCACAGTAATTAGATGTTTGGAAAGTGGGAGTGGGTGTGGTCCCCACCCCATCTGTGGAAGGGCTGAAGGGACACTGACCTTGAGGCAGGAGCCTTGGCTCTGGAAACCTGGTTCTACTCCTGACTCTGGAAAACAGGACCACTTCCTTGTCTGGAAAACGAGGGCCCAGGCATAGCTGATCCTGGAGGCTGTGGCCAGCTCTGGCTCTGTCTTCTGAGGAATGAACTTTATGGTTTGCTTTATCAAGAAGTATCTAATCACACCAAGGACTAGATTGGGTATTTGTTATTCCCAAAGCCATAGTGCTGGTTTGTCCAGGGCACTGCCAGTTCACACACCCTCTTGTAGATGAGTTAACACCTGTTAATGATTCTTAGCACCCACTTTGACTTGCAGAAGTTTTCTGGCTTGGGCGATAAACTATATACGTAGTCACTTTAGTAGTCATTCAGAGAAAGGTGCACCCTTTCTTTTAAAGACTATTCCAGTGCACTAAGATATATAAACATTAAACATATTTTTATAACTTAGCGGAGGCATAATTGCCCTACAGCAAACTGCACTATTTAAAGCAATCAGGATAAACAGTTCAATCCCCTGAAAGCTTCTTTGTGATCTGTACCCTCTCTGCACCCTCGACCCCCCTCCAACCTCCCCAGGCAAACATTTCTATTTTTATAGATTAGTTTGCATTTTTTTGAGTTCTGTGTAAATTGAATAATGGTAATATGTTCTTTTAAAAAATGTCTGGCTGCTTTGGCTCAGCATAATGATTTTGAAATTTTCCTTGTCAGTTGTATCAATAACATGTTCCTTTTCCACAGTTTGATGATCCATTTGCCTGTTGGTGGGCATTTGAGCTATTTCTAGTTTAGAGCTATTGCCAATAAAGCTGCCATGAACATTCATATACAAGTCTTTGTGTGGATGCATGTTTTCATTCCCTTGGGTAAATACCTAGTAGCAGAATTGCTGGGTCACATAGTAGGTGTATGCTTAACGTTTTAAGAAACTACCGAACTATTTTTCGAAGTGCTCGGAAATTAACGTTCCTACCAGTGATGCATGAGAAATCCAGTCTCCATAGCCTCACTAGCACTTGGTGTGGTCAGTCTTTTTATTTTACATGGTATCTCATTGTGGTTTTAATGTTCATTTTCATTTCCATGGTGACAAACCATGTCAGTATCTTTTTATGTGTTTATTGGCCATTTGTCTGTCTTTTGTAAAGTGTACGGTAGAATCATTTGCCCATTGTTCTGTTGAACTGTTTGTCTTATTATTGTGTTGTAAGAGTTCTTCATGCATTCTGGATATAAATCCTTTTGTATGATATATGTGTTGTGCATGTTTTTCCCAATCTATGATTTGCCTTTTTAAAAATATGTTTTTATTGTGCTGGCGGTTTTGCTCAGTGGTTAGAGTGTCGGCCCACGGACCAAAGAGTCCTGGGTTCGATTCCAGCCAAGGGCACATACCTCGGTTGTGGTTTGTCCCAGCCCCAGTTTGGGTCGTGTGGGTGACAACCAGTTGATGTGTCTCTCTCACATCAATGTTTCTCCCTCTCTCTTTCCCTCCCACTCTGTCTAAAGTTACAGGTAAAAATATCCTCGGGTGAGGATTAAAAAATAAATAAAATGAAATATATTTTTATTGATTTTTAGAGAGGAAGGGAGTTGGGAGAGAGATAGAAACATCGATGAGCGACACATCGATTGGCTGCCCCCTGCATGCCTCTAGTGGGATTGAGCCCATAACTTGGGCACTTGCCCTGACTGGGAATTGAACCAGCAACCTCCTGGTCCATGGGTCAATGCTTGACCACTGAGACACACTGGCTGGGCAATTTGCCTTTTTTTAAAATGGCATCTTTAGATGAACAGAGCCTTTTCAGTGAAATTGAATTTATTAAATTTTTTTCTTTATGGTTCATGCTGCTTGTGTTCTATTCAAGAAGTCTTTTTCTACCTCAGGTTCTTCTAGAAGTTTTGTCGTTTTAGGTTTTACAGTTAGGATTGTGATTGTTATACAGTTAATTTTTGTGTGTAATGTGAGGTAAGAGTTGATACTGATTTTTTCCATATGATGTTCAATTTTTCCAACAGCATCTGTTGAAGAGACTTTCCTTTCTCCATTGAATTACCTTGATACCTTTGACACAGGTCAACTGACCATTTATTTGTGAGTCTATTTCCAGACATTCTCTTCTGTTCCATTGATCTCTATGTCTACACTTACCCTAACGCCACACTTTCTTGATTACTATAGTTTTATACTAAGTGTTGAAATCACACAGGACAAGTCCTCTAACTCTGTTCTGTCCTGTCCTTTCTCCTTCCTTCCTTCCTTCCTTCCTTCCTTCCTTCCTTCCTTCCTTCCTTCCTTCCTTCTCCCCCCCCCCCCTTTTTTAACTTTGTTCTTTCTTAAACTTGCTTTGGTTATTCTAAGTCCTTTGTATTTTCACATGACTTATTTATTTTTATTTAAAAATATTTTTTTTCTTTATTGATTCTTAGAGAGAGAGGAAGGGAGAGGGGGAGATAGATTGTTTCCATCAATGAGAGAGAACCACCCCCTGCATGCCCCCCATTGGGGATCGGACCCACAACTTGGGAATGTGCCCTGACTGGGAATCGATCGGGCAGCCTCCTGGTGCAGGGTCAATGCTCAACCGCTGAGCCACACTGGCCGGGCTTTTCATGTGATTTTTAAAATTAACCTGTCAATTTCTACAAAAAAAAAAAAAAAGCCCTTTTGAAATCTTGATTAAGATTGCATTGAATCTGTAAATCAGTTTGTGAAGAATTAATATCTTAATAACACTGAGTTTTCCCATGAATGTGGTATATGCTATATCTCTGTATTTATTTAGCTTTTTTTAAATTTCAGCAAAGTTTTGTAGTTTTCAGTGTAGATATCTTTTATTAGATTCATTCCTATGTGGCTTGTTTTTTGTTTCCAATAAATGAAATTTAAAAAAGTTTTTTCTAGGTGTTGACTGCAAATATATAAGAATACAATGGATTTTGTGACCTTGGAAAATAACTTATTAGTGCTAGTAGCTGTTTTGTAGATTCCCCAGAAATTTCTATATAGATAGTCATAGCATCTGCAAGTAGGGACAGCTTTACTTCCTTCTGACCCAGAGGCCTTTTATTTCATTTTCTTGCCTCATTGCTAGGGCTGCCAGTACAGTGTTGAATAGAAGTAGTGAAGCAGTAATCCTTTCCTTTTAGTCTTAATGGGAAACAAGTTTTTTCAGTGTTAAGTATCATGTAAGTTGTAGTTTTTTTTTAATCCTCACCTGAGGACATGCTTACAGAACCTGAAGACATGCTTAGAGAGAGAAAGGGAGTAAGGGAGGGAGGGAAGGGGAAACACACACACACACACAGAGAGAGAGAGAGAGAGAGAGAGAGAGAGAGAGAGAGAGAGAAATACCAATACTAGTCTGGAAGAGAAACATGGATCAGTTGCCATCTGTACCCTCCCCGACTGGGGATCCATCCTGCAACCCAGGTATGTGCTCTGACCAGGAATCAAACTGGCAACCTTTCAGTTCACAGAACGATGCTGAACCAACTGAGCCACTCCAGCTGGGCTAGTTGTAGGCTCTTTTTAAGTGCTGTTTATCAGTTTGAGGATTTTCTTATTTGCTGAGAATTTTTATTATGAATGTATGTTGAATTTTGTCAAATACTTTTTTTGGGTGTATTGAAATGATCATGTTTTTTTCTGTTTTATTTTTTTTAAAGGGCAAATTAAATTGATTTCCAAATGTTAAACCAACCTTGCATTCCTGAGACAAACCCTATTTCTTCATGATGTATTATTGTAATTATTATTGGATTCAGTTTGCTGTTATTTTGTTAAGGATTTTTGCATCTATATCCATGAAAGATACTGATCTTCAGTTTCCTTTCTTTGTCTTTATCAGGTTTTGGTACTTAGGTCAATCTGGCTTTCATAAAACATGTAAACTAGCATCATAAAATGAGGGTCATTGTTCTGATAGTTTGGTGTTATTTCTTTCTTAAATTTTTGCTAGACTTTACCAGCGGAACTAAGTATGGAGTTTTTTGGGAAGTAAGTTTTTGATAGTACCTTTGAAATTTTTTGATAATGAATTAAAAATGTTAATGGATGTAGGTTCGTCAGATTTTTTGTTTCTAATGTCTACGTGGACATTTTATGCACCTATTTCTGTTTGTCGGAGGAAGAGATGTAAATTCCTGAGAGAAAGGATGCCCTGGGGCTTGTTGACGCTCCATCCCAGTGCCCCAGAGCCATGCCCAACACGAAGTAGGTCTTCTGTAAATATTCGTTGGGTTAATTGGTTTGTTATAGTGTGTCTACCCGTGGCATTTCTGGGAAGCTTTTCTGTCTCCTCCATCCACATGGGACTGTTAAGCTGTACGTGACAAAGGGAGGGGACTCCTGAGGCAGGCCAGCCTCTGCAGTTCAGATATCTGGAGATTTCCCCAGCCCGGGAGACAGCCCTCTGGGTCAGGGCTTGCTGAGGGGAAAAATTATAACCTTTTTCTGTTTTAGTTTCTTAAAATGCTGAATCCTGTGGTTGAAATGACTTCTTTCCATTTTTTAAAATATACCTAAATACCAGAGGAACATAAGAAATTTGGTCAGCGAAAGGGGTAAACTGTCGGAAGCTTGGAAGGGGTTTATAGATAAGAAGGGTTATCCTGAAAGGTGGTGACCTTGCATATGACCTACCTGCCTGGCAGGGAATGTACTCTGAGGCTCTCCTTCCTGCATCACTTACAAATGAAAGCCTCTGACTGAGCACATTGGTCACTTGAGGAATTAGAGGACAGGCTGATTCGGACTGGGCATGGACACAGCAGCTGTGTCCTCCGTTCATGTCCCCAGCATTTAGAAGGGGTCGAGTGCCTGCTCCCCCATTGCATCTTAGGGGCTGGCTCTTTGTGCACCTGCAACAGCCGCAGAGGTTAAATGTGGGAGCCAGGGCTCCCTCATCACAGCTGGGGGTGGAGCACAAGAGCTGTGCTCCTCATGGTTCTGTCTCCTTTCTGGGTTGAGGTGGGAAGGAAACAGCCTCCTCTGCACGCACGTGCTCTCGCCGCTGGCGCTCATCCCTTGAGGAGGGAGCTCCATGGGCCACTATGTGCCCTGCATGGCATGAGTTGGCCAGCTGTCTTCTGGCCCCAAGTGTGTCTCCTACATGAAGTGTGGCCTTGGGGAGTCCCCTGTCACCTCTGGACTTTCATTTTCCAATGCGAGTGAAGGGGTTAGAACAAATGGTCGTCCAGTTACAGCCACGACTCTGTGACCTCACCTTCCAGCCAAACTTGAGAAGGACCATGTGACAAGCATGAGCTGTGAAGAGAACTGGCCCAGACCCAGCCATCCTTGTCCTGTCTTCTCCTACGGCTTTGCTTCTCAAGCAACAGATTTGAAAACCTTCACATTGTGGTGTTAGTTTTTTTGTTTGTTTGTTTTTAAATGTGATGGTAACATGTCTGCAGACATTTTCCTTAGACTTGGTTCTGGGGGAGAGGAGATGACTGCCTCTTTTGTCTTGCATGGTGGGTCACCTAGGGGGATGAGCCCATCTCACAGCCTGCCTCCCACCTGGATTCTGCCTCTGCGGGCCTGTTCTTTGCTGCAGGGAGGAGGTAGCCTGGGCCAGGGGTGGCCGCTGCTGCTTCCCCCTCTCGAAGAACTTTCCTGGGAGCTCCCCGCAGTGATGCAGGGCAGGGGGAGATGTGCTGTGTGCTAGGCCAGCAGGGGCAGTGTGGAAGGAAGAAGAGGAAAATGCTAGTTGTGTAGGCAGCTAGTAGTCTTTGTCCCAGATGTTGATTTTTTTTTTTTTTTTTTTTTTGTACGTGCCCCTAGCGGAAATCGAACCTGGGACTCTCTGGTCTGCAGGCCAGTGCTCCAACCGCTGAGCCCAACCGACCAGGGCTAGATGTTGATTTTGTAGAGGAAAAAAAGGATAGGTATGTTTTAAAACACTTTTTTTTTTATTGTAGAAAATACAGGAAACCAGAAGGAAAAGAAAAAAATTCCTTGCCCTGTCCGGTTTTGCTCAGTGGTTAGAGCTTCCGCCTGCGGTCCGAAGAGACCCTGGTTCGGTTCCTGCTAAGGGCATGTACATTGGTTGCCATTTGTCCCCGTCCCTGGTTGGTCGTGCGGATGGCAGCACTGGATGTGTCCCTTTCACATCGATGTTTCTCTCTCCCTTCCACTCTATCTGAACAAAGAATGGAAAAATGTCCTCGGGTGAGGATTAAAAAAAAGAAGAAAAAAATCCCTCAATACCACCACCTGAAAGGTCAACTTCCAGTTTTCCAGGCTGTGTGTCCTGCCCTTTAAGTCAGCCTCCTCCCTCCCTGCCTCCCTCCATCTTTGTTACATAGCACTGTAATATAAATATGCCCTTTCATACATTCTTTGTGAACCTTGTTTTTCGCTTTGGTGGTTTGTCTGTTTTCTGGCTGCATAGCATGCTGTCTGGTGGCTGGTCAGTGGTTTACTTAGCTCATCAATAAAAGCATGAACGAGACTTTGTCCCAAGGGTGGCCACTTGGTGAGTCAGCAGATGCAGGAGTTTTTCCCTTGGGGCACTTTGCTCTGGGATATCTTAGTGACTAATCAGCTTGACCTTCAGTGGATAGTAAAGTGCTTGGCCAACCTTGGGCTTCAGAGGTTACTCTCTTCCCCTCCCCTCCCCTCCCTTTTCCTCCCCTCTCCACCTCTCCTTGCCCCTCCCCTCCCCTCCCCTCCCCTCCCCTCCCCTCCCCTCCCTACTTGTTACTGTAGATTCGCTAGGGTGTAAGTAGATTTACCATCAAACCATCCCAGAGAAAAATGGATATATTATGACAGCATGGCGATGGCCAGATTTAAGATTCTGAAGCCTTTCTCCCCCCTCCCTCCATCCCCATGATCCACTGCCAGGGTACTTTGAATAGATTCATGATCACTAGGATAATACTAGTTTGAGCCAATGACTTGGAGCTCATCATTCCCTCTGTGCCGTGGTCAAGAGGGAGAGGCCATTGGTCCTTTTAGCTGTGGTGTGTTTCTCTAGCAAAGTGCAGTGGCCCAGCTGCTATCACTAGCTGCAGGAGGAGGCTGGCCAAGGGGAGCTCAGCCCTGGGCTCGCCGCCTTCAGGCTCTGCCTTGGAATTGCTTATTGTGCCTTAGACCTTGTGCATTTTGCACATAACCCCATAACTCAGCTGCATCAGCTCCCATTCTTCAGGCTTCTTCACTGCTAACATTTAAAAATATATATTTTATTTTATTTATTTTTTTAGAGAGAGTGATAGAAACACCAATGTGAGAGAGATACATCAATTGGCTGCTTCCTGCACGTCCCCCACTGGGGATCAAGCCCGAAACCCGGCAGCCAGGGCATGTGCCGGGAATCATACTGGGACCTCTCAGTCCATGGGACAGTGCTCAGTCCACTGAGCCATACTGGCTGGGTTCCTTCACTTTTTTTTTTATCCTCACCCGAGGACATTTTTCCATTTTTTGCACAGATAGAGTGGGAGGGAGAGAGAGGAAGAGAGAGAGAGAGAGAGAGAAACATCAATGTGAAAGGGACACATCGAGTGGCTGCCACCCGCACAACCAACCAGGGCTGGGGACAAACTGCAACCGAGATACGTGCCCTTAGCGGGAACCGAACCCGGGTCTCTCCGCACCACAGGCCGATGCTCTAACCGCTGAGCCAAACTGGCCAGGGCTCCTTCACTTTTTAAAAGGTAAAGTTTTACATTTACTGTATGTACTGGTATTTTTATTAGAATTGCTGTTTCTTAATGCTTGGTTGCAAAGTTGCATAGGTTTTGGGTGGTCTACCTCAGCTCATCCTTTCCCATGAGACTTGTTTTTATTATGTCCTTTTATAGAATATGAGGATTTGCCACATTGCCTTATAGCAGTGATTTCAAGATTTTCCACTGGCATGCTGCGAGAATTTTTAAAACATGCAGTTTTGTCAGGGCCACTGACCTCTTTTCCCTTAGATTGTCAAATAAAAAAAAAAAAAATAGAAAACAGCCAACGCAACAATAGCTGTCTGGTGTGAATGAATCAAAATTATACCTTTTTTTGAGGGTCAGATTGGCAAAAAGATACAAAACTTTTTGGAGTGCCACACAATCTTAGTAATTAGTTTGTGTGCGCCATGAGAGGAGAAAGGCTGAAAATCTCTGCCTTATAGCTAAAACATTTGTAATGTTCTACCGATGCTAAGATTGTTTGTTATTCTGTTTTTTATACAAATAACATGTTCATTATGAATAAGTAAGTACCACTGATACCGCTGTAATTTAACTTAGTTATGAATAACAGGAAAGGAGCAAAACATGTGATTTGTTCACCTTTGCCAGGAAGCTGCAGTTCAACACTCCCCAGGTCCATTCCCCACAGATCCCTGGGGGAAGGGACCAGACGGGGCGAATGGACGCATGCCCAGTAAAGTCTAGGTGACTTAGGGAAGGTAGTTGCCTGTCAGTCACACCTGGGAACAGGTTTTTAGCCAGAGTAGGTATGGCCACTGCAAGCTCGGGAAACTTTGAGATATAATCTCCTAAACAAAGGAGTTTGCCCTCCCTTAGTTCATGCTTTCTTGCTCTTGGCTGCTCTTGTGTGTTCAGGGCTCATGGGACTCGTGTTGCAGGAGACATGCTCTTTTGGCTCCCCTGCACTTGCCTCATGGTTCATGGCCATGTGGACCCTATGGAGTGGACTAATGGACTGTAACTAGCCTAATGCTAAACCAGACCCAACTCCTCCACGGGAAAGAAACTTCGGGTGCTGGCTTTGCTTCTAGCTCTACTGAATCCCTAACTGCACATCCTCCAGGACTGGATTAAGGGAAACGGGACTCTAGAAACCGAGGGATGTAATTCCACACAAATAAAGCTTTCTCTACCACATCTCATCCTCCCATGGGGCCTCCAGAAATGCTTGTTCCAGCAGTATCCCCGAACCCCACTTCAGTAGCAACAGAGAAAGACCATCTATGCATTTCTTTAATAACACCATAACCCAGACAAACAAAAAACACTCAAAGGTCTTATCACTGAGATCCTAGAAATGAACTCTGTTGAAGAGACCTGTGGTTCTCAACCATGGATAGGTTGTGGGGTGGGGAAGTGAGATCAGCCCTAGAGGACTTTGGTAGTCTGAGACATTTTGGATTATGACAATTTGGGGTGGGGGAGGGTATGTCCAGGATTGCTGCTCAGTACCCTACAATGTTATGGGGGGGACAACAAAGAATTATTTGGTCCTAAAGGTCAATAGTGCTGAGGTTAAAAAACTGTGATATAGACAAATAGTTTTTTAGGTATTTCCTATGAATATCAGTACATATGCTTTAGTTTTACAAAGAGTGGGATCGGTGATACACATACTAATTTTGTAACCTGCTTGTTAAACTTAACCACATTATGAACATCTGTGTCCATAACCATGCAGTCTCGTCATCCTTTTAACAACGGGCTATACGGTATTTCATCTTACGATCCAGTCATTTATTTCAACACTCCCCAGTTTGGAGATTTAGGTTATTTCTAGTGTTTTGCTGTTGGAAACATGCTAGGTTTTGTTTGGATTTTGCCTTTTTGGAGCCCATTTCCTGTTTCCCACCTGCTATTGGGAAATGCCTTCTGGAGCAGCACCTGCACACCTGGTGCCCTTCCTCGTGGTGGTGCCCCTCCGCAGGGTTCTCTGTCTGCACCACCCCTGCTCAGGGTGGGCACCGATCTACCTCCAAGGTTTCCCACACACTGAACACACTGCAAAGCTTAATGAAGCACTGTTGAAATATTAAATAGATAAATAACCCCAAATATGTTTTTCATGTTTCAGTTTTGGGTATTACTTTTTGCTTCGTTTTACTATTTGTTCCTTTTTAAAAATCTGTCTTTTGATAGATTACATGTGATTTTAACCTCTGGCCCAATTGGCTTTGTTCCCTGCCTGGACGTCCTGCGTTCTTGGTGGCTGGTGTCCTCAGGAGGTCTGGGAGGTGGGGCATGGCTGGGCGGAGGGTGCTTGGCTGTGACTGCTGGGCAGGTCAGTAGCTGTGATGGCGGTGACCCCTTCATCCCTTGCCCCCAAAGCTACCCTGAGATTGGAGGTGAGGTGCGGGTTCAGGGACGAGAGTGTCCCATCAGCAGTTCATGCCTGGCTCCTCTCGGTGGGTCGTGCAGCAGGCAGAGCTGAATGCCTGGAGGTCTGGACCTGCCTCCTGGGGCTGCTTTTGCACAGGGATCTCCAGGGGCTTGCTTGCGTCTGTCTATTTTTGTGTTTTGAGTGGCACTCTGCGAGGAAGTGCACTGTCTACGCACATCCAGCTGCTTTGAATAGTTTGTCTCAGGGCTTCAAGGTAGGGACTTGTGTGGGCCAGCCCAGTGTTTCGGGCCGCCTCTGAACAGCAGGAAGTGAGCTGAAGGAAGTGACAGAAATCACTGAGCGTGCCAGGTGCTTAGTCTCAGCCACTTCCCAAGCCCTGCAGGCCGGGGCTGTACTTAGAGCCACCTAGGTTCCTGGTCCTGTCCCCGCGCTATCCCTCGTCTCCTCTTCTGGTCAGTGCTGACCTGCACAGGGTTGATTTGTTACTCTGACATCTCTTTGGTGGTCCATAGGTTCTTGTCTGGCAATTTTAAAAGTCAGTTCTTGTTTTTTCTGGACCACTCCAGTTGTGATCCATTTTGAGCAGTTAGACAATGTTCTGAAAGAGAGGTGAGTGGCAGATAAGAGTCCAGGTGATGGTGGGTGACATAAGAAGCTGTGTGGGAAAGAAGTTAAACTGTGAGGATTTAAAATGAAGTGAGTGGAAAGAATTGTAGATTATTGGGTGCATCTCTAGAAGGTTGAGTTTTGTCTTGTATTTCTTACAAGTGGAAGGCTGAGATTTTTAAAACCATCAGCTTAGTGTATGACTTCACCCACGTACTAGAAACATTCTTTAGTTTTTACCTGGCCAGGTAAGCTTCTCTGTGATGAATTCCCGTTGTCTGAGCTTTGTCACAGGAGAAATTTCACCCCAGAATTTCAAAATGAGCACTGTGGAAGGCCCCTACCCAGTGGTGTGCTCACTCCTCATTTGTACTGCTGTGGATGTGGACGATCTTCAGCCAGTGGTGAACGGTAAGTTAGGCAGGTGCTGACCAGATGCTCACAGGGCCTGCTCTGTGTTCCCTGAGCCCAGGTGTCTGCTGTGACGACCATCTTGCTTCAGGAGCATCTGGGGAGCAACCATTTATTCTTATGCTTCATCTCGTGTGCCCTGACCTGTGCTGGGCCTGGAGCACAGTAGGTCATGGCTCCTGTGGCTAGCAGCAATATGGCCTGTCTCTTTCACCTTGGAATGATGTGGGGACAAGCACTGATACCCACTTGCAGGGTGAGAAGCTAAGGACCAGAGAGATAAGTCGTTTGCGCAGTGACTCTGACGTCTCAGTCTGCGGAACTGTCCTGCATTACTGACCCCTGTGCTCCACACAGATAACCCGGCTTGTCCTTTGAGCTGCAGGATATGCATTTCTGTGTGCTTTGAGGATTCTTGAAACCAAAGTTTCCGGGGTTCGGTTAGCTTCCAGTGGCTGCCACCCTAATGATTTGTAGAAGATGGGTTATGTTGGGAGAGAAGGTTTTTTGTTGGTCTCTAAAAGCTTCTGTCTGAGTGGCTCCTCCCTCTTCCTCTTTTTATAAAGCATCCCCCTTATTTTCTCACACTCAGCTAGCTCTTTAGGGTTAAGGAATCCGTTCCAGGACATTTGAGAGGCGGATTAGTCGCAGTTGTGTCTGCCATGAAATGCATGGCAGCCCGTGGAGCCTGGAGCCTGCCTGGTGTGGGGCTGCCACAGGAGGGCCTGGGTGTTTTCTGTGATGAGAATGCAGGTGTGGAGACCAAGTTCTGGCACCGGAGACTTCTCAGTGTTACCAGCAGACTCTGTCTGCAGCATGGCTTCAGGCTGACCCGTTTCCTATAGTTAGTAAGGCTAAACTATACATTTCTGTAGTGCAATAAACTATACCTGCTCTGTGTGTGTGTGTGCGTGTGTGTGTGTATGTAGATAGATAGATAGATAGATAGATAGATAGATACAATAAATATTAACAGACATGCTGTGTGTGTCTCTGTCTCTGACTTGAGTATTTTAGCATATTTTTATGTCAAAGCATTTAACATTTTAAAAATCATTAAATATTCAGGCATTCAAAAAGTAATATAATGGCCTGGTCCGAGTGGCTCAGTTGGTTGAGTGTCATCCTGTGCACCAAAAGGTAGCTGGTTCAATTTCTGCTCAGGGCACATGCCTGGGTTTTGGGTTTAATCCCTGGTCGGGGTCCATAAGGAAAGCAACCAATCGGTGTTTCTCTGTCACATCAGTGTTTTTCTCTCTCTTCCTTCCCCTCTCTAAGCATGTCCTTGGGTGAGGATTAAAAAAAAAAAAAAAGGTAATATACTGAACAACCGTGTACACTTCCCAGCCTAAGACGAGCATTATGGATGTGCTTGGAATCCTTTGTCTTCCCTTTCCTACCATCCTGCCCTTCCTCCCCAGAGGTCACCCCCATGCCGAGTTTGGTGGTTATCACTTGTTTGCATGTTTTTGATACTTTCTCTACTTATAGATGTAGGTACAAACAATATATAGCATTATTTAGCCAGTTTAAAAATATTGACTAAATGGTTCAACTTGCTTTTTTTCACCCAGCATTATGTTTCTGAGATTTATCCATGTTGCCACATCTATCTGTAGTTAATTGGTTCAAGGTTTAAAACATCTGAGTCCTGATTCCTAGATGAAATCAGAATTCCTGGGGCGTGGGGAGTGGGATGTGAACCCCATAACGTTTTGTAAGTGTAGCCCAAGTGGAGGACCACGACGCTCAATTGTTAGTTTTTCTGGCTTGTGTGTAGTGTCCGCTGTTGATATGTGCTTTCCCAGGCTCAACCACTCTAAACTGCCACTGTGAACACTCTTCCTTGTCTTCTTGGGCACACAGGCACCCTTCTCTGGAGTGTGTTTCTGAGGGTAGAATTGCCAGGCGAGCACATCTTCAGCCTGACGAGATGCCGTCAGATGTCTCTCCTAAGCTTCACTTTTCAGCTGTCGGCAGCAGTGGTGACTTAGGAGGGGTCTCCTTTCTTGTCTCACTGTAGCCAAGCTGATGGCAAGGTGTAGGCCTCACGGGTGAGATAAGACATTCTGATAGACACCTCAGCCTCAACACATCCCAAACTGAACTACTGGTCCCCACCCTGCAACTGCAGACAGAGCCTGTTCATGGCCTTCCCTGTAGGATGGCAGCTCCTCCTCCTGCTGTTCAGGGGTCACTGTTGGCTCCTCTGTCTCCCAGCCATCCATCCAGTTGGTTTGTTGGGAGACCCTGTTGCTCTCAGGACACGTTAGAGTGCACCTCCCCTTTTATCTCCTGATGGGATCCCTGAGCTCCCTCCCAAAGGGTTTTTTAACTTCTGTCCTAACTACACTCAGTTTTTGATGAGGCAAGCAGAATGGATGCTTTTATTCATTTATTTATTTATTTATTTATTTTCCTCATCTGAGGATGTTTTTCCATTGATTTTTTTTTTAGATAGAATGAAAGGGAGGGAGGGAGGGAGAGAGAGAGAAACATAGATGTGAGAGAGAGAGAAACATAGATGTGAGAGAGAGAGAGACATCAATTGGTTGCCTCCTGAACACACCCCGATTAGGGCTAGGGATCGAACCTACAACCTAGGTATGTGCCATTAACCAGGAATGGAACCTGAGACCCTGTGGGGGCTCAGGCTGATGCTCTAACCACTGCACAACAATGGCCAGGGCGAGAATGGATGTTTTTATTTATTTATTTATTTATCCTCATCCGAGGACATTTTTCCATTTTTTGTTCAGGTAGAGTGGGAGGGAGAGAGAGGAATAGAGAGAGAGAGAGAGAGAAACATCGATGTGAAAGGAACACATCGAGTGGCTGCCAACCGCACAACCGACCAGGGCCGGGGACAAACTGCAACCGAGGTACATGCCCTTAGCGGGAACCGAACCCGGGTCTCTCCGGACCGCAGGCTGACGCTCTAACCACTGAGCCAAACAGGCCACGGCGAGAATGGATGTTTTTAAACCGAAGTCAAACGTCAGCTGCTCAAAAGCACCGTAGGCCTGTCCTGGCTGGTTTGGCTCAGCAGTTAGAGCGTCGATCCGCTGTTTAGAGAGACCTGGGTTCGGTTCCTGCTAAGGGCATGTACCTCGGTTGCAGTTTGTCCCTGGTCCTGGTTGGGTTGTGCGGGAGACAGCCACTTGATGTGTTCCTTTCACATCGATGATTCTCTCTCCCTCCCTCCCTCCCACTCTATCAGAACAAAAATGGAAAAATGTCCTCAGATGAGGATAAAAAAACAACAAAACAAAAGCGTTGTAGGCCTATTACTTCTCCAGGCTTGCTTCTGCTTCAGGCCCTTGCCCACCTCTTCCTCCTGTGTCCTCCCAGACTTTCCCAGTGAGGCCTACCTTGGCCTTGACCTCCTTTTTCTGATCTTTTTTCTGTAGACTTTTATCACCAGCTACTACTGTCCATACTGTATAATTGACTTCTTTATTATATTATTTATTTCCTGTCTGCATTTAAGGAGGGATCTTGTCTGTTTGTTTAAATGAATTTATTTCTGAGAAGAAAGGAAGGATTTGGAACCTGAGGCCTCCCAGCTGGGGGTGGGGGAGTCAGCATGAGGACATGTCTAGGTGTGTGAGCAGGATCCCCGATGGGTCTGTGTGGTGGGCAGTGGGATCTGTGGGCCTGGAGCTGGGGAGGCAACTTGTCTTGGTGGCATTTCTGGTTGCTTCCAGAGTACACCTGCTGTGAAGGGGGCGCTAGGGCTCCCCCACCAAGGAAGTGCAGTGCTGTGTGAGGCAGGACCTGGGTTCATGGCTGGCGTGGAGCATAGCTTCACTGATTTCTCAGTTACTGTCTTGTGTAGAAATGAGTCCTGCCATTTCCGGGGCTCTGTCCTGCACAGGCCACGTGTCACAGCTGGTAGCAGCACCATGACCCTTTTGTGTACTCGGACTCAGGCATATGGAGAGGGTTTGGTTTTCTATGAGAATGTGTGCCAAAGGTGTGTCGCATAATATTTCCTTGGCAAGTCAGAAGTTTCATGAGCTTGCACTGCCTACCATGGGGACTTGAATAAGATAAGATTGCACTTTAGTTTGTGCTGAGAACACAGATGCCCTTGTCCTTAAGAAATATAGCATTGTTCTGGTGTTACTTCCAGTTTTCCCAATTTAAACGTGTTAGATGTTTAAAAATGTTGATTGTGATTCCTCGTTTCTGGTGTATGGGATGACTCTTCAACTGGGCCACCTAACCAGGGCGTGGCTACAGTGTAGATTTACACAGAATTGGAACACTGCAGGGCTTCTTTGTGTCCTTTCCCAGTTTCCCCAGGGCCAACGTATTGCAAAGCTCCAGTGCAACCTCACAACCAGGATGTTGACATGGACACAGTCAAGATCCAGACCGTCTCCACCTCCCTCGAGATCCTCTGGTTTCCTTTTATGGCCACACTCCCCTAGCCCCTGGCAACCACTAATTTGTCATTTCTGTAATTTTGTCACCTCAAGAGTGTTCATGGGATCCACAGTATGTAACCTCGAGGGATCCGCACTTTGCCCTCAGCGTAACTTTCCGGAGGCCCTCCAGGTTGTTGCGTGTGACGGGTCATCTTTTTATACTGAGTAGTATTCCACGGATTGGGCATGCCACAGTGTGTTGAATCATTTGCCACTGAAGGACACCTAGGTTGTTTCCAGTTTTGGGTGATTATGAATAAAGCTGCTATAAACATGTGTGGGGCAGATTTTTGTGTGAACGTAAAACTGGGTCATTTCTTAGTGGCATGTTTTTAAAGAAATTGCCAAACTGTTTTTAGAGTGGTCGTACCATTTCACATCCTTGCAGACAGTGTGAGCCAGTTTCTCCACATCCTGTGTAGCATTTGGTGGTGTTTTTATTTTAAACATCTAGTAGGTGTATAATAATGTCGCATTGTGGCTTTAATCAGCGTTTCCTTAATGTCTAATGATGTTGAATATTTTTTCTTGTGCTTATTTGCCTCAGTATATCCTCTGACACCGCAGGGGTGTGACCTACTGTGGACACTGCCTGATGTGGTGCTGGGGCCCCAGTGTGTTCTGTGGTGTTCGACTGGAGTAGGGTGGTGATTGGCTGCTGTTCTATTGATTTCTGTCTTGCTTGCCTGCCCCTTCCCTGGTCCTGTGGCTAGAGAGAGCAGGCTTTGGAGGGTTTTAGTTTTTTTCTGTGTCCATTGAGGTTTCTGGCTGCAGCACCTTCAGCTCCACATTCGGGATGTCTGGGGTAAACAGAACCCAGGGGGCTGAGCACTGGGTATTTCTCTGCTCCAAGGTCCCTAGTCTGTGTGCCTTCTCTGCATCGTCCAGTCTGTGCATATTTGTTTTGGATCTAATGTCCAAGGTTTAACCGTCTTCCCAGAAACAGAAGTCTGGTGGTTAATTTTATGATCTTTTGGGTCCATGAAACTGACAAGAGTGTCTAAGCAGCTCCCAGTCCAGGCTACATGTCTGCCTCTGCTCGGTGCAGCCGGCGGACCATCCTGGCTCAGGGCCTCGGTTAGTACTGCTGAGGTGGTTGGTTTGGCCTTGGCTCCAGCACAATAGAGTTTGCAGAATCTGGCCTTCTCTCGTGGAAGGTCTCATTACAGATGAAGGGCACATCCAAATCTGTGATTAGGGTTCTCTGGACAGGAGGACACTGTTGGTGAATCATGGACTGCCCTCATCATCGTCTGTCAGATCTCACCCCTCTGACCTTTGTTTGGAGCTCTTGAGAAACCTGCTCAGAGTGGGAGGGGCCACGGTCAGATGACTCAGTGAGGTGTCCATATCGCCCCTGTGCTGGTCCTCCTAGCCCGAATTCCTGCCGAGGAGAAACGGTTTGTTCTGAGTGAGCCTAGAGCCCGGTGAGTGCCAGTTCCCTCCTGCCTTCAGCCCACAGTCCTGGCATTATTCACGAAGCGGCCTTTTGGGGAATCCAGGTGGGAAGCTGCTGTGGGTGGGTGGCAGTGGGAGTCAGGGCTCAGCCGCCAGGCCCGGAGCCAACCTGCCTGGTGTCCCCTACTTCATTTGGCCCCTACTTCATTCATCAGTTGTGGGACTTTGGGCAAGTTGATCAGTGGGCCTCAGTTTACTCTCTTGTTATCTACTTCATTAGGTTGTAGAGTGGATGAAACAAGCAAATACCTGTAAACACCTAGAAATTTCCTAGGACAACTAAGTGCCCCATCATGGTGGCTGTTCCTGTCACATCAGCTAGTGTATCTGTAATTCAGGAGTCCAACTTCTGGTCCACTAAACTTCACGTCTATTCCTCCAGCACGTCTCCGTCTTCTCCTTGGTTTCTCAAAGACCGCTGCCCATGCCTTAATTCCATTCTCGGCTAATTCTTCCCAAGACATTGGAAGATATTTGCCTGGCTTGGGTGTCCGACTTATTTGGAGTATCTAGGTATTTTATATTTCTTGGAAGTTCATTTTTTGGAAGTAAAAGTTATTATTTCACAAAAACTTTTCAAGCTCCTTTTTTTTGGTCTTTAGCATATATTCTAAACTTAAGACTTTATATTTCTTGAATAGATAATTCATGGACCTGGTACAGAAATCAAAATGAGTAAAAGGTATAAAGTAAAAGTTTCCCAGCCCCTCAGAGGTCCTGCCTCAGAGGTGACTAGTAGTACTTTCCCTCCACCCTTACTGTTCCTGCAGTTTGCTTTGAGCATTAACCGTACATCTAGAGGGTGTTCCCTGTAAGTGCATGAAGAATACATAGCATCAGCCTTCTTAGTGGCTGTGTAGTATTCCACTACAGGAATCTCCATAATTTATGCATCAATTGCCTACCGGTCTTTTTTTTAGTCCTCACTCCCAAGGATATGCTTTCATTGATTTGAGAGAAAGAGAGAAAGGGAGAGGGAATGAGGGAGGGAGAGAGAGAGAAGCATCTATGTGAGAGAGAAACATCAATCAGTTGCCTCCCGTACCTGGGTATGTACCGTGACAGGGAATCGAACCCGAGACCCTTCAGTGCACAGGATGACGCTCCAACCAACTGAGCCACCCAACCAGGGCATACTGGTCTTATCTTGATCAGTATTTGAGTCGTTTCCAATCTTTTGTCTTTACAATGAATGTTGCCATGAAAAACCTTGTATATAGTGTATGTCACTTCTCATGAGACATATTTGTAGGATAAATTTATGGAAGCACTGTTGTTGATAAGACAAAGGGGTTTTTTTTGTTTTTGTTTTTAATCCTCACCCAAGGATATTTTTCCATTTATCTTCAGACAGAGTGTCAGGGAGAGAAAGGGAGAGAGAGAGACATATCTACTGGTTGCCTCCCGCACGACCCCAACCAGACCAGGGACAAACCACAACCGAGGTACGTGCCCTTGGCCGGAATCGAACCCGCAACTCATTTGTCCGCGGGCCAACGTTCTACCGCTGAGACAAACCGGCCAGGGCCAAAGGTTTATATTTTGAAGTTTGCTAGATTTCACCCAGTATTCTCCATAGGTGTATTAATTCATACCTCCAATGTAGCATGTTACCAAACTAGTGATCTCTACCTGGAGGGGGGAAAAAAGGTGTCTCATAATTTTAATTTTTATTTATTTTGTGAGTAAGATTAAGCATTTTTTCATGTGTTTGAGATCCATTTCTAATGCTTTAAAAATACATATAGCTCTGCCAGTCCCTCATATTCATTTGGACACAGCTGTCTTCCTTTGCCCTCCGCAGCACTGTAAACTTCGTCATGTTCCTGCTGGAGTTGTGGCGGTTCATTCTCATCGTTCTGTGGCCGGCCATGTGTCACTGTGTTCCATTGTCTGTCCACTTCCCCAGTGCTGGGCCTCTGGGCTGTGAGCAGGGCAGGCCTGGGAAGCACAGTGATGCTGTGTCCTGCTGACTCGTGACTGGAGTTCCTGAGCCGTAGGGTGAAGAGAAGATTAGCTCTGCTGTTTTCCACAGTAGTTGCACCGAACTGCCTGCCCACCGGCAGTGATGAGAGTCACGTTAGCCCGTGTCCTCACCAGCACTGGACATCTGCCTTTCAGTTCAGCCACAGCGAAAGGGGAACGTGCCGGGGTTCTGATTACCACCTCACAGATGACTCTTGAGGTTGAGCACCTTGCCTTGTGCCTTACTGGCCATTTGGGAAATAACTGTTTTGAAATAATGGTTCAAGTCCTTTGTTCATTTTTTGGTTAGTTGGTCTGCTTTTTTCTTACTAATTTTAAAATAAAGTGACATTGAGCCCGGCCAGTGTGGCTCAGTGGATTGAGTGTCGTCCCATGGACTGAGAGGTCCTGGTTCAGTTTATGGTCAGGGCACATGCCCTGGTTGTGGGCTCGATCCCCAGTGGGGGGCGTGCAGGAGGTGGCCAGTCGATGTTCTCTGTCATCTATGTTTCTATCCCTCCCCCTTCCTCTCTCTCAAAAAATCAATAAAGATAAAAAATGTCATTGATTTTTTTTTTATTTATTTATTTTTTTTTACAGAGAGTGGAAGGAAGGGAGAGAGAGAAACATCTATCAGCCGCCTCCTGCACGTCCCCTATGGTGAATCGAGCCTGCAACCCGGGCATGTGCCCTGATTGGGAATTGAACCGGGACCTCTCAGTCCATGGGACGACTCTCAATCCACTGAACCACACCGGCCAGACTTTCTCACTGATTTTTAAGTTCTTTTACCATCAGCAAGAGCAGGAATCTAAGTCTGCGCAGTGCTCTTGTAGCCTGCCGAGAGCTGTGTGAGAGAGGGTTTCCCACTTCTCCGTCCCCCGTCCCTGTCTTGTCCTTCCAGCGTCAAGGTCTGCGGGTGCTTTCCCTCGCGTGTGTGTGTGTGCATGTGGCCGCCTTGCTCTGCGGTGCTGCTCTGCTCCTTCCCTCGGTACCAAGTCTGCTAATTCCAGCCATGGCCCCGGGCCCGCCGAGCCTGTGATGTCACTGACTTGTCCTGTCACATTCGTGGTATTACCCTGCTTTGAATTTGCATTTAAATTTTAAGTTGATTTATGATGTGAGCCGTTTACTTTACAACTTTGCTTGAAAAATATAGACCAAAAATATCTTTTGGTCTCGGAAACTTTCTCTGTGTGAAGGCTCGATTTTAGGGACAGTCCTAGGTTTTTTGCACCATCTTTGGTTTCTAGGAGTTATGGTGTTGGCTGCAGTCCAAACAAAGGGAAGACAGTCTTACTATTCCTTAGAGGTCTCCTCTGAATCCTGCCTTCTCTTTGCTTTAGTGAATGTGGTGAGCGGCCAGAAGGAAATAGCCTGAAGGTCTCCTAGTACTTGCTTCTCTCTGGGCCCTGTCTTGGCTGCTTTGTCTCCAAAATCAAGAAATGGAATAGGAAGCCTGGCCTAAGACATCTCTTAGAAAGCCTCCGCTGTCCTTCCCTCCCCAGGAGGCCTCTCCAGTCTCACCCATCACACCCTTAGCCCCAAGGTGTCCGGGACCGCCACTCGGTGTTCAGGGGGCTTCCCCTGGGTGGAAAGCTCTTGGGGAGCTTGCAGGTGAGGAGAAGAATTCCAAAGAGATGGAATTATGCCTGGTCTGTGGGTGGCTAAGACACTTGGATTCTGTCTCAGGTGGCAGAGCGTGGATGGAGAGAGGCAGAGACTGATTTTTATTTGGTGGGTGGGAGTCTTCTGTGACTCTCCCGTGATCCGAGAGGTGGACTCCTGGCACCAGAACGGTCTCAGAAGGAGTAGCACTGAGAGACAGCGGGAGGGCTTCCATGTGAGCCGCTGTTCTCAGCACTTCCAGGGCCCTGCCCTAACCCTCACGAAGCCTAGGATGTGGCACCCCCACGGGTAGCCTCGTTTGCAGGTGAGCCAGTGGGGCGCAGGGAGGGGAGGCAGCTGTCCCAGAGCTGCACACCCAGGGCGTGGCCTGGGCACTGTGCGAGCCTGTGCTTGCTTCTGTCCACATTTGCTTCCTTCAGTTGCACAACAACCCCGCCAGGTAGCTTTTACCCTCCCTCTTTTCCAAAAGAGAAATGAAGACAGTCTACCCAGTGTTCCCTCCGGTCGGTCTGAGGCACAGCGTTTCCTAAAAAGCTGAAAACCAGGTTCTCAGACATTTGTCTGTTAGGTCAGTGTTTACTGCCTGTAAATAACTGCACTGATTGAGGAAATGACATCATTTATCATTTGTTCCATTAGCTCACCATCTTTAACCATAACAGTTTTGTCTCCAACTTGCTGCCCGTGGAGCCTGGAGCCCAGGAAGCTGTTCCAGTAACCCCCTCCTTCCTTCGGCACGTGGAGGATGGAGGCCCGGAGCTCCATCTGCGCAGCGGCACCGCGGAGCTCCGGGATCATGTGCACACTTCTCCACAGGTCGACACGGGAGTGGTAGAAACAAGACCTAAAATAGAACAGGACATGAAAAATCTCGTTGTTCTCTTCTGTAAATATCTTACTGCATAACTGCTAAGATAATCCCCACGTTATGCAAAATAAACTATAGTATCTTTTTGAAACTGTACTTATTATGCTGATAAAAATGTTCAAATATTAAAACACCCTGGAGTGAATATAAGACATGTTTGCTGAGATTTTACAGTTATTGATGAAAAGTCCATAAGCACCCAAGGCCATTGTCCATTGCCCAGCTCTTCCATGGCCTTTTGGACCACCCTCCAGAGCACCCATCAGCCCATTCACACGACCCACTTTGTCCTCCCGGTGCATGTCAGTGTGTGAAATGTCTGCTTCACCAGTCTCCCCAGTGTGAGCTCTGTGTGAGTGGGCACCTTGGCCCGCCATGGTCTTTGAGCAGACACTCAGCAGGTGTTCTGTGGGCGGATGGCACCTTCAGTGCTGGGATATGGGCTGTTTGCAGCACTCCCGAAGTTTCAGAGAAAGTGGCTCCCACCTCCCACCTCTCTCTGGAGGGCACTCACTTCTCCAGTCTTTCATTTTCTCTTCCAGCCTCCTCACCTTCCACTAGCTTTGTCTCTTTCTACACCCAGCCTGGCCCCCTAGGCGTAGTTATCCCAGTTTCCCTGGTTACGTGAAGGAATGAACAGCGCCTTGCATTTGTGACCCAGTTCTAATTATCCCTTCTGTGAATAAGCTTTGTAGGTAGTTTATGGAAATCACAGAAGAGACAAACTATAAAACACTGTTTTTATATTTTCTGATCACCTGATTTAAATTGAGTGTTCCTAAATTGAGTCTCCCTAATGTAAATTAAAGCTCTAATATGGGCAGCTGTCCAGAAGTTAAATGACATAGCTTTATTGATGGATCCCTGGGGAAGCTGCCATTTCCTAACCCTGCAGGTGGGAACGCACAGTGGCACAACCCCTGCGGAGGGGAATTTGGTAATAGCTAGCAGAATTACATATGCATCTATTCTGTCAGGGCCGCTCTAGGAATTTATCCCCCAAACACACTGGTGAATATGGAAAGATCTGTGTAAAGGCATTGTGTCACCATTTGACATTCCAAAGGCTTTTCAACAATGCATTATACCCATTAATAAGGAATGGGTTGAATAGACTCGGTGCTTCCATACCCAGGAGCACGGTGCAGCTGCAAGAAAGAGTAAGGAAACGAAACGCCGGCTGTTGCTAAGGAGCGATGGCCGGGACGGTCAGTCAGAGGGAAAAGCAGAGGTGGAGAAGCGCCTGTGGTGTGCTACTGTTTTAAAAGGGGGATTGCGAATATGTACCTATATTAGCAAATATCTTCAAAAAGTGGAAGGATAAGTTGCAGTTTTGTTTACTTTTAGGGCTCCCCTTGGGGTAGAGAGGGAATCAGGATGGAGGGGACAGATACAGAGCTAGACTTGTGAATGCACCTTTTTTTGTAGATTTGACTTTGGAACCGTGTAGATATTTTACATCATCGTAAAACAAATTTAAGGAAAAGGCTATATATAACTTTTAAAATGTTGATAGACATGGTCAGTTTTTCTCTCAAATGTTTATATCCTGTTGACCTCCTGGCGGTACTTGAGGAGACTCTCCCATATCTGCCTACACTAGATTATTATCTTTTTAAACTTTGTCAATCTGTTAGGTGAAAAATAATTTATTTTCATTTGCATTCCCTGATGACTAAGTGGTTAAGCATCTTTTTATTTGTTTATTAGTCATTTTGTATTTCTTCTGTGAAATCTAAATTTATAGCCTTTTAGGAAGATTTCTTCTATTGATTTATAAAAATGTTTTATATCAGATAATTTTTTTTGTTGATTATTATAAGGTTCATGACTTCATTTTCAGTTAAATTACGCAGGCCCTGCATACAGTAGCTGATTATTTTTCTGTTGTCATATATTAAAAGGTTTTGTACGAGACCATTTATATAGGGTGCGTGTGAAATGCCCACCGTATTCCTGGAGTAAGTTGGGCCAGACTTTCCCTAGACCATGTCAGTGCTGGACATCAGTTTGTGAGCACTTTGGAGCAATAACAGCTGTTTTCTATTTCTTTAAAAAATTTTCCCCGGGCTTATCACTGTGTCTGAGTAGTTAGTTCATAGATGTCCACTTAAATTGAATTTTGGTGAATGTATAAACTAAATTTGATTGTCTTTTTAGTTTGAGAATGTTCTTGGTTTTTAGTAATTTATGGTAACCATCTTTATGTTCTGTCCAATGGAATATCTGAATTGAACAGTTATTTTTCAATAAAATATATATAGCAAAAGTAGGTTTTTAAAATGTTTGTATAGCATCTGTACCTTGTTCATGGATTTGTTGAATATGTTCCTTTTTCTAGGTTATCACTCCATGTAGGAAACTTATCTTATGTGCTGATAACAGAAAAGAAATGGAAGATTGGATCGCAGCACTGAAGACTGTCCAGAATAGGGAGCATTTTGAGGTAGAGAAAAACCGTCTTCTTGTTGCACTTTCTTAAATATTCTGCCATGTGAGTGTGTTGTGTGTGGGCTGTACAGTTCTGGACTCACTTTCTCAGCACGGTTCTTGTAAACTGTGGTCGCCCTTTGGACCATGACCCTGTCTTTATAAACCTTCATTCTCCCCTCCCTGAATGCTTTGTTGAATCCTGTCTAAGTTACCACATTTGAGAATGTCAGAGGGTCACCTCTTTGCTGTCTTTATTTCCTTCTTGTAGCCAACCCAGTACAGCATGGACCACTTCTCAGGGATGCACAACTGGTACGCCTGCTCCCACGCGAGGCCGACCTACTGCAACGTGTGCCGCGAGGCGCTGTCTGGGGTCACGTCTCACGGACTGTCCTGTGAAGGTGTGACAGCCTGTTCTTCTGCTAGGAAAGGTGGCCTGACCCTAGCGGTCCAAATGCAGTCACCCCACATCAGTCGGGAGTGAAGCCATTGCTGTGACCCTGTGCTTTTTATAGTAATGAGCAAAGGGAGGAAGGGAGGTGGCGGTGGGTAACACAAGAGGGATGCAGAGGGCCCAGAGGGAAAGGCTGAGACTGTCGGTCATCCCTGTGTAGTGACAGCTTTGTGGGGTGAGTTGGGATGCAGATAAACGGGTTGAAAGTCTTCTTCCAGACCTAGAGGGCAGGGTTCCGGTGTTTGGGCAGGAGCAGAGAAAGGCCAACTTTGCCCTTGGGCCACACCACACCAGTCACCTTTCTTATGTGGCCTGTGAGGTTAAGAATGGTTTTACATTTTTAAACAGCTGGAAAAAAACAAAAGAAGACAACTATTTGTGACACAGAAATTATGTGAAATTGACATTTCAGTGTCCATGCATGAGGTGTGGCCCGTGGTGGCCCTCAGGCTGAGCAGTTGGGGCAGAGACTGAGCTGGTTACTCTCTGACCCTTTCCAGAAGGTCTGCCGACTCCTGGCTATCCTTGGTGTCTAGTCTCCCCAAGATCCAGACGCGTGTCCCAGAAGTTAGTTCACAACACGGGGAGTGCTGTGTGTTCGTCCCAGCTGGCCCAGAAGGCCCTGGCAGCTCCCTCGGACTGTGTTCGCAGCTTAGGAAGCCGCTGGCACGAACGAGGCTCGAAGGTCCTGTGTTCATTCTCTCACAGTGTGCAAGTTCAAAGCCCACAAACGGTGTGCGGTGCGTGCAACCAATAACTGCAAGTGGACCACGCTGGCCTCCATCGGGAAGGACATCATTGAAGACGAGGATGGGGTACGCACAGGGCACCGGCCGACCGTTGTGGCCACCTCTCCAGGAGGGCTGGCCCGCCTCCTCAGCGTTCTTCCTCTTGGTTTTCAGTTGCTCTTGCTGCGCACTTGGTGGCTCTGTAGGGGCCTCTGTGCCTCCGAGCTCTGTCCCGTCCCTGTAATCCTGGGCAGGATCATGGGTGGGACAGCTCTGTCCCCCTTCTGCCTGTGTTGAGGAGTGTCTTGGTTGAGGTCATTTTGGAGCATCTTTGCCCAAGGTGTTCTGTGCCCCGTGCGTGGGGCGCTGCGACATGCCCTAGTGCGTGTCTCTGCTTGGTCTGCAGATCGCCATGCCTCACCAGTGGCTGGAAGGAAACCTGCCCGTGAGTGCCAAGTGCACGGTGTGTGACAAGACCTGTGGCAGCGTGCTGCGCCTGCAGGACTGGCGCTGCCTGTGGTGCAAGGCCATGGTGAGTGGGTGCAGCTTTCTCCCAGTGGGACAGCAGGTCACCCACTCCTCCCGCAGCCGCAGGCTCTGTGGGAAGGGCTGTGACCCCTTGTGATGCATGATTCTTGTTCCAGGTACACACAGCGTGTAAGGAGTCCTTAGTGACCAAGTGCCCACTGGGCCTGTGCAAAGTGTCGGTCATCCCTCCCACAGCTCTCAATAGCATCGATTCTGATGGTGGGTGCCGCATGCTCCCCCGCCTGCCCTTTCCTTGTGCTCTCCCCCGGCATTCTCCTTCCCCCTCTAGATGGGCTCGACTGGCGATGTGTGCTGTGGTAGGGAAAAGGTCAGGCCCAGCCACCAGAGGAGAGGACTTATGTACAGATGTGGTAAATGTCCTGATGGCCACAGGGCAGGCTTAGGACTTGAGGCTGATACCTTAGTTAAAGGCGATGGGTCCAGTCGGCTGAGTAGAAACCGAGTCGAAGACACTTGTCTGTCTCTGACGTGGGCCGTCGGGGTCCTGTTCTCCATCAGCTGGTCTCCGCCTAGTGGTGGGGTTGAGTAGACGTGGTTCCATGCTGCTGGCACTGTCCAGGGGTGTTTGATGATGCACATTAGTAAGTGTTGCTGGAAAGGTGGGACATGGGGCCCGTGTCTCGGAGGAAATCAGCTCTTCGGTTTTAGAGTGAGAGCCTAGGACCGAGCAGTGAGGTACTCGGTCTTTCTGAGTCTAGAGTCCTTGTAAATGTGAAGTCAGACTGCATGGGCACTCGCTGTCTTCTGTGGGGAACAGCGACTGGAAATGTGCATGTTCCCGCTTGCTGGTTCTGTGTGCGTCACAGGGCCCTTGGGTGGTTACTCCCTACACGATTAGGCGTGCCTGTCTTTCATGGCTTTCTGTCTTCCTCTGTCCTTTTCCGTTCTCAATCCAGGCTTCTGGAAGGCCACCTGTCCTCCGTCCTGCACAAGCCCCTTGTTGGTCTTCGTCAATTCAAAAAGTGGGGACAACCAGGGCGTGAAGTTCCTCAGAAGATTTAAACAGCTGCTGAACCCTGCCCAGGTCTTCGACCTCATGAATGGAGGGCCACACCTCGGGTAAGCTTGTAAAATCGATCTTTCTTGGAGCTCAAAAACATTTTGAAGATAATGCATATTTATTTTTAAAAGATTCAAAGATACATTTTTAAATAGGAAATAAAGGTTGTTTTTCTTCAGCCTTTATTTTTCCACTTGCAGAGGTACCTACTCAGTAGAGTTGGCTGTCCTTCCAACTTTCACATGTGCGTTCAGGTGACACACGCTTCGGAAGCAGAGGTGGTGCTGTGTTACCTGGGGCATGCAGCAGGCTCCTCGGGGTGTCAGCACGCAGCAGCGTGGCCCTGTCCTGGTATCAGTGGTTGCAGGCCTGCCCGTTGTTTTCAGTGGCTGCATAGTACTGGGGAGGCTTTCCTCCAGGGAGGCCAGAAAAGAGTTTTTGTGTCGGAGGCTCCAGAGGTCGCTTGCCTTGCGGGTGCAGTGATACGTAGACGTGTGCGCACCCGAGTATCAGCTGTACATCTGACACTTGGCTGGAGAGTTGAGGTGTGTTCTTTCCAGTGTTGTTTGTAGGAACCATTTGCTTCTATACATTTTGCGGTTTGAACTAACTCCTTTTTCATTCGGAAGCAGCAGCAGTTCAAGGTCGGAGCTGTAAGAGCCTCCTAGCTGGTGAGGGGGTCGTTCAGGGTATTTGCGTGGGAATTGCTTGTGGGACCTGTTCTCTGGTGTATGTTTTCCTGGGAGGGTGTGTTTGGAGCAGGGGCTGCTTCTCGGGGCAGCCCTGGGCCTGGCGTGCTGGTGTTCCCACGGCGGCAGCAGGAGCTGCTGGAGGACACCCCAGTGGCGCCTTCGGCTGGCTCCCTCCAGGCAGCTCTCCGAGGGCGGCAGATGGATTCGGGACTGAACGACATGGGGGCACATTCACTGCCGCGTCAGGAAGGAATCATGTTAGTGACCAGCGGGGCTCGTGCCCGGCCCGGGCGGCTCAGGCGGCTGGAGCATCGTCCCGTACACCAAAAAGGTTGTGGGCTCGATTCCCAGTCAGGGCACATACCTAGGTTTCAAGTTTGATCCCTGGTCAGGGTGTGTACGGGAGGCAACTGATCGATGTTTCTCTCTCTCTCTCTCTCTCTCTCTCTCTAAAACCAGTAAACATTTCCTCAGGTGAGGAATTTTTATAAAGGGGACCAGTGAAGGGATCAGGCAGCCTTGTCACGATGTGCCAGACCTTTCACTGAGCAGGGCTCCATGGGTGTTGGCCGGTCGCTGTGAAACGGCTTTGGGCAGGGAACTTGAGAGGCACCAGGTTTCCCTGGCTGCGCATGGACCCTGTGGTGGTGCTGTGTAGGAGACAGGAGGCTGAGGGCCCGTGGGAGGAGGGATGTGGAGGAGACAGGAGGCTGAGGGCCCGTGGGAGGAGGGATGTGGAGGAGACAGGAGGCTGAGGTCCCGTGGGGGGGTGGGGATGCGGAGGAGACAGGAGGCTAAGGGAGCCCACACACGGGTGCAGGGGCTGTCAGTCAGTCACCCCTCGTCTCTGGGGAGCAGCCTTGACCTCACACTTTACAACCAAACTTAGACCCCTGACTTCATTTTCTTGATTCCCGGCCTTGATGGGTCATCTGTCCTTCAGGGAGCAGGAGGCTGAGAGAGGTCGTGTTCTCAGGACACCCTGAAAATTGGTTACCCTTGCCGCTTCAGAACCTCATGTCTGTGTAGTCCAAGTCCTGTGCCGTCCCTCGTTCCCTGTCTTCCTAGGACTTCCTCTGGCTCAGATTCTGCTATTTAAGGCCCAGTAAGGCGGGGCCCTGCCTGCAGGGGGATAGTCAAGGCCATGAGACAGGGTGTGTCACAGGGGAGTGTTAACAGGGAGATGTGCAGATTCTTCGGGAACCCAGAAAAGGGGCTTATAAATCAACTTAGGGTCTCTCAGTCTCTCCCCAAACCAGCATTTGAGGACAGTTGGTGGTGTCATGGCAGGGAGGGAGGTTTGGAGCCTGCTAGGCAGAGGGTGCCATGTGTGCCACGAGATGAGAAGACAGTGGGGTGGCAGGGGAGCAGCAGCCGCTGGCCAGGGAGGACAGGTGCTGGCTGAGAAGTTTGAACCTTTCCTGGAAATAGGTGGCGACTTCTTAAAGCGAGACGCTCGGCGAGACTTGCTTTGGGAAGATCAGTGGTAGAGGCGGTGCAGGTGTACATGGGACGTGAGGTGGGGGAAGGCTCTGGTAGCAATGAAGAGAGAGGTGATGGCTGCTGGGACAGCGTGGTCTGGCCCAGTGACTGCTTTGATGCTGGCTCTACCATTTTCCAAGGAAGGGAACCTAGGACACCTGAGTGGCTCGTTTGGAAGACAGTGCAGTGCAAGTGTTGTCCTTCAGGAAAGCCTGGAGGTCACGGTTCAGGGTCATCAGCACCTGTGTGGTCTCTGAAGCCAAAACGTGGATGAGGCCACTCAGGAAGCAGGTGAGGAGTGAGCAGAGGACGCTGTGGGGTGTCTTGAGGGGGACACTGCACGTGAGGGGCTGGGTGACCACAAGGAGGTGGAGTTTGAGAGGAGGAGGGATGAGTCACATCACCTGGGAGGATGCAGTGGCCCAGAGGGAAGGTGAAGTGTGGACAAAATTGTGCTTTATGGGCTGCTGAGCTGCGTGTGTGGGTGCTGGCTGAGTGGGGGGGCAGGCGACTGGGGAGGCTGTGGGTGGGAGCCCTTTGCTCTCAGGTGCCCAGTGGCTCAGCAGGCTGAGCCTGAGCATCTCGGCTCTGCCCCTGAGAGACTTATTCACAGGAAGGGGTGCTGGGTCAGCATGAGGAGTGCAGATGGGGCCCCTTGGGCCAGGATTTACTGGCCGTCATTTGTCATTTAGAATGTACCTAATTTCATTGACATTCTCTTTCTCTGCAGCTTACGCTTATTCCAGAAGTTTGATACATTCCGGATTCTGGTTTGTGGTGGAGACGGCAGTGTTGGCTGGGTCCTCTCTGAAATCGACAGCCTCAACCTTCACAAACAGGTGCCTGAATGTGGAGGAGCCAGCCCCGGGGTGCGTGGGGAGTGATGTCATGGTTAGAGAGAGGCTGGGCTGTCTTGGGTGACACTTAATGTCTCCTTGGCACATTATTTCCAGGCAGGGACCAGCAAATGTCTGGGAGGGAAGAGCAGGGAGCTTGATAGCATCGTGGGGGCCGGGGCCAGGGCTGGGGCTGGGGCTGGGGCTGGGGCTGTGACATGGTAAGAGGAACTTCACAGAAGTAAAGGAGGCCCTGGCCAGTGGCTCAGATGGTTGGAACTTGTCCTGTACATTAAAGATTTCAGGATCGATCCCCTGTCAGGGTGTGTAGGGGAGGCAACTGATCGATGTTTCTCTTGCATTGATGTTTCTCTCTCTCTTTCTTTCCCGTCCCTGCTCTAAAATCAATTTAAAAAATCTGTCCTCAGGTGAGGATTAAAAAAATAAAGAAGTAGAGGAAGCTACAAAAAGAACATTCAGTTCCAGGAAAGATTGGGAGCAGGTCTGGGTGGGGCTGCCATCCTCTGTGCCCCTGCCTGCTCCTTCCTGGGTAGTGATGTATCCTGCTACCAGATGCCTCTTGCTCTCCAGGAAGGGACAGAAGTGGACTTCAACTTCTGGTCACAGGGTCCCTTGGACTTAGTTTTTTTCTGTAGTAAATTAAAAATAAATTTTTCTGCCCTGGCTAGTTTGGCTCAGCGGTTGGAGCGTCGGCCAGCGGTCCAGAGAGACCCAGGTTTGGTTCCCGCGAAGGGCACGTACCTCAGTTGCAGTTTGTCCCCGGTCCTGGTTGGGTCGTGCGGGTGGCAACCACTCAATGTGTCCCTTTCACGTTGATGTTTCTCTCTCCCTTCCACTCTATCTGAACAAAAAATGGAAAAATGTCCTCGAGTGAAGATAAAAAAAAAAAAATTTTCTGATTGTAAAAAACAAGTGATCATTGATTTTCCAGTCCCTGCTTCCCCATCCCCTCACCCCCTCCATGATCACCTGCTGCTGACATTGGTGACCGTCTTTCAGACCTGCTGACATACACATAGTGTGAGCAGTTTGATTTAAGAGGACTTGTTGCCCATGCTGTTCATTCTTGTGCTTTATAAATCAGCATGTTGCGGCACCTCGAGCTCGCTTCTCGCAGTCAGTGACCTGCTGGTGGTTTCCGCTGGGCGGCTCTGCCAGCCCTGGGCCAGCTGGTGGGAACCAGGCAGACACCTGCCTGACTATGTTCTCTTTCAAGAGCGCCCACTTTTAGACTGATCTGTACGGTCGGTGCTGCCACACTGCTTTCCTTCGGCTGTACCAGTTTCATTTCCTGGTGCCACAGAAACGGTTCGTTGTTCGTCTTTTCTGTTTTCGCCCAACTAAGGACACAAGAGTTTTTTTTATTTTTTATTTCTTTAATACTGGTGAAGTCAAACAGCTCAGTTAACCATGAATTTTTAAAATGAGTTACCTGTTGATGTTTATTGCTTAGATTTCTATCGGGGTATTTACTTTAAGAAAATTGATTTCTAAGGATTATTGTCATATTAGGGATATAAGCTCCTTGTAGGTCATATTTTTCCTAGTTTGTCATTTGCTTTCAATATATTTTTTTTTAACTCTTGGACCTGACTCTTATTGTTGGGGGTCCTAGTAGGTGGGGTGGACTGTTTTTAGGCGGTGTTTAGCCCTGGGCACTGGAATGATGTTGGAAGGTGGACAGTGAACTGCTCAGTTGCAGCATGGCCGCTTGCTCAGGAAAGAGAATGCTGCTCCCTAGTGGTGAAGTTAGAGCACTACACTTAGGTCCTGTGTTCAGCTTTGTGCATTGTTGCCATTTGGGAATGCAGGTTTCATCCACTTCTGAGTTCACTAAGCACTGTTTCCTTCAGCCTCGCTGTGGCACTTGATCCTCTTCACACCCCCTCCCCCAGCTTCCCTCACTGTTTCTCATCTTCCTGGCTGCCCCTCCCCACCTCATGCTCAGCATCTTCAGGACTGAGCCCACCACTCAGCCCCACCCACCCCACATTTCTTTCCTTAGAGTCTGAAAATTGTCATCCATCAGATGTCCGAGCCAGAGATTTGACAGTTGTCACGGATTCTTCCCTCATTTCTACTTAGTTGCTGGGCTAGGTCCTGCCACCCTAGAGAGTCCATGCAATCCCCTGTGTGCTGCTGACTCTGGACCTCTGTCTGTCCACCCTCCCGGGGACCTTCCCCACCAGTGGTTCTGCTCATGACGCCCTCCCAACCCCAGTGTTCCTTGGTGGCCCCTTGGCTTTCGGACAAAGCCCAGACTTCATAGCATAGTTTACCAGGGCCCCAGTTTGGCTCCTCCTTCCTCTGCTTCTCTGCCTTTCTTCTCGCTGCCCTCCTCCCGACGGAGCTGACTCGGCAGGTCACCTCTCAGCTGGACTGCCGCCGTCATCTGTGCCTTCAGCTCACTGCATGTGCCTTTCCTTTCAGGCACCAAGGAGCAGTGCCAAGTCCTCACCCTCCAGTTTGCTGTCCCCAGCAGGGTGACACGGCCTCCCTGTGCGGGGCAGGTGACTGTGGGCTGTGCAGTTCTTAGGGAGGACCAGTGCCCTCCCCGTGCACTGTGTGTTGGAGTTGGAGACAGAGAGGTCTTGGGAAGCCAGTGTCTGGGAGCTTCCTGAGCACTGACCTTGCGTAGTGGGAGCTCGGGTGGGAAATCCAAGGGAGAGGCCGAGGCTTGAGCAATGCAGGGGGTTTCTCTGGGGGGTGGCAGGTGGAAGGTGTTGGCTGAGCCCTGGGGTGTGCTTGAGTTTGGTGACCGGACTGGATGTCCTGCTCCCTGTTCTGATAGGACTTAGCAGCCGTTGTGGATGTTTTTGGATGAGTGAGATGATACTAATGATATCTTTGGAAGATGAACTTGGCCCAGGGAGTCAGACGTGGTGGATGGAGAGACAGGCGGTGGAGGTCACAGAGTCATTTTCCAGGGGTTCAGATACTCACAGTCAGGGTCAGGACTTGGCCCTAGCTGTGAAAATGGGAGGGAAGGGGATTTGGGAAACGTAGATCAGAGAGATCCCAGAGGATTGTCAAAATGTAACAACACATGAGAAGCGGCTGTGAGAGGAGGAGGACTTGTCTGTGGGAGTAGAAAGGCTGTCTGTCCCACCCGTGGCTCTGCCTGGAGTGGAAGCGCCACCCTGTTTGGAGCATGTCTCTTACACCGAGCTCCGCTGCCGCTGTCAGTCAAGAGGCGGGCTGAGCCGTGCTTCCCCTCTGTGTTCCGCCAGTGTCAGCTGGGAGTGCTGCCCCTCGGCACAGGCAATGACCTGGCTCGCGTATTAGGCTGGGGCTCGGCCTGTGACGATGACGCCCAGCTCCCGCAGATCCTGGAGAAGCTGGAAAGAGCCAGCACCAAGATGCTGGACAGGTGAGTGGGGTATGTTCTTGTGCCGCATGGCGAGCTACTTGGAGATGGGCCACCTCAACCGGGTGTTCTTTTTTTTTTTTTTATCCTCACCCGAGGATATTTTTCCATTTTTTGTACAGATAGAGTGGGAGGGAGAGAGAGGAAGAGAGAGAGAGAGAGAGAGACATCGACGTAAAGGGATACATCGAGTGGCTGCCACCCACACGACCAACCAGGTCCGGGGACAAACTGCAACCGAAGTACGTGCCCTTAGCGGGAACCGAACCCAGGTCTCTCTGGACCGCAGGCCGACGCTCTAACTGCTGAGCCAAACCGGCCAGGGCCAACTGGGTGTTCTTACCTGGGGTCCCTGGAAACCGTGGGCCCTTGGCAATCAGTTGTAAACATTTGACCTGAGCAGGAATTCTTTTTTCCTGGAAGTTCTTGACCAAGATTATGAAAAAGAACAGACAGGTTAGGGACTGAGTGAGGTTTCTCGAGGCCAAGCCTGATCCACTGGGGCTGTTAGAGGAGTTGCCTCCATCCTGTCAGCCCTCGTAGCCCTAGTCTGACACCTCAGCACAGCGCTCCTTGTCCGTGGTTGAGCAGTCCTGTTTCTCACATTCTGTTCCCGGCATTGGAACAGTCCTTTGGCATCCTTGTTGGGTGAACTGCTTTTAGTTCTGAGCTCACGTCTGAAGTCCCACTAGCCAGAGCCTGTGGTGAATTGGTGTCATTGAAAATGCTTGTTCTCCCAGGATCCTGTGGTTGCCATGAGCAGTGTGATCAAGGACACACTCAGCTGCCCCTCCATTTCTTCTCCGCTGAAGGGAGGTGTCTGTGTGTTTGGTGCAAGTGAAGAGCTGGCTGCTGGTTTCCACCTCCATCCGTGGAGCCATGGTGACCTGTTGGTGTGACATTTGTTCTTAGCTATGTGAGGAGCCAAGTTAGGGACACAAGCCAAGACAAAGGACTTACAGATAAAATAAGAATTGTTGTAAGATCAGATCCCAGGTCACAAGGAGGGAGGGGCAGGACCTGCCTGGGAGGTGGAGCGTCTTGCTGGGAGCTGCCTTTGTGTGCAGGTGGAGTGTCATGGCCTACGAGACCAAACTGCCCCGGCAGGCCTCCTCCTCCACCGTCGTCACTGAGGACTTCAGCGAGGGTTCCGAGGTATTTCTGGTTACCCCCCACCCCACCCCCAACCGATGCTCTCATGCCTGGCCCTAGGTTAGACCCTCAAGGTTCAGGGTCAGCTGAAGGTTGAGCTGGAGCCACATGGACTCTGACCTCTGCAGGCTTTGGGTCATCTGGGGCTTCCTGGTTGTCACCAGGGTTTGGGGCCTTGTGGTAACAGTTCCCTAGGACTCCCCACTCTCCCATACTTGCTGCCGCCCCACGTTGCCTCCCTTTGCGGTTAGCTGTGCAGTTTAACCTTTAGGTCTTCTTTTTGTTTATGGTTGTTATTGTGTCTTAACAGTTCACAAGGGCCTAGACTTTGCCTTCCTTATTTATATCCTGCAACAGCACAGTCCTGGGCACACAGCTGTGCTCATCCACACCCGGGGGCTGACTGCTGGCTGAGTGGGCACAAGAGAACACTGCCAAAGGCCATCTGCCCGTTAGCAGACTCAGACAGTGGGCTAGGGTGGAGGGCGGCAAACTGGCCCCAGGCCACTCTGCCTGGTCTGCTGTGAGTGGCTTGCGAGCAGAGAATGGTCTGGACCTTTCAAGAGAGGAAGACTGTGTGTCCAAAGCCTCAGATGGGCGTTGTCTAGCCAGTAGTCAAGTTGGTTGACCCTGGGCCAGGGCCTAAAGTGGCTCATCACAAATGGCCAGATCTCCCATTTCAGCAGGCACAGGTGTGGGGGGAGGGGCAACTTCCGTCAGAGGAGGAGAGGGACCAGGCCATGTTCCCAGCCAGGTGGACAGATGTGTCGCCTGCTCTTCATGGAACCTAAATTAAGGAGTGCTGCCTATGGAAACAGATGGAGGACCCCAGTTCCTAGCACAGGCCGCGGTGGTGAATTTTAGGTTAAAGAGTAAAGAAGCATGAGATACAAACTTTTTGTTAAGGTCCATCTGTCCATATCTTGGTGGAGCCTGTGAACCTCTCGGGTAGCACGGGCAGGTCTCAGATTAGCAAGGGAGGTGAGCTGAGGCCAGGCTGGCGGGGGCAGGGGGTGACAGGTTCACTGGGTGGACTGACAGTTACCCCACCCTGTTTTGGGGCAATCATAGGTACAGCAAATTCTCTTCTATGAAGACTCAGTTGCGGCCCATCTTTCTAAGATCCTGACCTCCGACCAGCACTCGGTGGTGATCTCATCTGCGAAGTGAGTACTGGCTGCCTCGGGGGAGCCAGGGGTCCACCATGCAGGGTGTCGGGTTCCCAGCCAGGACTGTCTCTCTAGAAGCATCTTTCTGCATTTCTTCCCACAGAGTGCTCTGTGAGACGGTGAAGGACTTTGTGGCTCGAGTGGGAAAGGCCTACGAGAAGACAACGGAGAACTCGGAGGAGTCGGAGGTCATGGCCAAGAAGGTCTGTTCCCTGGGCCCCTGGCTGGGGTGGGGGCGTCGGGACGGAGAGGCACTTTATTCCACTCCACTTGTTCCCCGTGCAGTGCTCTGTCCTGAAAGAGAAGCTGGATTCTCTCCTCAAGACCTTGGATGACGAATCTCAGGCCTCGTCCTCTCTGCCCACTCCGCCGCCCACCATTGCCGAGGAGGCGGAAGATGGAGATGGGACGGGCAGCAGCTGCGGCTCGACGGTGGACCGCTTGGTGGGGTCTGCGTGCCCAGCCCGGCCGCAGATATTCCGGCCTCGGGAACAGCTCATGCTGAGAGCCAACAGCCTGAAGAAGGCGATTCGTCAGATCATAGAACACACAGAAAAAGGTAGCTGGTCTCTTAATAACCAGGGAGCTTTCCTTGGGCAAGTGCTGGGCATGCCCGGTTTCCTCCATACACGGCGATAGAGAGGCAGCTGCCATGTAGACCAAAGCCTGACGAGTGTGCTTGTCTCCAGGCTGCCCGATGTGAGGCAGCACCTACCTGAGAGCAGGGCGGCAGCATGTCTCTGTGCGCACCTGCTTGGGTCAGGGTCCAGAAAGTAGGCGGCAGAGCTTGGAGGGCACCCCTAGCTGGTGACAAGTTACCTCGTGCACGCAGGGGGCTCGTTGGAGAAACCGATCCCCTAACAAGGGACCCACTTCCTGGAAGGGACCTAACCCGTGGGAACTCAGCCTCTGGTGCAGCCGTGCAGGCTGTGTCCTTGTCCAGGGGGAGGTGGGCTGCTCCAGGGGAGCATGTTCTGAGAGAGCCGTGGTGCGTAGAACTGAGGTGCTCTGAGGACACCTGGAGAGGTGGGCCCCAACCGGAGACTGTGGGTGAGGCCATCAAGTCGGTGCACAGAGAGACACTGGAGGCTGGGGAGCATGGGGAGGCGTCAGAGGACTGGGAGGACATGTGCACCATGGTATCTGAGGCAGGGCTGGCTGCAGTAGCAGAGGGTGCCCAGGGCCTGGGCAGGTCATTGGCCTGGTGTGCGGGTTGCCAGTGCCGACTGCCAGCATCAGCCTGGGGCCTGGGGGAGGGAGATAGACCACATGGCATGAAAGATTCACCTGGCCAGTCGCGCCCTTTCCTAGACTTGGTTTGCTGAGCTGTGATGAGAACACTGAAAAATCACAGTGACCCACTCATTGCCTCCGACCTCATCAGGACCCCCAGCTCCCTTTAGCAAGTCTTTTCATGTCCTGGGTCTGTCTGCTCATCACCCTCAGAGACCATCTGTGCACTCTACACACTCCAGACACTCTCCTGGCCTCCTCCCCCCCCCAGCAGACCAGCCTGCTCTTGCTTCGGCAAAACAGTGAGATCATACCTCCCACCTGCACACTGGTGGGTATGCAAGGTGGAGGCCTTTGCCATGTCTTCTGGGGTTACTCTGGGCTCTCGGTCCTTCACTTACCTTCTTTCTACATCTTCAGCCTCCGGGCCCTCCTCCCCAGCCTGCTGGCACGATGCTCAGTGTCCATGGTACTTGTGATGTGCTAGGCCTGGGGGTACAGTGGGTCTGAGCTGCAGCCAAGAGGACATCTGAAGAATAGTCAAACTGGGAGATGAAGAGAAGAGTCTGTTCAGCAGGACCTCCACCGGCCTGGCCTTGTCTGCGGCTAAAGGCCACAGGCTGAGCTGCAAACATTCTTCCCTCGTAGCTGTTGATGAGCAGAATGCCCAGACCCAAGAACAGGAGAGGATTGTCTTAGATCTCTCTGAGTCAGAGGAGAAAAAGGACCTGAAGTTGGACGACCCACTGTGCCACAGCGAGAGCTGCAGGGTTGCCAAGCACAGGAGCCTCCGCAAAGGTACAGCCCGCCAGCCTGGGTACCCCTCAGTGCTGCGCTTGGGCCTTTGTGGTACTCAGCAAGCTCGCCGAGGGGAGTATTAGGGTGTTTTCTCATAATTGCTGTGGCCATGTGGCGGTATGAAATGTCAGGACACACCGCCTTTCTGTGCACCACACGCTGTGTGCTGCTTGGGGTGGGGGTGGGGGGCTGGGGTGAGCCTTGCTGCTCAGGAATGTGCTTTCCTCAGAACCTCCCTGGGCTCCCCAGACCCAACAGGGCTCAGGGCTTCTTGGCTGCAGCTAGCCAAATGCCATACACGTGAAATTTGCTCCAGCCAGAGCCGGCCTTGCCTGGCATTTTGGCTAGGGCATCACCCAGCCCCACAGGCCATCTGCCTGAGCCTTGGCCCTCCTGGGACAGCCCCTGGTGCGGGCTCCTGTGGAGAGTTGTCCCTCCCCACCAACTGCACGTGGCCCCTCCTTTGTATGGACAAGCCCCTAGGAGGCACTCCATAGTCATTATCACTCAGAACTACGCTTGGCGTGGGCTCCACAGCCCCAGTGTGATTAGGGTCTAGCCCCTCCGTGCCCCGCCCCAGCTTCATCCTCCAGTGGGTGCTCAGACCCACCTGTTTCTCCTCTCCTGTCTGTCTCTGGGCCTTTTTCTTTATCTCACCCACTCTACCTGTGCTGACCCGTGGCTTGTAAGCTCCTCACATCCCCCGGCCCTCACCTGACCATCCTCTAGTGACCTCTCCCAGTAGTCGGCCATGGTCTGTCTGGACAGCCTTCTGGCTTTGTGTCCTGTTTCTAGTGTCCAAGTCCCCATGTGAGAAGCTGATCAGCAAAGGAAGTTTGTCACTGGGCAGTTCTGCCTCTCTTCCTCCCCAGTCAGGAAACCGGGATGGCCTGCCAGCGCTGAACACCAAGATCCTGTTCCCGAGTGAGTGTCCCCACCCAGGTGGGCCAGGGTGGCAGTGCTGACACAGTGGCCTAGTGTCTGCGGGGGGGGGGGGGGGGGGGGGGCATTGGGGCCTATTGCTTTGCCTGGCACTGAGTCTGTGGGGATCAATGAGATGAGGTCCTTGTCTTCCGAGAGCCTATAGGTCCTTGGGAAAGTAGACGAATTCAGAGTTAGGTCACAGTATGAAAGTGCCCTTATTTATTACAAAGGGCAGATGGCAACCAAATCGCCTCCTGGGGGGATCGTATCACTGTTTCGCACATGATTCCAGCAGGAGCACAGCCAGCTGCCGGGAGGGCTGGCCCGCTCCTCTTTCCTGGCTCCCGTTTCGCCCTCCTCCCTTAGGGGAGCTGTGACAGTTCTTGTGTCGTCGAAGGAAGGAATGCCACAGGGGTTGAGATTGCCAGTAGCACCTCCTAACCAGCTTCAAGTAGAGTCCCGAGGCCTCCTAGCCACACCGTCTGCTCCTATAAGGGATTTGTTGATTTCTAGTGAATCTCCACTAGGTAGAATGAAAATTCCAGGAGCCCTTGGGAACTGAGCCCTTGGACATGAGAAGCACTCGGTCAGTCATTGACAAAGATGACCGGAAGGCATGGATGTTCAAAAGCAGGGCTTCATTTCAGTCTTAAGGTGTAATGTAAAGATTTTACATTGATGCAGGTGGCTTGAAGGTTCTTGTCACCTGGAGTGTCCTTGATGTTTATTTCTCATGAATTTGGCCTTCTGAGGCTTGGATGACTGGGCTCTAAGAGTGGCCGCAGAGAGCTCCTTCTGCCGGAGCTTTTCACGTGTAACAAGAACTGTTTTTGTAAGCTGTTTTCACGTCTCATGGGTGTTGATTTCAGCCAGTATGTTTACTTTTGTTTCATGAAGATGGGTTGATGATGGATTATTTTTGATCTGAAACCATTAATTGACAAAATTTGGACATATTTATGCGTTATTTTGAAACGATTAATTGTCACATTCTGGGAAATGTGTCTGTCATCCTCAGAGATAGCAGCTTCTCCCGCCCAGTGCCGTCTCCTCCCGTTGTCTCCCTCACAGATGTTCGCGCGGGGATGTCTGGTTCCTTACCCGGCAGTTCAGTCATCAGTCGCTTGTTAATTAACGCCGATCCCTTCAACTCCGAGCCAGAAAACCTGTGAGTGTGGCGTGAACCAGGGGCACACCGGGGAAGGAGTGCTGGAGCCAGAAACTGAGGGGGGCTAGCGAGAGGGCCGTGCTGACTCGGGCCCTCCAGCTGGTGTCCGCTGGTGGGCAGCCTAGAAGCCGCGCTGCGAGTGTGTCGCAGGGTTCCGGGCTGGGACGATGGGACCAGCCTGTCCTGGTCACTCCCAGCTTCCCTGCTGGTCACGCGTCGGCGTTCTGAGTACGTGTCATGTTCTGAGGTTTTTGGCAGGTTCGGACACTCCTGTTGGGAGCTGACTTAGAACTCATCCCCCATTGTCACTCTGGTAACCTCGGCTGGCCCCACGCTGGCTCCTCTTCCTGACCACCTTCCGCTCTGGCTGTTCTGCTTTCCCGTACGGCCTGCTTCCCCATTAGAGTGGCAGTCAGCTCCCTGGGCTGGAAACTCCTGGCGATCCCCAGGGAGACGCTGTCTGGGGCTGAGACGTGTGGGGAGGAAAGTCTCGGAGCTGCTCTGTGCTCCTGGCCCTGTGTCCTTGGCCCCAGCCGCGAGGCGGTGAGGACTGTGTGCAGTAGTTCGGTTGAGTCTGTTCTTGTGTGCACACGCCATTGCAGACACAGATGGTATTTGAAAACCCGTTCTAGGTTTTCCTTTCTGCTGGCTGATCGCAAGTTCTGGGCGGCTAGCGACAGGTGGCAGCTGTTAAAAGTTGCTGCCCATGTGTCTGGCGCGGTGGAGGCGAGCCACTGAGCAGTGTGCTGTGTGCAGAAGGCAGGGCTGGAACTGTGCGGAGTGCAGCCCGCCAGGCATTTGCCAGGGAGGGGCCTCTGTTCGGACATGTGCTGCCCGATGCTGGCCTACCCAGTGCCGGGCATCTGCCCTGGACCTGACACTGACTTACCTGCCGTCTGCGCCTCACTCCAGGCCCCTCCGCGGGCTGCCTGGGCTCTGGCCTTGACCCGGCCTGATGTCATTTCCTCGAAAGGGCCAGCGCTGTTGTCCTGTAGCAGTGCTCCCGGGACCTCCTGAATTCGATATATATATATATATATATATCGATTTAAAAAAATATTTTATTTTATTTTATTTTATTTTATTTTATTTTATTTTATTTTTTTAGAGAGAGAGTAAAGGAGAGGGAAAGAGAGATAGAAACCTCGATTGGCTGCCCTCTGCAGGCCCCCCACTGGAGATCAAGCTTTCAGCCTGGGTACGTGCCCTGGCTAGGAGTCAAACCTGTGACCTCTTGGTGCAGGGAAGACGCTCAACCACTGAGCCACACTGGCCAGGCCCAAACTTGATGTTTTGTTTGTTTCTTTCAATCTGAGATCCCTGAGGTTCCACGTCTGGCAGCCATGGCTGTTAGTCTGTCTATGCTCTCTCCTCTTCATACAGGGGAGCCTTCTCCTTTACCTGGGGAGACCAAAGCTGCTCCCCTCCTCCACCCAGGCTGGGATACTTGGTCACTCTGCCTGTGCTGTGATGGCCTCCTGGAGCCTGCCTGTCCTGCTGCCCAGGCCCCTGCTACCCCACCTCCTCCAGGCCCTGTGCCCTAAAAACAGTGTTTAGTGAAGAGAGCTAGGCGCAAGGACCCTGTATTGTGGGACCTGATTCATGTGAAATGCCCAGAGGAGGCAGGTCCATAGGGAGAGAGGGAGTAGATTAGTGGTTGTCGGGAGCTGGGGAGGAGTTGGCACTGTTGGCTAAAGGATGTGAACTTTTGTTCAGGGTGATTCAGTAATTCTGAAGTTGATTGTAATGACAGTTATGTGACTGTGTGAATCATTAAATATCACGTTGTACATCTTAAGTAAGTAAACTATATGATATATGAATTATTTCTCAATGAAACTGTTATACAGAAAAGGAAGTGTGAGTTGTGCCCTCAGGAAGAAATGCCTGGAGGTTGGGAGGTGCGCAGTGGCCCTGCTGGGCTGGGGTTCTGACTGCTGCGGAACTGCCTTTGCAGAGAGTGCTACACGGAGAAGTGCGTCATGAACAACTACTTCGGCATCGGCCTGGATGCGAAGATATCCCTGGACTTCAACAACAAGCGTGACGAGCACCCAGAGAAGTGCAGGTGGGTGACGCCTCTGCGCACACCTGTCCTTCGCATCCTCTTCGTTTGTCCTTCGGTCAGTAAGGTCATTTCTGGAGCCAGCGGGTAAAAGGACGTGCAGCTGCTAAGGAAGAAGACAAACTTGGAGCCTGAATATCTTGTGTCTGGAAATGGAAGTGCTTCCAAAGGTGTGGGTGGAAGTGGGTGAGAATCCAAGAGGCCAGCCCGGAGGAGGGTTCCCCTAGGGTTGGCCAGGTTGGGGCGCATTCAGCATGAGAAGTGAGTGACCCCAGTCGATAAGAATAGGGACTGAGTCTCAGGCAAGTCGTGGACTGATGTAGCTGTAGGGCGGCAGGTTGCGTGAGCTGTGCTGAGGAATGGCTGCGGGTCCCCGACCTCCGCCGGCAAGTCTGCACTCAGCGCACAGCAGCGGTCCTGGGGTCAGGGCCTCGAGAACCCCCCTCCGGGAGAGGGTGGCCGCCTGAGAGGTCCTGAGGGCTTTTGCTGGGGATGTTCAGTTTCCCCCTAAATTACCATCTTCCTGCCCCTCCAGGCCTGGGACGGGATGGAAGAAATGGGGAGCTTCCTCCTGAGCTGATGTGGAAATTCCCTTTCCTTCATGTAAACACGAGAAGTAGGGAGTTAATACCTCCCCACCCCCCCACCCTGCCCCCGGTAACTACCTGGAGGAAGAGACCATTTGGCTGTGACGTTCTGGGAGGAGGGCGAGGGGGGCTGTGTGCTGTTGGGCGGAGCAGCCATGCCACAGGGCGCAGGAGGCCTTGGGGAGGGCCTACAGACCTGCTCACACTCTCGTGTGCCCACCAGCTCCCCATGGTGCCACTGTCCCTGGAGGGGAGCTGCGGGGGGGAGCTGGACAGGAGGGCCACACCCACACCCAAGTCGATGTGCGCATTTTGTGTATTTGGACATTTCTAGGAAAACTAGATCCCACTCAGGAATTTAAAAACTGTTTAGCTCTGGGACTCTGTGTGGAGGAGAGTGGCCCGGAGGTGCCCAGGGACACCCTGGTGTGCAGGACATGGTGGTGAGCCCGAATCATTCAGAATAACAATGTTATTTTTGTTAGTTCGGGAAGGACTGAATTTAGCAGAGTAAGATGGTTGAGGAAGAGGGCTGTGTTTAACCCATTTTTAGAACCTTTGGACCTGGTGTAACCTCTCTGAGTTTGCATCGAGAGCTTTGAATTCATCTACCCAGAAGAATTCCATTTCTACAGACCTATCCTAGACAAGTGGCTGGAGCCCCGGCTGGCGTGGTTCAGTGGTTGGAGCGTTGTCCTGTGCACTGAAGGGTCACGGTTCGGTTCCTGGTCAGGGCACGTGCCCAGGTTATGGGTTTGGTCCCCTGGTCAGAGTGCGTACGAGAGGCAACTGGTCCATGTTTCTCTCTCACATGGATGTTTCTCTCTCTCTCTCTCCCTCTCCCTTCCTCTCTCACTCACTCTCTCTGAAATCAATTTTTTAAAAAAGAAAAGAAGTGATTGGAACCTGGCAGAGAGGCCACTTCCTAGAGCTTGGGAGTGGGGCTGAGCCGGGTCCGGTCAGAGGGATGAGCCGGGTGACACGGGGAGGAGCCCACGGAGATGGGTCGTGTCTCAGGACACGCAGTGGTGTGCTCCGTGCGGGTGAAGTGGACAGAGTGGGTCAGGAGACTGCAGCCCGGTCATTCCACCTGTAAACTCCACATCCAGAGCCTTGGAAACACGCGGCGGTGGCACACACAGGGTCATGTGCTTCTGTACTTCAGGGTGTGATCACATTCTCATCAAGTACCGCCCTTCCTGTCGGTGACCACGTCCCTGCTTCCCTTCTGTAGCTCCTCCCAGGACTGTGTCCGCCGTGGGGGTCCCCGCCGTGGGGCGCTGAGCAGTCAGGGCCGCCCTGCTCTGCAGCAGCAGCCGTAGTTAACTGCAGAGAGCCCATGTTTGTTTTTTGCTTTCCGTCTCTAGGAGTCGAACCAAGAACATGATGTGGTATGGGGTTCTTGGGACAAAAGAGTTGCTGCACAGAACCTACAAGAACCTGGAGCAGAAGGTCCTGCTGGAGGTGAGCCGGGGTCTCCTGCAATGGCAGGCAGCCGGGGCCCAACGGGGCTCCTGTTAGCCCTTCCGCCCCGTGGACCCCTCGGGGCAGACCCGCTGCAGCATGGTCTCCGCAGCCAGGGGCGGATGGCTGGTGAGGAAGGCTGGTCGATGCCCACATCTCTTCTCTCCTTGTCCTGCTTTCCCATCGCTAGTGTGACGGGCGGCCCATCCCGCTCCCCAGTCTCCAGGGAATTGCTGTCCTCAACATTCCCAGCTATGCCGGAGGGACCAACTTCTGGGGGGGCACCAAGGAAGATGATGTACGTATAGGGATGCTGGGTGGCATGGGCCTGAGCTCAGGGGCCAGGGGGTGGTGTCCAGAGAGGCGGCCCCTTCAAGGAGCGCCAGCCACTTAGGGCCCTGCTGGAGCGTCGGCACTCAGGGTGCTCTGGCGGTGACAGAGGGATGGATGTGCACCACCTGTCTAGTACTGGCACACAGGTGGGGTTCCCCGCTTATGAAAATGGGGGCTGAGTTGAACAGATGTGGTCAGAGGCACGGGTGTGATCAGAAGCCGGGCCCAACCCTGACTTGGGGTGATCTGGTAAGGCTTCTAGGAGGAGGGGACATCTGTTTTGAGACCTGAAGGATGACTTGGGTCAGCCAGTTAAGGTGGAGTGTTGGGAGGGGAGAGGTGGGGCGGCTGTTCCAGGTAGAAGGAGCGGCTGATGGAAGGCTTAGTGGCCAGAAGGCAAGGTGGGAGGGAGCGTGGTGGCCTGTGCAGCGGGCGGGCGCAGAGGGTCAGTGCTCCCTTGGAGCTGTGTGAGCCAGGGGAGAACGTCGGCGTTTATGCTGAGAACTCTGAGTGGCATCGATAGTTTTAAGCAAGGGCGTGGCTTCCTTTGTATATAAGAGCTAATAAAAATAGTTGACACTGATTGGACACTTCAGATGTTCTGGTCGCTGTTCTGAGACTGTGCACATGCTAACTCAGTCAGTCCTTGTAATAGCCCCTGAGGCTCACCCTGTTATTGCCCCATTTACAAACGAGGCAGCTGAGAAACAGGGAAATGAAGCGACTTGCCCACCAAGCTCACAAGGCGAGGAAGTGGCAGGTCCGCAATTTGGTCCCAGGAAGCTGGTTTCAGGATCTTAGTAATGGGTTCAGCTGGGGCTCCTGCTTCAGTTAGGACACGTCACGTCGTGGGCCTGTCTTTACCAGCGCAGCAGCCCTCACAGCGAGAAGTGTGTGGCGTGTGGTCGGGGTAGTGGGAGCCCAGGTCAGCTCTGACTCGGGCCTTTCAGACTTTCGCAGCTCCTTCGTTCGATGATAAGATCTTGGAGGTGGTCGCTGTGTTTGGCAGTATGCAGATGGCTGTCTCTCGGGTCATTAAGCTGCAGCATCACCGGATTGCGCAGGTACTGGCTGTTGTCCTGGAGGCAGGGAGGGCCTGGGAGGCAGTCTGGCTTACACACTCAGAGAGGTGGGGCCTGGCCCAGAGCCCCAGACTCGACACTACTCTCCCCCCAGTAAATGCATCCTGGTGCAGAGCCCAGAAGAATGGGTGCTCAAAATTGGGGCCAATTTGCACCCTGCCTGAGCTCCCCGCCCTGATTTTCCCTGGGGTGCCACTTGTATCCTAGCCCCTCACTGAGGTGGGATGAGATGAAACAGGCCTGGCCTGAACTTGGACCCGTGCCTGCAGCTGTCAGAAGCAGCAGCCTGGGCTTGGTAACAGGCTGAGCATAGGTGGCTGGCAGAGAAAGTGTGGCCTCGCCCGGCAGGGATGTGGGCTCTGGGCTCTCCCGTTACTTGCTTCTGGTGACGGGCTGGGGTGGGCGGTGCTTTGTGCACAAAGACCTGGGCAGGAGCTGTTCTGAGACTTGAGTCCCAGGCTGCGTAGTCCCGTCTGTCCCCACAGTAGGCTGCTGAGATTTCACTATTTTAAGTCTTCGGCTCCATGTTTTGTTGGAAAGGGGACCAGTTCTTTCTTAACCGCTTGTTGGTCGTTTGCTCTGTTCTGGGTGTGTTTGCATGTGCCCAGGGGCGCAATGGCTCTTGGAAGCCATGAGTCCTGACCCTGGGCCTGGCGCTGGTGTCTGATCACTGAGATTTCACTGCGATCATAGATGCAGTGCTGAGTGAGGGGACGGTGGGGTGGGGGTGGGGCACAGACCCTCAGGCTCCATGAGCTCTGCACTGGACAGGGATGCTCCGACCACAGGGCAGGCTGTCGCCCCAGAGGTCAGCTGCGTGTGGGAGTGTGTCGAACAGGAAGGCTCCTGCAGTGCTCAGCGTAGGGCCCCTTGGTGAGTTCGGTGCATGAATAACGGCTGTGATGTCTGTGCAGTGCCGCACGGTGAAGATCTCCATCCTGGGGGATGAGGGCGTGCCTGTGCAGGTGGATGGAGAGGCCTGGATCCAGCCTCCAGGATACATTCGGATTGTCCACAAGAACCGGGCCCAGATGCTCACCCGAGACAGGGTAAGAGGGCTGCCTGTGGGACGGGGGCTCCCCTGCAGGCACACCTGTGCTTCTCTAAGACGACTCGGGGATTTTAATGTTTACTTCTAGGAATTTATTTTATTTTTTTTTAGACGCAATAATTAAGCCAGCAGGACAGTAATTCCTTGGACCGTTTCTCTTCCTCAGTAGGGAGGGAGACTATCTCCCTTTCTGTGACCCTGCTGAATGCCAGCGTCCCTGTTGTCAGTAGACATGTGCTCACCTCCGAGAGCAGCAGGAAATGTAACTCCGGGTTCTTATGCCCTAGGCCTTTGAGAACACCCTGAAGTCCTGGGAAGACAAGCAGAAGTGTGAACTGCCGCGTGCGCCGACTTTCTCCCTGCACCCGGAGATCCTGTCCGAGGAAGAGGCCACCCAGCTGGACCAGTTCGGGCAGGCAGCGGGAGCGCTCATCCACAGGTCAGCCCTCCCGGCCGGAGCACCAGGCTCCACGTCCATTACTGGGACGCAGGCTTGAGTCCTCCTCACGGACTCGGTGCTGGCTGGCCCCCTTTACGAGGGTTTCTGCTCGCCCCTGGCTTTGGTTCATTTCCACGAATCGCCTCTCCGAGGCTGTTCAGAGTTGACGTGGGTGGGTGTTTTCAGAGCCAGCTCACAGATCTGCACACCTGCCTTGGACTCAAGGGAACAGTCCGCTTACTGTTTCCACTTCGTGCCAGAGATCGAGGGGACGGCCAGGCCACTCCGTCCGGCCTGATGAGTGCGTGTTTCTCCTCCTCTCCAGCATCCGGGAGATAGCTCAGTCCCATCGAGACATGGAGCAAGAACTCGCCCACGCCGTCAACGCCAGCTCCAAGTCCATGGACCGTGTGTACAGCAAGCCCAGGACCACGGAGGTGCCTGCACCTTTCCAGTCTTGCTCGTCTGGGCGCATGTAGCCTCGGGCTCCTCCATGTGTCTGTTCTGTTTCATCGCAGGGGCTCAGCTGCAGCCTGGTCCTGGAGATGGTGAGCAACATCAAGGCCCTGCGCAGCGAGACGGAGCTGCTGCTGGCCGGGAAGGTGGCCCTGGTGAGCACACTCTTGTCCAGGTTTCCCCGCCTTAAGAATGTAGACTCAGGCCCTGGCCAGTCTGGCTCAGTGGTTGGAGCGTCGGCTGCAAATTAGAGAGTTCCGGGTTCGGTTCCCACTAGGGGCACATACCAAAAAAAACAAAAAACAAAAAACAAACGAATGTAGACTCATTGTTGGAAGGGGCCTCAGGTCATGTGATCTTTCCATGTGGTTGGTGTGTACACACCCTTCTGGCCACATCTCAGCCACATCATCTCTAGGGTGTTAGATTCCTGGGGACTGAACGCCTTTGTCATCAGAGACAAAAGTCTCCCTTATACGCCTGCAGGTGGCCACTGTCCTCCTGGGTCCTGGCAGGCACACATGCTCGTTCCAGCCTCACTCAGCCCTGCAGACCTGGCTGCACTCGGGGTGGGGGTGGGGAGGCTGCTGAACCACAGGACCTGCACGAGGGAGAGGCTGAGAGGTTGCCTGGTCAACCTTCTTTTATAAAATGAGGACATAGAAGGCCGGGAGGCGAAGTGACTTGCTAAAAATCACACAGCTGGAGAATGGTCCCCAAAATCTAGTTTTTATACCCTCTGCTCTTCCCCCCAAAATGCTGCTGTCTTGGCATGGAGCAGCATCCCCTTACCTGCTGCAGGCGGCTGGTCATGTCCCCTTTTTGACAGAGGGTCCCAAGGCAAACGAGGGCAGTGGTGTCAGCCCTGTGAGCGACTGTCAGACAAGCAGACGAGTTCGCTCCACTGTTTATGAAAGGAGAGTGTAACCCTCTTACCCGACACTCCTTAGAAGGGGAGGGCCTTAGCCTGTGCTCTGTGACTCCATTTCCTCAGGAGTCCTGACAAGAACTCTTGAGCGGAGCCCAGCTCCTCACTGCTAATAACCAGCCGTGTTCTCCCCCCTCCCCCCACCGCGAGAACAGCAGTTGGATCTCCCACAGAAGGAGCGGCTCGGGGCTGCGCTCGCCAACATGGACCAGCAGCTCCGGAAGCTGGCGGACACCCCCTGGCTGTGCCAGCCCATGGAGCCCAGTGATGAAGAGGTATGTGGGCTGGGGGCTTCAGCTTGGGCACCCCTAGGTGCAGTGGCCTGTGTTCACTGTGCTCTGTGGCTTTGGATGGCGTCAGCCTGGCAGCCCTTGACATGGCTTCTCAAGGCTTCTGTAGTCTGGTGCCTTCAGGGGGTGGAGAGAGACTGCAGGAGAAGGGAGTTCATAGTTGGTATCGAGAATGACCCTTGGAGACCAGGGCACATGTTGCCCTCAGGAACAGAGCTGCACGCTGACCAGGCAAGAGGGAGAACGAGGGCTGAGCCCAGCCCCACTGTTCCCCTGCCGTGGACACACATTTGCTGGTTAAATGGCAGCTTCTTGAAAGTTTGTTTTTGACAGGGACAGAGTTGGTGTGTTAGGCTTACACTCACACTTCTCTTCTTCATGTATTTAGAGACTCCACCCCCCCACCACCACGCACACTCAGTTGCCACAGGTCCTAGAACTGGGACAGATAGGACCCTGGGCACATTGCACCCCGGGGAGCAGTCACCTCCTGCAGTGGCGAGCAGGCAGGAAGAGCCCAGAGAGGGTGCTTGCTGAATGGCGGTTTCCATGGGCGGCGTCTGGACAAAGCAGAGCCTGGACTGCCTTCCCCTCAGGGATAGAGAGCAGAGTGGGCCAGGAGTCGAGTGCACCCTGGGGCAATAATTCCCCCACAGGGCAACTGCTGGACATGAAACGTTGGGCACCCTGCCCGCCGCCAGCTTGGTTTGTTCAGACCTGTTGACAGAGCAGGGTGGGGGCCGAGGCAAGCTCACAGCAGCCGCGTACCCGTCTTCGAATCCGCAGACGTTTGTTGACAAACCCTGCTTGGAAAACGACTCAGGCCTTCCAGCCAGGGGACAAAACTGAGCGTCTTCAGGATGAGGACATGCTGGTGTAAGGATGCATGCAGGCTAAGCTCATCACAGCTGGTTAAACTGTTAATGATAGATAAAATTTCCACTAAAAAAAAAATTACCAAAATAACAGTATATAAAATACTCAACAGATGTAACAGCACGTAGCCCGGTAATTCCAGATTAAGGTTAAGTTATCCAAGCCTGTGAAGTGGACGGGGAGGAGGGGGGAAAGGGCAGGACCGAGGAACGGAAGCACATTAAGTTCCTTCTTGACCTTGATAATGAGGGAAATGCGGAGTCTGCACTGCTGTTTAAACACTCACAGGTGCTTTCTAGGAGCGTTGAGATTTTTATCTTTCCAAATCACTACAAAGTACAAAAAATATATATGTTGTAAAAGATCTGGTCTGTAGTAATATAAAGATAAGATATAGAAAATGATATAGATTTCACTCTTAACACATTTTTGACCGCTCACGAGTTAACTCGTGTTTTCCTGCCCAGACGTTGCGGACCGCGCACGAGGTAATCGGGTTTGCACTCGCATCAGCTGTTTCCGGTTTTGGAACCCAGGGTAACATAGGGTTATTGTATTTGTGACTCTTCGTCCTGTGGGTCGAAGTTTGAAAACCGCACATGGTTCTCTATTCTTGCAGTAGCTGGGGAATGGGTATCTGCTGGTTCAAATGCGTGAGCTCAGAACCGAACGTGCAGTTTGCCCAGAAACGTGCGGTCCCTGGCATATGTCTTAGAGGTTTCTATGTGGTACACAGTGTGTTAAAGGCAAATTTTTCTCAGACTGTGTTAAAAAAGAAATCTAACCATATATTAGTCACAGAGCCCAGTTTTCTCTCCCAGATCCCCAGTAAAAACTTATGACAGAGAGATGAAAAGTAAACAATTTTCAATGAAACAGTAAAAAAATTCCGTAACAGTATTAACATAAAAACAGAATTGCAGCCCTGACTGGTTTGGCTTAGCAGTTAGAATGTCGACCTATAGACAAGGGTACGTACCTCATTTGTGGTTCTGTCCCCAGCTCTGATCTGGGTCTCGCAGGACAGAGCAACCAATCCATGCGTCTGTCTCATGTAAGTCCTCTCTCTCTCTCTCACACTCCCCTTCCCCTTCCTGCTCTATCTGAAAATAAATGGAAAAATGTCCTCAGGTGAGGATTTAAAAAAAACAACCCAGAATTGCATACCTAAAGCAATAAATGATCAAAGGGGATCACTTTATATTGATAAAAATATAATAATTTTACAAAATGTGTTTTTTTGTCTTCTTGATCTATCAATTACTGTTGTACTCTGCCCACAGATACAGCTGTCTCAGTTTGTCTTTGTGATTTTGTGTATCTGCTTTCTATATTTTGAGGCTGTGTTGTTGGGTGCTTATAGGTTTATCGTTATGTGAAGACCTTCAGTAGTTCTTTTATTTTTACGCCTGGTTGTTTGGTATATTCTTTTTCATGGTTTTACTTTCCAGCTTTATTTGGAGTGTCTCTCCTTTTTTTTTATCCTCACCCCAGGACATTTTTCCTTTTTTTTTTTTTTTTTTTTTTTGTTCAGATAGAGTGGGACGGGGAGAGAGAGACAGACAGACAGACATTGACGTGAAAGGGACACATCAAGTGGTTGCTACCCGCACTACCCAACCAGGGCCGGGGACAAATGGCAACTGAGGTACGTGCCCTTAGTGGGAACTGAACCCAGGTCTCTCTGGACCACAGGCCGACATTCTAACCTCTGAGCCAAACCGGCCAGGGCTGGAGTGTCTCGTAACAGCATATTGCTAAATGCTGGATTTTTATCCAGTGTGGTACTTTGTTTTAATTGGAGAGTCCAGTCTATTTACATTTATTATATTATCATTAATTACTGACACATTTAGACATATTTCTATTATATTTTGTGCATTCTATTTGTCCCACTTTTTCTGTTTCTTTTAATTTCTCCTTTTGATGAGGCCCTGCTTCCTCCCACACAGTTCTGTTTGTCCCCTCTACTAGTTTGGGAATACATACTCTCTGGGTTTTTTTTAGTGATTACCCCCCTACATTTTAATTTTAATATATATGCATAAAATATGTAAAGTGAAAACTCGTAATGACAGTGACAAACCAGATTGTAGCATGAGCCATCACTACCAGGCCGTGGCCATAGAATCCAGCAAACCCGCGAGGCATCTGGACAGGAGCTGGAGGAGCATGCGCCGTAGGGTGTGGCACACGCACGTCCCGTGCTTCTCTCCGAGAGGTGCCTCGCTGTGCTGTGCAGTGGCCGGGACTCTCTTTCCCTCCTGTGCCCACGGACATTCAGTCTGGTCACATTCTGGACCACTACTGATGGCAGGAACGTGTGATCATGATAGAAATTGAGAGGAAGAGGATAAAAACTTGAAAGCAATTGACGGTTTGTTTTGTGTATGCTCTCTTTTGGTTTCGTTTTTCTAGTCATTTATTGTATTTATGAAAATACCAGTCCACTGTACTAGTTCTTTTCCAGGGGTAGTTTGAGTATCACAGTTCTAGGGCACAAGGAAACCTCAGCTACAGACTCAGGGAAATTGTGCCCGTCATTCAGCACAGCCCCCACAGCCCCATGTCCTGGGTCCTGTCCGCCCACACGCGGCTGCTTCCTCTGCGCAGGTTTCCTGTGGGGCAGCCGGAGCAGCAGCCGCGGCAGGGAGGCTCACAGCCTCGGGCCTGGTTGCAGGGCGGCCGGCCAGCCCAGTTTGTTTGGGACTGTCCGGTCTTAGTGCTAGAAGCCCATGTCACAGGCGTTGTCCAGCGCTTCCAACCGAAACATGTCAAAACAAACACTGCCGAGTGCGGTGCAGCGTGTGCTGCAGAAACACACACAGACGGCACAGGTTGCCTGGAGGTGTGGCATGCTGTCCTCTGGGCCACGTCTAGAGCTGCCCTGGTTTCTAGGTTCCTGGACCTGGGCTTCAGGAATGGCGCAGGTGTTAGTTATCGCAGAAACAGGTGAGAAATAGTACAGGTGGGTGGGCCCCAAGAGCAGGCTTAGTTACGGAACCCTTAGCTCGCAGCTCGGACAGTGTGGGGGGAGGGGCGGGGGCGCCTCCATCTGATGGAGCCTGAGGCCAGAAGTTGCAGCCAGGTGTCCCCAGAATGGCCTGCTGGCCACCTTGCAGCTCGGAGCTCCCTCCTGCTCGCCCTGAGGGATGGGGTGACGTGCAGAGGGCCAGGGGGCCTGGAGGCCGGGGACGGTGTCCTTGCTGCCCCCTGAAAATAGAGAAGCCATTTATTTGAAAGAAAAAAACAAAAACCAATAAACCTATGAGCTGGGTTTTTGAAGGGAAAGTAAAACAAGTTAAACCCTTCTCTGGCAAAAATGGAAAGAAAAAGTGAACAACAGAATGCAGCGATGAAGGAAATGTAACAAAACACAAGGAAGGAAATCGATACATTCAAAGAAATGGTCATACATTTTAAATCCTGATAAAACGTGAGTTTTCAGGAAGAATTTATACAAATAGAAATCTGAAGACATTTAAAAGAGAATAGCCACAGAACACCTTAAAAAATAATCTAAATAAATACTGCCTCCCAAGAAAAACTGCTAAGGAATGTGCTTCCCCTGTGTAAGAACCAGCATTCAAGCTAGAAAAGGTTGGCAGCGTCCCAGCTCACTGTGTTTAATTGTGGGGGAAAACAAAATGTATCAATCTTTGTCATTTATTGTACAATTTAAGTAAAGTGTATTCGCATTATTGGGAAACAAGTGTTTAGAACTTTCAATCATTTTTTTATAACTAGCACATTGATTCCAAAATGCAGTATTATTAGTAGATCCCTACAAATCATTTCTTTAAATAAAATAGCTGACGAAGGACATTATTTGTAAAAGCGTCCCAGCTGGGGAGTGTGGAGGGCTACAAGGCCATTTCGTGTCCCCCGGGCAGACACTGGACATAGGTGGGTCATGGTGGGTGGGCCAGGCCCCGGACATCCCCGTCTGGAGGTGTCCATGTCCTCAGCAGCCCCACGCAAAGGGAGGGGCAGGGAGCCACCAGCTGTCCCAGGACAGACAATTGGTTTGTTGGTAGGCGAAGGACCTCGTCAGGCCCTGACTCACACCAGCTGGGGGTGGACCATGGCGCAGTGGGCAGCTGGGTACAGAGGATGCATTAGTGGGGTGTTGGGGTGGCTCGGTGATAATGGCACTGTGCTTATGTTTGAAGAAGAGAGGATTGTCTCTTGGAGTTGCTTATGAAGTAGTTCCGGGGGGAATAATTTGTTATCTGAGGTTATTGTCTCTGGTGAGACAAAGTCAGATAACATGTTGATAACCAGCTTCATTCATATTAAAGTTAGAAGTAAATGTAATACTCATGTGTACGTGAATAAAAAGAAATTCCGTAAAGTCGGGAGTAGGGTTTTGTCGAATCCTGTTGGGAGAGCTGCAGGGAGGGGGTCGCCTGCCTGGGGACAGAGCGCGGGCCCTGGCCCGAGGGTCCGACAGAGCAGTGTCAGTGTCCACTTTGGCCGAGGACAAGAAATTAGTGAAAATGAGTCTCATGAGTACTCACGTGATTGATGAGAAAATATCTTCATGAGGTCTCTGTCACAGTAGGAAACTTAAAAACATGAAACCCTGTGACAAGAAGTCCCTGAGGCGACTCTGAAGGGCGTGTAGGGGACTGAGTGTCTCCACAGCACACTCCCGGGTGAATTACTCATGAGGGTTTGCGCGGGCCAGGGAGGGTCCCCAGGGGTGTTCTCAGTGCGACCAGATAGGTGCTCTTGGCACGGAGCTGTGAAGCCTAACGTGGGTCAGGTGGGCGTGGGAGGCCGGGCCTGCGACAGGCTCCAGGCCAGGGGGCAGGAAGGAGCCGCCACAAGCTCGCGCACAGGTGTCTGCGCAGAGCGGGGCGCCGGGCAGTGCCGGCTGCTCAGCGCCTGGGTGCTCTGTGGGTGGTGCTGCCCAGTGGGGAGCGCAGCTCGGGTCACACCTCTGAGAGGGCCTCGGGGAGTAAATCCAAGGGAAGTGCACAGCGCAGGGAGGTGCGCACCTGTCAGTCTGCCATGGACAGGGGGAGGGGCTCAGCAGCCTGCTCGTCACTGCCCAGGTGGTGCTGATACTTAAATACGATTTGCAAAGCTTTTTAATCATGTGGGAAATGCACAATATAAAATGAAAAATTAAATATGAAAATAAACACTGATGACCATGAAACCACTTTTAATGGCATTAAAATCAACAATAAATATGAGACAAAATCAAAGAAAATTAGGCGAAGAAGCGAGGCGGGAACCAGGCAGCCTGCTGCCCTGATCCCAGGGTGCCTTGGGCCTTGGTGCGCAGTCTGATCCTCAGTGTGTCGCTTTCCGCGCAGAACGCGACGTCGGATCTCTCCAGACGCAGCCGCAGCGGGAAGTTCCGCCTGGTGACCAAGTTTAAGAAGGAGAAGAACAGCAAGAACAGAGACACTCACAGCAGCCTGGGAGCCCCGGGTACCTGCCTCCTCTCCTGGCCATCTGAGCCGCTGCGTGTGCCTCCTGGCCCCCACTTTCTCCCTTGGCCGCCTGGCTGTTCCCCGAGGCCCCGAGCTGAAGATCCCTGTGGCCCGCACGAGCCTGCTGTCTGGAGCCACAGACTGTGCCTTGCTTTCCCTTCTGTGCTGTCATTCCTGCCCTGACCGTGTCCCCGCGCAGACTCTGGGTGACCGGCCCACTGCCAGCCCTGGATGGGGTGCAAGGAGGGGAGGATAGCAGAGGTGACGACAGAGACAGCTCACCTTCAGGCCTCCTCTGGGGCTGCTGATGCCTTTCAGTTGATTCTGATCACGTCCCTGCGCCTCTGGGAGCCTGGGCCACCAGCTGTGGGCGGGAAATCAACAGAAATGACACCGAGGGGCGTTTTCCCTTTGGGTCAGTAAATTGGGGCTTTAAATTCCCATCTGAAGGGTTGGCCCCGAGCACAGCTGTGCCCGCGCTCTCGGGTGCTGTGGCCCAGGGGGTTTGGGCGGCGGCGGTGCCCACTAGGGCAGCGCCCTTCGATTTCCTTCTTCACGTTTGTCCAGAAATCAGGTTCCTTCTAATGACGGTGGCTCTGCCTGCACGAGCTCTGCGTGTCTCCCTCCTGCGGTGGCTCAAGCTGGAAGGGGCCCTCTAGAGCCGTGGTTTTCAGCCAGTGTGCCGCAGGCCACCCAGACACACGGTCCTGTCTGAGCTCTTGTCCTCAAAACATGACAACAGCCGGCCCAGCCGTAGCCATCTGGTGTGAGCGAATCGAAATCACCCTGTTTCTGCCGTCACGCTGGCAGAAGACAACTGTCTGGCGCGAGGAACCCGAGTCTGTGGCCGGGAGGTGCCAGCTGAGCCCGCGGCCCCAGAAGGCGGAGCAGATGGCTTCCCGCACAGCCAGGCCCCGCCCCCCCACCTGCCTGTGGTCCCTGGGAGGCCCCTCCCCGCAGGACACGCGGCTCCTGCTGAGCCCGCACCCTGCACAGCTTTGAGCCGCCGTGGTTGCTGGGGTGTCGGGTGCCGTGGTTGCTGGGGTGCTTCGAGTGTCATGGGTGCTGGGGTGCTTCGGGTGTCATGGGTGCTGGGGTGCTTCAGGTGCCTGCCGCTGGGCATCTTGGGTGTCAGCTGCCGTGGTGTTTCGGGGCACTGGCTGCTGGGGCATCTTGGGTGCTGGCTGCTGTGGTCTTTCGGGGTGCCTGCTGCTGCCTGCCTGGTGTGGGGTGCTGGCGCTCACTGCTCCTGCTTTTCCGTCTCTGACAGTTCACCTCTGGGGGACAGAGGAGGTTGCTGCCTGGCTGGAGCACCTCAGTCTCTGTGAGTATAAGGACATCTTCACTCGGCACGACATCCGGGGCTCCGAGCTCCTGCACCTGGAGCGGAGGGACCTCAAGGTACTTCCACACCTGGGCTCCCCGCGGCTCTGTCCCCTCCCTCCGACCTGGCCGCGTCCCAGCATCAGGCTTCTCTTTACGGCTCTTCTCGTCCTTCGTACAACTCGGGGTGACTGTGTGGTGCCCTGGCAGTGATGTCTCCACCCACAGGAGACACGGGGAGCCCGGCTCGGTCAGCCCAGCCGGGGTGGACGGCCAGCGGAAGCGCGGTGCGGTGGGGACCGGCCTGCGGGCTGCCCTGTGTTGGTCACACGGCTGGTTAGAGTCGGGCAGACCCGGTGGCTGCCGGGCCCATGGCGGCCGCCCCGGCGCCGTCCCGCTTGCCTGTGTCCCGCACTTGCAGGTGGGCACCTGCCCGGCTCGGGCGCTGGCTCGGCCCGGTGGTGCCCGTGACTGGGTCGCAGGAGGGGTGGGGCTCTGCACACTTGTCACTTCTCATGCCATTGCTTTCCGTCCGGGGTCACCATGATGCCCGGTGTCTGTGTGCAGTCGCTGGGCAGCCCGTCGTGGTGCTGTGGCCGGGCGCTCTGCCTGGCATCAGGGTGGCTGTGCTCTCGTTGCAGGACCTGGGCGTGACCAAGGTGGGCCACATGAAGAGGATCCTGTGTGGCATCAAGGAGCTGAGCCGCGGCCCCCCTGTCACCGAGGCCTAGCCTCCGCCCTCTCGGCCTGCGTCCTGCGCTCCTCCTGCGACTGAGGCGGGAGCAGGGGCTGCCTGCCCGCCCGTGGTGCTCTGTCCGCGCTCGCGCAGGGAGCCTCACGCCCTGCCAGCTCCAGGCTCTCGGACACAGCAACATAGCTACCTGGACACGCACCTCTCCAACCCAGCGGTGTGTGGGCGACCGTGCCGCCACCTCTCAGCTCTCGCTGACCCACGTCCTGGGCCAGGTCTGGCCTCCCTGGCCCCGGGCATTGCAGCAGAAATGGCCTGACCGGCCGCACACGGCTGCCCCGTGGGCTCCGCTGTGTGTCCTTCCACGGCACGCCGCGTGGCACCAGACCGCAGTCCCTCACCGGGCAGATCTGTGCCCAGTGGGCGCTCGTGGTCCCCGCGGCCCCTCGAGGCTGCCGTGTCAGGTCCTGGTTCGCAAGCGTGTGGGTGCGTTTCTGGTCCTGTTCATTTTAATTTGACGTGAAGAGAGAGGAGGACTCGCTCCTCCTGGAGCCCCCGTCCCGATGTGCCCTGTCCCTCCTGAGCTGTCTGTCCAGGAGTGCTGCTTGGGCCGGGAGCACCCGGTGGCGAGGGCCGGTGGCCTCCCCGCCGTGGAGGCCGTGTGTCGTGCTGGGTCAGTATTTCTGTGGAGAGGGCGTCTCCCTCCTCTGGGACCGGCTGCTGCCTCTGACCCTGCAGGTGGCTTCTGTCTTGTGCTGCCGGGCCCCAGGTCCCATGCGGTTAGCGGCCCATGTGGCTCTCACCAAGTTGTCACTGCCTTTGACTCTGCCCCTTGCCGCCCTTGGCCACACCTCACAGGGCTTTCGTCCACCTTGGAAAGGGGGTTCCATAACCCCAACCCCGTGTGCCAGGGCCTTGCACCCCAAAGGGGAGGGCACCAGAGAGGCGGCCTCAGGGCACCATCAGTCACAGCTGAACAGCTTTTACCTGCCACTCACTTTGCAGACCCCACTGGGTTCCCTGCCCGGCTGGCCAGGCACCGTCTCTTGTTTGGGGGTGCTCCCACTGGTGGCTCTTCTGGGTGCTGGGCCCACTCCTGTGCCCTCATGGGGCATGGCCGTGTTGGGGTTCGGGTGAGAGCTCCCTCGGCCGCCCACTGGAGCTGAGACGGGCAGTCGTGTGGCCCTTCCTGCCGTGATGCGTCCCGTCAGAGCAGCTGTCTGCGTGCAGGAAGGCGGAGCCTCAGTAGAGGTCGGGGTCCCAGAAGGGGCTGTCCTGTCCGAGCTGGGCCCCGGGTTCCGATGTTCCCAGGGCCTCTGGACGGGACGGGGTAAGCTGGAACGCAGTGAGGGGGTGCAGGGGAGCTGGCCCAGGGCTACCCCGTGCCCTCAGCACCCCCTCGGGAAAAGCTTAGGTTTGGGTCATGCGTGCTGATAAAAAATGTCGTCAGTGTTCAACACCGTTGACGTAAAAGCCATTTTTCTCATTGTCAGAAGCAAAGGAATGGACGTGTTCTGCATGAAGGCGGGTCCCTGGTCCTGTGGTGTCTTTGTGCTGCGCGTGGGGCGGCTCGTCTGTCCGGGGCGGGGTGTCCTGTCCCGGGGGGAGGGAGGAAGGATCCCGGAGAGTCTTGGAGGAGGTTTTATGTTCTCGGGTGGGCTCACCCTCATATTTATGATCTTAATTTATACAGTGCCTGCTGTATCGCTGTGTACATAGTCCAGGTGTGGGCTTGTAAATACGTTGTTCTCTGTAAATAAAACAAGCCTGTTTTGGATCTCATTGTCGGATTTCTTGTCCTCATTCCTTGTGCTTTGACATAAAATGGTTGCCAAGATCCTTCCAAACTGCATTCAGTTACATTTTTCAGCTGCTCTAAAATTAAGTTGAATTGATGGTGGCTGAAAAGCAAAACGGAGCGCCATGCATTTTCTCACATGTGGGTTCTAGGATCTGTAAGAACTCAGCGATGGGGCCTCTGGGAGAGCAGAGGTCTCGGGTTCGATTCCATGCCGCCTCGGCCCAGCCTGCTTGCTGAGGGCAGGTCGTGCTGGCTGTATTCTCGCCAGGACCGGCAGCCCTCTGTCTCCGCTCACTCATCGTGCCTTTGTTCCAAGTGAGCTGCCTCTTCAAGCTCCAAGTCACTCAGTTGTCACCGCCCGCTTCCTGGGGTGAAGGCTGAGGGCTGGGACCGCGGAGCTGAGTCATGCTGCCAAGGAACAGAGGGGCTGCACGTACTTCCCACCTGGAGGTTGCCTTCCAGCAGCTCTTCCTCCCTCTTCCAGGCTTAATAAAGCCCCAGTTTTGTCCTGGAATACGCCCTCCTGCCATGTGGCCATTCAGGATCAGGCCTCAGGTCACAGGATGGCTGCCATCGTTCCGGGCATCACACTCAAACTTGTGCCGTATAAAGTGTGTGAGTCTGTGGTTGTCTCTTCTGTGTCTCTTTTTAAGATAGAAGGACACTTTTCAGAAGCCCTGGCTTCCACTGACCTCCCCTAATATCTCATTGTCTAGAATTGGGTCCCACAGTCCTGACTGAGTCAGTGCAGAGAATGGGGCCTTGCTGACCATGACTGGTTGCCATGCTGGTAACATTTAAACAGAACATTGCTAATATTTTATTAACATGTTAAGTCCTCTTTTCCTCCTAACAGTCCTACCAGGTGGGTATCTACATTTTACAGATGAAGAAAAGGTTCAGAGAGGTTTGCAACTTGCCGCATGTCACACAGCACTTGGCACCAGAGGCCACGCCTCAACAGTAGTGATGACCCAGGCCTGACTCCAAGCCCAGCCTACATGACAGGTGGGCAGTAGGGCCCAAGTCACACGCAAGGGTCCTGGTGCTGAAGCCGGACTCCTTGCTGGTCACTCCTCAGTGACTGAGCAGGAGCCAGGCTGCTGGGGAGGGCAGTGTGGGCCGGCTGCCAGCCTCCACTCCTGCACCGGGCGGGCTGCCTGCAGACCTGGTCCAGGGGCCGGAGAGCAGACGGGAGCCGCCCCAGGGCCCTCTGGAGGGGAGGCTGGTGCCAGTCCAGAGGGGAGGGAGGGTTCGAGTGCCGTGCGATTGCAGGACCACAGGCAGCTCCCTGGTGCGGACTCATCGCCACAGGCAAGGGCTCTGTCCAGTCCACCTTCCCCTGGCCCGGGCCGTGAACTGCGGGCTGGCATAGACGACGCTCTCACGGGGAAGCCCGATGGCAGCGCTGACGACGGTCAGGGCGGACGTGTGTCAGGACCCGGGGACCCTCGTAGTGGTCGAGGCGGCTCTGGCACCCCTTCCTGCTGGGCTGGGGAGCCTGGGGAAATGTGCAGAGCTGTCCTGACCCTGCCCGGGGCAGCGGTGCTGGGGATGCAAGCTCACCCGAGGGCCTGGCACACCTGGCTGCAAAGGAGGCTGGGAAATGCCACCTGGCCCTGCGCGGAGGGAGGGAGGAAGGGCCACTGCCTGTGCTCATCAGCCGGCTGCCCCCGCTGTAGTCCCTCAGGGGGAAGGTCTCCCCGTTACTGTCCTCTTGCCTGCGTTGCTCCTCGGAGCCCTGTGTGCCCGAGGGGAGGGCAAGGGAGCCCTGTGTTCCAAGCTGACCCTTGGCACCATCTGCTCAGCCGTGTGGCCTTGACCTGCTCGCTGGGATGCTGGCCTTGCACCTGGTAGTGGCCTGTACCCCAGGGACTGTTCCGTGGCCTCAGGCAGTGTTTCTGGTGGCTGCGATCCCGACCTCTGGCCACAGAGGCCACGCCGCTGCTTCCCAGCTCAGCGCCCACTGCACGGCGACCAGGTTGGCTCGGGGAGATTAAACCCGGACATGAGGGCTGCGGAGGGGGCACTGAGAGACAGTGTGGCATTTTGTCCTTCTCTTCCTGCTCCCCTTTCCCTGCATTGTCTGTGAGGTGAGGACTTGCAGTCTGCTGTCCCTCTGCAGAGCCTGGGGCGGCGTGGAGCGCGGCGGGGGTCCTCGCAGAGGCGGGGCACTGGGCTTTTCTAAAGGGGATCTCCCAGCTCATGACCGCTCGTCGCAGACTGTTCCGCGTTAACGGAGTATCCGATGCCCAGACTGGCTCGGCCCCTGTGGAAGCCACTGCTCGATGCCTGTGGACATCAGTTCTCTCTCTCCTGCACGGTGGGAGCGGAGGCTGCGCCAAATAACCCCGGCAAGTGGGCCGGGTTCCCCAGACTCCTGTGCGACCTTACTGATGCCACTGACTTTCGGGAGCGTGCCTCCCTCGCCTGGAGGGCAGGCTTGATGGCTGGACCTCCAGCAGCTAGCTCGGGCCATGGTTGGCCTCAAGACGGAAGGATTGAGGGTGACGATTTTGTTTGGGAAAAGCAAAAGCATGTAGAGACAGGTTTTAACGATTCAGCAGGCGTGAGGCCGGGGCCCTACCAGAGATGGGTGAACTGGTGCAGGGAACACTTCCTAGCAGAGGCGCACGCCTGGGAGATGGTTCCAGCGTGGAGGCCTCCGTGGGGGCGTGGTCAGAGAGCAAGGAGGTGGCCCACGGACCCGCCCCCTGGGGATGCAGCTGGGCCGCCCTGCCCGGCCTGGGGCTGGCCTTAGAGCTACGCGCAGCCTGCCCAGCTGCGACCACAGATGCACCGAGGCTGCACACGGTGGTGAGCAGCTGGCTGGAGGCACCGGCCCCCTTGCCCACGTTCAGAGGCAGATTCTATGGGAAGTCTCCCGAGCTTTTAAGGAAATCGTGTTGCCAGCTGAACTCTGAGCTGGCAGACCCAAGGCTGTGCTCTCGAGCCATCGGTCCCCAGGCCTCCAGGACGTGCCCCCAGGAAGGCAGTGCCCGTGAGGTCCTCCCACTCGCAGGGACGGGTGTGCGAGACGCTCTGGGGCAGAACAGAGCGGCCAGTGTTGTGGCTGGGCAGGGGCTCACCCCGGGCGGGGCGGGGAGTGGGTGCAATTGTGCAGCCGCTTGGGCTTGTGACAGCTGTGAGTTGTCCTCTGTGTCCCAGAGAGAGGTGCCACCGTGGCCACCCCCCCACTCTACTGGTTCTCTGGTTCTACGTCACTTAGCCGTAGGTTGAACTGGGAGGTGTCACAGCCCCTGAACCCAGCCGAGAAGCAAGTGCCGCCCGAGACCTGGTGGGAGCCGAAGCTGGTGGGGCTCCGCGTCGCCTGCCGTGGGGGCACGTGGTCGGCTGGTGGGGGGACTCGCTGTCAACATCGAATTGGTGTTACATCCAGGTGCTGTCCATTCGACTTATTTTATCCTCACCCGAGGACATTTCTTCTATTTTATGTTCAGGTAGAGTGGGAGGGAGAGAGAGAGAGAGACACATCGACGTGAAAGGGACACGTTGAGTGGTCGCCACCCACACGACCCAACCAGGGCCGGGGACAAACTGCAACCGAGGTACGCGCCCTTACGGGAACCGAACCCGGGTCTCTCGGGACCGCAGGCCGACGCTCTGACCGCTGAGCCAAACCGGCCAGGGCACATTTGACATTTTCATGTGGGGTCTCTTGTGGGTAACCCCACCTGCCCTGCTCCCCTCCACTGTCATTTGAATGGAGACAGCAGGGCGGGCAGGGCACCCACTTTGAGCCAATGGGTGTCAGGCCCTGGGAGGTGGAAACCAGCAGGGAAGGCACAGGGCCTGGCGGGCTGGGGAGCCCCTAAGCCAGGGCCCGCCAGTGCCTGGGACGGAGGGGAGGCAGCGGCGGGAGCCGGACAACCCTCCCTCCCTGCGTGTCCACTTCGCTGCTGCTTGTCCCTCCGCAGGGTGCTGAGTCTCCGGACACACATTAGTTACGGGTCTTGTGGCCCGTATCGGCCCTGCTTGGGATGGGCACCCTCGGGAACAGACCGGATGAGCGTGCCGCCTGCGGACGGGGCGGGGCCGCGGCGCGTCAGCCAGGTCGGTCCGGAGGGAAGGCCTGCGAAGCCATAACGTGGCTCATCAGAACCTGTCCGCCCTCCGCTCTGGCAGAAACACGTCCCAGAGAGCAACTGCCTCTGCAGCCCCGCGGCCAGCTCCACGTCCCTGGGCGGGGACGAGACCAGAACTGCGTTTCTTCCAACACAAGCTTTCCCAGGGGTCTGAACTGATTTAATACCAAACATGCTTCTGTTACTTGTGCAGCGGCCCTGGGCAGTCTCTCTGAAGACAAACCATGTGTGTTCGGCATCAGAAGCTGCTTGGGAAGAGGCCGAGTGGCCAACTTACAATGGAAACGACGTGAAGATGCTTTAGATGCTTTATTTTTTCTTTAAAACAACTGTACAGCTCTCCCTGCAGCCCCAGGCCACCCCCACACTGCAAGAGGGCGGGGCAAGGGAACCAGAGACACCCCGGCCCTGGCGGCTCACTGCGGACCCCACGGCGCACCCCCAGCCCCCGACTTGCTGAGGCACGTCCACGGAGGCTCCGGCTTGTCCACAGCAAGCCCCCAGTTACTCCACAGGAGCCACGGCTGCCGGGACAGGCACGGCGAGGAGACACGTGTTACAAAGGAGCAGAGCTGGGCAGGGCTGGCCCGGCCGCCGCGCCCTCACAGGGACCTTCACAGGAACGGGTGCCCCGGCCCGAGGGCGGCTTGTCCCAGGTGCTGGAGTTCGAGACCAGCAGTCTCAAGCAGCCGAGAAGACGGATGCCGCGGGTCCTGACGGGGCGGGGACGGGGCAGGGGGCAGGGGGCAGGGGGCAGGGGGCAGGGGGCAGGAGGCAGTGGCGCACCCACGGGCGCCCAGCTCTGTGGAAGGCCAGCCGGGCGGCACAAGTCCTCCCGCGGTGAGCGGCCGGCCGAGGCCTGGCGCGCGTCTGTCAGCGCCGAGGGCTGAGCCGAGGGTGCGGCCGCGCGGACAGCCGGTCACCAGCCGCCCCTGGAGGTGCGAGCGCAGAGCCGCTGAGGAATCCTGCCCCGAGTCGTCCGCGTCCTGTCCCCCAGCTGGGCGACGGGTGCTGCTCCTCGTCCCTCTGTCCATCCGCAGCGGCCATGCTGCCGGGACAGGCACAGCGTCCGGGCGGCTCCTTCCTGGTCCAGTCCGGCTCCGCAGGCCCATCGGCTCAGCACACCCGGGCCTCCAGCCACAGCAGCGGGAACGTTCTGATCAGACGCCCAGTTGGAACCGGAACCAGAGGGGAATGTGTGCGTGTGGGGACCAGGACACAACTACCCTTTCTCCCCGGCACGGGCCTGGCCAGCCCTTGTGACCTGGCAGCGAGGGGGGCAGACTGCTCCGAGGTCGGGGCGAATGCAGACGAGATGCTCCGGCGGTGGCCCCGGGGTCAAGTGCGCGGTGAGGGCCACGTGTGCCTGGGCCCAGCCTGAGGGGCACGTGCTGCGCAGCCGGGAGAAAGGGGATCCCCTGGCCCGGGACCCGGCGTCCCTCTGCCCTGAGAAAGGCTGGGTCTGTGTGCAAACCTACAAGCCTGCTCATGGAACCACGCGGGTCAGCAGGGGGGCGGAGCCCGCTCCCAGCCAGGCTCTGGGCCTCAGCTGCTCTGGTCCCAGCGGGCGTCGGTGCGGCGCTATCTGAAACTCCCCACGTGGATGGACAGGGACGCTTCTGGTCTGTGGGGCCGACCGGGCGTCTCTGCCCCGGGGAGGTCTCTGCTCTGGACACGAAGGGCTTCCTGGCTGCGGAGACACAGGGTCCACCCAGGTCAAGGGTGTGGAACGACCTCAGGGAGCTGAAGTGGGGAGCAGGGGAGGAGGACACGGCAACCCTGGTGTGGCCTGTGTCGGGTGATGACGCGGACCAAGGTGGTGAGAGCTGGGGCTGGCCCTGGGGGCTTGAAGGGGGGTGTCAGAGGGTATTCAGGAGATCCTGGGAGGTGCGGGGACCCAGAGGCCAGGGAGCAATTCTGCATAGAAGGACGGGGGTCTGCATGCAGAGTGGAGAGAGGACGGGGGTGGGGGTGTCTGCGTGCAGAGTGGGGGGTGGGGGGCTGCGTGCAGAGTGAGCGCAGGGGACCCGCCTCTGGAAGCCGGCGGGGAAGGAACCTGGGTGCAGGGGCGCTGAGCTTGTGCGGGGGCAGGTCAGCTGTGCTGAGCAGAGGTGAGGCCGGCTGACTCCTGGGATAAGGAGTAGGGGGCGGTGGGGAGCAGAGCGCCAGGCGACAGCGGGTGGACGTGTGACTGGAGAACTCCTGCTCCCAGGTGACTGACCCTGAGCCTGTGTCTGAAGGGAAGGCCCAGGAAGGGGGAGAGGAAGGAAGAGGTGGAGCAGAGGTTGGGGAGGCGGCCTGGCGGCTGTGCCCGCAGGGAGGCTGACAGCTCCCTTCCCAGCTCCCAGGCCTGTCTCACGTTCTCAGGACTCAAGCCCTGTTTCTCCCGAATGCGCAGCCCCGCGCGGGCTCCGGGCTCCAGGCTCCGGCCAGAGCTTCCAGGGAGCGAGAGGGAGCTGCCAGGGGTCCCGGGGACATCGGTCGCACAGGGAGAACCCCAATGTTACCTTCTCTTCCCGGGAGCAGGCTGCGCCGGGCTCTCCTTCCCAGTGCCGTCATCCTCTCCCACCAGGAGACCCTGCGTTTCAGGGAAAGGGGGAGGCCGCGTGCTCAGACACCTTCCAGCCCGCACTGCGTACGTTTACGTGAACATTTAGGTAACAGGAAAAATGACCTAAATCCACCTGCACTAGATTCGTAACTGACAGAAGCACCTGGTGCTCAACGGCAGAGCGCGCGGCAGGCGGACCTCGCCCGGGAGTGAGGGCAGCAAAGGGCATTTGCAGCCGCCGGGCGGCTCCGTGGGTGAGCGTCGACCCTGCACCAAGAGGTCATGGGTTCGATTCCAGGTCAGGACACATGCCCAGGTTGTGGGCCGGCTCCCCAGTGGGGGGCCTGCAGGAGGCGGCCCATTGATGTTCTCTCTCATCCATGTTTCTCTCTCCTGCTTCCTCTTTCTCTAAAAAAAATCAATAAAGAAAAAAAATTCAAGGGCATTTGGGGGTGGGCACAGGGCAGAGCCCACCTGCAGCTGGAGCAGCGGGACCAGCCTGTGGTCTGGGTCACTCTCCACCCAGCATCTCTGGCTCCCCTGGGAGTGGGGTGCCCTGTCTCTGACCTCCCTGGAATCTCCGGAAGCTTCTAGCACAGTGCGCGGCAGGCACAGAATGCTCAGCACAGGCTCCTGAGCGGCCAAGCCCCCTCCCAGTACTGGCGATCAGTTTCATATATGAATTCATTTCCCATAAATACCGGCCGCCCCTGGGCTGCCTGCAGCCACGTCCCAGAGGGAATACGCAGATCTCGGCTGTGAGAAAACGTGACCCCGAAGGGCAGGGCAGAGAAAGGGCCGCCTGAGTCTCACCAGGCCTGGCAGGGCAATGGGGCCACACTTCCAAGTGGCTTGGGGAAGCTGACTCTGGTCACCCAGGCTGGGACCCGTGAGAGCGACTGCCGGGCTTGTCTGCTTCTGCTCTCGGGAGGAAAATGTCCCAGTGAATACTGACACCTCCAGCACCAGGACTGGTCCATGACGTGCTTTAGAAACCGTGCGGCCTGACAAGGAAGAGAAGTGCGGAGCTGATGGGCGGACGGCACGGCCCAGGAGGCTGTTGGGGCGTCTGTGCACCCGTAGCCGTGTGGCGGTCCCAGTGCCTGGTGGGCGAGTGCCCTGACCTCTCTTTAACCTCCGCGGTGGGGGCCCTCCCCGGAGCGGTGGGACGGATGCCCTCACTGCTGCAGGGCCCTCCAGCGGCACGCGCGGCTCCGGCGCCACCAGAGCCGCCACCAGCACAGCGTGCGGGTCCCAGAGCAGTCTGAGAAGCCGTCCTGCTGGATGTGAGCCAGCGACCTCATAACCTCGTCAATGTGCACTGTGTGGTCTCTCGAACCTCCTTTGCAGAAGCACTGCAGGTAAACAGTTGTCTTACCTGTCTTTCGATTTTTGTTTATTTAAATCTTTTCTTTTTCGGGGGAGGAGGGTCAATTGTCTAGTACAATGCTGACTAGAAGATTCCTTAATACAAAAATATCAATTACTAAGTCAAGAGTTATATTAAATCAATAATTTATTACCAGTAAATAGTTCATTTAAATTAAGGATTAAATTTTTTATTAACCCTTATTATAAAAAGTATCGCTGCATGACTACAAACTAGGTTTGCCATAAGAATGGCCCATGTCGCCCTGGCTGGTTTGGCTCAGCGGTTAGAGCGTCGGCCTGCGGTCCGGAGAGACCCGGGTTCGGTTCCCGCTAAGGGCACGTACTTCGGTTGCAGTTTGTCCCCGGCCCTGGTTGGTCGTGCAGGTGGCAGCCACTCGATGTGTCCCTTCACGTCGATGTTTCTCTCTCTCTCTCTCTCGCTCTTTCTCCCTCCCACTCTGTCTGTACAAAAAATGGAAAAATGTCCTCGGGTGAGGATTAAAAAAAAAAAAAAAAAAAAGAATGGCCCATGTCAAGGACATATTTCTGTAATGACCCCGATTAAAGAACCAAAGCCAAATGGCAAATGCAATCATGCAGAAAGAAAATGCACAGAATAAAATGCAGCAGAACTCCGGGTTCATGCATGATTCAGAGCTCAGAGCCCACCAGGAATGACGGTGGCGTCCTAACCGAGGCAGGCACCCACTCAAACCTACGGCTGCAACACACTTGGTACGAAACTTCGAAGCGGTTTTCTCATCCTCGCCCGAGGATACTTTCCTATTGATTTTTTTTTTTTTTTAGATTGGTGGGAGGGAAGAAGGGAGAGAGAAACATCAATTGGTTGCCTCCTGCACAACCCTGACCAGGGATCGAACCCATGACGCTTCGGGCTGACACTCTACAGGCATTTTTATTCAGGTCAGACCCTAGTGTGGTGCGAGGCCCACATGAGGTGCTGTCCGCTTGCCCTCGGCACCGTCCCTGCTCTGGACTGTTCCACAGTGGGCTCTGCCCTGGTCTCCTGTCTCTACAACAGCGCTCGGTCCTGGTGCTTCCTCGCAACGGGAACGTGCTGTCAACTCCTTACCTTGACACCAATGACATCTCCGTCTTTCAAGTAATAAGGCGGCCCCAGCAAGTTGTCTTGCTTTTTCTTCTTTTTCCTCTTGGTAATTTGCTGGCTCTATAGAAAAATCAAGCATCTTGAATAAAGAAAACCACCCCAAAGTCTCTCTAATTCCCCGTCTGAACACTGCAGGGAAGCTCTGGCTGCCGGGAAGGCCCACGTTACCCAGCTGGACACGGGAAGCCACGCAGACTTGTCGGGGAGGTACTTGGCAATTTCAGTCTTGTCCACGGGAAGGGAGTAGAAAGCAGCCACTTGCTGCCGGAGGGAGCTGGCGGTGGCCCGGGTGGCGTCCCACACCATGTCCGCGGGCGGGGCGCACGCCTGCTGGCCGGGGAGGCGCCGCTGTGTCCTCAGCAGCATGTCCTGGGGGCTGCACCAGGAAACAGTCCAACGTCAGATTGGAAACAAGAGAAACTTGGCAACCAGGAGGGGGGGCGTGACGGCACCGCTCCCTCCAACTCCTCTCACTTACGAGGTTTTCCCGGAATGCTGGGGGAAGCCCTCTTCCTTCCCATCTCCTCTGACCCTGGCCCAGATGGAGGGGCCCGGAGGGAGGCCGGAGGAGAGCGGGGTGCTGGCAGCAGAAGCTGGCCGGGAGAAAGCTATTTCAGGTGCCGACACCTGCCTTGCCCTGGGGCAGCCAGGGAGGAGCCAAGGGCTTCTAGTTGGGAGGAGGGAGGTGGACAGCAAGAGAGCCCCGCAGAGCAGGGCCTGGAGGGGGCGAGCAGCCGAAAGGTGGGAGGGAAGTTAGATGTGGTTAGGTTGTCACAGACATGCAGCAAGAACTCCTGGAAGGGGGAGGGGAGAGATGAAAACCCGTTTTGTTTGTTTTTAGGAAGAAACGTGATTTTAAGGACGATTTCTGCTGTGCTGGAGCTCCTGCAAGGGGGAGGGGCGCAGTGGGAAAGGCCAGCCTCTGGCGGGGCCAGGCGCCGAGCACACACTCAAGGGCGTGCTCCCTGCAGAGGCGGGCAGACGTGGCGCAGGGCCGAGGTCAGCACGACACAGAGAGCCCACACAGGCGAGACCTCACTGAAACAGGAACACGTATGAAACAGTTCACACGCTCTAACTACAAATGGCTTATAGGCCTTTGAAAAAATGCCCAATTTTAGTAGCAATCAAAGCAATGATGCAAATGAGACAAGATAACCATTTTTCATGTATCAAGTTAGCAAACATTTAAACAATGACAATATTCAATGTTGGTTTGAGGGTGAGGTAGACTCAGAAACACTGTTTGTGGGAATATAACTTGGTATAACTTCCTTGAAAAGGAATTAACACTTTATTTTAAAAGGTCTAAAGTGCCTCCCTGGCCGGTTTGGCTTGGTGGTCAGAGCACAGGCCCATGGACCAAAGGGCTGCAAGTTTGAGCCTGGTCGGGGTTGTGTGCGAAGCAACCAATTGATACGTCTCTTTTCCCCTCCCTTCTACTCTAAGAAATCAATGAAAAAATATTCTCGGGTGAGGATTAACACAAGTAAAAAGTTTACAATGTCCACACCATTCGATCCAGGACTCCCTCCCGGAAACCCCTCCAGTGACCCACTGTGCTGAGACCGTCCCGCCCATGGTTTTAGACGTGGCTGGAATCAGGTGGCAGTTCTGGATGACAGGCTGACAGTTACACCTCGTCAGGCAGAGGGAATCTAAACACTGGTTGATGCTAACAAAACGTCTTATAAAAGATTTTCCTATAGTGAGAAAATAATTTGATTGTAGACAACTTTGGGGTGCTTCGTTATTCAAAAAATAATGGTTGACTATGACAAAGGCACTGTTCCAATACCGGGGATTCAGCCATGACCAAAAACCAAAGTCTTGCTCTCACAAAGATAACGAACGGATAATTCAATAAGTACATAATACGTCAGGTTTGATATTAGGATGAAAAAGTAGACTAAGGGGCCAGAGGGACCGACAGCTGACAGGAGCACCTGTTCACTCTCCAGGCCGCGTGGGGTGAGTGTGCAGTCGGGACTCACTGAACAAGTCTCACTTTCATGGAGAACGGGCTCCACACCCTTGACGCAGGCGCAGAGTCACCGTCTGGAACACAGTCCTGTGTTGTCAGACTTCCAAGAAGCCACTCGTGATGAGACGTGTAGCTCTGTGCTGCAGGACGACTTACCCTAAGTGTTCTTCTTTCCGAAGCGGCTCTAGGCAGATCTCAGGTCTCCTTCCCAACTTATATTCCCTGATAATCAATGAAACAAAATAATAGTGACATCACTCATCTTTTAAACATTGTTTTGTCAATTTTAAGCAAAATATTATACATAACACTCAAAACTTGTGAGACTACTGGGGAACAACTATACTCCAACAAACTGGACAACTTAGAAGAAATGGGTACATTCCCAGGCACACGCAGCCTACCAGGAATGAGTCATAAAGACACAGAACATATGAACAAACCAATTGTTAGTAAGGAAATTGAATCAGAAATAAAAAATCCCCCAACCAAGAAAAGTCTAGGATCAGATGGTTTTCGCTGATGAGGTCTAACAAACATTTTAAAAAGAATACCAATCCTTCTCAAATGCTTCCAAAGAACAAAAGAGGTAGGAACACTTCCAAACTTATATTTATGAGGCCAGCGTCACCCTGATATATGTCACCACCAGACAAGGACACTTTAAGAAAATGACAGGCTAGCACTCTCTACAGGAGCATAGATGCAAAATCCTCGATAAAATATTAGCAAAGTGCATTCAAGAATACATTAAAAGAATCACACACCATGATCAAGTGGGATTTATGCCAGGGGTGCAAGGCTGTGTCAAATACCTGCAAATCGATTCGTGTGAAACATCACATTAACAGAATGAAGGATAAAAGTGATATGATCACCTCAATAGATGCAGAAAAAAAACATCTGACAAAATTCAACATCTTTTCATGTTAAAAATTCAACAAACTGGATATAGAGGAAATGTACATGAGGAATGTCATACATGACACGCCCACAGCTAACATCATACTTAATGGTGGGAAGCTGAGAACTTTTCCTCTAAGTTCTAGAACAAGACAAGGTGCCCATCTTATTGAATTGTACTGGGAAGTCCTAGTCAGAGCAGTTAGGTAAGAGAAAGGAAGAATTAAAATAGTTCCTAATTGCAGATGACATGACGTTATATTTAGAAAGCCTTAAACACTACACCAAAAAGCTAGTAAAACTAATAAATGTATTCAATAAGTTTGCAGCATACAAAATCAATACACAAAACTCAACTGCATTTTATATACTAACAACTAATTATCAGAAAGAGAAAAAAAGAAAAATCCCATTTACAACAGCATCAAAGAGAATAAAATAGGAATAAATTTAACTGAGGAGGGGAAAGATTTGTCCACTGAAAAGATTATAAGACATTGATGAAGGACACTGACCTAGACACAACTAAATGGAAAGATACTCCATGCTCACGGCTAGAAGAATACTGTTAAAATGTTCCCACTGCCCAAAGTGGTCTACAGGAAAATGCAAACCCTATTAAAAATGTCAATGGCATTTTTCACAGAAATAGAATAAACAATCCTGAAATTTGTATGGAACCACAAAAATACCATGAACAGCCACAGCAATCTTAAGAACAAAGCTGAAGGCATCACACTCCCTGATTTCAAATAAGATGATAAAGCTGTAGTCATCAAAACAGTACGGTCATGACGTAAAAACAGGCACACAGATCTATGATGGAACACAACAGAGACCCCAGAAATAAACCCACACATACACACTCAGTTAACTTATGACAAAGGCACCAAGAATATTAAATGGGGAAAGGATATTCTCTTCAATAAATGGTGCTGGGAAAACCGGACAACCTCATGCAAAAGAATGAAACTGGACCATTATCTTACTACACCATACACAAAAATCAACTCAAAATGGATTAAAGGCTTAAACCTGAGCTGAAACTATAAAACTCAGAGAGAAAAACGGGCTAGCTCCTTAACATTGGCCTTGGCAATGGTTCTTTGGATTTGACATTAAGAGCAAAGGCAGCAAAATAAAAATGAACAGGTGGGACTTCATCAAATTAAAAAGCTTCTGCACAGCAAAGGAAGCCATCGACAAATGAAAAGGCACCTATGAAATGGAGAAATCATATACCCGATAGGGGGTTAATCCCCAAAATATATGAGGAAGACAGACTAATAGCCAACAGGCACATGAGTAGGTGCTCATCATCACTAATCATCAGGGAAATGCAAATGAGAACCATGTTTTCACTTCACACGTGTTAGAATGGTTATGGTTAAGCAAATGAGATAAGTATTGGTGGGGATGTGTAGGAAATGGAACTCTTGTGCATTGTTTGAGGGAATGTAAATGTACTCATCCACTGTGAAAAAACAGTATGAAGGTTCCTCAAAAAATTAAAAGAACTACCAAATGATCCAGCAATCCTACTTTTTCAGGAAATCAACGAAAAAGGAAATGAAAACAGGCTATCAAAAAAATGCCTGCATTCCCATCCATGTTCACTGCAGCATTATTCACAACCGCTAAGATACGGACACTACCTGTGCCCACCAATGAATGAATCGATAAAAATGAGCCCTGGCTGGTTTGGCTCAGCGGTTAGAGCGTCGGCCTGTGGTCCAGAGAGACCTGGGTTCGGTTCCCGCTAAGGGCATGTACCTCGGTTGCACTTTGTCCCCAGCCCTGGTTGGTTGTGTGGGTGGCAGCCACTCAATGTGTCCCTTTCACGTTGATGTTTCTCTCTCTCTCTGTCTCTTCCTCTCTCTCCTTCCCACTCTATCTGAACAAAAAATGGAAAAATGTCCTTGGGTGAGATTAAGAAAAAAAATGAGTGTTCACATGCACCCACATACACACACGACTATTATTCAGCCATGAGAAAGAAGGACATGCTGCTGTATGTGACATGGATGGACCTTGAGGGTATTATGATAAACAAGATTAAGTCAGACAGAGAGAGACAAATACTGTATATTTACTTATATGTAGAATCTAAAAAAGCCAAATTCATAGCAACAGAGACCAAAACAGCCGTTGTCAGGGGCTAGCAGTGGGAGGAAGAGGAGAGGCTGGTCACAGGGTACAAATCTGCATTAACAAGATGAATAAGTTCTGCATGGTGATTACAGCTAACGATGCTGTATTACGTACTTGAAAGTTGCTAAGAGAAATCTTAGGTGTTCTCACCACGAGAAAGAAATGGTCCTCATGTGCTATGATGCCGGTGGCAGCTAACACTATGGTGGTGATCATGTTGCAATAAGTATGTGCATCCAATCGACAGGTCGTATGCCATCAATGTATACAATGTTATATCAGCTACCGCTCAATACAGCTTGGGAAAAACACTCCAAATTTTGTTCACAGTCTCTGGAGTATAGTAAAAATACACGAAGTCACATTTTACGCTTAATATGGAAAACCGAAGTTGTTCCAGAGTCTGACTCGGGATAAGCAGCTCATCCAGCTGACAGGTGGAATCACCAGGGTCGGGATCTGTTACTGAGTGTTCAACGAGGAACCCACCTGAGCGGCTGCTGGTTTCTCCGTAAAAGCCTGCCGGGGCGTTTGCTGTCCACTGTCCAGGCTCTGAGGCAGGCTGGGGACGGGATGAACAACTCTGACAAGGAGGGCAAGGCCATGGCCTGGAAAAGGAACGGACATTTGTCCAAGGGGTTGGAAAGCACTCTTGAAGACTGCTTCGGGGGGAAACGAAGCCCCACGCAAGGACATCTGCGGGAAGAGTACTTGAGTACTGACAGCATCTGCTAAGACTCCCAGGACTCTCCTGTGAATGAAACTGACCATGAGTACGTTTTGTATTTCTCTCTACTGAGATCGGCTTGAGAGAGAAGTGAGTATTCGATTTCCGAATCTGTGCCTAAAGCTCCTTTTTAACCCTCATGTTTGAGAAGATGAGCGCTGGGATTAGTTTCTGCGAGCCTAACGGTCACTGCAGAAGCGAGGGCCCGTCCACTTGCACCGGGTACTTCGCCAGCGCCGTCTGCGCTGCCAAGGAAGTGACTTCTGATTCTGAGATATTTCAAAATCTGTGGGTCCTACTGCTAGGCCCAAACTGCTGAACTAATTCTGGAGGAGCAGATACCTATTTATATTATTTAGGTTGTAGTATACAAAATGGCCAGTATTCAGCCCTGGCCAATTTGGCTCAGTGGTTGAGCGTCAGCCTGCAGACCAGAGAGTCCCGGGTTTGGTTCCCGCTAGGGGCACGTACCACAAAAAAAAATAAATAAATAAAAATAAAATGGCCAGTATTCATCCATTTTTAACCTAAAAACAGCAACTTTGTGTCTTTCAATCCAACATGAGAAAAAAAGTGTCTTTTCTCACTTGTGCTTATGAGAATAAAACCATTTGCTTTTTCTGAGGAAGGTCAGTTCGCACATTTTTTTCCTTTAGGAGGAAGAAGGGATGTTCACTTCAGCCCATTAACCGTCAGATGCTTCTGACGCGCATAAGGAGACACTACAATGTCTACTTTTATTCTGACCTCCTGGGAAATCGATCACGTCTCTTTTAACTAACAACATAGAACACATGGATCACAATGATACAAAAACAATGCTTTACACGTTTCAATAAATCGTGTTTACCCAAAAAGTAAAAATAAACATAAGCTGCAAATCACTGAGGATCTATTCAAATGAAAGCACTGCATGCCGGCAGGGAGGAATGAGAGCCACAAGGGCGGCGCAGAAAAGAACGCCAGGGAGCTGTCTGAGCATGTGCGTGTCGCCTGCTGGGCACGCACCACTGAACATGGTGTGTAACACATGCCACATCAGAACGACTGTTAGTGAGGGAAACGGAAATAGAAGAATAGATTAGTATCTCACTGGAAGCAGCCAGACCCCCACTAAGGCACGCTGCAGGAAGAGTCTGACCTGAGCCTTCAGCTCCACTAAGGTGGCATCTTCTGAGATTTCGACATCTCCCAGGTGGTGGAGGGGAACTTCCATATGCATGTCACCAGGAGCCCCTGCACAGGACAGAGCCAGATGTGTGAAAGGAGCCTGAAACGCATTTATTTCATCTTTCTGAAATCTATGCCACGTGTTGATGTTGTAAATACTTTTAATACATTTCCATTCATGAAGCTCAGAGTCCGAGCGCCCAGTATTCGCGCCTCATTACTTTGGAGGGGAGGACGCCCTGCCTGCCTGTGGGCGCAGGGCCACACCTTCTCACCGGGATGGGTTCGAGGATTTCACACTTGTGCTGTCAACCTAAGGTGTTCTTTTTGACACTCTCTTTCCTCAAAGAGGCCTTTCTGGTAGGATACTCTGCCCTCCCTCCCTCCCTCTCTCCCTCCCTCCCTCCCTCCCTCCCTTCCTCTCACCCAAGGACATTTTCCATTTTTTGTTCAGATAGAGTGGGAGGGAGAGAGAGGAAGAGAGAGAAACATCGATGTGAAAGGGACACATCGAGTGGCCGCCTCCCACACAACCCAACCAGGGCCGGGGACAAACGGCAACCAAGGTACGTGCCCTTAGCGGGAACCGAACCTGGGACTCTCTGGACCACAGGTCGACGCTCCAACCCCTGAGCCAAACCAGCCAGGACTGCCCTTATTCTTTATATCAGCTTCCTGTTTCCTTCTCTCCTCCCTCCTATCCCTCCTGTTTCTCTTTGGTCTGTTTTCTTAGGTATACACAGAGACTACAACTTTCAGGAGAGGACAGGCCAGCATTCTCCTTCCCTGTCCAGGCTCTGGTAGGGCGGGTGTCACACAGTAAATGTGTACTGACTGAAAGGGTCCTTGACAGTGAGAAGGCCTTCTACATTTGTTATAAAAAGGGGGAAAATAAACGTTCTCTCATCTAAAATTCTGGGTATAAAAGTTGGCAACTAAATTTAGAATTCAGAATAATTTAACTCATTTCTGCTTTAATTAAATGTCTTTGTTTATTGCTGGGCACACTGCTCATAATAAATTAGATCATAAATGAACTGACCAAAACTTCATGGATGGGTCTTTTGTGTCTTAAGTACACAGCCAGCTGACAGATAGTTTTCGGAAACTCTCAGGAATTAGTGTGTTTCTCATGCTGTTATAAATAAGGACTATCAACCTGAGCCTGTCTCTTCACTTTCATGGAGAAACACACTAATTAAACATGAATTTCAAGTTTGTAGCCAATTCTATATATAATTATTATTCTATTACCAAAGCATTTTTAGAATTAAATTGTCTTTTAATTTTTTTTGTTTTTATTGATTTTTTTTGAGAAAGAGGAAGGGAGAGAGAGAAACATGGATGTGAGAGAAGAAACATGGGGTTTGGCTGGGTGACTCCTGCACGCCCCCCACTGGGGATGGAGCCCGCAACCTGGGCATGTGCCCTGACCGGGAATCAAACTGGGACTTCTCAGTCCATGGGATGATGCTCCATCCACTGAGCCACACGGGCTGGGCGCATTTTCAGAATTGACACATCTAATATAAACCAACCAAAAATAACTTAATGCCAATTTCATAGTTAATTCAACACAAAAATATTTTATTGCTCTAAACATATATTCTTAATTTCAAAGAGTAGAGAGATAAGAATTTGATTCATTTTCAGTAATTTCAGTACTGAGGTTTAATCGGTAAAAACAGAGCTCAGCCAGTGTAGCTCAGTGGTTGAGTGTCGACCCATGCACCAAGAGGTCACTGGTTCAATTCTCGGTAAGGGCACATGCCCAGGTTGTGGGCCAAATCCCTAGTGGGGGGCATGTAGGAGATGGCCAATCGATGTTCTCTCTCATCAATGTTTCTCTCTCTCTCTCTCCCTCCCCCTCTCCCTTCCTTTCTCTCTAAAATCAATAAAGAAAAAATAAAAGAGATAAAAACAGAAATATAAGTATATAATACTAACACCCCCCAAAGCTAAATAATGAAATAAAGCATGATTAAAAATCATATATAAAGAGTTGTTCCTACTAAAAATATAACTACAGTTACAAAGGAGACTGATCAGTGTTTTCTTTATAAGAAAGTGGAAACCCATTTTTACATCAGAAATTCAAACTCACTGCTAGTGACCTCTTGCTCATCAGGACGTGTGTGAATTTTGTCCACAGAGAAGCACTTTATACTGTCCCGGTTTATTCTCAGAAGGCAGTAAGGGAGTGGAATGCCCTGGGGGCAGTTGCTGGGGAGCCAGGGGCAGAAGGAATGGACTGGGAGCTGAGCAGGGTCCCGGGGGGACCCCAGCCCTGCCTCTGCCCCCGAGGCTGCCCCGTAGCCTCATCTGCCAGGAGCAAGAGCTGCTATTTTTATTGCCATGAGCACCTTGAGAGGTGACATAAAAAATTCCTTGAAAAAATATACTGATACAAAGGCTTTAACATAGTCTATCTTATAGCGAATGGCTGTATAAAAACAGGATGGTGTCATTGCTATGAAATGACTTATGGTATAAATAGATTCTGATTTTCAACTGTATGTTTTATTATTTTTTTTTCTTTATTGGTTTTTAAAGAGAGAGGAAGGGAGAGGGAGAGATAGAAACATCGATGAGAGAGAACATCGACTGGCCGCCTCCTGCACGCCCCCCCAATGGGGATCACAACCTGGGCCTGTGCCCTGACTGGGAATTGAACCGGCGACCTCCTGGTGCAGGGTCGACGCTCAACCACTGAGCCACGCCGGATGTACATCCGAGCTCAACTGTACATTTTAAAGACTAAATATGTCACTCGTCCCTCCAAGCAGGAGTCATCTCACTTTTCTTGATGGCACGTTGGCTGCTGCAGTTCCGCTGTGCACTCACCTGGGGGGGACGTAGCTCTCCAGACCCCACCTTGAGAAGGTGTACAGTTCATCTGGTCCTGATGGCTCTTCCCCTGACCCTCGGGCCCCCGAGGCTGGTACCACCAGATGGGCACCTTCAGGAGACCCTGGAGAAGGGAGCATTTCTCACTGCTGTGAGGCACACAGATCACGTGAACTTCCAACTCTACTTCCATAGAGGAACATCTTAGTAACAAAAGTGTTCCCAGATGTATTACTTTTCCTTTTAGATGTATAACTGCCCTATATTATATTTGTTAGTTACTTTTACAATCAAAAGTTTAAGTGATAAAAATCAGACTAAATGTTCTTTGCTTAGAAGCATCTCAGTAGCTACAATCCATGAACAGGATAAACAAAATGGCGAAATGTTTGACAGCACCACCTTCACAGATACACTCAGGGTAAGAGCAGCAGGAGCTTCCGCTCACTCAGGTTCCCAGGGAACTTCAGAGAACCGGCAGCCTGCGGCTCGGAGTGGGACTCCTGCGTACACTGAAGGGAATAAACCCATTTCCTTACCCATATCCTGTAATTTCAATTTTACTAAAGCAACTCATTCTTCACTACCCCTTTCTTGTCAGTTGGTAAAGAACTTTAATGGATTTATTAGGGATTAAAGATGTTACAGTGCTCAGTTTCCAATAGAAGATGAGAATGTGAAAAAACCATGTAAAATATTTTAAAATATATATTTCAAGAAATGTGTATTAAAATAAAAATATTTTTGTTTATTAAATATGTGATTAATAAATACTCAATCTCCATTCAATTAAATCAATAAGTATAAATCAGACCAACGCAATTCTATTTTTTCCCCTATCAGACTGTCAAAAACCAGAAAGTCTAGCACTATTCTGTATGTTGTTGGAAATGTGGGCGAATTGGTGGCAGGAGTGTGAACTGGGGTCCAGTTCCTGGAGAGCAATCTGACACACCCCGGTTGAAATGTCAAGCCCCTGACCTGCCATCCGCGGGAGAATTTGCCTTCTGATGGACCAGCTCTCAGATAAGGCCACAGGTGCAAGGACAGTCGCTGCTGGCTATTTGTGGAAGCAGGATGTAGTGGTCGGCCTAGGAATTTATTCTGTAGATGGATACTTGCAAAATGGCACATTTATGATATTTTTTGCAGTGTCCTAAATCTTCTTCGAATTAAATAATTAAATCAATTATGGTACCTCCCTACAGTGAAAGATATAAATAGCCATCAACAGAACAAGATAACTTTATGTGTTCTGCTACAGTGTATACAGAGTGGGCAAGAGTAGGTTTACAGTTGTAATATAAATACAGTCGTCCCTCGCCACTTTGCGCTTCGACTTTTGCGGCTTCACGCTATCACGTTTTTTTCCAATATATTCATTAAAAAGTTGATCTAGACGGTGAAAATGATACAGCGAGCGCTCAGCTGTCTGAGTCGATTATACACCCCTATATTATGATTACAATTAAAACCACTGTACGTATGGACTGGGCCTATGTACTCGAGCCCCAGGAATCCGTCAACGCCAGGTGCCACCGCGAGTCTGGAACAGATCAACCGCATAAACGAGGGCCGACTGTGTATAATCAAGAACCCTACTTCACGGAAACTCATTTATCGCAGTAGAGTCTGGAATTGATTGGGAGCGAAACACGAGGGCCGGCTGTAATACAACAATTAATAAATAATAATACAAGAATAATTCTGTGTTTCGTGTACTCACAACTGGAAACCTATTTCTGCCCACCCCATAAATGGAGAAATAATGTCTATGTAAATATGCATATATGTGCTGTGCACACACACGTGTGTGTGTTGACAGAGGCAACTGGCTGCCTATGGAGGGGCACACAGGGTGGCTAGGGAACAGGCGGGGACACTTACTCTTTCTGGCCCAGCTTTTATACACTTTGAGTTTTGCTTCATGAGTATCACAATTCAAAAATTAACTCTAAAGAGCATGGTATAAAATACCACAGAATTCTATGAAGTCATGAAAAAGAATAAGGTAGTTCTGTATGTGCTGATATGAGCAGATCCTAAAGATATATTACGTAAGTAACAACAATAGTGTGACGCGCCGTGTGGAGATCCCTTTACAGGGCTTTAGATGGATGTGTGCTACATTTACACTTGCACACAGACAGGCTGCACCTTTTCTGGGAGGATATGCAAGGAAAAGTCAGTCATTGTGGCTCTTTCTGGAGAGAAAGATGTGAGAGAAACTTGTTTTTCATTTTATAGACTTCTGTGCTATAAATTTTCTCATCATAAGCAGAGTGGTCATCTGAGTATTGGAATTTGGGTCACTTTTAAAAAAATCTACGTGTCCACATGCATATAGGTACACAATGGCTGAAAGGGCCGTGCAGTGTGGAAGGGCAGGCTGTGCCCTCAGGGCGGTGAGTCTGCACACACGCGCGCCGGGCTGTGAGTCTGGTGGGCTCCAGGAAAACAACCTGGCATACCTTCAAGTCTTTAATTAAACACTTCACACCTTCGACTTGTTAATCCCATCTTTAGAAGTGTCTAATGATGGATTTGTTTTTAAGTACTATTGTAAGAAAAAACTGAAAACAAGCTACATTTCCAACAATGGGGATAAAAAGTGAATTAAACTGTGATAAACCATACACTGGCTATAATAACTGTTTTTGGATTTTATGGTCAGGTTAACAAATTAAATATAAGAAGCAGAAAAGAAAAGTGTATACACAGTGGGTTTTATAGGAGGAAACACCTAAAGAGATAAAACATGGTGGCTGTGTGTTCGGTGGGCTTTGGGTTAGCGCTCTGTTGTCTATGATGGTTGCAGTGCCCCTTCCCCAGAGACAGCAATGACGATCATCCACAAAGTGCCTACTGAAGGCAGTCTTACCGGAGGAAGAAGTTTCCCTTCAGTTAACAGCAGAGTGTCTCCAGAACGTATCGCAAGCTCTTCCAGTGTTGCATCCTGGGAATACAAAAATTCTTTTTTCCTACTTGTGACTTACGCAAGGAACAGACAGAACAAACCAACCACTGGACCCATTTTTTTTTTTTAACCCTATACATCTATTACCCTTGAAATAAATAAATGAATAAATAATAAAGCAGGAAATAGGCGAGCCTATGAAACAGTGAGTCGTTACACATGAAGTTACGAGTGTGAACTGGAACATGAAGTTACGAGCGTGAACTGGAACATGAAGTTACGAGTGTGAACTGGAACACGAGGTTACGAGTATGACTGGAACATGCGGTTACGAATGTGAACTGGAACATGAAGTTACGAGCGTGAACTGGAACATGAGGTTACGAGTATGACTGGAACATGCGGTTACGAGTGTGAACTGGAACATGAAGTTACGAGTGTGAACTGGAACATGAAGTTACGAGTGTGAACTGGAACACGAGGTTACGAGTGTGAACTGGAACACGAGGTTACGAGTATGACTGGAACATGCGGTTACGAGTGTGAACTGGAACATGAAGTTACGAGTGTGAACTGGAACATGAGGTTACGAGTATGAACTGGAACATGAAGTTACGAGTGTGAACTGGAACATGAAGTTACGAGTGTGAACTGGAACATGAAGTTACGAGTGTGAACTGGAACATGAAGTTACGAGTGTGAACTGGAACATGAGGTTACGAGTATGAACTGGAACATGAAGTTACGAGTGTGAACTGGAACATGAAGTTACGAATGTGAACTGGAACATGAAGTTACGAGCGTGAACTGGAACATGAAGTTACGAGTGTGAACTGGAACATGAAGTTACGAGTATGAACTGGAACATGAGGTTACGAGTATGAACTGGAAGCATCACACAAGATGAGAGGAAAGGGAGAGGGGTGAGGTGAGGAACGATGAGACTGATTTGTGGAACATGAAATTTTAGTTAAGCCTACAAAGATCGGTTGGATTTGGAAAGCTGGGTGAAACGAGAGAAGAGAAGGAACTTCTCATGGAAAGGCAGAGTCGAGGATGTCAAGAGTCAGTGTGGCTTGTCCTAGGAAGAGCTGCCAGACCAGGCTGGTCAGAGTGGGCAGCATCAGTTGGAGAGTAATGGGGAAAACTGGATGGTGAGGGTGGGCACAGATTGAAGGCATGTGGAATAGGAAAAAAAAAAAGAGTTTTTTTTTCCTCAAGACTTCTGAGAAGGGGTTATTAAAAATCAATCTGGCTGCCACTTGTGTAACACACTGAAGTAGGGACACCTGAGCTCAGGGAAGCCAGCTGTAATTTAGATGAGAGGAAGAGGAAAAAAAGGGCTTGAACCAGGAGGCCAGCAGTGGACTAGTGAGGAAGGAGTGGAAAGGGACAGGCCTGTGACGGCCGAGCCCGAACACGAAGGATGGCAGGTAAGCAGGGTTGGCCACGTGTCAGCCGAGAGAGGTCAGGATGGGGGACAGACAGCAAATCCAGGGAGAGGAGCCCGTTCTGAGGTGATGGGTTTGCTCTAAGGAGCTGTAGAACTGTTTGATACGAACCTGGGACTTAACAGAGAGGAAAATGTGGACACCATCTGACTAGCTATTACTGTTCTGACATCCAAACAGTATGTCCTAAAGATTCTTTGAGGTCCCCTTCTTACTCTGGGAAAATTCTTGGCCAGAACTCAAGAGGGTCCTCTCTATACTGCTACTGACTACCTTACAGCAAAGAGTATTCCAGGGACAGCCCCGTACACCTGCTTAAATCGACCTGTCGGTGTTCAATGCCACCGTCTGTCTATCACTGAACAGAGGCGGACAGACCAGGGGGCAGGGCGGCTGACCACAACTGTCTATAAACAGCCTCACAAAGCTTCACTTTGGGTTTACTGCTAAGGCGTGGGTTTGGAAGGGAGGTTTGATGCTGTTTGGGTCAATAGCAAGCTTAACCAGATTCCACTATCCTGTGACACAACTGTTCCTGAGCCCACCCTACCGTTCCCGAGCCCACGCTACCGTTCCCGAGCCCACGCTACCGTTCCCGAGCCCACGCTACCGTTCCCGAGCCCACGCTACCGTTCCCGAGCCCACCCTACCGTTCCCGAGCCCACCCTACCGTTCCCGAGCCCACCCTACCGTTCCCGAGCCCACCCTACCGTTCCTAAGCCCACCCTACCGTTTCTAAGGCTACCCGAAGAGTTTGGATAGGTCTAGAGATGGTGTTTGGATCAGAGCCTGAGTGAGTGGTTAGTAAGATGAATTCCACCATCAACTTGCAGAGAAACTCTGATTAAACCCTCAGAAACTCTGAGATTAAAATATTCAGGTTTTAAAATTGAGACTGTATCTCCAAATTCTTTCATTAGTTCATGTCTTTTGTTCTCTCCAGTTCTCTGCCTCCTAAGGAAGACCCACTGTTCCCAGGGACACACCTCACCAGAAGAGGACTTAGCAGAGATGCCAGAAGCATTCCCATTCGGCTGAGACCTGCCCCCGAATGCGCCCACATGACTACAGGAAGGGAACAGTAAGGGAACCACGCATACATTCTGCATCCTAAACAAATTAAAGCCTTCTCCAGAATTTATTTATATGAGTGTCATGTATGAAAATACCAAATAAACACAATCATTTTAAAGAATGTAATGTATAAGTATAATCTTACTTCGCACAAAGGCTCCCCAGCTTCATAGCACCAATCCATTTTTCGTAAATGCCACGTGTCTCCTATGAAGGAATCAAAATCAGAATGAAAAACAATTTGAAGAGTATGTTTTAAGAGTTTGTCAGGAGCCTGGCCGGTATGGCTCTGGCTGAACACTGACCCATGCACCACGAGGCCGCCGGTTCGATTCCCGGTCAGAGCACATGCCCAGGTTGTGGGCCCAATCCCCAGTGGGGGGCGTGCAGGAGGCGGCCAGTCAATGTTCTCTCATTGATGTTTCTATCTCTCTCTCCAAAATCAATAAAGAAAAAAAATTAAAAAATAAAAAAGTTTGTCAGAATGACCCTTCTTGGTAAATGACTATCAAGTGGGATTTGATCTAATAATTATTAAATAATTTTTAAAAATTCTCTCTTTCAGAGCATGAAAAATAATTAAGTTATTCCTCCAATCTGGTTATTTTTTATCTCTGTTCCAGCAAGAACAGATGTATAATTGCATATAATTAATGTGTACTTGCAAATAAAAATAACATTTGTTACTGTGATCCAATAGCTCCATTATGCCTCTATCATTTACACGTACGCACATCACGAGTGTAAACACAGGCACACACGTCAGGGGAGAAGCCCGGCCGGAAGAGGCGCAGCACTGCTCGGCGGCCTGCACCGCGCACAGGGCCGCCCTCCAGCGGCCGCTCCCCTAACAGACAGCGGTGCTTTCGGGGCGGCATCTAATGAAGTTGGTATAAACGCACATTTACATGGTGGGCATTCTGTAAGCAGATTTCTGTTCTCGTATGCTCGCCCACACCGGGAAACGGGAAGAGAACTTCTGAGGGGAGGGAGCCGAGTGGAACAGAAGCTGGAGACCCTGGTTAAGAAAAACAGCAACGTCTTCCAGTCGGCTCCCCCACCCACCAAAAGAAATTGCAGCCGAAGGAAAAAACACAGATCTCATATTTATCCTGCACAGACCACAGGCTCTGAATCCCAATACTCTTCTTTGCAGACCCTTTCTGTCATTAGTTCTAATTTTAAAAACAGTAAGACTTATATGAATATTTAACTCAATCTAAGTATGTTTTGAAACAAAATGAAACAAAACACCACCAATAAGTTAAAAGTGAATCCCATTACTTCACAGCACAGCAAGGGGGACAGAACTTGGGTTCTGAAATCAGAGAGACCGTGCAAATCATACTGCTGGTAAGTGACTCTGGGTAAGCCGTAACCACCTCAGCCTCTCCTGCCATCTGTAAGATGGGAACAGCGGTGGCTGCTTCAGATGCCCTGCACTGTGCTTTCCTACACATCGCTTCCCGGCTCTCTACGCCGGAAACCCTGGCATGGAACCTGGTCACTGAAATTCCGAATCGCTGCGGTTTAAACAAAACCAGAGCGTAAATCTTAACTGCACCTCTTCTGTCCCTAGGTTCTCTCCTCAGTGACAGGCTAACTCACAACCAGCCGTGTTCTTTTCACTTGCAAACAGAACCAGAATCCATTATGTACACACAAATGCAAGGTGTAACTGACAACCCTGAGAAAAAGGTCTGAAATGTTTTCATTAGGCTTGCAAGTAATTTCTTACTAGTAAAGGATGTGGATAAGATTCTATATCATTATGGCTTGTAACTTACCTGGGAGGCCAAATTTCTCCAGCATTATCTTTAAACACTGTAAAAAAAACAACACTGTTCATTAGTTTTTCTGTTTCTGAGTTTCACTGTTATAAGAAACAAGCTTTTTGGACTCCGGGCCTATTTAAGTCAGATTATATTAATAATTCTCAAACAGATAAGGACGCACACAGTTAAGATGCTTACGTAAGCTCTCCTTCCTAAGAGCCCGGTGGGGCCGACTCAGGAGGGAAAACAGCCGCCTGTGTTTGCACCCAGGATTCCGTTCAAAGTTTTGTTCATCCACTTCCAGGTGTGTAGGATGAAGATAATCGTGTATTTTGATTAATTAGGCTGATTTCTGATTTCCCAGATACACATACATTAAACTTTGAATCCTATAAAGGAGATTAGCCTTTATTTGGCACCCATGAAACACAACTGGTCATGCGTCCACTCACAAGGAAAGAATTATACAAGCTGTGATCTCATGGAACAAGGCAATAAACAAGACATGATTAACAGGAGTTTAAATAAAACAAAAATGATAAAAAACCAATTTCTAGAGAGGACAAACATTCTTAAATCTAGGGAAAATAGTAAGTAGTATTTGATTTATACTACACTAGAGCAGAAGGGAGCAAGAATTAGGATGCTCACTGCTGTATTGCTTGCATAAGAGAAAAAAGGCAAAATATCCTCTAATGGGAACATTTCAGTAAACTGTAAGTCTTAAGACAGTCGGAAGTGTAGGTAGGGCCTGTGCACTGGCCTGGACCTGCACGGGATGACGCGTGCGGCATGATTCCATCACGCCACCAGGTGCTTCCTCTGTGTGCACCCCACCCCCACATGTTGGTGCACACATGGCAGTTATGGAAGGAGGCACACTCCACTGATGTGGGTGAGACTATTATTTGATGACATCAGCAGCTGGGGAAGGGACCAGGATAGGGCAGTGACCAAGGGAGATATTTAGCCCCTCCCTAAAGTTAAAAAAAATAAAGAATAAATCCACGATTACTTGTATGATTAAAAATAAGACTTTTAAAAGTCTTTTTATAATATAAAGGTATTTTATAATTACAGGTTGTTTAGAAAATGACAGCAGTGAGAACACAATATATTAAAACACAGGGAATGGGACCAACGCTGTATTAAAAAAAAACCTCAGTCTTAAAGGCTTCCATTTTGTAAGAAAAACAAACACGAGCATTCAACTGATCTGTGTTCCCGTGGAGAGAACAGCGGGGCCAGGCCTGCTGGGGGGACAGCATGGAGGCCCTGCAGCTGGAGCAGAGCGAGCGAGGGGGAGCGGCTGGAGGCCCGGATCCCACGGGGCCTGTACGGTCACTCAGGACGTGGCTCTCGCTGGAGCGTGGGGAAGCACAGGGGCCCGGAGTCCAGGAGGGACCGCTCTGACTCACACCCGCGAGGACCCTCGCCTGCTCTGAGAGGAGGCCCTGGAGGTGCCCGGTTGGGTGCAGAGCAGTGAGGGATTCGCTGGAAGATGACAGGGAAGAGCAGAGGGAGTGAGATGCGGTCAGGTCTCAGGGGAACAGTGGGGGCAGGGCCCGCAGGGTATGCTGGAGAACGGGATGTGAAGTGAGAGAAAGCAGAATCGACATGACTTCGCAGTTTCAGCCTGAGCAGGCAGACAGATGGAGCCCCGGGCCGAAGAGGACCACGCGAGTGAAGCTGTGCTGAGGACGGGGCGCTGCTCTGGTCGTGCTGTAATTTGGGGTGACGATGACAACCGAGCAGCCGCTGGATGTTTAAGTCTGGAGTTTTGGGGCAAGGTTCAGTCTAAGAATCGAGGTGCACGCACCCCCACGGGGAGAGGTGAAGACAGAATGGCTCACTGCACAGGGTAGGAGCTGTCGGCTGGGGAACGAGTCTGCCCCCCCACCCGTGCATTCAAAGAGAACAGAAAGATACACACACCGCTCCTTTGAAAAGTTTTGTGGTTTCCTTTCTTTGAAATTCAAAAGAAAAACACAATAAAGTTCAAAAGCAAATGAAAAACTCCAGAAATATTTACAGCATGTAACAAAGGGTGAAAAACGTATGAAGAAAATGTTTTCTCATGGAGAACTTGAACCAGGCGCAGAGGATGACCCCTCGGGAACCCATCACCCCATCTCAATTACAGCTGTGGCCCAGCCCACTTCCCATACCCCAGGTTCTCTTAAAGCAAGTGTCAGATATGTCATTTCCTGTATTAATATTTACAAAGATAAACATTCTTTTCAAAAACAGAACCCTAAAACAATGATGACATCCAAAAATATTAAGAACTCTAATAATAAATGTCCGGTCAATGTTCAAATTTCCCTGCTTTCTCCCAAACTATTATTATAATTCTTTTGGTTTGAATCAAGGGCCAAATGAAGCCCACATGCTGCCCTGCTTGCTGTTTCCCCCCAAGACTCTTCTAACCTACTTTGGGACTGTGCTGACTGCAGGTCTGGGGTGCACTCAACACATCCCCCGTCCCCTGCGCTTCTTATAAAACGGTACTCACACCTACAGGCTTGACTGGACTCAGGTTGTTTGGGGGTTCTGGGGGCAAGAAAAGTGTGGGTACTATTTGAAACTTCTACAATGCCTGGGTGTTGCTCTTCTTGGGTTGTTAGCAGACTCTCAGGATCACTGCCTAGATGCATTAACGCATTTGGAGTTGAAAAACTGACAGTCTAAAATTCTTTCTTCATTTTACTAGCTGGTTGCCCTGCAGTATAACCTGCAAAACAAAACAGGATAAATGCCTGACTCTCTCCTCTATGGTTCAGTTACTCACAGGTAACGAACGAATACAGCATCTTTAGGATGACGTGAACTCATGATTTTAGGTATGTGTACCAATCAACTTTCATTACTATGCCCACTGAGGTTCGAACTGTCTCATCTTTGACCAGTGGGAGCCTCTTCGAGTTGGCTCCTGAGTCTCTGCCGACGCCAGTCGACTTTTCTGTTCTGACAAGTTGTTCTAGGCTCATCTTACACTCTCCTGACCTAGACACAGGCCAGCCATTACTCCAAGAAGCCCTGGTTCCTTCTTGTAGGAAATGGTAGTCAGCAACCACAATCTGGGTGCTGGGTGCTCACTACTGCCACGTTAGTCATTGTTTCTAAGCTGTTTCGGGGAAAGAACTAGAAAAATATTTGTTTAAAAAAAAATACAGTAAGTTCATTTGACTCTCCTAATTCAAATTAAGAGTACAGGTTTTACTTACCCACAATGATGTCATTCTGTCTGTCCATCTTCCAACACTGAAAGTCCCAGTTCTCAGTGACATCAACATAGTCATGTGCTTGCTTTATCTCTCTCTCTCTCTCACATACACACACTCACTCACTCCTACCTCTGTGTATGTGACTACTCTGTGTATGTGACTACGTGTGTATATAAAGTGAAAACAAAGCAAATATGCCAGTGTTCATATTAGTGGGATAAGACATAATGAGGAGTTTTAAATGTTTTCTTTTAATCTATTTCTACATATCCCAAATTTCTACAATTGACAAGTATTATTAATAATAAAAAATAATAACTTAACTTAAAAGTCCATTTAGTTCACCAATTTTTAAGCTTCCAAAACTCCTCCTTTAGTGAGTACACAGAATTCTTTCAAGTGTGTTATGTAAACCCTAACCTTAGGACCTCACAGTCCTAATACAGGTTACCACTGTTTTCCATACCAAACACCCATAGACACCTGTCCCCTGAAAAGTAAAATGACTTACATCTCTCACAGATATTGTTTCTTCTACTATGATTTCCATCTCTGTCCCAGGCTGAATGTCACTTCCCATAGCAAAAAACAGGAACAGCTAAGATCAAGACAGAGTATGAATGCGACTTAATCTAAATTTTAAAATTCTACAAATGTATTATTTACTTCCAAAAAAGAAAAGCCAATGTAGTCCATGGAACTTGAATCAAAATCTCCATGTATATAAAAACAAAACTACATTGGGTCACGTTACATTTTAAACAATAATCTCAACTACCTAGAAATGTTAAGATGCTTCAACACCAATATTTTTACTCCTAAAACATCTCTCACAGATATTATTTATTTTTCTATGATCTCCATCTCTTTCCTGGTCGTCCCTCAAGGGGACTTGCAGTCACGATACACTGTAAGCATAACTGTGCTTTTCCTCTGAGTCACTTGGCTGTGACCTTATTTTCTGCCCACATACTGACTCCTAAGACCCCACAGGAAAACTGTGAGTCTGATCTCTTGTCAAGTCAGCTCCTTAGAGCCCTACTTCCCTTCCAACTCAACCTCACGTGTCGCGTTTTCCTCCTCCAGCTGTCGTCTGCACTGTTTGCTCGAGGTCAGGGGAGAACAAATTAAAGAGCGGTGGTTGGGAATCCAGAGAAGTGGACCCAGGCCCAGGGGTCCTGATACGACCCGGCCAACCTCAATGCACTCTAACAGTAGGACACAGTACGACTTTTGGACTGTAATAAAAATTAACTAAATAGATAGGGCTTCTGGCAAAGTCAATCAGATGGTTTTATACAGGAAATGAATACTGATAAAGAACAAGCTGTTAAATTATTACAGAGTAATTATATCCAAAATTAATATCCTGTATTTCATTAAGCCCAAAATGCCTGTTCCTCATTGCTTCACATAGCACAGAGAAAGGAAACAGTAGCCCTGGCCGGTCTGGCTCAGCGGTTAGAGTGTTGGCCCATGGACGGGTTCAGTTCCCGCTAAGGGCACGTACCTTGGTTGCAGTTTGTCCCCGGCCCCAGTTGGGGTCGTGTGGGTGGCAGCCACTCGATGTGTCCCTTTCACGTCGATGTTTCTCTCTCTCTCCCCCTCCCGTTCTCCCTCCGGCTCTATCTGAAGATAAATCAAAAGTGTCCTCGGGTGAGAATTTAAAGAAATAATAATAATAAAAGGAACCAGAATGGCCGACAACTGCAGGGCGCCGCGGACGAAAGGAGCAGGCTCTCCCAGACCTTAGAAGGGGGGAGGGAACATTTCGGAATTTCTGAAATGTGGATAAAACTGGTAGCCACTCATCTTTAAAGATCCCCCTTAACCACAATATTTTCACAAAAAACGAATCTTACGAATATGCTTTGAAATAATATGTATGCATATTTTTAATCTTCACCTGAGGATATTTTTCCACTGATTTTTTTTTTTTTTCTTATCCTCACCCGAGGACATTTTTCGATATTTTGTTCAGATAGAGTGAGAGGGAGAGAGAGAGAGCGAAACATCGACGTGAAAGTGACACATCGAGTGGTTGCCACCCACACAACCCAACCCGGGCTGGGGACAAACTGCAACCAAGGTACGTGCCCTTAGCGGGAACCGAACCTGGGTCTCTCCGGACCGCAGGCCGACGCTCTAACCGCTGAGCCAAACCGACCAGAGCTTTTTTTTTTTTTTTTTTAGATAGGGAGGGAGGGAAGGAAGGAGAGAGACAGACAGACAGACACATTGATGAGAGCAAAACAGACACAGATGTGAGACAGACACATCAATTGGTTGCCTCCTGCAGGACCCTGACCAGGCTCAGGGATCAAACTCACCATTGAGGTACATGCCCTTGGCCAAGAATCAAAACAGACTCTTTGGTCTGAGGGTTGATGCTCTAACTGCTGAACCAAACTGTCCAGGGCTATTTTTTATTTATAAATTTTTTAAAGTATGTATTTTTATTAACTTTTTTAGAGAGAGGAATGGGAGAGAGAGATAGGAACATTGACGTAAGGGAGAAACGTCGATCGGCTGCCTCCTGCACACCGTTACTGGGAACTGAACCAGAACCTCTCAGTCCATGGAACGATGCTCAATCCACTCGGCCACACTGACTGGGCTACAGTTTCTTTTCTGGACCCTCAACTGAGAACATGCTGAGAGAGAGGACGGGGAAGACAGAGAGAGAAAAACACTGATGGGCTCCTTTCCACACCAGCCCCTGACCAGGGATCAAACCTGAAACCCAGGTATGTGCCCTTACTAGGCAATAGAACCGGTGACCTTTTGGTGCACAGGATGATGTGCAATCAACTGAGCCACTCCGGCCTGGCTAATATTTTTTATTTATGCACAGAGAACTATATATGGATGTATTCCTACAACCAAAGGTATTACCGAAAGAAAAGAAAATGTTTAAGAATAACAGCATTACTGCAGTCGTTAAGGCATGAATTACAAAATGAAGACCTTATTGGGGGAAGGGGCTGGGGTGCCACCTGGCGTTACCTGAGAGGAAGTTGGTGGTCTTCCAGGACAGAGACCCAGTGAGCTCCCCATCTTCAGTTCTGCTTCCTTCAAAGTGCAACTGTCTGGCACTACAAATAATTTTGATAACGTCATGAATATTAACAACTACCTATCTGGGCAAAATCATGTACTGAAATAAGTTTTCTTTGAAAATCAAGAATGTCAAGAAAGAAAGAAAAAAGCTGCATTCCATGCAAAATGATTACATGTGGTAATGGGTATGTTTGATTTCTAGTCACACATTCCAGAGCACATTGTTCCTGTCATCTGTACAACAACGCTATGGTATCAGAGGTGGCTATGCCTCTTCTAGAGTCGTATTTATAAAAATCAAGAAGCTGTTGCTTACACAGATTACAAGTTAGATATTCTGAATCGATTCATGATGGGCTAGCTTCTTCCAAGTTTAAAGCTGCTTTGGTGACTACCATCAACAGTTAGACTCAATTAAATCTATGACAAGATGTGTTACACAGGTGCGAACAAAGACTCGATTCCATAACAGTTATCTCAATAAAGTTAGCACACAAAAACATGACAATAAACCTACAAAGATACAACTAGATCAAAACCATGACTAAAATGAGGATCAGCTCATCAGAAAGTCAGGTGTTCCACTCTAGAAAACGGAATGGTTTGAATTTTTGGTTAAGATGTTCTTTAATACACAGGTCAAACACCTGGATGATGGTGTGTCCTATAAATCAATTTTTAAAAGGTGAGTTAAGAATATTAGGTACTGGAAACCATCTTTTCAAGTAAAAGTGTTAAAAAAGTCAGAGAACATGAGTACGTGTCAGCTTTACCACAAAGATTTACCTGGACAAAGAAGCTTCCCATTTCTATCAATAGGTCTCAAACAGCTGTTCTCAGCTACAAGTAAAAAGAAGCTGGTTAGTGCACCAAAGAAAACTAAAGAGAGAGTCTCTACTCGGCTAATTACAAGGAAGCTACAAGGAGCTAGAAAAACAAAGCCCCAGCCCCACAACCAGCGCGCGCAGGCAGCCCTCGCTGCACGGCAGGGCAGAGCCTGTGCAAGCTGAAGCTGGGCAAAGCCATCTTCATACCAGGGAGAAAAACTGCGACTGTTCTTGACCTTTAGACAGTTGTCAAAACATTTAAAACTGTCAGTTACACATGTGAAATGAAATAAAGAAAACTGCAAAGCTAATATTGACACCATAATTTAAAAAACTAAAAACATGTATGATCACGTTTTATTTCTTAGTTAAAACACATCAAGGAGAGTGTCAACAGGGCTTCTCTCTTCTGCTCACCGTGAGGCTATGCTACAGAGTGCGCATCTTTCCCATCAGATCACCATACTCAGATTTCTAAGTTTGGATCCGCTTCCAGTATTTTATATTTTGTTTTCAACTCATACAGTATGTCCAAGAGATCCTTTAACGTGAAGTTCTTTTGCCAGCGTCACTTCTCCTGGGATAGCTTCATCCTTCCTGTCACAACCATGTCCTCACTTCTGCGGTAAGTTCCCGTCCATTAAGGTCATCCACCTGCATGGCTAGTCTCTCGCAGGACTGCATATCAACACCCCTTGTCAGCTATTTCTTGTCACTCCATGTGCTTTGTTTCTTTGCTGCACTTCTGTCTTTGCTGGCCAGTCCAGTGACCTGTCCTTATGAAATGTCATGTGGTCCACCCCGGTAGAAACGGAGGCAGTGACCTACACATGCTGCTGTTCAGACCCGCAGTGGTGCACACCTGTAGTTTATGTAGTGACCAGTGGACTGGAGCTAGTAGCCAAGTGTGTGCTTTATGTGATCACTCAGCTACATCCAGTGGTAGCTGGAATTTGAACCATGGTGCTGGTTAACTACTGTTATGTAATAAACCGTGGTAACTGAAATGTGTGCACATCGGACCCGGGCAGAGACAGCCTCTATTTACGATACGTTCGGCGATTTTTTTAATGTCCGTGCAGTGGGTTGGGGCAGGTGTGCCCTATTTGTGAGGATGCAAGGATTCCTGCGTTGTGGGAAGGAGCACACCTGGTTCAGTCCAAGCGGGGCTCTCACGAAGTGGATCTGAGACAGGGCGTTAGAAGGGCTGGAGCCTTCTGAGAGGGCAAGAGGGCAGGAGCGGCAGGGTCTTAGAGGCGCCAACGTTCTTAGACCTTGGCAGCTCTTTCTGAGATTCCCGAGCTCCACATCTTCTATCAGTCAGATGAAACTAGCATATGGTTCTAATATGCTTTTTCTGACAAATGACTCAACTTATGAAAAGAATTCTCCAATTGAAAAATACATTTGAAATGTCTCCTTCAGTTTCTCTTCGCCTTCACTGAGAAAACACAGAGTCTCCTCGGCGCCGGGCACCGCACCAGAAGCTGCCATCGCAGGAGGGAGGGGACGGCCGCGGCTGCTGCCCTCGGGGCCTCGCCGCACTAACACGGTGTCGCAGCATAGGCACCCCGAGCAACAGCACAGGGCTCTTCCGAAACAGAGACGAGGTGAGACTGTGGTCAGGGACACTGGAGAAGTGAAATCTCAGCGGCGACCCGCCGGACGACTGAAGTGAGGGCCGAGCCCTGGGGGACGACAGGACTGAGAAGGAAGAGCGGGGGAGAGCCTGGCACGAGAACTCCGCCGGCCTGGGGCGCAGCGGCTAGGCTGGGGCAGCCGGAGGGGCTCTGTGGCTAGGGGAGCCCACGTGCAGGGGGAGCGCTCCAGGGCTGGGGCAGGGGCCCAGGCTCCCATTCACCCACTTTACGATCCCAGGCCACAGGGAGAATGGTTGGGAGGGGAGACCTGTTATACGGGGAGACAAGCTATTCATTTCATCATTATTGGTTTTGTTAACCTTTACCCAAGAATTTTTCCCATTAATTTTGAGACACAGTGGAAGGCAGGGAGTGGGGTTAGGGAAAGGAAAAGGAAGAAAGAGGGAGGGCAGGTGAAAGAGAGAGAGAGAGAGAGAGAGAGAGAGAGACCTCAGTGTGAGAGACACATGGATTGGTTGCCTCTCGCATGCACCCTGCCGGGCTGGGGATCAAACCAGCAACCCAGGTATGTGACCTTGACTGGGAATCAAATCCAAGGCTCTTACGTCCATGGGCCAACACTCTAACCACTGAGCCAAACTGGCCAGGGCGACAGACTATTCATTTTAATAAACCATATACTTTAATCAAGTTTTCTGAGGTATAATTTCCCTATAACACACATCCAGTTTAACTGTACAAAGTGTCTGATATAAACACTAGGCAGCCACCAGCAAATTGAGATAAAATTCTCATCATTCCCCAAAATTCCCATGCAGCTCTCTGCAGTCAACCCCACTCCCAATTTTTATTTGCCTCTGGAACTACAGCTTGGGTTTTCTTTTTCAAAAATGTCGTGTAAATGGAGTAAGAGTATACTCCTTTGTGTCTAGCTCTGGCTTGGCATAACGTCTCGGAGTCATCCATGTCTGTGGCGGCCATTCGCTCCTTTCATTGACGAACAGCATCCTGTTGTGTGGATACACCACAATCTGGTCCTTCATTCACCTACTCACAGACAAATGGATCGTTTCAGTTTCTGGCTATGCAGAGTGTGCGCAGTATGTGTCAGTATACATATTTCAATTTCCCTTGGGTGAATCTAGAACTGGTAGGCGAAGGTTTACATCAATCAGAAACAGACGGACTCTACCAAAGTGACTAACATTCTCCCCTCCCGGCAGCAATGCATGGCCGCACCTGTGTCCTTCTCCACTGCCCCTGGGTTCAGTCAGCACCTATAATTTTAATCATTCTCTGGGGGGTGCAGTGGGGTCATTATGGTCTTCGTTTGGCAGCTAATGATACTGAGCATCTTTCCTGGCATGTCGGTCATTTATAGGTCGGTCTTCTTTTGCAAGGTATCCTCTTGATTTGGGTTGGGTTGTCTTTTGATTAGGTTACAAGTATTTTTTATATAACCTGATGTAAGTCTATTGCCAAATATGTTTTATAATATTTTTCTCCCAGTTTGTGGCTTGCTTTTTGAAGAACAGAAGTTCTATTATTTGGAGGCAGTCTAATTTATTAGTTTTCTTTCATGGTTTATACTTTCTGAGTCCTATCTTAAAAACAATATATTTTCCTTACGGTAAAAGTAACAGAGATTTTCTCATGTTTTCTTCCAGAAATCTGTTTTAGGTTTTAACATTTAGACCTAGATACATGTTGAACTGGTGTTTTATGCGATGTAAGCAGAGCTGGAGGTTTTCTCTGCATCTCTGGGGTCTAACAGGTCTAGCACTTAGGCTGAAAATATACTGCCTTTCCCCTTGGCAATGCCTTGGCGCTTTTGTTGAAAGTCAACTGCCTAAATATGTTTGCACTTATTTTTGTATTCTCAGTGTAGTTCTGTTGCATATATTTTAGGCTTCGAAAACCAGTTATGATCGCTGTTGCAGATTCTTATTAAAAGAGCCCTTTAGAAAATGAAAACCTATTCTTAGCTCACTGGCTGCACAGAAACAGGCTGTAGGCCACTGCCTGTGACCCCTGGTCTGTCTACTCTTATGCCAATACACAATGTCTCAACTCCAACAGTCTCGAAATCAGACAGTGGGACTCTTCCAACTTTGTTTTCCTTCCCCACATTGTTATGGATGCTTAGGTCCTTTGCATTTCCACATAAACTAAAGAATCATTCCCCTCCCAACCTGCTATAATTTTGAGTGCAACTGCATTCTGTCTACAAATTAATTTTGAGAGAATTAGCCTCTTAACAATATTATGTCTTCCAACCCCAGAAAACGGTACATCATTCCGTTTGTTCAGGTCTTTTTTTATTCCTCACAGCAATGTTTTCTAATTTTCAGTATACAGGTCTTACACACATTTTGTTAAATTTATCCCTAAGTATTTCATGGTATCTTATTCTAAGTGTTTTCTTTTTTTAAATCCTCACCTGAGGATATTCCTCCATCGATTTTCAGATGGGGGGGGGGGGCAGAGAAAGAGAGGGAGAGAGAGAGAGAGAGAGAAACATCGATGTGAGAGATACACATTGACTGCTTGCCTCCTACATGACCCCAACCAGGGCTGGGGATTGAATAGCAACCGAGGTATGAACCCTTGACCGGAATCAAACCTGCAACTATTTGGTCCACAGGCTCATGCTCTAACTGTTGAACCAAACTGGCTAGGGCAAGTATTTTCTTAATTTTCCATTTGTTTTTGTTGCTAGTAGATAAATATGCAATAGATTTTTGTATACTGATTTGAGTTTCTGTTAAACTCACTAATTTCTAGTAGCTTTTTTTAAAAAAAAGTTTTTATTGATATTTTTAGAGAGAGAGGGAAGGAGAGAGATAGAAACATCGAACAGAAATATCGATTGGCTGCCTTCTGCACTCCCCCTACTGGAGATTTAGCCCACAACCCGGGCATGTGCCCTAACCAGGGATCAAACCAGGACCTCTCAGTCCATAGGATGGCGCTCAATCCACTGAGCCACACTGGCCAGACTCTAGTAACCTTTTAACAGACTCCTTAGGATGTACAAATGGAAAATAAGCACATCAACAGTGCTCACCATCATTGCATAAAAAAAATACAATTAAACACACCATGATACCAGTTCCTATTCACTGGAATGGCTATAAAAAAACACAATTACAACTGGTGCCAAGGACATGGAGAAGCTATAACCCAGACATGCTGCTGGTTCAGTCACTTTGGAAAGCAGTATGGCAGTTTCTTATAAAGCTGAACATAAATATGCTATTTCACCCTGCAAGTCCAATCCTGCATATCTACCCAAGAGAATGAAAACACATGTCTATACAAAGATAATGTTTATAGCATACTATTCATAAAAACCAAAAAGTGAATGAATCAATCAACTGGTGAATGAATAAACAAAATGTGACATATTCATACAATGGAACACTAGTCAGCATAGTAAAAAGGAACAAATTACTGATACATGCTAAATCATGGATGAACCCAAAAATGGAATGTTAAGTGAAAGAAGCCAGACACAAAAGACGATATGTTACATGGTTCCATTTACACAAAATGTCCAGAAAAGCAAATCTAGACAGACAGAGTGTAGGTGAGTGGTTGCCGGGGGCTCAGAATGCAAATAGTAATGAGGGATCATTTTGGAGTGATGAAAATGTTCTAAAACTCAATTACAGTGATGGTTGTACAACTCTATACATTAACTAATAATCATTGAATTACACTCCAGACGGGTGTTTGATGTTATGTAAATTGTACCTTATTGTAATAAGACTGTTAAAGAAAGCCCAATGCTGAGTGAATAGTGAATTTGCAGAATTCTATATTCAGTATAATTTATGTAAATGTAAAAATACAACATACACATAAACATATATATGGAAACATATTACATACAAAACGAGTACACAGACTAGACACACACCCAAACCAGATATACTCGTTGCATCTGGGGAGGGAGAGAGAGTTCTGAGGAGGACACAGAAGACTTTGTAATGTTTCCAAAAAACAAACATGACGAAATGTTAACATCTGTCCATTTTGGGTGGTAGGTGCATGAGTTTTCCCTAAATTATTTTTTGTAGTCTCCCTTAATTTTTTCAATTAAAAACCAAAACCAAAAATCAAAAGCAAACATAAATGATTACCTAGTTCCTCCATTAATTTTAATTCCTTTATGGCTTTAATTCGAATATCAAACACCACCTAAAATAGAGAAATAAACTATGACTGTGTATAGGGTGAAAACAATGGGGGAGGAAGAGATGGAGACTGTCAGTGTGTGCGTATACAGACTGAGCTATTCATTACCTGACATTTCGTAGTTTTTGCCTACTTGAAACAAAATTTTCTCCATCCCTGAAATTCCTTTTCTCCCTTCTACAAAGTCAAAATAAAAAACTTGTATCTTAATAGCGAGTTTTAACCAAAGTAATGTTAATTGGAACAGAAAGGACTCCTATAGAAAACCAGAGAAACAATTCTAGCTAGAAAAACAAAAAATTGACAAACCGCTAATCTTTCTGATGAGAGGAAACAAAAGAAATTTCAGGTAATTACACTTCTTTATGTTAAGAATGAAGAATTCATTGCCAATAAGCAGAAATAATATTAAAATGTACAATACTAATCCAAAGTAATTATTTAAAATGACTGTTTAAATTACTTTATTTTAGAACTTTTTTCGTTTTAGCTTAGGCCAGTTGCCTCTAGGGCATAAAACTGTAAACTTAGGGGTGAAGTGATGTCAGAGATCCACTCCGCCCCCCACCAGTGCCCCACAGTGTGCTGAGAGGGCTCGACGACTTCAGTCTCCCAAGTGGCGTCAGGTGGTAGGTCTCCAGAGCCTTAGTACATTGGTCTTATACTGTCCCCTTTACTATACCAACTATTACTAATGCACCTTAAGAAATCATAATACTCACAGAAAAGGAATCATTCTAATGTTTCTTTTAATGTTACAGAGAAAAATTTAATGAATTGAGACTACATAAAGATAAAAAGATGTTTTCTGAACGAATGTGTAAGGAAACAAGTACCACAGTCTTCAAATGGAAGACTGAAGGAGGAAATCCCTTTTAAAGAGAGGGTGTTTTATACAGAGCACAGGGTATAACGCAGAGCAAGTTCAGTTAAATTAAAAAACAAAAACAACACAAAACATATGTACCTGGTTTAAAAAATACCAAAAGACCCTTGAAAATATCATTTCATATTTTGATAAGTTTAAATATATATTTGTATTATGATGTAGCATTATAGATTTTATAACAAAGCTAGAGGAGTCCATGGACTAATGAAATAGCTAACTCTCACATTCTAATTCTAGGTTTTGGAGAAAAAGAAGCACGTATTTTGAGATATGCCAATGACTAATAATAAGTAAAGAAGCAAAAATTAAGTATTAAAAATAAAACATTGATTTCTTAAGTTTTAGAAGTCTACCTAGACTTTTCTGAAAGAGTAAGGTATTGCTTTCTAAATAAAATTCTGTTAACTAAAACACTGTCAACCAAACTTGAATTATAATCTACTCACTGTGTTAACAGTTGCTGATATTTTAACTTGCTCCTCTTCAGATTCTAATTGGCATAAATTATTAACTTGGACCCAGTCGATCTCATTCACACTAGTAATCCATTTCCCTTGTTTGGTCAACAAACTGTAGGTAAAAAGATGTTTGAAAAAATGTATCTTTACACAGCACTTTTATGGATCAGGAAGAATCAGAAAATCAATACTTTTCCTTAGGCACCACTTCTAAAAGTCTGCATCTGTTCCTTAATGTGACTAACTGAAGGTGACCCACTTCTACTGAGCTGGCTTTATGACAGTTGTCTGTCTTTTTAGCGTAGTGTTAGGCAGTACTCTGGAGTCTCTATTCTATGGAATCTATATTCATGATTCAAATATTCTTTGACTTAGAGTGACAAATAATTTGTCGCCACCCTTTCAAAGAGAACCGCTGTCACTGAGCCACAGCTGCTGCCTGCTGCCTGCACACTGGAATCACTATGGGCGCTGTAAAAGGGCAGCTATGCCAGAGGCCCACCCACAGGACAGCCATGTCCACTCATGCAGGATCACTGCACAGCTAAGGGGATCAGACACACTGAATATTTGTATGTTTATTATAAGTGCTATTTTATAAGCAGATGGCAGCAGGGTGTTGTTCCAACCAGATAGCAGCCTGCAGGTAGCAGTAATGAAGGATCTCAATGAAAGAGTGACTTCCTTCTTTTTTAAAAAATTTTTTTTCCCTTTATTGATTTTAGAGAAAGAGGAAGTGAGAGGGAGAGAGAGATAGAAACATCGATGAGAGAGAACATTGATTGGCCGCCTCCTGCATGTCCCCCACTGAGGATCAGGCCCACAATGTGGGCATGTGTCCTGACCGGGAATCGAACCAGCAACCTCTTGGTGCATGGGTTGATGCACAACCACTGAGCCCTACCAGCCAGACAAGTGACTTCTTTCTAATTCACACAGAGGCACTGAGTGGGCTCTTTGGGAGTACATATCAGAGCCCTGAAACACAATTCTATTTATTTCAGTTATTCCTCTCCGGACTCCATTTGACCTTAGCAATTCTAAATACAGCAAAGTTTGAAGCACAAAGATGTTCCATAAACCCTTAAAATAGCGAAAAGCTGAATGATGATGACAATATTAGCTAAAATATTCAGCACTTACATTATGCACACTTTGTAGGCACTTAAATCTTTCAATCCTTACAGCTCTATGAAGTTGATACTAATTACTACCCCTATTTTACAGAAGAAACTGAGCAGAGAAAGATGAAGTAACTTGCCCATGGTCACCGTTAGGAAGTGATAAAGCTGGAAACAGATCCAGGGAGCTGGTTCCAGAGCCCTCATCCTGACCCACTATATGGACTGTCTCCCACAGGAGCAGCTGGGTAAACTGTAACATCTACACTGATTATTATGTAGCCATGAAATGAGGTTTATAAAGTCTACACACATGGGAAAAGTAGGATATAGCTATCTACAAAAAATCATGTTTTTAAAAAAAAGCCTTCAAAACAAAAAAAACAATTATTTGAGCTCAGACAAACAGGAACGCTAACAATGATGAACACTATTTGGGAGGTACAGGGACTCTGCTTTCATTCTCCCATCTTTACTTTTGTATTTCCCAAGTCCTAATAAAGGTATATTACTTTAAAAGAGAAAGACAATAGCCCTGGCAGGTTTGGCTCAGTGGTTAGTTTGTCAGCCTGCGGACCAAAGAGTCACAAGTTCAATTCCCAGTCAAGAGCACATTCTTTGATTGTGGGTTCAATCCCCGGCCAGGTCAGGATCATGCGGGAGGCAACCAATGTGTCTTTCTCATATCGAAGTTTCTCTCTTTATCTCCCTCCCCCCACTCTATCTAGAACATATCAATGGAAAAATATCCTCAGGTGAAGATTGGAAACATAAATAAATAAAAAAAGAAAGATGATGAACTTTTTAACTAAATACACACGGTGGGGAAATAAATGTATGGAAAACAACCATCCAAAAGAGTAATAGTGATAAATGTTATCAAAATTAGCCCAGTTCACAAATGCTCTGCTCCTCTGTGTTATGGCCACTGTCAATAATACTACGGACCATGTCATCTAAGTACATTCGCAGCCCTGAGGAGGGGGTAACTGATTCATTGTTTGTAGCCAAAAATCTCCTATATATGGAAATTTGGGGGGTTACAGTGTATGACAATGACTACAGAAACTGACACTATACACGGTCAGGACATGGGTAACAGAAATGGAGAAAGGCGGCATTTCTGGGTTCCAAAGTGACTTAGAGTCAAGGGCATAATTCCCCATGTAACTGCCCTATGTGGGCAGCTGGGAGGATCTCAAGAGTCATAAAAAGGACGGTGATGAAAAACTGAACTGCCTCATGGAATTTGTGTGACAAAATAGTCAGATAAATTTAGCTACGATCTTAACATCATCCTCACAAAAAATTTCAGGAACAATTTTTGTGAGAATATGTCTTCAGTTTTATAATGAGCACTAATCAGAATTCCTCAGATGGGACTCTGCTTTATAGTCAACTAGACTATATCCATTCCTATGTTATTTAGTTATTACATTTACGAAAAAATCGTATCACAATACAAGTTACCTCCAACTTGCCTGACCTACTTACAAAACATAGAAAACAATGTCTAGAAATAAGAAGAAACATTTAACTCTTATTAAAGCTTCAGAGTTAGTTCCAAGAGATAGTGCTCTAATTTAAATAACTTTAAAATTCTTTTTAGTGAGTTACCTGTGATCACCATCCCTGGATCCCTGAACCCAAATCGCGCTTCCGTTGCCGAGACCGAGCTCCCTGAAGGTCTTCTTCAGGCCCTCCGTGGGAACGGCGGTCCAGCGCTCCTCGCCCACAGACCCGGCGCTGCTGGTGAAGACAGCGCCTCCTGGGATGGCTAAGGCTGCGAATACAGTGCCCACTTCTGCATTAGCAGGAAAGACATGTGGAGATTCTACCAACTGCTGACACTGGTCGCGGCCTGTTGCTAGGTGGAAGACATTTAAAAGCAGAGGTTCACAGTCGCTACCAGTTGAAATCTGGATCCCGCCAACCTACAATGATATCAAAACAACCATTAGTATAGTTCACATTTGCCAAAATTAAGTCAACATAATAATGCAGTAAAAGACTACTCTTGCAGCACATTTCTCAATTTTTTTCTTTTCAAGTGAAGTACAGTTTTCACAAATGTCTTGTATCAGAAAAATAACTTTAGATTCTTCCTTTGAAACTTTCTCTTAGCCGTGTTTTATTTTTGAGGAGAGAAATCTGGAGTGGGGACAGAGACGGGTGAGCCCTCAGGGGTGGTAATGAAGCCTCAGAACACGTGAGGTGGACCAGGGGCAGACAGTCCGCAGCGTGGCTGGGGTGCCCCTGCCCCTTTCCTGACATAGAGTGCACTCTGCTCCTGCAAGTCACCCCCATCCCTGACTCGGCAGAGCCGCTCGCCCCTCTGGAACCCACCAGGAACACGCACAGACCCCACTCGCACTCACATTAGTGCAGTTACAGCATGGAGCCGGAATCTTTGTGCCAGGGTCTGACACGGCCTGGCAGAGTGGAGGTGCTCAGAGAGTCTCTCTAACACTTCACTACTGACTGCTCCTAAAATTTATTCAGTATGCCATAGTTTTCTAATGTTGAATTGTCTTCACATGTGCTGAATAAAATTTCATTATGACAACTTTAAAAAACCCCAAACTATAATGACCATCTCTTCAATCCTTTTTACCTCCGCCCCGTTCCATACGAAGATGTCCTCCTCACCAGCGAGCTCAGTCTCACACAGCGTCAGGTCATCTCCTAGGAAGGTGAGCGTCAGTGAGACTGTGCATCGTCACTATTAAAATCAGCTTAGCTCAAGAAAAAGCTGAGCCACTTAAATATTTTTTGAAAAAGCATTCCCAATAAGAAAATTAAGAAGGGAGAAATTATGTTTATTATATTAATAATTGTTTATCTTTATTCTTCCCATCACACCCTTTAGTTTTGAAACCTTCTGTTTTATGTAAGCATTTCCCCATGTTGCTGCATAAACTTTGTGAGCATGAGAACAGAAGAGTTTAATATACAGTCAGTTGTACTTGACCTTGTGAACGGGAATAAGGCTTAGACATCAAATGGTCCCTGCTCATCAGTAATTAGATGTTATGTCCTTGTGCACGTCAAGTCTCTAAGCTTCAGTTTTCTCTTGTATGAAATGGGGGTAAAGGAATTTTGTGACAATCAAATGAGATAATTTTGATAAAACACTTATCTCAGTATTTGGCAGAGTGAGGTCCAAAATAACTGTTACCACTATGACTGCTATATTACTGTTTTGTTGTTATTTAAAGGAAGTAAATACTTTAGAACTCTTTAAGTATATTTGTTTGTTTTGCTACAAAATGTGAAGCTAGGAGTAAAATAATCAAGCTACACAGCCCTGGCTGGATGGCTCCGTTGGCTGGAGTGCCATTCCATACACCAAAAGGCTGCAGGTGCGATTTCCAGTCAGGGCACATGCCTCAGTCTCAGGTTCGGTCCCCAGTCGCGGTACGTGCAGGAGGCAGCCAATCCATGTTTCTCTCTCTCCCCCCATATTCCTTCCTTTCTAAAACCAAAAAAAACATATCCATAGGTGAGGATACAGAGGCAGCCTTAATTTCAGAAAATATAAACTGGTTCCATGTTAGCAGAATTTCATGTTACATAAATTAGGCACATTATAAATTGGATAAATTACATAGTTAAGAAAGTAGTAGGTAGGGGGAAAGTGGCCAAGAGTAGAAAATCACAGATGAGCTCCACAAAAATATAAATATGTAAAATGAGCTGCTGTGTCTTAATATTTATCTTACCATCAAGTGTCTGATAGATGTGCAGTCCTGCTGGTACAAACTTGGCAATACTAAGAACCATGTCTCCTTCCCAAAATTCTAATAGCTACAGAATATTTATAAAAGAAAAGAGAACAAGGAAAAGTGACATATATCACATTTCTTGGTTAAATAAAACAAGCAATGGGTGCCAATTTACATAGGTGGAGGGTACAGAGAACAAACAAATGAATACTTCCATCCCCACCCAATACCGCAAGTGAGGAAAGAAGACATTACTCACTGTTAAATTAGTTCAATCAAAGATGGTTAATCCCATCCATTAGCAACAGAAAAATCCTGGCACACACAAAGAGCATAAGGACCATCTGAACAACTCCGCATGACTATGGGAAGACCATTTATACCAGCGGCAAAACGATCAGCACACCAGCCCAGGAGTCTTTCCCAGAGAGCAAAACGACTGTTTAATTAGTGCTGTTCCAGAAAAAGTGGCCCCGACTCGGACAACCGAAAGGAATGTTCCCGCAGTCAATTGCAGCAGTGGAACAGATTACCGGGGTCTGTGTTTTAAGTGTGTAGATCCAAGACTCTGGGGACTGTGATAACCTCGCCAAAATAACATCACCCATAAAGATGAGTTCTATTTAGTCTCTCTCCACAATACCACAAGACAATTCTCTTAGAAATTTCATCTTTACCAGGGATTAGTGAACTATGTCAACCTCACAGCTCTTTTCAGTAGCTGGCTTCTAAGATGACACACATGTGCACTTAAAGGTCTCTTCCATTTGTCACCTAATGTCACCCCAGACAGGGTCAGATCCCCGGCCCCACCTATATCAACACTGCCAGGAATAGCTCAGAAATGCACTTTTAATGCAAAAGTTCAGAAATATTGTTTTAGCAGTTCTTGGTTTTAGACAATTTTAGAAATCCTAATGCAGATCGAACATTTAAATACCATTCAAATCAACTCAAGTTAAAAAGGAAATTGGCCTACTTTTCTTTGTACAAGAGGAAAATCAAAGGAAAGCTAATAATTCTGCTAACTGATACAGTTTTTCAGAAAATTCAATGATTTCTGGGGGGAGGGGGGAGCTAACATTTTCTATTTTCCTTTTCCTTGATCAGGAAGTAGTATAGGGTGAAGATGTGTGTTTAAAAGTAAAGAGAAGAGAGAGACCAGGACTGGAATCCTAGTTCCCACCACTAATACATGCATGACCACGGCAATCAAAATTTCTTCACCTTTAAGATGGGATTAGTTAGCTTGTCCCCTGAGGTTAACGAACCAAATGACATAGTTAATATGAAAGCACTGGAAGTAAAATAAAAAGCACTGTTGTTACTGTCATTAAAACACAACTGGACACATTATTTGGAAACAAAGATTATGACGATGTTTGTTTTATTATAAACCAGGAGATATTTTCCTTCACTTAGCAATCTTAATAAATGCTACTCTGTACTGAAAGGTAGAAAAGTCAGCTGTTTTTACTTGTTTTAGCAGTTCTTGGTTTTAGACAACATGCTTATTTCTACCCCTCCATTACCTTTAAAAACACTTCTTACATTTATTTTTCAAAAAAAGAGACAACCTTGAGCTCTTTCTCTCCTCAAAATACAATATGCCAGGTTGATTCTCCCCCTGAAAAGCCCCTGGCAGGACTGTCTCTGGCTGTGCAGAGATGCCTCTCTCTACCGGGCTTGGCCGTGCGGGAAGAACATTTGGGTCATCCCTCTATGGAACTGGCAGATGTAGAATTTTTCTAAGCAGCTTTGAAAAATAAATAGTTATATCTTAAATAGGGTTTTTGAAAAGAAGAATCCAGCTTGAGTTGGACCTTAATGTCTAAATTAAGAAGAAGTACAGCTAAATTACCTGAAATATTGATTGTCGAAGATCTCCTAAAGTTTTTCTTTTATCAAATGTTAAATCCCACACGCTTTCTGTTTGAGAGACCACTGGGTGCAGGGCCCCATTGAAGAAATGATAATGAGGACCCAGGTGGAGGTGCAGCTCTAAATTGTTTGTAGAATCATATTCTGCCCTTTAAAGAGGCATAAAAAAAATATATATATATATATATATAAATGTTATGTTTTTATAACAAAAACGGTTTTATCTCAAACCAAAAATATTTGATTTACAACCTAAATACATATTCTCCATTCCACCTGAGCAGTTAACATCATTTTCTTCCGTGCTCCAAAATGACTCATTTCAGTTTCTCAATAAATAGCAAATAGCTCTGCCATCTTGAATTCCAAGGAAAATGAGTTTTAACGTACACTGTGCAATGATACTCTGAATAGTGACACTCGAAATCTGCCAACCCTGCAATTATAGTTATGAACTAAATGCCAGAAACCTGCTCCTAATAACTGTGCAGTGTCCGATTTACAAACTTCTAATTCACCCTGACTTCCACTAAATCCATAGAGTCTCCCATAAAATATCTGAAGTCGATCTCATGGTCCTCCTGAGTCCCACCCTCCAGGTCAAAGGTCCTCAGCAGCAGCCTTGAAGCATGGTGTCAAACGCTCTACTCCAGGCAGCCCAATGGAGCGTGGATGAGGCTATCACCACCACCCAGGTACTTCTCACATATTCTATTAATGTGGTCAAAGATAGCATTAGCTTTTTTGATAACCACGACTAAAATCTCTTAGGTTTTGTTTTTGGTTTTTAATACCAACTGCTAAGCCACACCACTCATGCAGGTTACTTTTTATGCTTAAGATATTTTAATCTTTTAAGTTTTTATACTTTTAGTGTCTTGATTTTTATTGAGATTTCCTGTAATCTTGCCTTGCCATTAAATCTACCTGCCATTTCCCCCCCCAGCTTCAAGTCAGTGATAAAAATGTTGAACACACCCAGCTACATAACCAGCCACTTGGGTGCATGAAAAGACCATGCGGTTTCCATTTCTCTAACCCAATACCCCACTGAGCACGTCAGAGAGCAAATACAGAATTAGTTCTTCAGGGTCCAAGGTTAGACCTCAAAAGAGAATGCTGAGAAAATCAAGTTCTCCCAAACTATCCCTTTAAAAATCCATTACAGGTTCTCCCAAGATTGACAGTAAGCCCAACAGTTCGTAGAATCTACAGTGCCTTCCTATGCCCACCTCTGGTCTCTGTCGCTACATGTAGTTCTTCACAGCTATCTAAACACAGCTACTTAAACAGGAGGAGTGATTTTCATAGCAGGCTCTCTTTGTACCAAGGGAACAAATTTGTTTAGCTCAACTATGTGCTCACAGATCTCTCCAGTCTTCTTAGGCTTCAATTCCTACTTAGCAATGGCCATTTATGTGTCATTATTTCGTTCTCAAAAGAGAATGGATAATTTCTCACAGATATGGATAATTTCAAAGTAAAAGATACTCTCACTATAAAAATTCAGTTGCTAAACAGATATTGGCATTAACTAGCTGGCTTTTTTCCTTTTTAATTTTCCTTATTGAATACTTAAGACCTAAATGAGATTCATTCTCCAGAAAAACCATTCAGTCTCTAAAGTCAGTTACCTTTTTGTTTGTAGTTCAATGTTGGCTGCATCCATTTCATTCAGCAAATGACGTGGAACCCTGTATCTTGGATTAGCTTGAGCTGTGAACAAAATTGTTCATTAACTTGTGCTGACTAAATGAAGTCTGGTTGCTGACAAGGTAGCTTGGAAAACCAGAAAAGACTGTGCTGGGAGCTAGCAAGGCTCTGCCCAATTATCTGTGTGAACACCCATTTTCTCTGGATCTCAGTTTTCCATCCGAGAAATTGAAAACATTAGAATAAATGAAAGGTAAATAGTTCCTTAAGCCAAGCTAGGAGAATGTCACTTCTTCAATGCCCTTTAAATATATTTGTTAAAAAGAACACCAACTATTTTCCTCCTGATAACAACTATAATAATTTGTCACTGTAAAAATTCAAAAAAATCATTTAAAAAAGTGTAACATAAATTGATATTACCTATAATCTCACTGCCAAGAAATACTGCTAAAATTTGGTATATATACTTTTGGTTTTTTTTCTATACTACACAATGTGTCTTGTATATACACACACTTATTTAAAGCATTAAATTTGTTACAAATGGGAACTATACTAAACAAATTTATAACTTGCTTTTCATTGCATATATTGAGTAGTTTTCCAAAGCTTTAAATTATTGCATAGTAGTCCATTCTTTAAATAAGTTTTAAATTGGTTCTTTAAACCAATATTTTCCTGTTAGACATTTAGGTAATTTCCATAAGTCATTATTACAAAACAATGGGGGTAACAAACATCTTTGAACATAAATATGTATACACAGCTCTGATTATTTCAAGACAAATTTGTAGAAGTAGCATCAATTTAAGGATTTTAAACACATACAACCAAATTGGCTGCATTACTTTATATGCCCACCAGCTGCAGAGGAAGTGACAACTGCTGAGCATCAGACTCTTAGAAACATTTGACTTGGAAGGAAAACAGTGTCATCTCAATGCTGTTTTGACTCACATTTTTTATTATGGGTTAGGATGAATTTTTTTTTGCTGTTTATTGGTTGTTTCTACTTACTTTTTTTCCTATTTCTTATTATATCTTTTCTCCAATTTACTACTGAGGATAATGGAATATATGTGATAGCATTCTACAGATAGGGGAAATATATCTGTCACATACTTTATTTGTCATATATCATTTGCCTCTTAACACTGTTGAAGGTTTAGGTCACTTTTCCTAATTATTTTCTTTCTTTGCTTTTAAGATTAGAAAGGTCTTCTCTACCTTAGGATCAGAAAATATTCATATTCATACATTTTTAAGGGTTCTTTTCTGCATAAACACTGAAAGAACTACAATTTTATTCAATTGATTAGTATAATTTTAAGTAGTGATTAGTATAATCACAGCCTTGTATGTTTTTGCTGAGAGCCTATTTTCCTTCAGTAGTACCTCCTTCAATTTTCATTTATCTCTCTGTGTAAATTTCAGAATCACTTTGTCACATTTCATTCTTTCATCCCTCAAAAAAGTCCATCGAAATTTTGGCTGGACCTTTATTCAATTCCTGAGCTAATTAGAAAACTGTCATTTAGTACATATTCCAATTATGTACATACTAAAATTCAGTGTAGTGAAAAAAATGCAACATTCCATCTGAAGACAGTCTTTTTCTATTAATATATAGTTTTATAACTGAATTTTGCTACACTATATGTATCAGAACCATTACCAAATCCGCCCTCCCCGCCACACACACACCCCCCCTCAGAAAAATACAAAGCCCTTTCTGGTTAACAGAATAGTTAGGTAACTGTTTCAAATCTAGAAAGTTAATTTCCTTTGACTGACATGCAAATTATTAACTGCTTTGTCCTTTTCTGTTCTCACTGTTCTCACTGTCTAATGACAGCATCCTCATCTCTAATCACAGATGTGTCTCAATCTAAAGTGTCCTAGTAAAAATTTTTACTTTTGAGCAGACCTTGGGAAGTGATCAAGTCTTACACGCTGATTTATATTAGTGGCTTCAATGAAAACATTCATCATTGTGAGTCTCAGTGTTTAACCTCCTTGGTATGAGCTCTATTAGAAGGTTCAACAAAGAGTATTTCAAAGATATTTAAATTGCTCAGAGAACACATTACCTTGAGGGAAAGGAAAATAAAAGGGAACATATGAAAATAAGACCAAGGCCACGTACAAAGGTAACACATGGCCAGATAACAGAGCCACGCCTGATAACAGGGCAACCACACAGATCTGCCCACATTTTGTGATCCAAGAAAACCCAATTCTGAAAATGTGACTATGGTTTCATATTATTAGAGGAAAAAAATTAAGTAGAAATATAGGATCTTAAAAAGTGACAGACTGTTGGATTTCTTTTGGCATCATATATTTCTTACTGTTAGCTTAAAAATATTTTTAAATGAGTAAACTTCCTTTTAAAAGGGTAATAAGACAAACAGCATTTAATATTTATCTTTCTGAATCATCAACTTAAACAAATAGGGACATTTTTCTCTCTATACCTTCGGGGGGTCTCTGCAACTGGGATTTCCGGTAGAACAACATGTAGGCGCTCTCTTTGCCCTGAAACTGCTGTTCAATATCTTTTTCCTCAATGGGTTGGACCTTGGAGTCGTTTATATCAAACCAGTGGGGACGGGAGGTTCTATCATTTGATCCTGGGGGTTCTGAAGTGTGTATCTTGGAGAGCTGGCGATCCCTCCTCGGGAAATCAGACTCCGCCTGCAGGGAACAGTCCTTCAGCAGACGGACTGTGCTTGCATCTGAACTGAGTCGAAATACCTGAGAATGAAGCTGTAAGAACTAGACAGAAAACAAAAAATAAAAACGTTTTTAATACTTAGAAATGATTTTAAAAATCTTCATCTTTCTTTCTGTGATAAGATATTTTAACTTCACCTTTATTTTTGGCCTGGCCAGCGAGGCCATTTGGGACATAAAGCATTTAATAAAAATCAGAGTTCTCTCTGTTAACTAGTCCAATAGTTATACTAAGGAAGAAAGCTGTCATGCCACAATCTAAAAAACACTTTACTCATACCTCAATAATGCTGTTTTTAAGAAGTATTTTACGGAAACAGATCAGGTAGAACAAGCAGTTCTGAAGTTTTAAAGCAATCTAAACAAACAAAGCACAAAACAAAGGCAATCACACAGTGAAGCCTCAGAGAAGATAATTTCAAAACCAGTGACTCAGACCAAGTCTGCTGTGATAAGGTAGTAATTATAAGCCTAAATTATTGTTTAACATTAACTAAATTGCATGTTCTCTCTCCTGGAAGCTGATAAGCTAGTTCAGGAAATCAAAGCGTAGAAAGACTTAAGTCATAATCCCAAAGACCATTTCTCAGGACTACTAACTAAAGGATTAGGAAGAACAGTGTTCTCTCCCCAGTGCCTACTGCAACTCTCCCTCCCCTCCCCCCTCTCATTCCCTCATCTCTGTGCGGCCTTGCATCTCCCTTGCTCTCAGCACAAAGTTACTTTACATAGGAAATTGCTTGGCAGGGATATGTAACATTTGCTGAGCTCATCAATCATTATGGAAGGTGAATAGCTTCTGTTGGAAAGAAAGAATCTGTAGTGACACCAACTCTCTCTCATCAGAAAAATTATTTTATCATACATAGAAGGGCACAGAGAAAATCCGTTAATACTGTGTATCATAGACGGTAAATAGTTTTGTAGCTCACTTGTTTTAGGTACAACGAAATATCAACAATTTGAAATCTCTGAGTAATGAACTTTCTGAATAGCCAATTTTGTTTGATGGCTGTGATGAACTCTTTTAAGCCTCAAACTTCAGTGCAGTCTGCTCCCAGAACGTTTACTAAACTAAGATTTCCTGGGAAAAGAACCTTCTATGAGAATGTTATGTATTACCTTTCGCAGTGGTCCATACTGTTTTCTGTACTTCTTGTTCCAAGATATTCCTACCTTCTTCAAAAGTTTCTGGCCCAGCTGATCAACAGGAATTCGATTACTCTCCTCCTTATGAAAGAGACACAAAGTCATTTTAGAAAATCGAGTTCAAAGGGACAAACAGGATTATCTCTAATTAAAGGCGCCTCTAACAGTGAACAAGTAAGTGGATTAGCCATAATTACTTCAAAGTAAAAAGTTTCTTAAAAAGTAGATTAAGATCAGTTTTAAAAACTTGAATTTTGCCATTTTTCATGTGCCAAAGTTTAAACATTTAAAGAGCAATATCCAAAGAGTATTCTGAGGTTTATTTAGTTAATTGCTGGTATTATGTGGGATTTTTAGAAGAAATATTTAAGTGCAAAAAAGGATTATTAATGTCTTTCCTGAATGTCTCAGTGTGTAAACAAGGGGTAAGAAGTGACTGTTACAGGATGAAATGTGCACCCCCCCGACCCACCACCAAAATTCCTATGTTGAATCCCTAACCCTCAAAATTTCAACTGTGACTATTTTTGGAATAGGGACTTTAAAGAAGTTAAAATGAGGACATTAGGATGGGCCCTAATGCAATCTGACTGGTGTCCTAAGGAGGAAATCTGGGCCACCAAAGACACCAGAGGTACAGACACACACAAGAAAGGCCTGTTGGGACGCAGGGAGAAGACAGCCCTCTATAAGCCAGGGAGAGGCCTCGGGAGAAACCAAGCCAGCCAACACCGTGATCTTGAACTCCCAGCTCAGCCTCCAGACCTGTGAGAAAATAAATTTCTGTTGCTTTAAGCCACCTAGTCTGTGGTACTTTGTTATATACCTAGGAGACTAATACAGCTAAAGGACTGAGCTTGGGTACCCAGTAAAAAATTATAAAGAACTGTTTGAATGAATGAATAATGAAAGGAGACCTACCAACATTACAAGAGGACACTACCAATTAAACATTAAAAGTCATCTATATGAGGTATTACCAATATTAGGAATAAAAAAGGGGACATAACTTCAGGTCCTACAAATATTAAAGGACAATATAAGAAACAGTAAATTCTAAAATAGTATATAAAGTAAATCCCAATTCTATTTAAAATGACAACAATACTACCAAAAAACCCCACAACCCAATCCCAATATAAGTGTGTAAGCGCAAAGAAAACAAAATGCAAAGAACATGTGTCAGAGTATAACAATGACTGAGCACTTGGTTTATTTACACCATTTATTTTCTTATATATTTTCTGTTTTTTTTCTCTCTAAAATTTTCTACCATGAATATGTATGTCTTTTAGAACCAGAAAGTTTCCAATTTATTTATTTATTTATTTTTAAATATAAGAGAATGTATTAGAGAATACTTTGAAAGCCAAAACATCTCAACTCTCGCATTCATTACAACTTTGGCATAGTCTTGAAGCTATGTTTTGTAGAAAATACTAGTACAGCTCCAGGTTTTTCCTCCTTGGCTCTGCAGCTGCTATCCTCTCTTTCCTAACCAGCAATAACATGTCATCATTTAGCACAAACTATAGATATATACAAATGCAATGACTTACATAAAGAGTTCCTCATTTTTGCCATTGAGTTTTTAAAAAGGAGTTTAAAGTCCAGTCCAGGACCTGGATAAAAAGCTGCTCCCTGCTCCAGCCAAGCCTTGTTCTTCCAGGCTTCCTTTTTTATTTTTTCCCTCCCCCCCCCCTCTATTTTTTTATTTTATTTTATTTTTGTTACAGATGTTTCTCCTTTTTCACCCCACTGGCATCCTCCTCCCCATCCCTCCCACCCTGTCCCCAGCTTTGTTGTCCATGTCCATTGGTTATGCATACATGCATATAAGTTTTGTGGTTTATCTCTTCATACCCCCCACCACCTCTTCTGAGGGTTGTCAGTCTGTACCCTACTTCCATGTTTCTGGGTCTACCATATTCCTCTGACTGTTATGTTCATTATATTCCACAAATAAGTGAGATCATGTGGTATTTGTCTTTTTCTGCTTGGCTTGTTTCACTTAGGATAATACTTTCCAGGTCCCTCCATGTCACCTCAAAGAATAAGAGATCTTTCTTTCTTACAGCTGCGTAGTACTCCATTGTGTATACGTACCACTGCTTTGTTATCCATTTGTCTACTGATGGACATTTAGGCTGTTTCCAGATCTTAGCTATTGTAAATAGTGCTGCTATGAACATGGGGGTACATATATTCTTCCTGATTGGTGTTTCAGGCTTCTTAGGGTATATTCCTAGAAGTGGGATCACTGGGTCAAATGGCAATTCAATTTTTCATTTTTTGAGATAACACCATATTGTTTTCCATAGTGGCTGCACCAGTCTGCATTTCCACCAGCAGTGTAGTAGAGTCCCCTTTTCTCCACACTGTCGCCAACACCTGTTGTTTGATGATTTGTTGATGGCGGCCATTCTGACAGGTGTGAGGTGATACCTCATTGTTGTTTTAATTTGCATCTCTCTGATTAGTGATGTTGAGCATTTCTTCATATGTCTCTTGGCCATTTGTATGTCCTGTTTGGAGAGGTGTCTATTCAGCTCCTCTACCCGTTTTTTAATTGGGTTGTCTTCCTTTTGTTGAGTTGTATGAGTACTCTATATATTTTGAAAATTAACCCCTTATCTGATGTATCATTGGCAACGATGCTCTCCCATACAGCGGGTTGCCTTTCCATTTTGATGATTGTTTCTTTTGCTGTGAAGAAGCTTTTGAGTTTGACGTAGTCCCATATGTTCATTTTCTCCCTTGTTTCTGTTGCTTAAGTGATGTATCAGTGAAAATTCTGCTGCGTATGATGTCCGAAATCTTGATGCCTACATTTTCTTCTAGAATTTTTATGGATTCACGGGTCACATTTAAGTCTTTTATCCATTTTGAGTTTATTCTTGTGTATGGTGTAAGTTGATGGTCTAGTTTCATTTTTTGCATTTAGCTGTCCAATTTTCCCAACACCATTTATTGAATAGGCTGTCTTTACTCCACTGTATGCTCTTGCCACCTTTGTCAAATATTAATTGAGTGTATTGCCTTGGGTCCATTTCTGGGTTCTCTGTTCTGTTCCACGGGTCTATATGCCTGTTCTTGTGCCAGTACCAGGCTGTTTTGATTACAGTAGCTTTGTGGTATAACCTGATATCTGGTATTGTGATCCTACCTGCTTTGTTCTTCTTTTTCAAGATTGCTGTGGCTATGCAGGGTCTTTTTTGGTTCCATATGAACTTTTGAAGTATTTGTTCTAGTTCTGTGAGGTATGTTGCTGGTATTTTGATGGGGATTGCATTGAATCTATGGATTGCTTTGGGTAGTATGGACATTTTGATGATGTTAATTCTTCCAATCCATGAGCAAGGTATGTGCTTCCACTTTTTTTATATCTTCCTCTATTTCTTTTTTCAATGTCCTGTAGTTTTCTGCAAATAGGTCCTTTATTTCTTTGGTTAAGTTTATTCCTAGGTATCTTAATTTTTTTGCTGAGATAGTAAATGTGATTGTTTTTTTAGTTTCTCTTTCTGTGAGTTCATCATTGGTGTATACAAATGCCGTTGATTTCTTGACATTAATTTTGTATCCTGCTACTTTGCCAAATGCATTTATTAAGTCTAGTAGATTTTTGATGGAGTCTTTAGGGTTTTCTATGTATAATGTCATGTCATCTGCAAATAATGACAGTTTAACTTCCTCCTTTCTAATTTGGATCCTTTTATTTTTCCTTCATGTCTGATTGCTGTGGCTAATACTTCCAGTACTGTTAAATAAGAGTGGATAAAGTGGACACCCCTGTCTTGTTCCTGTTCTTAAGGGAAACATTTTTAGTTTCTGCCCATTGAGTATGATGTTGGCTGTAGGTCTTTCATTTATGGCCTTTATTATGTTGAGATATGATTCCTGCATTCCCACATTGCTGAGCGTTTTTATCAGAAATGGATGCTGGACTTTGTTGAATGCTTTTTCAGTGTCTATTGATGTGATCATGTGGTTTTTATTCTTCATTTTGTTTATGTGGTGTATCACATTTATTGATTTGCGAATATTGTACCAGCCTTGCATCCCTGGAATGAATCCCACTTGGTCATGATGAGTAATTTTTTTGATGTATTGCTGGATCTGATTTGCTAGTATTTTGTTCAGGATTTTGGCGTCTATGTTCATCAGGGATATTGGCCTGTAGTTTTCTTTCTTTGTAGTGTCTTTTCCTGGTTTTGGAATTAGAATTATGTTGGCCTCATAGAACGAGTTTGGAAGTCTTCCTCCTTCTTTACTTTTTAAAAATAGTTTGAGGAGCCCTGGCCAGTTTGGCTCAGCGGTTAGAGCGTCGGCCTGCGGTCCTGAGAGACCCGGGTTCAGTTCCGCTAAGGGCATGTACCTCGGTTGCGGTTTGTCCCCGGCCCTGGTCGGTTGTGCGGGTGGCAGCCACTCGATGTGTTCCTTTCACATCGATGTTTCTCTCTCTCTCTCTGTTCCTCTCTCTCCCTCCCACTCTACCTGAACAAAAGAATTGGGAAAATGTCCTCGGGTGAGGATTAAAAAAAAAAAAAAAAAATAGTTTGAGGAGAATGGGTGTTAGTTTTCTATCTCTTCATGGCCCAGTTTTGGGAGACTGTGTGTTCCTAAAAATTTGACCATTTCGCTTAGATTGTCGTATTTGTTGCCATATTGTTTATAGTAGCTGTTAACGATCTTTTGTATTTCTGTGGTGTCAGCTGTTACTTCTCTTTCATTTTTAATTTTGTGTATTTGGGTTCTCTATTTCTTGGTGAGTCTAGCTAAGGGTCCATCAATCTTGTTTATCTTTTCGAAAAACCAGCTCTTTGTTTCATTGATCCTTTGAATTGTTTTTTTGGTCTCTACGTCATTTATTTCTGCTCTAATCTTTACTATTTCCTTCCTTCTACTTGCTCTGGGGTTTTTGCTTTACTTGATTTCTAATTCTTTAAGTTGTGAGGTTAGAGAGTCAATTAGAAATTTTTCTTGTTTCCTGAGGTAGGCCTGTAGTGCTATGAACTTCCCTCTCAGATCTGCTTTTGCTGCATCCCATAGATTTTGTGTTCTTGTGTGTTCATTTTCATTGGTTTCCAGGAAGTTTTTAATTTCTTCCTTGATCTCTTCGGTAACCCATTCATTGTTTAATAACATGCTATTTAGCCTCCATGTGTTCAAATGTTTTTGCATGTTCTTGTTGCAGTTGATTTCTAGATTCATGCCACTGTGATCTGAAAAGATGCTTGATATGATTTTAATCTTCTTGAACTTGTAGAGATTTTGTTTGTGTCCTATCATGTGGTCTATCTTTGAGAATGTCCCATATGCACTTGAGAAGAATGTGAATTCTGTAGTTTTGGGATGTAATTCTCTGTAGATATCTATCAAATCCATTTGTTCTAGTGCTTAATTTAGAGTCTGTTTCCTTGCTAATTTTTTGTCTAGAGGATCTATCATCCAGTGATGTCAACGGGGTGCTGAAGTCCCCTGCTATGACTGTATTGCTATTGATTTCTCCTTGAAGTCCTCCAGAAGATTTTTAATATATTTTGGTGCTCCTATATTGGGTGCATATATGTTTACCAAGGTTATATCTTCCTGTTGCATAGATCCTATCACTATTATGTAGTGGCCTTCTTTGTCTCTGGTTATGGCCTTCATTTTAAAATCTATTTGATCGGATATGAGTATTGCCACCCGAGTTTTTTTTTTTGCTTTCCATTTGCTTGGTAAATTTTTTCCCATCCCTTCACATTCAACCTATGTGAGTCTTTTGTTGTGAGGTGGGTCTCTCGTAAACAGCATGTATGTGAGTCATGCTTTCTTATCCAGTCAGCTACTCTGTGTCTTTTTATCGGAGCATTCAATCCATTTACATTTAAGGTGATTATTGATATGTACTTATTTACCGCCATTTTTGTTTAGTGTGGTTATATTTGTATTTCCTTAGCCTTTTTTTTTGTCTGGGGAGCTTTTTATTTGACCTTCTATTTTGATTGATAGCCTTACTGGGTAGAATAGTCTTGAATTCAGATCCTTGTTTTTCATGACCTTGATTACTTCATGCCATTCCCTTCTGGCCTGTAGTGTTTCTTGTGAGAAGTCATCTGAGAGCCTTATGGGGTTTCCTTTGTAGGTAACCTGTTGCTTATCTCTTGCTGCTTTGAGGATTCTCTGTCTTTAATTTTTGGCATTTTAATCACTATGTGTCTTGGTGTGAGCCTGTTTTGGTTCTTCTTACTTGGGGCTCTCTGTGCTTCTTGAACTTGAATGCCTTTTTCCTTCACCAAATTAGGGAAGTTTTCTGTCACTATTTCTTTGAATATATTCTCTAACTCTTGCTCATTTTCTTCTTCTTCGGGGACTCCTATGATGCGAATATTATTATGTTTCCAGTTGTCCCACGGTTCTCTTAAGCTGTCTTCCTGTTAATTGTTTTTTTCCTTTTGGTTTTCTGATTGGTTGATTTTTTTCTACTCTGTCTTCTCATTCACTGATCCGATCCTCAGCTTCCTCTACTCTGCTTTTTAGACCTTCCAATGTGTTCTTTATTTCTGATATGTCATTTTTGATCTCTTCATGGTGGTTTTTAATTTCCAATTGGTTTATTTTCAGCATCTCTATGTCCTTACTCATGCTGTTGAGCTTCCTTAAGATCATGGGTCTGTATTCTAGCTCTGTTAACTTGCCTAACTGCTCCACACTGATCTCATCTTCAGTGGAGGTCTCTTGTTCTTTCATTTGGCTTTTGTTTCTGTGTTTCACCATTTTGGCTATCACAGTGGGCTTTGGAGTCTGCCAAGTTTTCCCTGTGGGTGTTGGTGTTCTGCTGTTTGTGGCTCCCTCTCCTGGGTTTAGATGAGCGAGGGAGGATCCACATTAAACACCACTGTCAAGTCTTACTTTCCTGGTTAGAGTTGCTAGCCCAGGAAAGGCATTGTTATCCTCTAGCTTTTTGCCTGGAGGCTAGCAGATGAGGTTACTTGAAGAGTTTTGGGTTGTCAGTAGATTGAAAAACTCCCTCAGGTGCTCAGCGTAAGGGGATTTCCCAAGGGTGGGGCAGATGCTGGTTGGTAATGAGCCTCAGTTAGCATTTCAATGGCCCACAGGGTGGGGTTGGATCTCCGAGGGAGGGGCTGCAGGCTCTCCCCGGAGCCCTGGGAAGAAGCAATATGGCCACTGTCTTGTGTGGCTGCAACTCAGCAAAAGCTCTGAGTGCCCTCCAAATCCCGAGTGTCCCCCCCCAGTTTCAGTCCAGTCTGCCCTCCCTCTGCCGGAGCCCAAGGTGAGTGGCTGCTGCTAATTTAGCCTCTGTCCCTGCTCTGCGCTGCGGAGCCACTTGGGACTTTAACCCGAGGTCGCTGCTCACAGCTAAGGCCACTGCTGTCTGTGGGCTCCCAGTCCCCATCTCACGCCTTCGCAATCCTACCAGGATCGAGTCAGTGTCCCTGGTTATATGGTCCTCGAAAGATGCTTTTTTGTTGCTTTTTCCCTTCGATTTGTCTGTGTTATAGTTGCAATTCCAGTTTGGTTTTGGGAGACGGTCTGTGTAGCTTCCGTTCACTCTGCCGCCATTTTGGAATCTCTCAGAAAGTTTCCAATTTAAAAAGATGTTTCAAAATAGACGTAATGTCCACAAAGGAAAAAGTATTAGAACTACCAAATCAGTCTCATGTACATGTATCTGATATACACAGATGTACACAAATATAAACACACTCTCTCTACCTGTGTTAAGATTGCTTTCAGAATCATCAGTGGATCATCAGTTTCTTCATTCTGAAGATCTTTCAAATTCACATCTGATTTACTGTTTTCCTCCTAGGAAAGAAAACAATAAAAAGTTTGTAGAACAGGAAAAAAAAACACTATAAGTATATAACTGTCTAACCACTATACTGTACACTTGAAACTAATACAAAATAATAGTGAATGTAAAATAAAACTGAAAAAAATTTTAAAAATTATTTAAATTTAAAAACTTTCTATTATCAGTCCTTAAAAGGTAATTAACAAAATAGGAATGTTTATGTTATGGAGGTTTCAAGACGAAGAAATGACGATAAAAACAATGTAAGTTGTAAATGGCTTTGAATTCCAGCTTCGGTTAAATACTCCAGGACCAGTTATCTTCATCTCTCTGGCTTTGTCTATAAATTAGGACTGTGAGATAGTAAAGCTCCTGGCACAATACACACAATGAGTTACAACGTTTTCCCATTTTCCCACTCAGCACCACTTTAGCTGTGTTCCACAAATTCTGATATGTTGTGCTTTCAATATCATGCAGTTCAAAATATTTTCAGGTCTTTATCCAATTTATCCTCTTGTGTTGACCTAATAAAATCCTACCCATCTTTGCAAACTCATAAACACTCCATTCTATTTCCTGAGCATCCAGGTTTTCACCCCATACTATAAAGTTATTTGGGAACGTGTCAAAATTCTTGATATGGTATTTTTATTGATTTATTTTTCATAAATGTCATGTTGCAAAATATTTTAAATTGGCTTAAAACCATATATTCAAATAGACCTAAACAATTAACACAAGACAAAAATAATGAATAAATAGAAGAATATGGCAACCTAAGTATAGCCATCCTGCTGTAAAATTTCTAAAAATGCTAGATAAAGTAAAACATAAAACCAACAAATACATCTTTTAAACACATGCTGAGCTAGCAAGAGAACATCAGGAGAGTCCTCAGCAAATAAGTGAAATGGGAATGGAGGGAGGAATCCAGAGCTGAGGCCTCCAGCTGCCCAATGCTGCAGACATGCAGCTTCCACCTTGCTGCTTCCATAGGACAGGGTTTGGGCAACAAAGCCTAAGGACCTACTTGAAGTAGAGAGTTGAATGACTGACTTTCCAAACAACTAATTCTCCCAATTCTGACACCACTTGGGTATCCTACAATTCAATTAAATTCGGCAACAAACCACTAAGTTCCATAAGACTACCCCACTGCCCAGCCACAAATGGGGCCCCCAGGGTAGCTGCACTTCTGCCTGGCTAACTACAAATTCTAGCGTTCCTAGAACTCACTTTAGGTTTGACAATTTCCTAGAGCAGCTCACAGAACTCAGGAACTCACATCAGGACTGAAGTTTATCACAAAGGACACAAATGAACAATGAGATGAAGAACTACACATGGGAGGTTGAGAAGAATCCTATGTGTAGGAGTCTGTCCCCAGAGTCAGGGTGGCCACCCTCTCTGCATGTGGATGTGTTCACCAACCCAGAGCTCCCTTAGTCTCCTTGTTTCAGAGTTTCTATCAAAGTTTCACTATGTAGACATGATTGATTAAATCACTGGCTCTTGGTGATGGATTCTCCAGCCCCTCTCCCCTCTCTAGGTCAGGGGGTAGGGCTGAAAGTTTCAACCCTCTAACCGTGTGACTGGTTCCTCTGGCCACTAGTCTTCATCCTGAAGGTATCTAGGCCCCTATTCCAAGTCACCTCATTAACATAAACTCAGGTATGGTGAACAAAAGTCATGCCTATCACTCAGGAAATTCCATGGCGTTCCATGCCAGGAACCTGGGAAAAAGACAAAAAAATATATATTTTTATTATACCACTAAGATAGATTCCAGCAAAAAGCTAAAAAATAAAACCTGAAAGAGCTACACTCTCAATTAAAGCATGACCTAGGAAAAAATCCACTCCAATGACAATGAGGAACTGGCTGGCTTTGACCAAGCGACTAGGAAGAAAAACATTTCCTCTGATAATGTATAATCACATGTAGGTCCTCGTGGGCTTGTAGCCCAAATGCACACGAGCTGTAAGGCTCTAAAAACCACCAAGTCAAGACCTTATTTTAAAGTTGTTAACTGTTAGAAGTGGCAGGCATGTGGTAGAGACAAACATGTCTTTCTTAGAGGAAAGCATTTTCAACAAAAGCCTCAAATTACTCCCATAAATCATGTTCTTAAAAAATCAACCATGCCCTGGCCGGTGTGTCTCAGCTGGTTGGGTGTTGTCCCATGCACCAAAAGTCTGCCAGTTCAATTCCGTCAGGGCATATGCTCAGGTTGCAAGTTCGATCCCCGGTACGGGGCATGCAGGAGGCAGTGGACTGATGTTTTTCTCTCTCTCCCTCTCCCTTCCTCTCTCTCTAAAATCTAAATAAAATATATATGTATATATATAAATCAACCAACCAACCAACCATGCCTGTAGTCTAAAATAACAAAACCACAAAGAAACAAAATCAGCAGGTATCTACATCGGACCCACAAAGTCTTAAGATACTGCATTTATTAGACACAGAATAATAAAATAGTGTGTTTAATATGTTTAGAGAGATATACGACTAAGGAACAAGAGATTTAAAAATAGTAGGAGGGGAAAGGCAGGCTGGCGTTGTCTAGTATTTGACACGCTGGTGCAGGTGACACACAGGCTGGGCCGTCTCCCGCCACTCCGCCAGTGTCCAGCCTTGGTCCTGTGGTGACAAGCTGGTCCAGTAGGCACCAGTCCCAGGGCTGCCTACTGGGAGCTGTTGTGAAGACTTGTTTGTAAAGATGGTATTAGAAGTGATGCCAACCATCAGTGAAACAAAGTTCCCCCACTCTCTAGGGAGCAGAGGCATAGATCAGGCTCTGAGAGAGACTAAAACATTGCCTTTATCCAGAGAACAGCTCCTTGAAAGGGAAGAAGAAATCCCCAAACTATAAGCAGACAGAACAATATCTGGCTATGATTAGAACACTGGAATCCTTTGTCTCTAATGACAAGATCTCTCTCAGGACACTGGCAGTAAAGGGACAAGTGGTGTCCAACAGGTTACCTACCAAAGCTGAAATTCTTAAGGCACTAGTTATTACCTGAACATCACGAAGCTCTAGATCAGCGGTCCTCAACCTGAGGATTGCGACCCCTTTGGGGGGCCGAGCGACCCTTTCACAGGGGTCACCTAAGACCAGTGGAAAACACATATTTCTGATGGCGATTCATAACAGTAGTAAAATTACAGTTATGAAGTAGCAATGAAAATCATTTTATGGTTGGAGGTCACCACAACATGAGAAATTATATAAAAGGGTCGCAGCATTAGGAAGGTTGAGAACCACTGCTCTAGATGAAAAGCTAGAGATTCTTAAAGAACAGGATATGAAGAAAGTTAACAAGTGAGATGCTTCCCAAGAAGCCATGAATAAGGAAAAATACTAAGCACAAATGGAAAGCAAGCTTCTGATTATTAAGGCCTGTCAAAGCTTCAACAGAAAAGCAGTGCAGAGACAATCCAAATGAAAAAATGACTGTGGGCCCTCTCAAGTCACCTACCAGAGCCAGGAGAAGAGCCTGGTGCGACTAGAAAAGAGCTCCTCAATTCTGAAGTAAGTAACACAAAATTGAAGAGCGTCCAAGGAAGCAGAGCGCAGAAGGAAGACCCGACCCATGCCTCTGTGCATGACCTCAACAATAAACTTGAAAATGGAATTGCAAATAAATATTTTATGCATCAAAAGACCGAGGATAAATTCCAGCAGCTGGAAAAGCACCTGAAATCTGAGCCTGGCTGAGGAAAAGCAGCAGTTGGTGCTGAAGGAAGCAGAGACAGCCCTGAGGAAAAAATTTGAAAGGTTCTAAACTAATGTCTGTGCTCACCTGAAATTGCCAGTTTCCCAAATGATCAACATCTTTAATATACACATGATAATGTCCTCCATAGCAACCGCCTTTGTGTATAATAACTGAGAAGAGGTCATACATGTATTCCAAGTCATCCAGTTCACTCTATAAAGGAAAAGATCATAAACATTGTCATAGTTTACACAAAGTGGGAAGATACATAACCAAAGGGAAAAAGAATTTAAACTACTGAAATTAATAAAAATTTCACTGTTTATTAGTTATTTAAGGGTAAATTAAGATAAATTTAAATAATTGACTTTAAATTTTAAAATTCTTAATTCTTAGAAAAAAGATTATCTACCAATGAATGATCCAATACCAAACACACAACACCAACCAGATTCTGTGTCTTTAACATGAAAACATGTACTTGTAAGTGAAGTGATAACAAAACACACTAGCCTATCAGTAAGTTTGTGAGTTTTAACAAACCTTTCTTTGGATGGTGCCTATTTTGCTGCTTTATAAATGTTTTTAGCTGTTGAATGTTTCCTATACTCCAAGTAGATTTGTCTACTATCTACCTACTATCTGTCACCGCTCCTGACTTGTAATTTAACAATTATGGATACTAGCTGGTTTTGTTAAGAGGCAGTTTAGTGGAATGAAAAGGTTTTTTTATTTATTAATTCTATGATTAAACTTTTCTATATTAATGTGCTCTATAATATGACTCACCAAACAGATGAATACCTACATTGTCATTTGAAAGAAAAATCTACTTTAAGTTAATAGATACTTTGCATATGGATGCTACTTGAAGGGTTGTGAATTATTTGAGAAACTTATTTGCTTAAGAAATTATACTTTTAAAGTAAGCAGCATTTTTTTAAATGTCTGGTTCAGACAAAAGACAAGAGAGAGAAACAAAGATACAAAGTGTTCATGTTTTCATTAATGCAGATACCAAAAGAACTATCATTGTGAATTTCTCAAATAAGTGTTCAATGTTTTAATAATTTGTTTTGTTATTTTGAAGTATGTTATAATCATCGGAAAAACTGCATGCTGTAAAAAAAAACAAAAAATTGCCTATATGAGATGATGGGTGTTAACTAAACCTATTGTGGCAATCATTTCACAGTATGTGTAAATCAAGCCATCATGCTATATACTTAAACTTATAAAGGGATGTATGTCAATTATTTCTCGATAAAACTGAAAAAGAAAAAAACTAACTCAATTATCCTGAAAAAATTTTTTTCAGGCAGTAAATAGAGGGAGAGGCAAGTGTACTGACTTAGTCTGGAAAAACTTGATTCTGTGTGTGCCAATTACAAGCTCAGATCAACACAAAATTACAACCTTTGAACAGTAATTAATAAAACAAAATCCAAAAAGCTCAGTAATTAGGCTTGAAGTACAGGAAGGCCCTCTAATTTTAACAATATTAAAAAAAAAGTTACTTTCATACATAGAAATTCAACAGCCAGCTAGTAAATGTTCTGGCCTTAATAAACATATAAAGAATGATTTGTAATAAGAAATACATTAGTCTCATCATTGTGATCTTGGCATGTGTAGCAGTTATACAGAAAATATTTTAAATGGCTTACAAAGTAGGTTGATTATGTACTAAGTTTGTTTTCAAAATTTTCTTTAAAAATTTTTTATTATTTTTGTTACAGATGTTTCTCCTTTTTTTCCCCATTGACACCCTCCTCCCCACCCCGTCCCCAGCTTTGTTGTCCGTGTCCATTGGTTATGCGTACATGCATATAAGTTCTATGGTGTATCTCTTCCCTTCCCCTAAAACCCCCTCTTTTGAGGGTTGTCATTCTGTACCCTACTTCCATGTCTCTGGGTCCATTTCTCAGGCTGTTATGTTCATTATATTCCACAAATAAGTGAAATCATGTGGTATTTGTCTTTTTCTGCTTGGCTTGTTTCACTTAGGATAATACTTTCCAGGTCCCTCCATCTTGCCTCAAAGGATAAGAGATCTTTCTTTCTTACAGCTGCATAGTACTCTATTGTGTATATGTACCACTGATTTTTTATCCATTCGTCTACTGATGGACATTTAGGCTGTTTGTTTCCAGATCTTAGCTATTGTAAATAGTGCTGCTATGAACATGGGGGTACATATATTCTTCTTGATTGGTGTTTCAGGCTTCTTAGGGCATATCCTAGAAGTGGGATCACTGGGTCAAATGGCAATTCAATTTTTCATTTTTTGAGGTAACACCATATTGTTTTCCATAGCGGCTGCACCAGTCTGCATTCCCACCAGCAGTGTAGTAGAGTCCCCTTTTCTCCACACCCTCGCCAACACTTGTTTGATGATTTGTTGATGGCGGCCATTCTGACAGGTGTGAGGTGATACCTCATTGTTGTTTTAATTTGCATCTCTCTGATTAGTGATGTTGAGCATTTCTTCATATGTCTCTTGGCCATTTGTATGTCCTGTTTGGAGAGGTGTCTATTCAGCTCCTCTGCCCATTTTTTAATTGGGTTCTTTGTCTTACCTTTGTTGAGCTGTATGAGTACTCTATATATTTTGGAAATTAACCCCTTATCTGATGTATCATTGGCAACGATGCTCTCCCATACAATGGGTTGCCTTTATATTCTGATGCTTGTTTCTTTTGCTGTGCAGAAGCTTTTGAGTTTAATGTAGTCCTATGTGTTCATTTTCTCCTTTGTTTCTGTTGCCTTAGGTGATGTATCAGTGAAAATTCTGCTGCGTATGATGTCTGAAATTTTGTTGCCTATATTTTCTTCTAGGATTTTTATGGATTCATGAGTCACATTTAAGTCTTTTATCCATTTTGAGTTTATTCTTGTGTATGGTGTAAGTTGATGGTCTAGTTTCATTTTTTGCATTTAGCTGTCCAATTTTCCCAACACCATTTATTAAAGAGGCCGTCTTTACTCCATTGTATGCTCTTGCCTCCTTTGCCAAATATTAATTGAACATAATGTCTTAGGTCCATTTCTGAGTTCTCTATTATGTTCCACTGATCTATCTGCCTGTTCTTCTGCCAGTACCAGGCTGTTTTCATTACAGTGCCTTTGTAGTATAACCTGATATCCGGTATTGTGATCCCACCTACTTTGTCCTTCTTTTTCAAGATAGCTGTGGCTATTCAGGGTCTTTTTTGGTTCCATATGAACTTTTGAAGTATTTGTTCTAGTTCTGTGAAATACGTTGTTCGTATTTTAATGGGGATTGCATTGAATCTATAGATTGCTTTGGGTAATACGGACATTTTAATGTTAATTCTTCCAATCCATGAACAAAGTATGTGCTTCCATTTCTTAAAAATGATTCTCTATTTCTTTCTTCAATGCCTTGTAGTTTTCTGCAAATAGGTTCTTTACTTCTTTGATTAAGTTTATTCCTAGGTGTCTTAATTTTTTTGCCGCAATGATAAATGAGTTTGTTTTTTTTGTTTCTCTTTCTGTGATTTCATCATTGGTGTATAAGAATGCTGTTGATTTCTTGACGTTAATAATGACAGTCTCACTTCCTCCTTTCTAATTTGGATCCCTTTCATTTTTTCTTCATGTCTGATTGCTGTGGCTAACACGTTCAGTACTATGTTAAATAAGAGTGGCGAAAGTGGGCATCCCTGTCTTGTTCCTGTTCTTAAGGGAGATGCTTTTAGTTTTTGCCCATTGAATATGATGTTGGCTGTAGGTCTTTCATATATGGCCTTTATTATGTCGAGATATGACCCCTCTATTCCCACATTGCTGAGTGTTTTTATCAGAAACGGATGCTGGATTTTGTCAAGTGCTTTTCAGCACGTATTGATATGATCATGTGGTTTTTATTCTTCATTTTGTTTATGTGGTGTATCACATTTACTGATCTGTGAATATTGCATCCCTGGAATGAATCCCACTTGGCCATGGTGAATAGTTTTTTTCATGTATTGCTGGATTCGATTTGCTAGTATTTTGTTCAGGATTTTGGCATCTATGTTCATCAGGGATATTGGCCTGTAGTTTTTTTTCTTTGTAGTGTCTTTTCCTGGTTTTGGAATTAGAATTACTCTGGCCTCATAAAACGAGTTTAGAAGTCTTCCTTCTTGAATTTTTTGAAACAGTTTGAGAATGGGTGTTGGTTCTTCTTTGAATGTTCGGTAAAACTCCCCTGTGAAGCCATCTGGGCCTGGGCTTTTGTTTGCTGGCAGAGTCTTGATTACCTCTTCAATTTCCTTAGTTGTTATTAGTCTGTTCAAGTTTCCTATCTCTTCCTGGTTCAGTTTGGGAGAGTATGTGTTTCTAGAAATTCGTCCATTTTGCTTAGATTGTCAAATATTTGCCATATAATTGTTCATAGCATTTATCAACAGTCTTTTGTATTTCTGTGGTGTCAGTTGTTACTTCTCTTTCATTTCTGATTTTGTGTATTTGGGTTCTCTCTCTGTTTGAATTCTATTTTTGGTCTCTATGCCATTTATTTCTGCTCTGATCTTTACTATTTCCTTCCTTCTACTTGCTCTGGGGTTTTCTTTTTGTTTGCTTTCTAGTTCTTTAAGTTGTGAGGTTAGACAATGTATTAGAAATTCTTCTTGTTTCTTGAGGTAGTTCTGTAGCGCTATGAACTTCCCTCTCAGAACTGCTTTTGCTGCATCCCATAGATTTTGTGTTGTTGTGTGTTTATTTCATTGGTTTCCAGGAAGTTTTTAATTTCTTCCTTGATCTCCTCGTATCAATAACCCATTCATTGTTCAATAACATGCTATTTAGCCTCCATGTGTTCAAATGTCTTTGCATGTTCTTGTTGCAATTGATTTCTAGTTTCATGCCACTGTGATCTGAGAAGATCCTTGATATGATTTCAATCTTCTTGAACTTGTAGAGACTTAATTTGTGTCCTAACATGTGGTCTATCTTTGGGAATGTCCCATGTGCACTTGAGAAGAATGTGAATTCTGTAGTTTTGGGATGTAATTCTCTGTAGATATCTATCAAATCCATTTGTTCTAGTGCTTCATTCAGAGTCTCTGTTTCCTTGCTAATTTATTGTCTAGAGGATCTATCCAGTGAAGTCCCCTGCTATGATTGTATTGCTGTTGATTTCTCCTTTGAAGTCCTCCAGAAGATTTTTAATATATTTTGGTACTCCTATATGTAGTAGTACATATACGTTTACCAAAGTTATATCTTCCTGTTGGATAGATCCTTTCAATATTATGTAGTGGCCTCTTTGTCTCTAGTTATGGCCTTCATTTTGAAATCTATTTGATCCGATATGAGTACTGCTACCCCAGCTTTTTTTCCTTTCCGTTTGCTTGGAGGATTTTTTTCCATCCCTTCACTTTCAACCTATGTTAGTCTTTTGTTATGAGGTGGGTCTCTTGTAAATAAAATATATACGAGTCATGCTTTCTTATCCAATCAGCTACTCTGTGTCTTTTTATCAGAGCATTCACTCCATTTATATTTTAGGTGATTATTGATATGTAGTTATTTACTGCCATTTTCGTTCAGTGTGGTTATATTTTCCTTCTTATTTCTTCTACTAATTACAGAGGTCCTTTTAACATTTGTTGCAGTGCTGGTTTGGTGCTAATGTACGTATTCCCTTAGCCTTTTTTTTTTTTTGTCTGGGAAGCTTTTTATTTGACCTTCTATTTTGAATGATAGCCATGCTGGGTAGAGTAGTCTTGGATTCAGATCCTTGTTTTTCATGACGTTGAGTACATCATGCCATTCCCTTCTCGCCTGTAGTGTTTCTGTTGAGAAGTCAGCTGAGAGCTTTATGGGGGTTCCTTTGTAGGTAACCTGTTGCTTATCTCTTCCTGCTTTGAGGATTCTGTCTTTAATTTTTGGCATTTTAATTACTATGTGTCATGGTGTGTGCCTATTTGGGTTCTTCTTACTTGGGGCTCTCTGTGCTTCTTGAACTTGAATGCCTTCTTCCTTCACCAGATTAGGGAAGTTTCTGTCCCTATTTCTTTGACTATATTCTCTAACCCTTGCTCATTTTCTTCTTCTTCGGGAACTCCTATGATGCGATTATTATTACGTTTCAAGTTGTCCCACGGTTCTCTTAAGCTGTCTTCCTGTTTTTTAATCGCTTTTTCCTTTTATTTTTCTGATTGTTTTTTTTTTCTACCCTGTCTTCTAATTCACTGATCCAGTCCTCAGCTTCCTCTACTCTGCTGTTTAGTCCTTCCAATGTGTTCTGTATTTCTGCTATGTCATTTTTCATTTCTTCTTGGTGGTTTTTAATTTCCAATTGGTTGATTTTCAATGTTTCTTGTCTTTACTCATAGTGTTGATGTCCTTACTCGTGCTGTTGAAACAGCTTCCTCAAGATTGTGGCTCTGAATTCTAGCTCTGTCAACTTGCTTAACTGCATTTTATTTATCTTATCTTCGGTAGAGGTCTCTTGTTCTTTCATTTGGGATTTCTTTGTTTCATCATTTTGGCTAACGAAGCGGGCTTTGGAGCCTTCCATATTTTCCCCGTAGGTGTTGGTGTTCTGCTGTTTGTGGCTCCTTCTACTGGGTTTGGATGAGCGTGGGAGGACTTATGTTAAACACCACTGTCAAGTCTTACTTTCCTGGGTAGAGTTGCAAGCCCAGGAATGGTTCAGTTATACTCTAGCTTTTTGCCTGGAGGCTATTAGTTGCAGTTTAAACTTGAAGAGCCTTAGGTTCTCAGTTGAATGAAAAACTCCCTCAGGTGATCAGCGTAAGGAGATTTCCTGAGGGTGGGCAGATGCTGATTGTTAATGAGCCTCAATTTGCATTTCAATGGCCCACCTGGTTGGGGTTAAATCCTTGAGGGATGGGTCGCCACCTCTCCCCTGAACCCTGGGAAGGAGTAAGATTAGCACTGTTCTGCGTGGCCGCACCTCAGGAAAATCTCTGAGCGCCCTCCAAATCCCGTGTCCCCACACAGTTCCAGTCCAGTCCACCCTCCCTCTGCTGGAGCAGAAGGTGAGTGGCTATTTTAGCACTCTCTGTGCTGTGAAGCCTCTTGGGAGTTTAACCCCAAGGGCGCTGCTCATAGCTAAGACCACTGCTATCCATGGGCTCCCAGCCCCAATCTTGCGCCTCCGCAATTCTATCAGGATCGATTCAGTGTCCCTGGTTATGCGGTCCTCGCAAGGTGCTTTTCTGTTGCTTTTTCCCGATGATTTGTCTTTATTTTAGTTGTTATTCCAGTTTGGTCCTGGGAGATGGTCTGTGTAGCTTCCGTTCACTCCACCGCCATTTTGGAATCCTCCTGTTTTCAGACTTTTCTTGCCCCAGTCTTAAGTATTACAAATTCCAGGCTAGTGAAGTTCCAATGACTTGTTCACTTTCTAGATGTGTAATTCATTACTGCATCTAAAGTAATCTAAACCCAAACAGCACAGTACCAATTAATGGTACTTTTTCCTAATGCGAGGTCATTTCTAATTTTGCTCTTAAATTTTCAAAGATTTTTCAAGAGAGTTTAGTAAAAAGAAGTGAGAATAAATCCATATTGGAAATTCAGAAGGACTATAATAAACCAGGGATTCTCAGCTGGGAATAATTTTACCCACTCCCCTTCTTGAAGGAGACATGGACATTTGACAAGGTCTGAGGACATTTCTGTCACTACTGGGAGGAGGGGAGGATGCTACTGTCATCTAGCAAGCAGCAGCCAGGGAACCTGCCTCACATCCTACAATGCATGGGACAGTGTAGCGCCAAGGCCGAGATTTTGCAATAAGCCAACGGAAAATCAGGTCAATGAAGGATTCAATCCTTAAGGGGTGGGAGTAGAATTTAAAAATAAAAGAGTTCAAACCTGTTCACAAAAAGGCTTGAGATTGATCCGGAGAGGGAATGTATAACGGCTAGTTTCCTTGTATCGTTCACACTTCACAAAATCAAAATTAAATCTTAATAATGAAACAGTAAGAAAGGGAGGCAGCTTACGCAATTTGGCCGACTGTAAAAAGAAAAAAATTTTAAGTTTTTAAAAAGCAGTTATATAAAATAATACATAATGTTTCTTAACATATAAAAAAGAAAATTATAATACAATTTTAAGAGAAACTGTCCTTAAACCATAAACTCATCATGATGGATTGAATGTAGCCCTTGATATAAACTCATCTATTTTATCAGACTAAAGGTGATATCACTCATTTATGCTTATAAATAAAATTTACAACCCAATTTTATGTTTTTATGTGAACACCCTAAAATTAAAGCTATCTGATGAGCATGTTATAAATGCATGTTCCCATCTCTAACAGTGTTTCTTTCCTGCCCAAGTCCTAGCCTTTCATCTTCTTCCTTTTATTTACTGAAGAACTAGCGCTCTTAACCACAGCCCTTGGGATCTGTTGCAACAGACAAGGACCCTTGAAGCTGTATCAAAATTGTACATGCTTGTCCTGGCCAGTTTGGCTCAGCAGTTTGAGCATTGGCCTGTGGACCAGAGTTGCAGGTTCAATTCTAGTCAAGGGCATGTACCTCAGCTGTGATTCATCCCTGGCCCTGGTCAGGGTCGTATGGGCGGCAACCAGTCGATGTGTCCCTCTCATGTTGATGCTTCTGTTTCTCTCCCTCCCTCCCACTCTATCTGAAGATAAATAGAAAAATATCCTTGGGTGAGGATTAAAAAATAAATTGTACATGCTTATGTATTTTTCTCAGGAGAAGATCCATAGCTTTCATTAGACTTTCAAAAGTGCTCTAACTCCCCAAATATTAAGATCCAATGATTGTTACTATTTTTAATGCATGTAAGATTTAAAAAATTTTTTATGTTTTAAAACAAAACACATAATTAAGCTGCTTTTCATTTAAACAAATTTTTTATTGATTTTTTTAGAGAGGAAGGGAGAGATAGAAACATTTATTGGCTGCCTCCTGTATGCCCCCTACTGGGGATCAAGCCCACAACCCAAGCATTTGCCCTGATGGGGAATCAATCAGGGACCTCTCAGTCCATGGGATGATACTTAATCCACTGAGCCACACCAGCCAGGCCAAGCTGCTTTTTATTTAGAAGTCATCAGGTTTTAGCCCTGACCTGGTAGCTCAGGTGGTTAGAGCATCATCCTAATATGCCAAGGTTGCAGATCCTGTCCCTGGTCAGGGCATATACAAGAGGCAACCAATGAATGCATAAATAAGTGGAACAACAAATCAGTATCTCTTTTTCTCTCTCTCCCTCCTTCCCTTCTCCTCTCTCTCTAAAATAAATTTTTAAAAAAGTCATCAGCTTTTCCCAATCCCCTTGTACTAATGGCATGTGAGGGGCAAAAAAAACCCTTCCCCCTATATAAAATTATCCAAAATGATAAATATCTAACATTCCTAAAAATATATTTAAAACAACCCTACAAATCCAGTGGATAATAAAAAAAGGTTAAATGATATATCACGTGGCAGATTTTCAAACAAGCTAAAAAATACATCTAAAAAAAAAACTAACTCAACTACAATGTGGCTGAGAAAAGAAAGACTGCTCAAAACAAGAAAACCTGCATTAATTTAGGTAGTACAACTAAACCTAAGTTTAGAATGCAATAAATCTAATGCAACTACAATAGAATGTAATTTTAAAAGTATCAAGATCAAAACATTTCCACTGAAAAAGAATTAAATCAACGATATAAAAGGTGCACAAAAAAACTGCTTTGGTTTAGCAAAAGGTTCGTTTTAGTTTTACTAATGTGCAAATTAAGTCCAACTAAAACTAAGAATGTATTTAAGTATCTTTTTAAAACTTTTTATCCTCTGAATTTTGTATTTCTTTTATTAGATTGTAGCTGTAATGCCAAAGGTAAATATGCAAAAAATATACTTCTCTATTTGGGTTTCCTAAAGGGGCAAAGGCTGGATGGAAATAAGGACTAAACGCTATGATATTTACCCTGGTTTCAAATCCTATTGTGAAAGCTAAAGGCATGGGGTCTATTGTTTTTATTACATTTTCACCTACAATCAACAGGATCCAAATGAATATCACGTGTTATCTAAATTACTCCTCGTTTTGTTAGAAAATTCAGTAATTGTCAACTGTGGCAATTATCTCTCTATCCTGCTATGACAGGATAACTGCATGATATGTCCTTTGTAGTGGTTCTTTCAGTGAGCGCTCAATAACCCCTGACTGACTGGTCTCAAGTCCACCATGCTAGGAAGAGCCTATGCCACCATCCACCAGCAGTAACGAGTGAGCACTGCAGATAACGACAGCAGGGAAGTTGATGCCAGCCTGCAGGAAAAATCATTGCTCACATCTTGCCCTCCCTTCCCTCCCATATTGTGCTTTGCTTCACAAAAAGAAACCCAGAAGTACTCTGTCAAGCCCTTTAATTAGCAAGTTAAGTAGTACTGCCTGCTCCAACGGCAGGAAGAAGCAAGGGCATACTGATCTGCTCGAGTCAGGGAGGAGATTACACACGTATCGATACTAGAATAACTGCCTGTGCAGGAAGTGAAGACCGCCATCTAGTCTCAGAGTAGGAGACAAAGAAAGGAAATCTCCACAAGCTTCTTGGTTCGCAGAAATAAAAACATATTTCTTTCTTCATAATGGTACTTTGCAAAAAGCAGGGATGGAGGGAGTTTATCAACAAAAGGTCTATTTAAGAAACACTGAGGCACAAATAAATTTTCCTGGGGGAAAAAAAGAAGTCAAGAGAACTACTGGGTTGAAAGCTTTAAAAAGTCCTTTACTATAAAAAAATTAAAATAAAGATGTATCACGTAAATGTGTTTCGACAATTAGTGTTAAGGCCTTCGTGTGTATCTTCTAGACTGTTTCAAATAAGCCAACTTCACTTGATAGACCTTCCTGTGGAAGTGCTAGGCGGGCCCCCTAAAAAGGCCATGTCTATATTACCTTTGCTGCTTTCACCAGCCTGTCACAAGTTCCACAGTGGTATAAGTTGTCACAGTCAAATACTTCCTCTTCTACATACATGTTCCAGAGTGCATCTTCCAAACCAGATACATTTTTGACCGCTACTGTTAGATCTAAGAAGTCTTCCTGAAATACACATACATATACTACTGAAAAAACAATTTCACAGAGGATCACATACACATTACCAACTCATATACATATTGGGAATCATCAGATATACTTTTCCTAAAATACTGTAAATATAAAGGAACAGATCCCCTGCTGATCAGATACTGTGAAATTCACACCACCAAATTAGCTTTTCTAAAACAAACTGTAACTGAGCTCAAAATATATCAGGAACTAGTTTATGAATTTACTATACATACAATAAAACGTACTTTATCAGGAGCTAAAACAAACAGCTGAACACATCTGAATTGAGACGTGTGTACATGCAGGGCTCACTGGTGCTGTCTGAGTCTCTAGACTAGAACACCAAGGGCAGGGCTCAAGACTTGAATGGAAACTCTGCTTCCTCATCTTCTGCCAGGGCTAGTTTAAGACATACTGAGAAGTTATACAAAACAATTATTTTGAGCCAGGATAAAAAGGTTTTCTAACTAAAATTAAGAGGAGGGTATTTTGTAAAACGGGAGTCTATAAATTCTACTGTAACTACATTTGAGTTACAACATGTTTCTAGTAATAATCACTTAAAATCTGACAACTTTAAAGAATATTTAGTTTTAATTGCATTAACGAGCTTATGGAAACTGCAAAATAACAGTACTAATCAGTTCATGGTGGAAATCTAAAATAATAAAAGTAACACTTATATATAGTTTACAACATATGTATGTGAAAAGTTAATTTCTGTAATTTGTCATGTGCCTTTATAATATGGTTTGAAATTAGTTTGTGATTTATTATTACTGTTAACTCATCATACAATAGAGTAGTTCAAAGACACAAAACATCTTAATATTTCCAAATTAGGCTGGGCAAACTTATTAGTATAGACAATAAGAGTTAAAAAGTATCTTTTATCCCCAATACTCAAAAAAAAAAAAAAGAAAAAGAAAAAGAAGAGAAAAAAAATCCATTCCCAAAAAGCAATTAATGCAACATTTAGAAAATGGCATTTTATTTTTTACTCCTACTATCAAATACAGAAACTTTCTGTAACTCTTGCCATAACAAAAGATGTTTATTAAAGGACAACTGTTCAGATGAAATAACTTGCTATCTAAGACTGGTGGAGCAAGCTGTGATTACTATGGTTACATGAGCAAATTTCCAATCAGATTAAATGGGCAATCTGTCGTGACAACGAATTGAAGGTTACACTAGTTTAAACACGCTTATAATGGCTTTATATGTATATACTTAATATATAATAAACATACATTTAAATATTTAAATATAAGCACACACATACAAATGAACTTTCTCAAAGACATTAATAAACTAATCCAACATTTAAATACAGATGTTTGTTAATTCTCTATTTTTATTACTTCTCTAATTAACTTGATAATAACCTACCACCAACCATGATGAAGTTTCTGTCCTCATGAGGCCACAGACCTCTACTTGTAAACACCCCAACTCGATTTTCTAAATACTACTGAATAAAACATAAAAACTATCTTGTAAGATAGTTGCTTCTGTCAGTTTACATAGAGAAATCTGGATTATAAACGTATGACTTAGGTGTAGGTAGAGTAAAAGAAAAATACCAATCCAGTGATTTCTAGTAATCAACACGTTGATCCTTGTGCAGTACCATAGATTTAATGGCATGTATTATTCTTAACAATGTAACTTATTAATAAAATACTCTTGTATATTCACCTGCTTTTCACTGACATTCTTACATTCTTTACAAACAATGTGGTTAACAATGGTTCCGTGATACAGACGATTGATGAGGTCATGGCCGGAGGTGCCGACTAAAGAAGTTTCCAAAGCACTAAAGAGAATTCGATTCAGTTCCTGCACATCATGTTGCCTCATTTCCTATAAAACAGGTAACTTTTAAATGTGATTTTGTGCTTCAGTTTTTTTTAAAACAGATTTTTAAAGTGATATTAGTTTAAAAAAATACAAGATGTATCAAGAAATCCAAAGATAAGCCTCGATCAAATATAAAGATGACTAATCTAAATGAGTTGAGAACAGGTTAAGAGATAACCACCTATTTTTATTTTTATTACAAAACAAAAATATGAACAGGTGGTGTTCAGTGTGTACATGTAACCTAACTCACTCGAAAACAGAAAAGTGCATTTATTCTCGCAGGCAGCCACATGCGTGGCCAGGAAGGAGTGGAGGAGGAACACAACAGCACAGAGCAGCCTCCACCAGCCGCACAGCGACACCTAGCTCAGGTCAGGGGGATGGTGAGCACAGAGGCGTCAGCGTTGGAAAAGAACTAGAATTTACTGCTTGGACATACAGATCAACTAAAACAACACGAAGCTTCTAAGACTCTAAGGGACTTGCTTTAATCTACTCTGAGTCATGCCCCCGTGTATAAATAGACTGAACTGCTCCTTCAGAACAACCTATAAACCAAAGCCAAGGGGTGCATCAACACTTCGGGTAGAGAAGAGGGGACGAGCAGCACAGGAGCCTGAGAGAGCAGCAGGGGGGGTGGGGGGGGTAGGAGAGTGACGTCATGGGAAACACAGCGCTGGTGCCTCAAGGAGCAGTGAGCGCTACTAAGAGCCCACTGAGAGCAAGTGCCTCCCGGACTTGGCGCAGGATGTCACGAGTGGCTTAGATAAGCAAGGTACAAAGGAGGTGGAGGAACAAATGGAAGGTGCAGGGGAGGCAGTGAAGGACAATTTTAAAGTTTCACGTGAAGAGAGGCTGACAAAGTAGATAAAAGCTGGAGCAGGATGTGGAACTCAGGATCTCTTTCTTTCTCTTTCTCTCTTTCTTTTTTAACACACAAGACACTAGCGGACATACATTTCTTCAGTGTTACTGGCCCTGACAGGACAGAGAGCTTGTGGAAGTTTGCAAGCTGTTTCTAGGTTTGCCAAGACCCTAGTCGGCCACTGGAGGTCCAGTCCCACAGGGTTTCCTGAAAGACTTTATTTAGAAATCAGTAAGGTTTTCACAGCTTTAAGCATTAAACCAGAAAATTAGTGGAAGCTCATTATTCAAAACAAAGAGAAATGTATCAACTGATGACTAGATTAAAAAACAAACAAAAAACACGTAGCGTATCTACCCAATAGAATATTGCTTGGCACTAAAAAGGAATGAAGGGCTGATTTATACTGTATGATTCCGTTTCTGTGAAATGTGCAGAAAAGGCAAATCCACAGAGATAAAAAGCAGATTAGTGGTTGCCAGGGGCTGAGGAAAGGAGTCAGGGGATGGGGACCGCTGATGGGGATGGGGTGGGGAAAAGGCTCTAAAATGGATTGTGCTGATGGTTGTACAACTCTGTAAATGTACTTAAAAACAAAACAAAAAACCCACTGAATTGTACCCTCTAAAAGAGTAAATCTAATGGCATGTGAATTATATCTCCATAAAGCGGTTATTTTTAAAACAAGGAAAGAAAAAGAAATTACCCCTAAGCACCTGCCCTACACCAAACATTTAACATACTGTTTAGGGAAAGTATTATTACCCCATTTACTTCAAAGCTCAAGCCCTACTTCTTTGACTTCACAGCACTGTCTAGTTAAGGAGTGTTCCTATTAGAAGACCACAGTTCAGAGTTTGTTGTTGAAGGCAACATAACATTATTCTGATGACTGCCTCTTTAAATTCTGACAGTCTCCCATATCCGTGCCTTTCCAAGAACACATCTATTCCATAAAAAAAATAGTAGTCTTGGTTTTGTTTGATTTTTTACAGCTAACAGCTATTGACAACAAGCACTTTTACTTGTTGCTGACAAATGTTTCGTGTTGGTATACAGTGCAATAACCTATAGGGATGCAAAGAGAAATAGGAGAGCAAATCTTACAATAGGACACAGGAAGACAACAGAGTCAGGAGAAAGGCAGGACAGGGAAGATGAAAAGGCCTGCCAAGGATGGTTTCATAGTTTTGCTTGAAGCAAATGTTCAAATCAGAACACCCAGATTCAAACACAAAAGCATGTCGAGAAGCAGATGGCATTATTGTTGGGCAGCTTTTTGTGCTATATAAATGGTAATTTCCATGTAATAGGTATTGTACCTCAACTAGTCCATATTAAGATTCTCAAGGTATAAATTGTAAAAACCAGGTCTTATACTGCTCCCTGTATCCACAACCGTCTCCCCACCTCCAAATCACAACCGTTCATAAAATCCTGCAAATGGCAAGAGTCCAAAAATTATTTCTGGCTTGTAATTATTTAAAATGAGAGAAGTAAATATTAAAATAATATCTTGAGATGCTAAAACAAAATTAAAGCAGTTGGACAGCTTATTAGCCCAGTGTTACTCTTTGCGCTGGCCGTGCGGACCTTCGTACCTCATTGCTCGTCCACCCAAAGCTGTCCGTGAGGTCCGATGTGGAGGCAGCTTCCTGGTCTAAGAGCAGGAGCTGAGCAAACAGCCGCTGTAACTGTAAAGGTATGATTCGAACCTGAACGAGAACAAATGCATTTCTAAATGAGTCTTTTCAATGTGAGTTGGGGCTTTTAAAGAGAACTCCATACTAGCTTTCTTCTACATCCTAGTTCACTCAGTTCACCTAGAAGAAAGTTTACAAGTATCTTATTGCAAAGGGTGAACCAGCTAAGATTCATCTTTCTTTGAAATTCAATCCAAAATGTTTTAGCTATCTGGAGTTTTCTACCTTGACATAGTTCAAATCAATATTAAAACCCAAAGAGGCCTTAATAAACTACGCAACTGATTACAGACTGATAATAATTTAAGTCTCTAATCGTTCATTCTTTCTCTAAAATATTTCAGGGACAGGCATACTCCCATGAGGAATTTCCCAGTCGTGGGTGGGCTGCACCCTGCCTCAGTTTCTTCCCGAAGGCTCCAAGCTCGCTCCTGCCTTATTTGGGTGCAGAGGGCCAGGCTGACAGAATGCTGCTAAGAGCCTGGTGTGCAGACCACATGTAAGCATCTAAAGTGAGACTCAGCCATTAGAAACTGTTATGGCGATTTGGCATTGCCACAACATCTTTACTATGTCCTATAGAAGTATGATCTGCAACAAATGGGGAATTAAAAAACACACACAAACTGGCCCTTTGCCACATAAGCGGTCTGAGAAGCACTGGGCTAGATCATGAAAGATTCCTCATAAGAAGTACCGATTTTAGCGACCAACTTCTGAATGACATGTAAGCATGGGAGGAACATGATTAGATCTGCACTTATGATAAACCAACTCCTCACACAATTTATTTCCAGAATACCAAACTAAAAGAATACTGGTTTCCACTATATGGTTACAAATAAGGGCATTAAGTAGTTTGTTAGACTAGTGTGGACCATTTGCAAATATTTCCTTCACCAAAAGAAAGAATAAACACAGTAGAGTGAGGTATGTTTACAAAGCAGCAGCAACATTACATTTGGAAAAGTAATTGTCTTTTTGGAAGGAACATTCCATCATCAGTAGGGTATAAGCCAAGTCACTTTCATTTTTATTTTATTTACTTATTATTATTATTATTATTTTGGTACGTGCCCCTAGCGGGAACTGAACCTGGGACTCTCTGGTCTGCAGGCCGACGCTCCCAACTGCTGAGCCAAACTGGCCAGGGCAAGCCAAGTCACTTTCAGAAAATAAGAATCATATTTGGTAATTGATAAAATTATTGATTTCTGTAAGAAACTTAATTCCTTCCTTAAAAACATTCTCTCAATACTACACACACACACCACCACACCACACCACACCACACCACACCACACCCCTGTAAATCGTAGGTTTAATACCTTTGCATCAGGATTATCCTTCTCCTCTAAAGAACCGAGTTCTTCTGGGCCAAGAGAAAATAAAGCTTCTAAACAAAAAAGAAGAATCAGAGATGTAAATGACATTGTTTCATTTCAGAAAACCAAGTAAGCAACATCAGTTAATGATTCAGAAATGTGACTGTGGCAATATTTACACACTTACTCCACACATTTCACTTTCTGGTAACATTATTTTTAATCACTGACTACAAAGGGCATGCTAAGGTTTCAGCATGAAAGATCTATAGCAGGAAAATTATGCATATAAAACTATGAACAGTAACATCAGGAATCTGTGATGGCTTCCTCCTGCCTCTGGCAGTGGGTCCTCCCTCAGAGCCACCTAAGGACTATCAGGAAATGTAACAAATATGTAATAGTGTCATATACGATCAGTAGCACACCATCCTTTCCTGAGAAGGACCACCTTTAACTCTAACATCATGCCCTTCCTTCTCTGGGTATGTAAATATATTTCCTGTGCTGAGAGTGATAACAGGTGGCAGTGGTCTTACTTGGGAAAATAAGCTGGTAATCCAGTGCCAGTCTCCAGAAGTTTTTTATAATACAGCATCTAGCTATGCCACCCAATGGGGGAATATGTGGGTCTTTGGGAAGTGTGTGTTCAAACCCAGGGAGGAACTCCTACGAGGGAACGTTGCTATACTCCAGGGATAAGGGATGGGGTGGGTGTTGTCTCCCACTGGCAACCACTGCTGCCTAGTGACTTCTGTTATGAATGAGTTCCTGGGAGGAACTGGAGAAAAGGTATGACAAGGACTTTCCCAACCATCTCCCACTGCTCAGCTACAGAGTACAGTGGAACCCACATTAGCTCCACTGCAAGAAATATGATTCCAAAAAAGCTCCAAGATTTTTCTCCCCGCCCTTATTCTTTCCTAAATATACCTCCCCTTCAGTAAGCACCAGGATCAATGCTGAGCCTTACAAAGGAGTACACAGTCCACACTAAGGTCAACCCACGTGCTTGGCTGGTGATCTCTTTGCTAGAGAGGAAGGTGTCCCGTGACTCTCAGCCCTATTCTTGCTTACTGGTACTCACCATGACCTGCCCCCACGCCAAACACTTGCCCCAGTTTCTTTTTAAGGCTACTTTTGTACTTCAAGTTGCCCTTTAATTTCAACTGTATTAAAACTTGAAAGAGTTCTAACCCCCCTAGGAATGTGCTTACTCATGCTGAAAATCACTGAATGCATCAAGGAGATATTTTTATGGAGAGGACGGAGTCAAGAACAAGAGGCCCCACTCTTAAATCCCACATGCAGTCCAATGCATTAGAATGGCCCTGGGAAGGGGATAATGGCAAATATTTACTAAATCTCTGGAGGCAGGGAGTCTTCCTAAGCTTAGAAGCAACAGATAATGTCACAAAGATTTAATAAATGTGCAGTGGTAGGAAGGGGGATGTGGCAGTCGACACAGGATGAACCAAGATGTCAGTCCTCAGAATATGGAGACACTGTGCAGAGCTGAGCTACAAAACCATGCGGAGCTGGGGGCCCCAATCAGGGCCATGTGAAGGCAAAGTACTATGTACACTGAAATCCAGACAACATGGAGACGAAGACTCCTGTGGAGGAAGCTAGTTTGCAAACATGTAGAGAGAATCAGGAGCAAGAAAGTACGGGTCCAATAAGGTCGGGTTGGCTTCCTGTAGGTCGTTTCTGGGAGATTTCCCTATATTCTTACAGTAAATTCCCTTTTAAATTGAGCTAATTTGAGTGGGTTTTTGTTCTTGCATATAATCCCTTTGTCTATAACATCTTGGGTCTTTGGAATCCACTATTTCCAGATTTTAGAAAGGAAATATGAAGAGTTAACATTACACTCCCAGTTCTCTGAATTTCAGAACTGCAATTGCTGACTGTATAAATAATGTGACACCCTCTCCCCATTCCAAGAGGCAGGATATACTGCTTTGCACAACTCTGGCTTCCAGGTTTATTATTTTGGAAAAAAATTTTTTGGGGGGGTACATGCCCCTAGTGGGATCCGAACACGGGACTCTCTGGTCCACAGGCCGATGCTCTAACCGCTGAGCCAAACCAGCCAGGGTTTTTTTTGTTGTTGGAAAAAAATTTTAAACTCAGATATACAGTGTAACAATAGTGAAGTCCAGCACTCATGAAAAAATTGTCTTTATGTTGCCTTTTAAATGATAAGAATTAAATAAAATATGATGCCTTTTTTATTTTGTTACTAAACATTACTGATTACATAGCATATACTTAAGATAATTTAAGCTTCACATTACCACTTTACGAATTACATTAATAAACACATGCTGCGAATACACCTTTAAGATACCGTCTCTTTGTGATCTTGCATAATTAATTACATGTAGAGATGAGGAAACATTACTAATCAAATGCATGCAATGTAGCGTACCTCTGAACTCAGGTGTAAAATGAAGCGTCTGAAGCAGAGAATTGAGGTAACAGGTTCCACCCTGATTTCTGATTCCACTTAAATTGGTGAATTCTCTAGGAGCAGGTGGCTCCACTGTTTTGGTCTTTAATTTCCTCCCTTTTCCATACTGATTACTTGGTACACTGGAATAGTCCTCTTCAAATAAGTCCCCAAACATTGTGAAACTAAATACTACCTTTAAAAAAATATGACATGTTATAAAATGCTCTCATTTATACAACAAACTTTCCCCACACCTCCCTATCTTATACTTGGGAGTATCTGTTTTGAGTCGTTCCTTAGCAAGTACACATGGCTGCCTGCTGGTGTGGCTCTGAATTGAGCGTCCTCCCAAGGACCGAGAAAGTACATATGGTGGGGTTTGGAGGCATCCGGACCTGGATTTTTTTTTTTTTTTAATCCTCACCCAAGGATATGTTTATTTCATAAATTTTCAGAGAGAGTGGGTGGGCTGGAGGGAAGCGGGAGAGAGAAACACCGAGGTCACAGACACACACGCAGCGGTTGCCTCCCGCGCTGGGGCGGGGTATTCAACCTGCAGCCCAGGTACATGCCCTTGACTGTGACCAGAACCACCGACCCTGTGGCGCGGGGCCGACGCTCTAACCACTGAGCCACGGGCCAGGGCAGGACCTGACTTTTTCATCCTGCTACACCCTACCTCAGTAACCCTGGGCAAGTCACTTCACCCGTGTTCCTTATCGCTGAAGCGGGACACCACCTATCACGCACTGTCATGTAAACAACCAGGTGACCTAATTAAAGAAGGGTACTCCGCAGCGCCCAGGGCTTGGCCCACACGGAGCGACACACGGAGCGACAGCTGTTTTTAGAAAGGCACACTGGCACTGCCAAAGGGAAACACGAAAACGCACCCCACACCTAGTCTCCTGCTGGGGCGGCGAAGGCCATCTGCGATCCTGTGAGCCGCCGGGGCTGGGGACCGCCCATCGCTTCCTCCAATCTCGGCTGCGCGCACTCCCTGTGCCAGATGATGACACTGAACTGAATTAAACGGAGCCAATGAATCTTTACAGCTGCTACGTGCTGGGCCCCAAAGCTGGAGCGTCCGAGGAGGTCCACTGCCGCTCAACTACTGAGCGCACGGCCCTCTGATCTGCGGCCGGGACCTCCCTTGAGGCGGCGGAGGGGCCCCTGGGGCCGAGAAAGGAGCCGCCCCCGCACAGCTCCGAAGGGACAGGAAACGCCGAGGTGCCATTATTTCCCTTATCCTCGCTTTCCTCGGACGAAAAGGACAAGAAATGGATCCCGAAAGTCCGACCCGGACTTCGCGGTCCGGACCCCTGCCTCTCCCACTCCGGGCCCAGGCCAGGCCCTCAAGCCCTCCCAGTCGCCCGGGGCCCAGGGGCGCGAGGAGGCAGAGGTCCGGCGGCCGACGACACGGCCCCGACGCAGAACTCCGCGTCCAGGGCCGGCCGGGCAGCCCCCCGCCTCCCCCGCCTCAGGCCGGGCCGCCCACACGCTCCCGACGCCTCCCACGTCCCTCCCGAGAACCCGGCCGCCAGCTCCACTTACTGCCTAAAGCCCAGACCCCCACCCCGGCCAACACTCGAGGCGAACGGACGCGCCGCAAGCAGCCACCGCCATGTTGGCGCAGGCGCGTCTCCCGCAGCCCCTGAGCGGGAGCGATTGAGGGAACACGTGGACTACTCGTCCCAGGATGCCCCGCGGGGGCGCCGGCCTGCGGCGCGCGGCCCTATGGGCAATGTAGTTCGCTTGCCAGGAGATTCGGTAGTCGGGGTGGAAAGGGCGTGCTTGCTTCCCAGTCAGCTCCTGGGGTCGCGGGTCCGCGGGTCCTCTCGATCAGCCGGCCACTCTTTCACTCACATTTAGGGTGGATACTTCTGGCTGTATGCAACCCACACTAGTTGCACTAGGGTACACAAAGATCACTTGTCTTTTGTAAGATTGGCTAATTCGCAAGTTACCTAAACGACGGAAACATTTGCGTAGGGCGTCAACTTGGCCATGCACTTTCAAAGACATTTTCCAGTGTAAAAAATGTTCCACGTAACCTGGAACCTTTCCAATATCCTCAGTGTTTTGTCTGCACCAACTCTAAGTAGCATGCACAAGAATATGCTAAGGATACCTCAAACTCATCCTCTCTTGAGGACTTGACTTCCTTTAGGGGACTGTTTCAATACCTTATGTATGTAGAGTCCACTCCTGGCATCTCCCGATCCACCCTAGCCTCCATCCCGGAATGAATGAGAGAGGCAGAGAAAACCTTTTGGACTTCAGCTAAAGGCTGGAGACATTGAGAACAGCTGCAAGGCAGGAGCCCAGCCAACGCCAACCGGAAGCATTTAGAGATGGAACACTTGAGGGAGACTCCTGTGGCTGGAATGTTCAGAGGTGTTGGGAGGGAAAGAACCGGAGGCGGTGGACCAGCTAGGAGGCCAAAGGGCTAGAGTAGGAAATAGCAGTGCGAATAGTCTGTTCTTAGTTCTCATCAGTCTTGACTTGGCCCGTTGCCCCTTGGCAGCCTCTTCTTCATGACTCTCCTCCCTGGCTCCATGGCATGCTAGCCTGCTGCTCCTCTTTCTGCCCTTTGCTTCTTCTTGTAACTATGCTTCATCCCCCTCCGCCAAATAGCAGATATTCCTCGGACTTCCGTTCCCTGATTAAGAACGAGCACCGGAAGGTTAGCTCCACCAGGACCTGGGCTGCTAAAACCAGAACGATTGTTGGCATGGAGCCTGAGATGTCTCAGAAATGAGTGCATCTGCCCTGGAAATTCCCGAGAGTGGCCATGACAAGAATCAGGAGAAGCCAGATGCAAAATCGGCTTCGTAAAAGGAAAAGATCAAGGAAGGGCTGGATCAGTCATCTAGGTTCAGTAGTTCCCTGGAAGAAGTGATGAGTTGCCCTGGCCGGTTTGGCTCAGCGGTTAGAGCGTCGGCCTGCGGTCCAAAGATACCTGGGTTCGGTTCCTGCTAAGGGCATGTACCTCAGTTGCAGTTTGTCCCCGGTCCTGGCTGGGTCGTGCTGGTGGCAGCCACTCGATGTGTCCCTCTCACACAGATGTTTTTCTTTCTCTCTCTCTCTCTCTCTCTCTCTCTCCCCCTCCCTCCCACTCTATCTGAACAGAAAATGGAAAAATGTCCTCAGGTGAGGATAAAAAAAAAAAAAAAAGAGTGATGAGTTGCTTTTTATTTTTTCATTTATTCATTAATGAACATTTAATAAACATTTTTATTTATTTAATGAGTGTCTACTAAATAGCAGGCACAGGGCTAGAAGCTTGAGATTTAATATTAATCTGACTGATATAGGTCTCTAAATTCATGGAGCTAGCTTTGTAGTGGAGTAAAGTAAGAAAAGGCTAGATGGTAGCCATAGTAATAAGTAACTTGAGGGAAATAGAAGAGGAATGTGACAGTAAATGGGGGTGAGGCTGTTCCGATGCTGGCCTCCGAGCAGACTTCTTAGAGAAGAACTTCCTAAAGAGGAGGCATATGAAGAGTCCAGGAGAGACCCCTCCAGGCTGAGAGAACAGCAAACAAAGGTCCTGAGGTGGGAAAGAAACTGTCCTGTTCCAGATGCAGGAAGGAGGCCTTGAATGAGTGGGGAAAACAATGGAGGTTGGTTAAAGAGGTGCATGGGAGCTGGATTCACCCACTTTTTGGCCAAGGTGAGGATATTTTTCTGATTGCAATGGGAAGCCATTCAGTGGTGTTATGGAAAGATAGCATAGTGGCTGACGTCTGAACAGACCTCTCTGGCTTCTGTCTGCAGGGCAACAGTAAAAGCAGAAAGACCAGTTTAGGAGGCTGTTCTTGGAGTCCAAAGAAGAGATGATGGTGGAATGATTTCAGTGGCAATAGAGATACGGGCGGATGTGAGATCTATTTTGAAGACAGGACAGGATTTTATCATGTAGTGGCTTTGTGTCAACTGGACTAAGCTGAATTTTGTTTCCCAGAGTGCCTTTCCCTGGAAGTTTCTGATTAGGGTTAGTCACAGAGACCTGTTTGCCTGAAATTGCAGGAACCATTTTTGTTTTCTTACACACAGAAGTTTGAGACAGGCACCCCTCTGCAGACTCACCTCCTTGACATGAAGCAGCAGCTGGACCTGCCACCGCACTTGCTTTCCCTGGCTCCTCCTCCAGCTTCTCCCACCCCTGGGGCAGGTGTTTGTTCAGCTCTGTGAGGAAGAGCACCAGCTTCTCCCGCAGGACCCCCGCGTCATCAAGGTTGGAGGTAGTAAGAACACGCCAAAGTACTAGTCCCTTCTTGTGCGTCCACTTCATCCCAGTGGGTCCAAGCTCGTTCACCTCTTCCCTTCTGCACACCCATCCACCCTTCCAGGAGACCCACCCTGGTGTCCTTACGCTCTAGCAGCAGAGGCAAAGACTGTTTACAGAGATCTGTTCAACCAGCTCCCACACGGGGCAAGTCCCTATGATAAACCCCTCAATATTGGTATCTCTGGTGGTTCCCCCCCTCTGATGGACCCCCGACCGACACCGCGTGACTGGAGGGGCCGTGGGCGAGTGACGCCTTGCATCTTTGTGACTTGAAATACCAGGTAGCTGCACATACAATTTACCGAGCCATCCTGGGAGAGGAGGAAAGCTCAGGTGGGGACGCAAGAGTTGTGTTTTGCATATACTAACTTTTAGAAGCTAGTGAGGTACCATTCGAATGCTATTAGAGTGTGATCTGTATGGTCAGAACAAATAAATTAGGACCAGGGGAGCAGTTTTTGAGTTGTTATAGGAAAGAGCTCCCCAAAAGTCTGGGATGTCCACAGAAGAAGCAGCATATTTCCGAGGTGGTTAAATAATGGCCGAGTTGACAAGAAAGCAGGTCCAGGTGATGGATGGGTACAAAACCATTCTTAATTTTAAGTAGTCTTGTAAAACATTTTTTCGCTACAAGTTTAAATAACGTGGGGCCTTCTGCATTAAATAGAACGACACCATCCACATAGGCCCACCCGAGCTGGAAATCTCAAGTGATCCCCCAGATGCCTGTGGGCCCCACCCCCGCAAGCAGTAATAGTTTGGGACCAACTCTTTCAAGGTTCATGATTCCTTCTGCAAAAACTGGGATTTTGCGAAACCATGACCCTGGCCTGAAAAACTTGCAGTTTTATTGGTAGTTTTATTTCTTTATCTGTGCTGTGTTACTTAATCTATTTGTTATGCAGTCTGTACTCAAATGCCATAAACAAGAACCTTTCAGACTGAAGGTCATGTTTTATTAGTGGGTTGTCAAATTTATTGAGAGGAGTTGGAATCAGCATTTAAAAAGAGAGAGAGAAAGGAAAAGAAATACAACACTGGAATTACACAGTATGGACTCTTCTGTCTGGCGTAGTTTATTCTGCAGAATTATGCTGAAATTCATCCTTGCTGTTCATGTATCAGAAGTTCACTCCTTTTATAGCTGAGAAGTACTCAACTGTATGGGTAATCCACAGCTTGTTTACCCACTCACCTGTGGATGGATATTGGTACTGTTTCCAGCTTTTTATATTTCAAATCAAGTTGCTATGGATGGTCACACACAAGTTTTTGTACTGAATTAGTCTGTATTTGTTTATGTGGTGTCTGTTAGGTGTGGCCAGAAGAGGAGACACAGGAGAGGCTCAGGATGACAAAGTTTGTTAGAGTCACAGGCCCTGGACACGAGGGATGACACGCCAAGCAGGGCCAGAAGGGGCAGCACCGGGACTGGTCAGAAGGCAGAAGGAGCCTGGGCCAGGCCTTGATTGGAGTTCTGTGAAAAGGCAGGGCAGGGCAGGACAGACAGCTTAGGGCTGCTAGTGAGAATATTTTAGCAGGCTGTCAGCTATATGGGTGTCCCCTACTTGCCTGGTCCCTGGCCCTGGGATGGTTCAGGCCCCCAGTGTGTTCAGACTGGGTAGTTTGCCTGTCGGAGGCATGCGCTGTGCCGGGCCCTTTGCTGTGTGTAATATGGGGTCGCCTGAGGGGGGCAGTCTTTCCCCAGCCAGAGGTTTTCTAAGGCAAGGAAACATCATAATGTAAAAAAAAAGAAATGACCAATACAAGAATTATGCTTCTTTTTCTCCTGAGTAAATACCTAGGAATGGAATGCCTCGCATGTATGATAGGTACATGTTTATGTTTTAAAAAAAACCTCCAGACCATTGTACGATCCCCCCAGCTGTGCCCTCGCGAACGCTTGGTATGATCAGTCTTCTTAATTTTTGCCATTCTAATAGGTATGTAAATTAACGTGTGGTTTTAATTTGATTTCCTTAATGACTTACAATGTTGAGCATCATTTTATGTCTTTGCCATCTCTATATTTCTCTTCGGTAAAATACCAGCTCAAAGTATTGCCCATGTTTAAAAGTTGGAAGGGGGGGGGGTGTTTGTTTTATTGACATTATTGAATTTTGAGAATTCTTTATATTTTGGACATAATATATGCACCATAAACATTTTCTCCCAGTATTTCATTTTTTTCAAAAGTAAAATTTGAATTTTAGAATGGATTTGATTTACAGCAAGATTTGCAAAACACAGTTTGTCATTTTTCTATAAAACCGTAAGGAGGCCTCGGAGGGTAGGGAAATGAGTGGGCACTGCGGAGACGCCTGTAGAATATAGTGCCACTGCCAGAGGGCCGAGGCAAGGGACTGCCAGACTTGCCTTGGAACCTCAGATGTCAACTTCTTCTGGGCAGAGAGACTTTGATAGTCTGAGGATAAAATCCAATTGTTCCTTTGGGACAAATTCCCAAATTACCAGCTTTATTGAAATGTATGTACTTTCTTTTTGACCTGAGTACTCAGCATCTGAAATTATTGCCTAATGATTCTCCGTGTCAAACTGGCATCGCAGTACAGAGTACAATGTCCTCCTTTTTGACCTGAGTACTCAGCATCTGAAATTATTGCCTAATGAACTGGGAAAGCACCTATCATACGATATCTTCTCACGAGTAAATCATTGGCAATGAGTGTATGGGCTTCATAATGAATATATGAATACACGCCCTCCGTTCGGGCAGGTTTAGTGCCTGTACTTCCGCCAACTGTATCACACGAGCTTGGAATCTGGGCCGCTGGGCTGCTCCGGGCTGCTGCTACCCAATGGCTCCTGCGGTGTGGACGGGCCTCCTTCCTCTATGGATGTGTCTCCTGCTGGCACCCGGCTTTGCCCAGGCAGGCAAGCTGCTGGTCATACCCATGGATGGGAGCCACTGGTTCACTATGAATGCTGTTGTGGAGAAACTCGCCCACAGAGGGCACGAGGTGGTTGTGGTCAGGCCAGAGGTGAGTTGGCGCCAGGGAAAATCATCCAATTACACTGTCAAGACTTATTCCACATCTTACACTCTGGAGGATTTGAATCATCAGTTCAAGATTTTCACTGACTCTCAATGGAAAACTCGGGATCAAGATATGCTTTCCATAATAATGAATCCATCAAACGATATATTTAAATACTTTTTTTCCAATTGTAGGAATTTGTTCAATGACAAAAATTTAATAAAATACATAGAAGATAGTTCTTTTGATGCGGTGTTTCTAGATCCTTTTGATATGTGTGGCTTAATTGTAGCCAAGTATTTTTCCCTCCCGTCTGTGGTCTTCAGCAGGGGAGTGTTTTGCCACTATCTTGAAGAAGGTACACAGAGCCCCAGTCCTCTCTCGTATGTTCCGAGATTTCTCTCCGAGTTCTCAGATGCCATGACTTTCAGGCAAAGAGTGTGGAACCACATTCTCCACTGGGAGGAACATTTATTTTGTGACTATCTTCTCCAAGTTGGTTTGGAAGCTGCCTCTGAGATCCTCCAGACGACTGTCACAGCATATGACCTTTACAGCCACACATCCGTTTGGTTGTTACGAAGTGACTTTGTTTTGGACTATCCCAGACCTGTGATGCCCAACATGATCTTCATTGGTGGCATCAACTGCCACCCGAGGAAGCCCTTGTCACAGGTGAGTTGCCCCTCCTTTAGCTCAGGAGAGTCTGGTGTGGATGAGAAAGCAAAGCAGATTCCTCACTGAAGCGTGATTAGTAATTCACGTTGGTCACATCTGGGACCCTTCCCCGTTCAACACATTGCTTTGTGTCAGTTCTTATAATGGTGTGCTTTATAAAGCTGTCCCCTTTGATAATCATCTGTATACAATTGAGAATAACATTTCCAGGCTGCACTTTTTTATACTGTTTTGCGAAATATACTGAAAAACACAATAGGACATCAAACCTTTTTTTGTTGTTAATCTAGTGCTACCCCATTAGGGAAATGTTCTTAGGAGTTTTGTATGCATGTTTTTCTCTCTCTGCAATTATTTTACACATATGCATACAGCTAAGGTAAATTTGCACTCATTTTATGAAAATGAAATCTAGTATCAGACTGAACACGTTCTATACGTTTTCTTCCTGCCGATACAGCATGGACCTTGTACAGCCGTTGCACACAAATGTGTGACAGTCTCTTCAGGAGTCACACACAGATCTTTACTTTGGATGAACCACAGTTCATTCAAGTAACCAATGTTGATTGAGAGCTAAGCTTTTTTCTTACTTTATCCTCTTATAAGTAAGTCTGTAGTAAACATTTAAAAAAAAGTTCTTTACATTTGTCTATTTCCACAATCTTGCTCTTATTGTAGGAGGCCAGAGTTCTCAGGAGCAGGGTTGCTGGGTTTAATGCTATGCACATGTTACACACTGGACAAATGACTTTCAAAATATCGAACAGCCTTACACTTTGGTAAACAGCAGATGAGAGTTTAGTTTATCTACAGCATCTCCAGCTTCAGATGTGTTTCAACTTCCAATCTTTTTGCTAAAATTAATTCTACATAGATACTTAAGTCTTTATAGATATATTGGTCATTTGCATTTGCTCTATTGTGAATTATGTATTCACATTCTTCATCCTTATTTTTGAGGGCTATTTATCTTTTAATAGCCGATATAAGTTTCTTCAGTATTAGGAGAGTATTAACACTAAACTTTTTATTTATGTTGCAAATATTTTTTCCCGGCCCATTCTTCCTCTTTTGTCATACAGGATTTTAATTTTTGGGTCTTTAATCTGGTTAACTTTTTCTTTAATGGTTTCTGAATATCAATTTGTTGAAGTCTTTCCAAGCCTGGGACATATGAACATATTTTCCATACTATGTCTTAATGTTTTTAATTCCTCCAATCAGTAGTTTTATTTTTTACAATGAGAACTTTACATAGAAATACACAGATCTCACTTTATTATTTTTCTAAATGGATTGTCCAGTGTCTTGATGTAATTTAATAATACAACCCACTCTTCACCCATGGAATTGAAAGGCATTTTTATCATATTCGAATTTCTATATATTTGCTTCTGCTTCTGCCTTTGAGCTCCCAGTTAGGGACGGGAGAGAGGAGACTGGTCTGTAAGGAGTCCTGTGACATTTGAGAAATCGCTCGTGGCTGAGAGGACTTCCAGGAATCAGAGGGTCAGGTGTGTGGTTTGGCGTAGTTTTCTCTGTGCTGCGTTGAGACACCTCCTACCTTAGGGACCTTTGATCTTCATAAAAGTTTTGCTACTTGAAACAGCCTGGCCTTTGGAGTTGTGACTGGTGTGTGGCAACAAGGGACTGAGTCTTATGTTTGATTTGAAATAGAATATCCTGAAGACATAGAAAGGGGATCAGGAGTCTGGACAGGACATTGAATGGATCCTGGCTCAATCTCATCTAGATCTTAAGGAGCAAGATGACCCAGCTGATACAGACTTGACTCTGGATTTCCCATAATCCTTTTGCATACTTTTCTCCTCTCCTTTGTCCTCCATGCCTCTTCTTGCAGCTGCCCTGTTACTTTTTCTCTCGATTCCTTTCCCTTCTCCATCTCCTTTCCCACCCTTGGTTTTCCTTTCTGTGTCTCTTCCTCGCCATGAATGCTGCCCCAAGAAAGGGGGCCCCGTGAAAGGGCATCCCCCTGGCTGCCTCGTGATTGGTGGGTGTTGGTAGTTAATAAGGGGGCAGTGAAGCTGTACCCTGAGTCATGCTTTAAACACAGGAGGGCTTCAGGAGAAGGTGCGTAAAGTGTCTGGGCACATAGACTCTGGGGCCGTCCAAACCTGACTTCTCCCACACTCCAGCTCTGACACTTAGCGACGATGTGAACTTCGGTAAGAACTGCAGTTACTAAAATAAGTGAAACAGCGACACAATAGTACCGCCACAGAGAGCTCTTTCCAGATTAAGTATGACGATGTATGTTAGAGTGCATGGTACGTGGCAAAAAAAGAGTGACAGCCATAACTGGGTGGGTGACATGCATATTCCAACACAATTATTTCCAACCGCCACTATATATATATATATATATATATATATATATTTATCCTCACCCAAGGACATTTTTGCATTTATCTTCAGATAGAGCAGGAGGGAGAGAAGGAGGAAGAGAGAGAGAGATAAACATTGATGTGAGAGACACACATCGACTGGTTGCCACCCACATGACCCCAACTGGGGCAGGGACAAACTGCAACTGAGGTACGTGCCCTTAGTGGGAACCGAACCCGGGCCTCTCTGGTCCACAGGCCGATGCTCCAACCGCTGAGCCAAACCAGCCAGGGTTTTTTTTGTTGTTGGAAAAAAATTTTAAACTCAAATATACAGTGTAACAATAATGAAGTCCAGCACTCATGAAAAAATTGTCTTTATGTTGCCTTTTAAATTATAAGAATTAAATAAAATATGATGCCTTTTTTATTTTGTTACTAAACATTACTGATTACATAGCATATACTTAAGATAATTTAAGCTTCACATTACCACTTTACGAATTACATTAATAAACACATGCTGCGAATACACCTTTAAGATACCGTCTCTTTGTGATCTTGCATAATTAATTACATGTAGAGATGAGGAAACATTACTAATCAAATGCATGCAATGTAGCGTACCTCTGAACTCAGGTGTGAAATGAAGCGTCTGAAGCAGAGAATTGAGGTAACCCTGATTTCTGATTCCACTTAAATTGGTGAATTCTCTAGGAGCAGGTGGCTCCACTGTTTTGGTCTTTAATTTCCTCCCTTTTCCATACTGATTACTTGATACACTGGAATAGTCCTCTTCAAATAAGTCCCCAAACATTGTGAAACTAAATACTACCTTTAAAAAAATATGACATGTTATAAAATGCTCTCATTTTTACAACAAACTTTCCCCACACCTCCCTATCTTACACTTGGGAGTATCTGTTTTGAGTCCTTCCTTAGCAAGTACACATGGCTGCCTGCTGGTGTGGCTCTGAATTGAGCGTCCTCCCAAGGACCGAGAAAGTACATATGGTGGGGATTGGAGGCATCCGGACCTGGATTTTTATTTATTTATTTATTTTTTAATCCTCACCCAAAGATATGTTTCTTTCATAAATTTTCAGAGAGAGTGGGTGGGCTGGAGGGAAGCGGGAGAGAGAAACACCGAGGTCACAGACACACACGCAGCGGTTGCCTCCCGCGCTGGGGCGGGGTATTCAACCTGCAGCCCAGGTACATGCCCTTGACTGTGACCAGAACCACCGACCCTGTGGCGCGGGGGCCGACGCTCGCTCTAACCACTGAGCCACGGGCCAGGGCAGGACCTGACTTTTTCATCCTGCTACACCCTACCTCAGTAACCCTGGGCAAGTCACTTCACCCGTGTTCCTTATCGCTGAAGCGGGACACCACCTATCACGCACAGTCACTTAAACAACCAGGTGACCTAATTAGAGAAGGGTACTCCGCAGCGCCCAGGGCTTGGCCCACACGGAGCGACAGCTGTTTTTAGAAAGGCACACTGGCACTGCCAAAGGGAAACACGATCTCTGATGCGCGCACTCCCTGTGCCAGATGATGACACTGAACTGAATTAAACGGAGCCAATGAATCTTTACAGCTGCTACGTGCTGGGCCCCAAAGCTGGAGCGTCCGAGGAGGTCCACTGCCGCTCAAACTACTGAGCGCACGGCCCTCTGATCTGCGGCCCGGGACCTCACTTGAGGCGGCGGAGGGCCCCCTGGAGCCCAGAAAGGAGCCGCCCCCGCACAGCTCCGAAGGGACAGGCAACGCCGAGATGCCATTATTTCCCTTATCCTCGCTTTCCTCGGACGAAAAGGACAAGAAATGGATCTCGGAAGGCCGACCCGGACTTCGCGGTCCGGACCCCTGCCTCTCCCACTCCGGGCCCAGGCCAGGCCCTCAAGCCCTCCCAGTCGCCCCGGGCCCAGGGGCGCGAGGAGGCAGAGGTCCGACGCAGAACTCCGCGTCCAGGGCCGGCCGGGCAGCCCCCCGCTTCCCCCGCCTCAGGCCGGGCCGCCCACACGCTCCCGACGCCTCCCACGTCCCTCCCAAGAACCCGGCCGCCAGCTCCACTTACTGCCTAAAGCCCAGACCCCCACCCCGGCCAACACTGGAGGCGAACGGACGCGCCGCAAGCAGCCACCGCCATGTTGGCGCAGGCGCGTCTCCCGCAGCCCCTGAGCGGGAGCGATTGAGGGAACACGTGGACTACTCGTCCCAGGATGCCCCGCGGGGGCGCCGGCCTGCCGCGCGTGGCCCTATGGGCAATGTAGTTCGCTTGCCAGGAGATTCGGTAGTCGGGGTGGAAAGGGCGTGCTTGCTTCCCCGTCAGCTCGTGGGGTCGCGGGTTGCGGGTCCTCTCGGTCAGCCGGCCACTCTTTCACTCACATTTAGGGTGGATACTTCTGGCTGTATGCAACCCACACTAGTTGCACTAGGGTACACAAAGATCACTTGTCTTTTGTAAGATTGGCTAATTCGCAAGTTACCTAAACGACGGAAACATTTGCGTAGGGCGTCAACTTGGCCATGCACTTTCAAAGACATTTTCCAGTGTAAAAAATGTTCCACGTAACCTGGAACCTTTCCAATATCCTCAGTGTTTTGTCTGCACCAACTCTAAGTAGCATGCACAAGAATATGCTAAAGATAACCTCAAAATCATCCTCTCTTGAGGACTTGACTACCTTTAGGGGACTGTTTCAATACCTTATGTATGTAGAGTCCACTCCTGGCATCTCCCGATCCACCCTAGCCTCCATCCCGGAATGAATGAGAGAGGCAGAGAAAACCTTTTGGACTTCAGCTAAAGGCTGGAGACATTGAGAACAGCTGCAAGGCAGGAGCCCAGCCAACGCCAACCGGAAGCATTTAGAGATGGAACACTTGAGGGAGACTCCTGTGACTGGAATGTTCAGAGGTGTTGGGAGGGAAAGAACCGGAGGCGGTGGACCAGCTAGGAGGCCAAAGGGCTAGAGTAGGAAATAGCAGTGCGAATAGTCTGTTCTTAGTTCTCATCAGTCTTGACTTGGCCCGTTGCCCCTTGGCAGCCTCTTCTTCATGACTCTCCTCCCTGGCTCCATGGCATGCTAGCCTGCTGCTCCTCTTTCTGCCCTTTGCTTCTTCTTGTAACTATGCTTCATCCCCCTCCGCCAAATAGCAGATATTCCTCGACTTCCGTTCCCTGATTAAGAACGAGCACCGGAAGGTTAGCTCCACCAGGACCTGGGCTGCCAAAACCAGAACGATTGTTGGCATGGAGCCTGAGATGTCTCAGAAATGAGTGCATCTGCCCTGGAAATTCCCGAGAGTGGCCATGACAAGAATCAGGAGAAGCCAGATGCAAAATCAGCTTCGTAAAAGGAAAAGATCAAGGAAGGGCTGGATCAGTCATCTAGGTTCAGTAGTTCCCTGGAAGAAGTGATGAGTTGCCCTGGCCGGTTTGGCTCAGCGGTTAGAGTGTTGGCCTGCGGTCCAAAGACACCTGGGTTCAGTTCCTGCTATGGGCATGTACCTCAGTTGCAGTTTGTCCCCGGTCCTGGCTGGGTCGTGCGGGTGGCAGCCACTCGATGTGTCCCTCTCACGCAGATGTTTCTTTCTTTCTTTCTCTCTCTCTCTCTCTCTCCCCCTCCCTCCCACTCTATCTGAACAGAAAATGGAAAAATGTCCTCAGGTGAGGATAAAAAAAAAAAAAAAAGAGTGATGAGTTGCTTTTTATTTTTGCATTTATTCATTAATGAACATTTAATAAACATTTTTATTTATTTAATGAGTGTCTACTAAGTAGCAGGCACAGGGGTAGAAGCTTGAGATTTAATATTAATCTGCCTGATATAGGTCTCTACATTCATGGAGCTAGCTTTCTAGTGGAGTAAAGTAAGAAAAGGCTAGATGGTAGCCATAGTAATAAGTAACTTGAGGGAAATAGAAGAGGAATGTGACAGTAAATGGGGGTGAGGCTGTTCTGATGCTGGCCTCCCAGCAGACTTCTTAGAGAAGAACTTCTTAAAGAGGAGGCGTATAAAGAGTCCAGGAGAGACCCCTCCAGGCTGAGAGAACAGCAAACAAAGGTCCTGAGGTGGGAAAGAAACTGTCCTGTTCCAGATGCAGGAAGGAGGCCTTGAATGAGTGGGGAAAACACACGGAGGTTGGTTAAAGACGTGGATGGGAGCTGGATTCACCCATGTTTTGGCCAAGGTGAGGATATTTTTCTGATTGCAATGGGAAGCCATTCAGTGGTGTTATGGAAAGATAGCATAGTGGCTGACGTCTGAACAGACCTCTCTGGCTTCTGTCTACAGGGCAACAGTAAAAGCAGAAAGAGCAGTTTAGGAGGCTGTTCTTGGAGTCCAAAGAAGAGATGATGGTGGAATGATGTCAGTGGCAATAGAGAGACGGGCGGATGTGAGATCTATTTTGAAGACAGGAGAGGATTTGATCATGTGGTGGCTTTGTGTCAACTGGACTAAGCTGAATTTTGTTTCCCAGAGTGCCTTTCCCTGGAAGTTTCTGATTAGGGTTAGTGACAGAGACCTGTTTGCCTGAAATTGCAGGAACCATTTTTGTTTTCTTACACACAGAAGTTTGAGACAGGCACCCCTCTGCAGTCTCACCCCCTTGACATGAAGCAGCAGCTGGACCTGCCACCGCCCTTGCTTTCCCTGGCTCCTCCTCCAGCTTCTCCCACCCCTGGGGCAGGTGTTTGTTCAGCTCTGTGAGGAAGAGCACCAGCTTCTCCCGCAGGATCCCCGCTTCCCTTCTGCACACCCATCCACCCTTCCAGGAGACCCACCCTGGTGTCCTTACGCTCTAGCAGCAGAGGCAAAGACTGTTTACAGAGATCTGTTCAACCAGCTCCCACACGGGGCAAGTCCCTATGGTAAACCCCTCATTATTGGTATCTCTGGTGGTTCCCCCTCTCTGATGGACCCCCGACTGACACCGCGTGACTGCAGGGGCTATGGGCGAGTGACGCCTTGCATCTTTGTGACTTGAAATACCAGGTAGCTGCACATACAATTTACCGAGCCATCCTGGGAGAGGAGGAAAGCTCAGGTGGGGACGCAAGAGTTGTGTTTTGCATATACTAACTTTTAGAAGCTAGTGAGGTACCATTCGAATGCTATTAGAGTGTGATCTGTATGGTCAGAACAAATAAATTAGGACCAGGGGAGCAGTTTTTGAGTTGTTATAAGGAAGAGCTCCCCAAAAGTCTGGGATGTCCACAGAAGAAGCAGCATATTTCCGAGGTGGTTAAAGAATGGCCGAGTTGACAAGAAAGCAGGTCCAGGTGATGGATGGGCACAAAACCATTCTTCATTTTAAGTAGTCTTGTAAAACACTTTTTCGCTGCAAGTTTAAATAACGTGGGGCCTTCTGCATTAAATAGAACGACACCATCCCCATAGGCCCACCCGAGCTGGAAATCTCAAGTGATCCCCCAGATGCCTGTGGGCCCCACCCCCGCAAGCAGTAATAGTTTGGGACCAACTCTTTCAAGGTTCATGATTCCTTCTGCAAAAACTGGGATTTTGCGAAACCATGACCCTGGCCTGAAAAACTTGCAGTTTTACTGGTAGTTTTGTTTCTTTATCTGTGCTGTGTTACTTAATCTATTTGTTATGCAGTCTGTACTCAAATGCCATAAACAAGAACCTTTCAGATTGAAGGTCATGTTTTATTAGTGGGTTGTCAAATTTATTGAGAGGAGTTGGAATCAGCATTTAAAAAGAGAGAGAAAAAGGAAAAGAAATACAACACTGGGATTACACAGTATGGACTCTTCTGTCTGGCGTAGTTTATTCTGCAGAATTATGCTGAAATTCATCCTTGCTGTTCATGTATCAGAAGTTCACTCCTTTTATAGCTGAGAAGTACTCAACTGTATGGGTAATCCACAGCTTGTTTACCCACTCACCTGTGGATGGATATTGGTACTGTTTCCAGCTTTTTATATTTCAAATCAAGTTGCTATGGATGGTCACACACAAGTTTTTGTACAGAATTAGTCTGTATTTGTTTATGTGGTGTCTGTTAGGTGTGGCCATAAGAGGAGACACAGGAGAGGCTCAGGATGACAGTTTGTTAGAGTCACAGCCCTGGACACGAGGGATGACACGCCAAGCAGGGCCAGAAGGGGCAGCACCGGGACTGGTCAGAAGGCAGAAGGAGCCTGGGCCAGGCCTTGATTGGAGTTTTGTGAAAAGGCAGGGCAGGGCAGGACAGACAGCTTAGGGCTGCTAGTGAGAATATTTTAGCAGGCTGTCAGCTATAGGGGTGTCCCCTACTTGCCTGGTCCCTGGCCCTGGGATGGTTCAGGCCCCCAGTGTGTTCAGACTGGGTAGTTTGCGTGTCGGAGGCATGCGCTGCCCGGCCCTTTGCTGTGTGTAATATGGGGTCGCCCGAGGAGGGGCCGTCTTTCCCCAGCCAGAGGTTTTCTAAGACAAGGAAACATCATAATGTAAAAAAAAAGATATGACCAATACAAGAATTATGCTTCTTTTTCTCCTGAGTAAATACCTAGGAATAGAATGCCTCGCGTGTATGATAGGTACATGTTTATGTTTTATTATTATTATTATTTTTTTAATCCTCACCCGAGGACATTTTTCCTTTTTTTGTTCATGTAGAGTGGGAGGGAGAGAGAGGAACAGAGAGAGAGAGAGAAACATCGATGCGAAAGGAACACATCGAGTGGCTGCCACCCGCACAACCCACCAGGGCCGGGGACAAACTGCAACCGAGGTACGCGCCCTTAGCGGGAACCGAACCCGGGTCTCTCAGGACCGCAGGCCGACGCTCTAACCGCTGAGCCAAACCGGCCAGGGCGCATGTTTATGTTTTAAAAACAACCTCCAAACCATTGTACAATCCCCCAGCTGTGCACTCGGCAACGCTTGGTATGATCAGTCTTCTTAATTTTTGCCATTCTAATAGGTGTGTAAATTAACGTGTGGTTTTAATTTGATTTCCTTAATGACTTACAATGTTGAGCATCATTTTATGTCTCTGCCATCTCTATATTTTTCTTTGGTAAAATATCAGCTCAAAGCGTTGCCCATGTTTAAAAATTGGAAGGGGGGGTGTTTGTTTTATTCACATTATTGAATTTTGAGAATTCTTTATATTTTGGACATAATATATGCGCCATAAACATTTTCTCCCAGTATTTCATTTTTTTCTAAAGTAAAATTTGAATTTTAGAATGGATTTGATTTACAGCAAGATTTGCAAAACACAGTTTGTCATTTTTCTATAAACCCGTAAGGAGGCCTCGGAGGGTAGGGAAATGAGTGGGCACTGCGGAGACGCCTGTAGAATATAGTGCCACTGCCAGAGGGCCGAGGCAAGGGTCTGCCAGACTTGCCTTGGAACCTCAGATGTCAACTTCTTCTGGGCAGAGAGACTTTGATAGTCTGAGGATAAAATCCAATTGTTCCTTTGGGACAAATTCCCAAAATACCAGCTTTATTGAAATGTACTTTCTTTTTGACCTGAGTACTCAGCATCTGAAGTTATTGCCTAATGATTCTCCGTGTCAAACTGGCATCGCAGTACAGAGTACAGCGTCCTTCCAGGCAAAGATCAAGATTGTTCTCACCTGCAAAACAAACCTATTATTCAATATCTTCTCACGTGTAAATCATTGGCAATGAGTGTATGGGCTTCATAATGAATATATGAATACACGCCCTCCGTTCGGGCAGGTTTAGTGCCTGTACTTCCGCCAACTGTATCACACGAGCTTGGAATCTGGGCCGCTGGGCTGCTCCGGGCTGCTGCTCCCCAATGGCTCCTGCGGTGTGGACGGGCCTCCTTCCTCTATGGATGTGTCTCCTGCTGGCACCCGGCTTTGCCCAGGCAGGCAAGCTGCTGGTCATACCCATGGATGGGAGCCACTGGTTCACTATGAATGCTGTTGTGGAGAAACTCGCCCACAGAGGGCACGAGGTGGTTGTGGTCAGGCCAGAGGTGAGTTGGCGCCAGGGAAAATCATCCAATTACACTGTCAAGACTTATTCCACATCTTACACTCTGGAGGATTTGAGTCATCAGTTCAAGGTTTTCACTGACTCTCAATGGAAAACTCGGGCTCAAGATAGGCTTTCCTTAATAATGAAACCATCAAACGACGTACTTAAATACTTTTTTTCCAATTGTAGGCATTTGTTCAATGACAAAAAATTAATAAAATACATAGAAGATAGTTCTTTTGATGCTGTGTTTCTAGATCCTTTTGATATGTGTGGCTTAATTGTAGCCAAGTATTTTTCCCTCCCGTCTGTGGTCTTCAGCAGGGGCGTGTTTTGCCACTATCTTGAAGAAGGTACACAGAGCCCCAGTCCTCTCTCGTATGTTCCGAGATTTCTCTCCGAGTTCTCGGATGCCATGACTTTCAGGCAAAGAGTGTGGAACCACATTCTCCACTGGGAGGAACGTTTATTTTGTGCCTATCTTCTCCAAGTTGGTTTGGAAGCTGCCTCTGAGATCCTCCAGACGACTGTCACAGCATATGACCTTTACAGCCACACATCCGTTTGGTTGTTACGAAGTGACTTTGTTTTGGACTATCCCAGACCTGTGATGCCCAACATGATCTTCATTGGTGGCATCAACTGCCACCCGAGGAAGCCCTTGTCACAGGTGAGTTGCCCCTCCTTTAGCTCAGGAGAGTCTGGTGTGGACGAGAAAGCAAAGCAGATTCCTCACTGAAGCGTGATTAGTAATTCACGTTGGTCACATCTGGGACCCTTCCCCGTTCAGCACATTGCTTTGTGTCCGTTCTTATAATGGTGTGCTTTATAAAGCTGTCCTCTTTGATAATCATCTGTATACAGCTGAGAATATAATTTCCAGGCTGCACTTTTTTATATTGTTTTGCGAAATATACTGAAAAACACAATAGGACATTAAACCTTTTTTTGTTGTTGTTAATCCAGTGCTACCCCATTAGGGAAATGTTCTTAGGAGTTTTGTATGCATGTTTTTCTCTCTCTGCAATTATTTTACACATATGCATACAGCTAAGGTAAATTTGCACACTCATTTTATGAAAATGAAATCTAGTATCAGACTGAACACGTTCTATACGTTTTCTTCCTGCCGATACAGCATGGACCTTGTACAGCCGTTGCACACAAATGTGTGACAGTCTCTTCAGGAGTCGCACACAGATCTTTACTTTGGATGAACCACAGTTCATTCAAGTAACCAATGTTGATTGAGAGCTAAGCTTTTTTCTTACCTTTTCCTTTTATAAGTAAGCCTGTAGTAAACATTTAAAAAAAAGTTCTTTACATTTGTCTATTTCCACAATCTTGCTCTTATTGTAGGAGGCCAGAGTTCTCAGGAGCAGGGTTGCTGGGTTTAATGCTATGCAAATGTTACACACTGGACAAATGACTTTCAAAATATCGAACAGCCTTACACTTTGGTAAACAGCAGATGAGAGTTTAGTTTATCTACAGCATCTCCAGCTTCAGATGTGTTTCAACTTCCAATCTTTTTGCTAAAATTAATTCTACATAGATACTTAAGTCTTTATAGATATATTGGTCATTTGCATTTGCTCTATTGTGAATTATGTATTCACATTCTTCATCCTTATTTTTGAGGGCTATTTATCTTTTAATAGCCGATATAAGTTTCTTCCGTATTAGGAGTATTAACACTTAACTTTTTATTTATGTTGCAAATATTTTTTCCTGGCCCATTCTTCCTTTTTTGTCATACAGGATTTTAATTTGTGGGTCATTAATCTGGTTAACTTTTTCTTTAATGGTTTCTGAATATCAATTTGTTGAAGTCTTTCCAAGCCTGGGACATATGAACATATTTTCCATACTATGTCTTAATGTTTTTAATTCCTCCAATCAATAGTTTTATTTTTTACAATGAGAACTTTACATAGAAATACACAGATCTCACTTTATTATTTTTCTAAATGGATTGTCCAGTGTCTTGATGTAATTTAATAATACAATCCACTCTTCACCCATTGAATTGAAAAGCATTTTTATCATATTCGAATTTCTATATATTTCCTTCTGCTTCTGCCTTTGAGCTCCCAGTTAGGGACGGGAGAGAGGAGACCGGTCTGTAAGGAGTCCTGTGACATGTGAGAAATCGCTCGTGGCTGAGAGGACTTCCAGGAATCAGAGGGTCAGGTGTGTGGTTTAGTGTAGTTTTCTCTGTGCTGCGTTGAGACACCTCCTACCTTAGGGCCCTTTGATCTTCATAAAAGTTTTGCTACTTGAAACAGCCTGGCCTTTGGAGTTGTGACTGGAGTGTGGCAACAAGGGACTGAGTCTTATGTTTGATTTGAAATAGAATATCCTGAAGACATAGAAAGGGGATCAGGAGTTGGAAGGTAACCCTGACTGGGAAGGGCCTGAGACTCTGGACAGGACATTGAATGGATCCTGGCTCAATCTCATCTAGATCTTAAGGAGCAAGATGACCCAGCTGATACAGACTTGACTCTGGATTTCCCATGATCCTTTTGCATACTTTTCTCCTCTCCTTTGTCCTCCATCCCTCTTCTTTGCAGCTGCCCTGTTACATTTTCTCTCGATTCCTTTCCCTTCTCCATCTCCTTTCCCACCCTTGGTTTTCCTTTCTGTGTCTCTTCCTCACCGTGAATGCTGGCCCAAGAAAGGGGGCCCCGTGAAAGGGCATCCCCCTGGCTGCCTCGTGATTGGTGGGTGTTGGTAGTTAATAAGGGGGCAGTGAAGCTGTACCCTGAGTCATGCTTTAAACACAGGAGGGCTTCAGGAGACGGTGCGTATAGTGTCTGGGCACATAGACTCTGGGGCCGTCCAAACCTGACTTCTCCCACACTCCAGCTCTGACACTTAGCGGCGATGTGAACTTCGGTAAGAACTGCAGTTACTAAAATAAGTGAAACAGCGACACAATAGTACCGCCACAGAGAGCTCTTTCCAGATTAAATATGATGATGCATGTTAGAGTGCATGGTACATGACAAAAAACCAGTGACAGCCATCATTGGGTGGGTGACATGCATATTCCAGCACAATTATTTCCAACCGCTACTATATATATATATTTTTTTATCCTCACCCAAGGACATTTTTGCATTTATCTTCAGATAGAGCAGGAGGGAGAGAAGGAGGAAGAGAGAGAGAGAAACATTGATGTGAGAGACACACATCGACTGGTTGCCACCCACAGGACCCCAACTGGGGCAGGGACAAACTGCAACTGAGGTACGTGCCCTTAGTGGGAACCGAACCCGGGCCTCTCTGGTCCACAGGCCGATGCTCTACCTGCTGAGCCAAACCAGCCAGGGCCCAACCTCCACAATATTAACATTAACTGTAGGATCAGGCTTTATGCAAAACAAAAAACAACCGTGATCAGACGTCAACATTCTCCTTTTTTTGGGAGCCTCCCAGGAGCTGTTTAACCCTCAGAAGGGTGGACTGTCCGGTAGGGAGAGTTTACCAATTAAATGGAACAAAGGCTAGCTTAGGGCGGCATTATTTTTAACCCCCTTTTGCAGATCACGGAATTGAAGCACAGAGAGATTGAGTGACTTGCCCATGGTCATGCCTTTGGAACGTGGGGAAGCCAGGATTTGAACCCAGACATTCTTTTCTTTTAAAATTTTTTTAAAAAATTGATTTTTAGAGCGAGAAGAAGGAAGAGGGAGAGAGAGATAGAGAAACATTGATTCAAAAGTGAAGCATCGATGGGCTGCCTCCTGGGCATATGTCCTCGGGAATCGAACCAGCAACCCTTCAGTGCATGGGACGACACCCCACAACCAACTGAGGCACACTGGCCGAGGCAGACATTCTTTAAAAAAAATTAAGATATAATTTATATCATAACTTTCACCCTTTATAAACATACAGTTCAGTGGCCCGTAGTGTATTCATAAATGCAAACAAACATCCCCACTGTCTAATCTCAGGGCATTTTTCCTGCTCCAAAATGATACCCCATGCTCACGAGCAGTCACTACCCCAACAATCACGAATCTACTTTGTCTCTGGACATTTCACACAAGTGGAATCATGTGATATAGGGTCCTTTATGACTGACTTCTTTCACTTAGTGTTCAAAGTCTACCTGTGTTGTATGTGGCATGTATAGGTCCTTCATCCTTTTTTATGGCTGAATAATAGTCCACTGCATGACTATACTGTATTTTGTTTCTTCACTCATCAGTCCATGCGTGGTGAGTTGTTTTACTTTTTGGCCATGATGAAGATGCTGCTGGGAACATTCTTGCATGCAGAACCCAACCTTTACACTTGACTGCCTCCCTCTGTCCACTGGAGACTTTTCAGGAAGTGTCCTATCTGTGGAGTTTGCCAGGGTGTGTTTGACTTGCACCCCGTGGCCTCTAGTCACTCGATGGACATGCCATTTGTTGGTTTGGAATAACAGTTGACTCTTTTCTGGTTATTGAACATGAAAGTTTCTTCACTGAACAGATATCAGTTGAGAGCCTTCCATGTGCACGATTTGCCATCCAGTGGGGAGACAGACATTAATCAGTTACAAATACGAAACGTACTTTGACAGAAAACGAAAGGGTGTGAAGAGAACTGATAACGGGGTGCTTTGCAGGACGTGGAGCAATCCTGAGGCGTTGGGGGAAGGTTGTACCAAGCAGAGCAGACAGTGGGCGCAGCGCGAAGCCCAACAGCGTGAGGTCTTTCATGTTTGAAGCTCAGGCTGCTCTGCCCCCTTCACCCCTGTGTTCTAGGGTTTTGCTGTCGTAAATGCAGGCAAGTGGAAGTCCAATTTTATGTCTCTTCTGAGACATTGTAGGTAGAAAACCCTCCTGGTGCCCCTGGGCCCCAGAGGCTGCAGTGACATTTTTTCCCTATGGTTGCCTTTCCGGCAGGTGTGAGGTGAGCCCTAATTGTAGTTTTAATTAGGTTGCAGCGAGTGTTCATCTTGGCTGTGTTCTTGGGCCCAGCCCTGTGCTTGGGATGGTCTTTCTATCCTGTTCCTCCAGCTTTTTCTCCTTCCCCAGTCCCGGCACGCCTCCTGAGCCAACAGGCACGGGTTAGGGCAGAACCTCGCGTGCCAGTTCAGCTGTGCGTGACTAGCTGTGGGCAAGTCTGCTCTAGCCATGCCCGGAACCGCCTCTCACTGGGGCAGCCTGGTTCCCATATCCCTTGCTCTCTTGGACCTCCTTCAGCCACGTGATAAATCAGACGGGACAAACGTGACCTCTCCCTGGGCCTCAGTTGAGAAACCTTAAGATCAGGAGATGGGTCACCCCTCTGGCTGGGTGGCAGGGCTGGAACCTGACACCAGGCTTTCTGGCTCCTACGTCAAGCTCTCATAGTGTCATTGATTGGTTTTGGTCAAAAAAAAAGATTACATGGTTCTTAAATGTCCTGTGTCATGTGTGAACCCTCACGACTCAAAAAAGAAAAAAGAAAAAGAAAAAAAAGTGAGAATAAAATAGAAAAATACAAAGTGAGTTCAGTCATTCAGCAAACTTTCATCGGGGGCCTGCTGTGTGCCATGCATTGCTCTGGGCACTGGGCATACAGTGGAGAATGAAGGAGCAGAGAATAGTCCCTACCCTCAGGGGCTCTCATTCCAGGTGGGGAAATGCATAATAATAAGCAACAGATTACATGGTGGCAAAAGGGATGAAGGTAAATTAGGAGGGAGCCAGGCTTCAGAGTGATGGGCTGGGCCATGTGATAATGGGTTCATCAGAGAAGCTTTCTTTGAGGTGACACTGAGTGAACTTGGACTAAGGGGAGGGTGCAAGCCATGTGGACATGCAGGGAGGTGCTGACACCTTGGTTTTTATCACCGTCTGGCGCTGAGCTTGGCCAACTACCGCCCACGGGCCAACCTAACCAGCTTCCTATTCTTATGAATAGAAGTGATTGGAACACAGCCATGCCCATGTGTTAGTGTTGCCTTTGGTTGCTCTCTTGGTGCAACAGCAGAACTAAGTCATTGCCAAGAAGACCTAATGGCCCACAAAATCCGAGCTATGTACTATTTATGCTTTTACGGAAAAACAATTGCCAACCCCTGATCTAGAAAAGCGATTCTCAAGGGGTGTTCTGGATCCCTGAGACTTTCAGGGGTCTGGGAGGTCAAACTCTTTCCATAATAGTACTAGGACGTTATTTGCTTTTTCCACTCTCATTTTCTCACGGTGGTACTGGGGAGTTTTCTATAGACCTCACGATGTACAAAACCACAACAGAGTAAGTGTACACTCAGACAGGAGAGCCTCTGTCCTCTGTGAAGTCAGACATTAAAGGGACTTGCAGTAAAGTTAAATAGTATTTTGTTTTGGGAAATAGAGTTGTTTTTCAGAAAAGATGTTAACTTGTAATGGGTTTATTCTCGTTCTTTAACATACATTTTTATTTCTTCTGTTGTTGAAAGTATTGCATATGTCCCCCCTTTTTCCCCATTGACCCCCTCCTCCCTGCTCCCACCCCCTCCTGCTTTCCCCATACTACTGTCTGTACCCATTGGTTGTGCGTACATGCATATAAGTTCTTCGGTTTATCCCTTCCCTCCCACCCCCCTACCCACTTCCCTCTGAGGTTAGTCAGTCTGTTCCCTGCTTCCATGTCTCTGGATCTATTTTGACTGACAGCTTATTTTGTTCATGATATTCCATAAATAAGTGAGATCATGTGGTACTTGTCTTTCTCTGATTGGCTTGTGTGGCTCAGCATAATACTCTCCAGGTTCCTCCGTGTGGTCTCAAAGGGTAAGAGGTCTTTCTTTCTTATAGCTACATAGTATTTCATTGTGTAAATGTACCATAGCTTTTTTATCCACTAATCTACTGATGGATATTTGGGTTGTTTCCAGATCTTAGTTATTGTAAATAGCACTGCTATGAACATGGGGGTACATATATTCTTCCTGATTGGTGTTTCAGGCTTCTTAGGGTACATTACTAGAAGTGGGATCACTGGGTCAAATGGCAGTTCCATTTTTAATTTTTTGAGGAAACACCATATTGTTTTCCATAGTGGCTGCACCAGTCTGCATTCCCACCAGCAGTGTGCTAGAGTCCCCTTTTCTCCACACCCTCGCCAGCACTTGTTGTGTGATGATTTGTTGATGGTGGCCATTCTGGCAGGTGTGAGGTGATACTTCATAGTCATTTTAATTTGCATCTCTCTGATGATTAGTGATGTTGAGAATTTTTTCATATGTCTCCTGGCCCTTTGTATGTCCTGTTGGAGAAGTGTCTACTCAGGTCCTCATATTCATGTTATCTTGAATTAATGAGGAAGTATTTTTTTAAATGTATCAGTTTTAATTTCTGGGACAGTTCATTTGGGTAGATGTTACCCACACAAACAAAAGTTTTGGGAGGCCTCGCGCACTGAGAGTATAAAGGAGTCCTAAGACCAAAGGTTGAGAATGGCTGACCTAGAAGTAGCCAATTCTATTTTTCTGTCCAAAGCGGCGCAAGTTACCAAAAAATGTCCTTCCATAGGCGGCAAGCCTCAGCTTCTCCCCTGTAGAAGGATAGTCAGCTTGGGGTTTGTATTGCATAAGATGATGGATGAGTGTTAGGGTTGAATTGTACTCCCCCCAAATGCTGTGTTGAAGTCCTAACACCCAGTACCTTAGAACATGACCTTATTTGGAAATGCGGTCTTTGCAGATGTAATCAGTTAAGTTAAATGAGGTCATTAGGGTGGACCCTAGTCCAATCTGACTGGTGTCTTCATACAAAGGGGAAATTTAGACGCAGGCAGGCACACAGGGAGAACACCACACGGCAGTGAAGGCAGAGATGGAGTGAGGCTCTATAGACCCGGGGACACCAAAGCTGGCCCGCAGACCCCAGGAGCCAGGCCCAAGGCTGGAACAGGCCCCCCTCCTGCTCCTCAGAAGGAACCAGCCCTGCTGACACCTGGATCTCAGACTGCTGGCCTCCTGGTGGTGGGAATAAGTCTGTGTTTCAGGCCACCCACAGTGTGGTGCTCTGTTGCAGTGGCCTTAGGTAGCGGAGACAATGGAAACCGTTTTAGAAGCCCATCCTGTCCTATTTCGACATTTTCTTCTCTCTCTTCCTGCCTCCTCTTCTGTCCCCTTCACTCCTCTTATAATTCTTGCAGTCACAGTGCAGGGTCATGAGGTGTTTCAGAAGCACATTTTGACCTCCACAGTGCCCCTCAGTTTCAGGCCACATAGACTGACGCTGCCCAGCCAGACCCAGAGGGAGCCCCTCCCAGGGACCTGCACACAGGTCCTTCTCACGGCCCCTGGGGGAGGGGCTCGTGCAGCCCCTCCCCGGGCAGGTGAAGGGTGGTGAGGCGCACAGCTGGGAAGGGCCGCCGGCTCTAGCTTCCTAATCTCACCTGGGGGTGGGAGGTGTGGGGTCAGAGCACACGAGCGAGGGTGGGTTCTATCTTCTGACATGACGGAGACCCCCAAGAACAGTGGTACAGCTGGGAGCAGGGCGTGGGAAGTCCTATCGGACTCCTCCGTGCCTACGTTTCCATGCGGCCACCGCTGTGGTGACCAGGTCTGGGGCAAGCAGGTCCTCGGTGCTGTTCACATCATGGCATCTGCTCACCTTCCCTTCCCGCGGGAGAGCTGCCAGGGGAGCCCCACAGGGTCACCGCGGGCGCTCAGGAGAGGGGCAGGTTGTCCTGAGCTGGGAGCCGGGCAGGTGGGTGCGGACACAGAGAAAACTCAACCCAGAAGCCAGGCGGAAGCCAAGAAGCCTAGTCACCTGTGTGCTTAAAACCAGTTAAATATTAATTCAGGTTCTTGCACATCAAAGGGCAAGTGTCAGAGCGTGGGGAGGAGGCTGTGAACAGTGGTTCGGGGAACACGGCGGGGCGCCCGGCCGCTGTCTGCCCGCGGGGACCGGCGGGGACCGGCGGGGACCGGCGGGGACTGCGGGCGGATGGCCTGCCCGGTGCGCGGCGCGGCGGCAGCGGTCCTCCTGTCCGCGCTCTGGGCCGTCGTTCCGGGGGACAAGCTGCTGGTGGTCCCCCAGGATGGAAGCCACTGGCTCAGTATGGAGCAGATCGTTGAGGCGCTCGGGGCCAGGGGCCACGACATCGTGGTGCTGGTGCCAGAAGTCAATTTGCTCCTGAAAGAATCCCGACACTACACCCGAAAAACGTACGCGGTGCCCTACGACCAGGAGGCGCTCCGGGGCCGGTTCCGCTCCTTCGGGCAGGGGCACTTCGCGGAGCGCTCGGCCCTGACCGCCGCCCTGGTGGAGTACAGGAACAACATGAGGGTCGTGGGCATGAGCTTCGTCAACTGCCAGAGCCTCCTGAGCGACGCCGCCACCCTGCGCTTCCTGCGGGACAGCCAGTTCCAGGTGCTCTTCACCGACCCGGCCATGCCCTGCGGGGTGATCCTGGCGGAGTACCTGCGCCTGCCCTCCGTGTACCTCTTCCGGGGCTTCCCCTGCTCCCTGGAGCACGCGTTCAGCCGCAGCCCGAACCCTGTGTCCTACATTCCCAGGTGCTACACGCAGTTCTCGGACCGCATGACCTTCTTCCAGCGGGTGGCCAACTTCCTCGTGAACCCCTTGGAGAACCTTGTGTTCTACCTTCTGTATTCCAAGTACGAAGACCTGGCAGCGCACCTCCTCAAGAGAGAGGTGCACTTACCCACCTTGTATCAGAACGGCTCCGTTTGGCTGTTGAGATACGACTTTGTGTTGGAGTATCCCAGGCCAGTCCTGCCCAACATGGTCTTCATCGGAGGGATCAACTGTAAGAAGAAGGGGGTCCTGTCTCAGGTGGGTGGCTTCATGTCTTTGTGACTGCCTTGTTTTCTCACGCTCGGCTTCCCTCACTGGTGTGGCTCCTCCAGGGACAGAAGGAGGGGGTGCCAGGCTGGGAGGAGGGGGGTGGAGGACACCCGAGGCTGAGGCTTTGAATGATGCAGAGGCTCTGGATGGAGACCGGGCTTGCCTGGCAACAGCAGGAGATATCTTTAGCTGGGTAATCTGGGGACAGTCACAGAATCATGGAATGAGCCTTAAAAGTTTCCAGGCCAAATTCTACACTTCCCTGTTGAAGAAACAGGTGAAGGCTTGACCAAGAGGACAGTCCAGGTCAAAACCTGTTTTCTCAACTCTGTGGCATGATTTTTCCCCCAGGCCCTAAACTAGGGTCAGCAAACTGCAGCCGGCGAACCAAATCGGCCCAGACGCCTGTTGCTATATGGCCCAGAGCTAAGAATGGTTTCTACATTTTTAAAGGGATGTTAAAAAAGACAATAAGAACTACGGGACAGAAGTGAGTGTGGCCCACTAAGTCTACATAGTTACTATCTAAACCTACACAGAGAGAGTGTGTTGACCTCTGACCTAAAGCAAGTGTTTATAGATACCCTCTGACACATGGGGAAAGGGGACCGAGTGCTACTTTGGCAAATAAAAACTTGTGAGTTTGGGTTTATTTAGTTATTTTTTTGGTTATTGTTTTAATGTTTACACCTTTGAAAGGCTTCAGGTCACTTACCTTTCACACCAGAATTCTCTTTTCCCATGCATCTTTTCCTCCGAAGGAAAGCCTCAAACAGGTCCGAAAGCCCCTTACCAGCCTTCTTTAACATCTGCCAATTTCTTTGTTAACACGGTAAACACTAGCTTTGAGCAGCAGGACCAGGGGTGATGAGCATCACTGGACGAGGTCCAGGGAGCACAGGGCATGAATGTCAGTAACATTTAATTAAGAAGTTAAGAGCAGAAGTGTAATAAGAAACATGTGGCATAAGAAGAAGAAATAGCACTTTGGGTACCTTTGTACCAAGGATGTTTTCTCGTGAAGAGGAGTTGTACTGAGTCACATTGTAAAACCAGACTGGAGTAATGTGCTTTCGGGGCCATGAAGCTTTGTCTGCACTCCACCTGCACCTGGGTCTCGTTGGCCATCCCCGCTCGGCACCACAGAGAGCATGCTGGGGCACAGAGAGCATGCTGGGGCACAGAGAGCATGCTGGGGTACAGAGAGCATGCTGGGGCACAGAGAGCATGCTGGGGTACAGAGAGCATGCTGGGGCACAGAGAGCATGCTGGGGTACAGAGAGCATGCTGGGGTACAGAGAGCATGCTGGGGCACAGAGAGCATGCTGGGGTACGATATGCGCGCATCAATTGGTATGTGCAATTGCTAAAAATTAAATTACAGTGATCAGAATCAAGTTTCTCTGGCCAAATAATTGGACCATTTCAACACTATGAAAAAAACGTGCACTTTGGAGTGTTTTGGAGTCAGAGGTGGTGCGGGCACCACAATGGGAAGGGACTAAATGCCGCTGGATGGGCCGCTTTAAAATGTTTCGTTCTGATTTCATCTTGAATAACTCTTTTTAAAAAGAAGATACATCATCAATCAGGAAAAATAAATGCCTGATTTATAGCTAAAAAACAAACACCCCACATTCCTTAGCAGGCAAACGTCATGCATGATCAGGTAACACATGACGTAAACAATGTAAGTGGCTACTAAAAGTTTGGAAACACATTTAACTTCAGAACCAACCCAAGAGCTTCGAATGAATAGCGGCGAAGTGCAGTCCGCCTTTTGAGTCAGCGAGCCCGTCTTGCAGGGAACCACTGGCCTAACTTCAAACACATACTGCTCCCCCTTTCCGGCATGTGCACAGCCCCCAGAGGCTGTGCCCTGGGCAGCCCTGGGTATTCTGAAGCCACTTATGCCTGCCTTGTCCAGGGCCGCCTCACCAGCCCCGTGCACCTTGTCACCTGGCGCCAAAGCAGTTCTGCTGTGCCACACTGTCGCAGGGGCCTTTCCCTCGGCCCTCGGGTGCTCCAGACCTGGCCAGGTGCTGGGACACTCTCTCCAATGTCCTTGCTTTTTAGTCAGGACCTGTCTGTCCACTGGCTAACCTCTTGTCCTATGGAGGCTCAGGTTCCAACATCTCTGTCCTAGAAGTGATTCTAGCTCTACATCCCATTATTAGAAGGAGTTCTTAGAACAAAAAAATTCAGAGCTAAGTCCTAGTGTCTTCCACCTCCGATGCAGAGAAACGCTCCAAGCGTTGAAAGGACAGGTTTCTCATCTCCCTGTCCGGGTCACACGGACCTTGGAGGCAAGTCCTGGCCCCAGCTCAGGCTCCTGGACCAGCGCATCCCCTCTGCCCAGCCTGCATTGTGGCAGGCGACGGAGGAGAGCTCGGCCTGGCCTCAGCTGGACCAGAGAAGGGCCAGCTTTCTCTCCCCTGAGGCTCCAGGGGTCCCTCCCTTGTCCCCATGACATTAGCAGAATACGAGCTATGAGACTTGGATTCGAACCCGGCTGTGTGGCCGAGGAACGCAGCTGACCTCTGGGTGTTCATTTCTCCACGTGTGAAAAGGGAAGTCTCAGGAGGTCATGGTGATTGTCAGGGAGGACCAAGTTCACAGGACTTGAGCACTGTCACTGTAGCGCAGATGGGGGACGATGGGATGGAGGCCCGCACGCGGGAGGCAGCTGGCTCTCTCACGTGGAGGAGCAGACCGGTGTTTCTCCAGCTGAGCCCGGTGCAGAGGCAGGAGAGTCCCCTCTCCCTGACACCCTCCCACCTGAGGTCACCTGATTGCCCACAAGGTGGCTGCTTCAAGAGAGGAAGCCAGACAGCTGATGATGAGTCGGCGGATCTGCCCAGCCTCCTCCTGGACGCCAAGCCTTGGACTTCTGCTTCCTCATCCGAAAATGGGGCCAACAACGTCTGCTCACCTGTCTCAGGGTTGTTTGAGGATCTCGTGGGCAGCGTGTAAAAGTGCGTGAGAGAGAGAGAGAGGGAGAGCTTTGCGGGCTGTCAGAGGAAACCAGGCCCTGTGACCCTCTTCTCTGGACCTTAGCTCAGCGCAGGCCGACACTTTCTGTGAGGTGATAGAAACAACTTGTTTTCTCGCAGCATTTTTGGGGGAGCAGTTCCCTGGAAAACCAGATCCCAATTCCTCAGTACTAGCTCTTCTGTTCCCAAGTTTTTTCCTCTTATGCTCCAGAATCATCTAGATAGTGGTTCTCAAATGGGGGCGATTTTGATCTTTGGGGGATAATATCTGCAGATATTTTTGGTGTCACAATGGGGGGGGGGTGGCACTATCATCTAGTAGGTAAACTCCAGGAATGCTGTTAAAAATCCCACGAAACACAAGAAACACCCACCAGTTCACTCCCAACAAAGAATTATCTGGCCCAAAGACGTCTAGTGCTGGAGCTGAGAAATGCTGAGCTGAATAAATTCCAAGCGACTCTCAGTGACTTCTACCCGGCAGGGCCCTGAGCTGGTGGTGCGGGGTAGCAAGCCCCCTTCGCCCACCCGAGCCCACCTCTTCCCCCTGTGAGCAGTAGTCTCAGGCTGCAGTCTCATGTATTGGTTGAGCTGAGTATTGAATTCTAAGCAAGTCAGGGAACCAAATCCAAAATTGTCAAGTCATTCTTAATAGGCACTTTTAAAAATGCGTGACTTAGGCCAATGTCCACAATTCCTATAACAGGTGGTTTATCTTTCCAAACCCGGTGTTTGCCTTTATGACTGGTTATCTTGCAGATTAACAGACGTGTGGAACATTTGGACAGCACTGTTTCTGTGGCTGAGTAATTATCCACAGAGTGGCTAAATGCAAGAACGGGTCAAGGTTTAGAAAATAGTATTAAACACAAGTATCTAAAAAACTGGAAACCTGGTTGGTTAATAATTTAGATAATTCAAGGAGAATGAAGTTAAGTGGGTTATTTTATACGGAGTGTAATTCACATACCGTGCAATTAATTTAAAGTTCACTCAATGGTTTTTTATATATTCACAGAGCTGTGCGACCATCACCACAATCATTTTTAGAACATTTCAGTCACCCCCTTCAACACACACACGCACACACACACATGCATGCACACACACGCACGCACACCATCAGTGAACACTTCTCCTCAGCCTTTGGCAACCTCTAATCTTTCTCCACGGATTTGCCTGTTCTGATCATTTCATACACATGGGATCATAGAATAAAGTGACCAACTTTTTTCACTTAGTGGAATGTTTTCAAGGGTCATCCATGCTGCAGCATTACTTTTTAATTGCTGAATGATATTTCATGCCATGGATCCACCACACTTTATGTCCCTACTCATCAGCTGACAAACATCTGAGTTATTGCCAGTGTCCCCGGTGGCAGCTTTGATTTGGGTCCTTGCCTCTCACAGATAGGCCCCCAGTAGGGCTCCCGGGGTCCAGCCTGGCCCCTCTCAGTCACTCCCCACTTCTTTGCAGAGGAACAGTTCAGGAACACACAGCCAAACAGACCACACCATCCTCGGCGGCTGTCCTAGTCTGTAGGAGAAAGCTCAAGCCCCCAGTTTGGCACACGAGGCCCGTGGATTTGAGACCCCCTCAAAAAAGATATGTTGAAGTCCGAAGATTCAGCACCTTGGAGTGTGACCTTCTTTGGAAACAATCTTTGAGGAGGTCAACAAGTTAACATGAGGTCATTAGGGTGGCCCCTGATCCATATGACTGGTGTCCTTATAAAAAGGGGAATTTGGGTACAGAGACAAAAACATACAGAGGAAGACAACGCGAAGACACAGGGAGGAGATGGACACGTGTAAGCCAAGCTCGGCCAAGGACGCAAAGCCCAGGCACTGGAGAGGCGAAGAAAGACCCCCCAGAGCCTTCAGAGGGAGCGTGGCCCTGCCGCCACCCTGATTTGGGCTCCGCCCTCCAGTGTGTGAGACAGGAGGACAAGGCATTTCCCTTGTTCTCGGGCCCCCAGCTCGGGCACTATGTTCCAGGAAGTCGGCTCGCTCGCCAGCTCCGTGCGTTTCCCGAGTCATGTAGTCCTCTACCTGCTCGGAATGTGTCCTGCCATGCCCGTGCCTCTGTGCGGGGAGCGTCTGAGCACTGGAGAATGAGTTCTAGGGGCGGGATGTGGCGCCGGCTGCGGCTGCCCGTCCTGCAAGGAGCCATCAGAGCGGGTGTTGGGAAAGGCAGCCTCACCCTTCGGTCTTCTGACGCCACTCGCCTCATGAGGGTGGGCCCTGGGCTTGGAAGTCTTGCTCACCAAGAGCCCGTGCCGCCTTATCACTGCGTGTGGGAATGTCTTTCTGTTTCAGGCTCAGAGAATGCTCCCGTGTCTGTGTTTGGAGCGTGTGGGTCACATGGCGCATGGCCAACCCCACTGTGATATCTGTCCTCCAAGGGGAGGGGACAGGGTCTTTCTTTTGCTGCACCGTAGGGGTTTATGTGGGTGAACCACTCTGTATCCGCTGTTGTAGGGACCTGTTGGCCGTGGAGGGTCACTGTGGAAACTGTTCTCACTCTGTCTCTTCCCCATGTAAGCAAAGCGATTACGTCCAGTGAGCGACTACATTGTGTTCTTGCAACTCCCATAACAAGACGCAATGGGCAGAGGGGTTGGGTCTTCTGTCCCTGGTGGCTGGCACAGTGATGGTCCTCACTGCCCTCCAGGGAGTTGTGTCTTCTCCTGGGGTTGGTAACTGGTGCCCTGTAATCGGCTCTGACAGTTTGGAGATGCGAGCAGGGTTGCCGAGGAAACACACCATGCCGTGGAAGACACACGTGGGCTTCTCACCACGGCCTCAGAGCGTGCGCGTTCCCTGGGGTGACGGGCTGACTGAGGTGCTGGCCACCTGGCCCATGGAGACACTGAGTTGCAGATAATCTCCCCGTTCACAGGGAGGAGCTGGGCAGTGGGTGAGGGCGGACATCCATGAGGTGGGTGTTCAGAGGGGCAGGGAAACTCCACCGGGGTCTTTGGCCACTGTCCGCTCTCATGTCATCTGCTGTCCCTTCCTCCCCCTCGGTTTCTGCTGGTTTTGTTTTCTTTCTAGTGCCTTCAGACAGCCTTAAAACATTTGTGTTGGTAAGAAGTTTTCATCATAACCTGTGAAAGCATTGGTCTGATAGGAACTACTCCTGTATTAGCAGAAGACAACAATGCTTCTAGGCGAATTAAAACATTTCTTTTGTCCTGTTAAAAATCCTAGCGAGATTTTGTTTGGCCTTGCATGAAACCCATAGCTTAACCTGCGGCAAAATCAAGAACATTACAATGTCAGAATATTCCCATGTGCCTCTTCGTTCATTCTATCTAGATTTATTTATAGCTCCAATTGGAGCAGAGAAAACACCACCATTACCAGTCCCCTAGGGACACCCATCTTCTTACTTGGTTTATTAGGTCTTGTCAGGTTGGGTTGTCACCACAAGGCAGACGCTCACAGTGATGAACACTGGAAAGGTGGCCCCGGCACACACACCCTCTGACAGGTGTGCGGTGCAGTTCCAGCTGTCCAAGGGACAGGGACGACCGCGTTGTGAAGAGGATGAAGGTGATCCAGCTCCGGCGACTTGCTGCTTCTGCCTTTGATACGGTGGTGGCAAGAATCCTTCATGCAGCTTCTCTTGTTAAGGAGAGTAACAGCAGCTGCAGAACCAACAACTGACTTGAAGTTGCACCTTCCCCGCTATGGGCTCCATTCGCTCTTGTGCTTTTAATGTAAGACGCAGCAGCCTCAAGCCTACATGCTCAGGAGATCTTGTGTGGCTTTTTGTAGGCGTGAGCAGAGGGCAGAAATGACAGGACTTGTCCTGTGGGTAGAGGAGGGGAAACGCAGTTACGTCTTAGAAAGAGAATCTGAAAGAGAGCTGAGAAATTGCTGTTGGAGAGGTAGGAAGCGAACCAGGGCGACAGGACAAGGGGGTGGCAGCTGAGCACATATAAAGTCTCTTTCTGGAGCAGGGCTAGCCTCACGGACATGTGACCCATGAGCCTTCCCGGGGCTCCACTCTCAGAAGGAACCCACAAATTACGTAGCCCATCCCGTTCTGGAAGCATCTGTCCTTAGGAGGACTCAGGACTCTATGACCTTGGAGAAAAGTCTGAACATGAGTCACAGGATGTATTAAAGGCCCAGATATAGGTACACCCTAGGCCTAAACAGAGTAGCAGAAGACTGAAACCTTCAGCATCCAAGAGAAGAGAAATCCAGACAGATTCTGGTCCGAGGCCAGGTGACGTGTGTGTGTGTGGGTGCTTTCTGACCTCACTGCGTCATTTCCCACTTATGCTCCAAATAACAGCAACTCTTATTCCGTGACGTCGGTGTAGAAATCTCAACAAAGCTTGTGTTGTTTTCATCAAGGCCTGAGTTCAGGGTTTCTCCAGATATTTCCATGTTTGCCAGCTGCTCCAAGTAGACTCTTCCCTGAACACCCCCAGAGGTGTCCTGTGGAAGAGGAACAGAATCAGACAGCTCGGGCACCCTTCCCTGTTAGAGAAAGCTGTCTTAGCAGTGCTATATGTTTTCTGGATGTGCTCTATGTTGGAACGTTTTCAGAGTTGTCAAATAAGGTCACATCCAGAAGAGAGGTTTTGACTGGGGACTAGGCATTGGTGACCCCTTGGAGCTCAGTCCCAGCTCTGTACACAGCTGACAGAGGAGTGGGTGGGATGAGATGAGATGGGCATCTGCAGCCTTGTTCTGGGAATGGAAAAAAACAAAATTGTGAGCTAGAAAGTTCTCCAGAGAGAGCAGCAGACTCAGATGAGTTCCTCCAAAATCAGGGGGATCGATCTCTCCCTAAGAAAAGCAGAAGGGTGAAAGGCTAATGGCAAAGGATGAGTTTCATTCTGTAATGATTAACATAAGTAGGGCACCCTGCCCTCCAGTGATGGGTCATTCTGTTAATTGGCTTGATGATACGATAAGACAAAGCAAACAAGTGGATGAGACAAAGTCTGATCTGAAAAGTCAGCTGCTTTTCTTTTTTTTCTTTTCTTTTTTTTTTTTTTATCCTCACCCGAGGATATTTTTCCATTTTTTGTACAGATAGAGTGGGAGGGAGAGAGAGGAAGGGAGAGAGAGAGAGAAACATCGACGTGAAGGGACACATCGAGTGGCTGCCACCCGCACGACCAACCAGGGCCGGGGACAAACTGCAACCGAAGTATGTGCCCTTAGCGGGAACCGAACCCGGGTCTCTCCAGACCGCAGGCCGACGCTCTAACCGCTGAGCCAAACTGGCCAGGGCAAGTCAGCTGCTTTTCTGCTACTGAGATCACAGCAGGACTCCAGCTTCCCCACCGGCGCTCACGGGGCTCTTGCTCGTCCTGTGTGTCGGACCCTGGGCCGAAGGTGGGAGGGTGCTGGTGGTGCCCATGGAGGGCAGACACTGGCTCAGCATGAGGGAGGTCCTTTCACCAGAGGTGACTGTGCATGTCAAGGGGGAGGACTTTTTCACCCTAAAAACCCATCCCGTCCCATTCACTCAGGATGAATTTCAGCAACTCATGCTGACCCATACTGAACTGGTTGGAGCACATTTTCTGAAAACGTTTTTAAAATCTATGGTGATTTTGAAAAATATGTCTTTGATCTTGCAAAAGTCTTGCGAGGAGCTGGTGCATAACAAGGACCTGATGAGGCATCTGAACGCCAGTGCCTTCCATGTGGTTTTAACAGATCCCGTCTACCCCTGCGGAGCAAAGCTGGCTCAGTACCTGTCGCTTCCTGCGGTGTTTTTGCGTGCCTTTCCGTGTTTCTTAGAGTTTGAGAGCACACAGTGCCCAAACTCTTCCTCATGCATTCCTAGGTTATTAACAAGGAATTCAGACCACATGACATTCCTGCAGAGGGTCAAGAACATGCTCTACCCTCTGACTCTGATGTACAGTGGGCACATTTCTTTGTCTCCTTATGCAAGGCTGGCTTCTGAGATTCTGCAGAGAGAGGCGTCATTGGTGGATCTTTTTAGCTACGCATCTGTGTGGCTGTTCAGAGGAGACTTTGTGCTGGACGACCCCAGGCCGATCATGCCCAACATGATCTTCATTGGAGGCATACACTGTGCCAACAGAAAGCCGTTATCTTAGGGCTGTATTAGTGCTGATATCCAATCAGTGTGCCAGGCAGAATGCACTTTATTCTTTGAACTAATTCCAAGTGCTTTCTTATCTACCACCTTTTGGTCGACGGTGGCCTCTCATTTCCTGCTAATGGTCTTTGGTGAGAGATGCTGCTCCAGTGCCTCCAGTTGTGTTGTTAAGATTTGCACTGGCGCCCTGGCCAGTTTGGCTCAGCGGTTAGAGCGTTGGCCTGCGGTCCGGAGAGACCCGGGTTCGGTTCCCGCTAAGGGCACGTACTTCGGTTGCAGTTTGTCCCCGACCCTGGTTGGTCGTGTGGGTGGCAGCCACTCGATGTGTCCCTTCACGTCGATGTTTCTCTCTCTCTCCCTTCCTCTCTCTCCCTCCCACTCTATCTGTACAAAAAAAAAATGGAAAAATATCCTCGGGTGAGGATAAGAAAAAAAAAAAAAGATTTGCACTCGTTGTTGGAAGGATGGAGAGGGAGGGGTGAGGTTCGGTAACAGGATTTATGAACAAGGGTGTTATTCAGCCCGGAGTGTCCTTTTGTAAAGGTACCATCTTCATGGTTGTGCAATTCTCCTCAGCTTTGTGGGAGCATAGAAATTGGGCTGTGAACTGACCCATCAGGGGGTTTTTCCTTGTGGGTGTTCAGTGGAAGGATAAAGAAACTAGCAATAGAATTTATTGGTATGATCATTTATAGTAGTCCTGTCTCAGAAGGGCCCGAGGAGAGAGATAATGCAAGCCACGTGTCATTGGAAATTTTTAGTAGGCATGTTTTTAAAAAGCAAAAAAGGTGTTAGTTTTTAATATACTTTATTCAACCAAATATAAACAAAACATTATTATTTCAATATATTCTCAATATAAAATTATTAATGAGCTATTTTACATTATTTTTCTGTCCAACACTAAGTTTTCAAAATGTGGTATGTATTTTATACTTATATTTCAGTTTGGACTAGCCACATTTCAAATACTCAACAGTCATGTATTACCAATGGCTACTCTGTCAGACAGCATCTGATCAACATTTATAAATATTCCATAGATACACCTAAAATGTGTGTGTGTGTGTGTGTGTGTGTGTGTGTGTGTATTTTTTATCCTCACTCAAGGACTTTTTTTTGCATTCTTAAAAAATCTTCAGATAGAGTGGGAGGGAGAAAGGAAGGGAGAGAGAGAGAGAGAGAAACATTGATGTGAGAGAGACCCATTGAATGGCTGCCATCCGCACGACCCCAACTGGGGCCGGAGACAAACTGCAACGAAGGTATGTGCCCTTAGCGGGAACTGAACCTGGGACTCTCTGGTCCGCAGGCCAACGCTCTAACCACTGAACCAACTGGACAGAGCTAAAATGTATATTTTTAATTTTTCTATTAAAAACCCAACAGCCTGGCTGGTGTGGCTCAGTAGATTGAGCACACCCTGGTTTGTGGGCTCGATCCCCAGTAGGGGGCGTGCAGGAGGCAGCTGATTGATACTTCTCTCTCACTTTGATGTTTCTCTCTCTCTCTCTCCCTTCCTCCCACTCTATCCGAACAAACCATCGAAAAATGTCCTCAGGTGAGGATAAAAAAAAAAAAAAATATATATATATATATATATATATATATATAAAAGAAAAACAAAACAAAACAAAAAAGAACTCAACATGCCCAATTCCAAAAAAAGATGTCTTAAACTATTCCCCATTTAACTAAATCTTTCTCAGTTTCTATTTGGAATTTTAATAGTTTTGCTTATTCACATAGTTGCAAGATTGGTGCACATAGTTTTATTTTTGTTGTATTTTCTTCATAGTTTGCCTTTAAAAAATTTTAAATCGTGGTAAAATACACCCAACATATAAGATTTACCATCTTAACCATTTTAAAGTATACAGTTTAGTAATGTTAAATACTTCACATAGTTATGCAACTAATCTCCAGAACTCTTTTCATTTTGAAAACTGAAACTTTATACCCATTAAACACAATTACCCAATTGTCTCTCTCCCCAGTCCCTGGCAACCACCATTCTTCTACTTTATGTCTCTGTGAATTTGACTACTTCAGGTACCTCATTTAAGTGGAATTTTACAGAATTTTTTTTATGTGACTGGCTTATTTCACTTATCATAATGTCCTCACGCTTTATTCATGCTGTACTATATGTCAGAATTTCCTATCTTTTTATGGCTGGATAATATTCCATTATATGGATATACCACATTTTGCTTATCTATTTATCCTTTGATGGACACTTGGGTTACTTTCACCTTTTAGCTATTGTGAATAATGCTGCTGTGAACATGGGTGTACAAATATCTCTTTAAGACCTTGCTGTAAAATCTTTTGGGTTTAGCCCTGGCTGGTTTGGCTCAGTGGTTAGAGCATCAGCCCACAGACTGAAGAGTCACGGGTTCAATTTTGGTCAAGGGCATGTACATCAGTTGCAGTTCATCCCCAGTCCTGGTTGGGGTCATGTGGGGGGTGGCCAGTCTATGTGTCCCTCTCATGTCAATATTTCTCTTTCTCCCTCTCTCCCACTCTATCTGAAGATAAATAGAAAAATATCCTTGGGTAAGGATTAAAAAATAAATAAATAAATAAAATATTTTGATTTTATACCCAGAAGTGGAATTGCTGGATCATAAGGTAATTTTATTTTTAATTTTTCGAGGAACTTCCATACTACTTTCGACAGTGGCTGCACCTTTTTACTAACAGTGCACAAGGGTTTCAGCTTCTCCACATTTTCTCCAACACTTATTTGTGTGTGTGTGTGTGTGTGTGTGTGTTTTAAATAGTAGTCATCCTAATAGACATGAGGTGGTATCTTGTTGGAGCTTTGATTTGCATTTGTATAATGATTTGTGTGCTTACTGGCCATTTGTATGTCTTCTTTGGAGAAATGTCTATCCAAGTCCTTTGCCCATTTTTGAATGAGGTCTTTTGGTGTTGTTGAGTTTTAGAAGTACTCTATGTATTCTGGATATTAATCTCTTATCAGATAAATGATTTTCAAATATTATATCCCATTCTGTGGGTTGCCTTTTCACTCTGGTGATAGTGTCATTTGATAGACAAATTTTAGAAATTTTAATGAAGTCCAACCTATTTTTTTATAAGTGTCTTATTTTTTATAAGTGTCTTTGGTGTCATATCCACAAATCATTGCCAAATCCAATGTCATGAGCTTTGTCCTGTGTTTTCTCCTAGGAGTTTTATAGCTTTAGGTTTTACATTTAGGTCTTTGATCCATCTTGAATTAATTTTTGTGCATGGTGTTAGCTGGGGTCCAACTTCATTCTTCAGCATGTAAATATCCACTTTTCCGAGCAACATTTGTTCAAAGACTATCTATTCCCTGTTGAACGGTCTTGCCACCCTTGCCAAAAATCATTTCACCATATATGTGAAGTCATCTTATTTTTAACTTTAAAAACTTTATTAAAAGTTTGCTTAAAGTGTTTTTAACAACATTTTAAAACCCCTCTTCTGTTTCTTTTGATGTAAGAATCTCAATCACACACACACACACACACACACTCTCTCTCTCTCTCTCTATATATATATATATGATTTTATTCCTTTCATTTAGTGTAAACTCATTCTTTTTGCATTGTTTCTTTTCTAAAACAAAAATGTTTTGTTGTTAATTTGGGAATTCTCTGGCACTTTTCCATTTCCATGTAAATGTGGTATAGCATCTTCAAATCTCTGCTCCCCTGCCTTCCTCTTTCACTTATAGGAACCCTTGTGATTACATTGAATTTACCCAGATAATCCAAGATAATCGCCCTGTCTCAAGTTCTTTAACTTAAGCATATCTGCAAAGTCCCTTTTGCCATGTCAGGTAACATATTTGCAGGTTCCAGGGATGAGAATGTGAGCAGATTTACAGGGCCATTTTCGTGCTTACTGTGCACGGTAAGCCTAAGGTTCAAAGCTTGAAAATTTTCCTCTAAATTACTGAAATTTTTGTTCTGTTTTCTTTGGGAATGCCTGTCATCCACAGATTTCTGTTTTCCAATCTCTGTCACTATCACATTACTCTCCAACTTTATCTCCTCTATTTTTCTGATGCATTGTGGGGGAGTATCTCTGAAAGAGTATATTTATATCACTAATTTTACTTTCTACATCATCAGTTGTGATTTTTTTTTTTTTTTTATCCTCACCCGAGGACATTTTTCCATTTTTTGTACAGATAGAGTGGGAGGGAGAGAGAGGAAGAGAGAGAGAGGGAAACATCGATGTGAGACACATCGAGTGGCTGCCACCCGCACGACCAACCAGGGCCGGGGACAAACTGCAACTGAGGTACATGCCCTTAGCGGGAACCGAACCCGGGTCTCTCCGGACCGCAGGCAGACGCTCCAACCGCTGAGCCAAACTGGCCAGGGCAGTTGTGATATTTTTTGCTTTCAATGTGCATTTAAAAATTTTATTTTTGGCTTACAAGTCAGTTACTGCCCCACCCCCAGTGATATGAATATACCTATTTTCAACAAATAATTTTGTTTTCATAAAGCTCCAAGGTAAAGAATTCTTCTGAATGTTGTCAAGTATAGATATGTCAAATGAAGCACTCTGCCTGATCTCACAGAAATATTCTTATCCCATAAGTGGGAAAAAAAATGAGGTCCCCTTCAAGAACTCCACCGTAATGATGTTCATTTCTGATTGGGTATACTACAAGTTGCATATTAGTTGGGGGAAGAGTTCTGTAAGTTACTAAAAAGTACAACATTCAGCTGAGTGGGATAAAGATGAACATTAGTGAGGCCATTGATAACTTCCCAGAGTGTAGTCACACTAGATCGCTGGTCGTTGAAGTTATACTGAGTGTTTAAAGGAGAGTGGGGAACACTGGCGGCCAATCAATGTTCTCTTCTATCTTTCTCTCGCTCTCCCTTCCTCTCTCTAGAATCAATAAAGAAAAAAATTTTAAAGAAAGGACTATGTATTTATTGAGGAAGTAGGGTGAGAAGATGGAACTATACATTCCTAGAGAGGTAAGCAGTTGGGGTAATGATTTCCTAGGATGAGGAAGGTCTCTCTTTCTGTTTGGACACAGAAGTATGGATTCACAGGGGAAGAAGACCGATCCTTTATTGGTTATTTGAAGAGAGTATTATTCTCTCTTCCAAATGCTTTCCTTTGTGTGCAGTAAGCAGAACTAAAACCGGGTTTGTGTGGAGCTCCAGCCAGGGGAAGGGTTTGGCTGTTTGGATTCTGCTGAGATGGTCACAGGTCTCTTGGGGCTCGTGGGAACATGTCTTTCCCTGCCTGGTGTGCTCTGTGGGAAGGTGCTAGTGATGCCACGGAGGGAACTCAGTGCAGGGGACTCACGATGGTTATCTTTACAACAGAGGAAATGCCTTTTTTTCCTGATCTGAAAGCCCACTCAAACCCTTCCATAAAAGATGAAGATTGATATATAGGTTATCTATAGCAGTGTGATTTTTTGAGCCCAAACGTTTTAAAAGAGTTTCAATTTTGTAAATTCTTTAAAATGCTTTAGATTTCTGTACACGAGAAACTTCTCTCTTAGGAGCACAGACCCAGGATATGTCAAAATGCAATGCTGTGCTTACCCTCAACTATTAGAATGAGCTGGAGCTGTTCAAGGTCCATGACCTCTGAGTGACCCTGATATGCCAGACTTTTACCGGACCCAAATGAAGACTTTCCTGGCCACTGAACAATGGGGACTTGTTTTAACCAATTGTGTAGATACAAATGCCCTTATTCTGTCCTCTTCTGAGTGGTAATTTTCAACCCTTAAACTGACATATCTACCATGATGTGGTATAGCATCTTCAAATCTCTACTCCCCTGCCTTCCTCTTTCACTTATAGGAACCTTGTGATTACATTGAATTTACCCAGATAATCCAAGATAATCGCCCTGTCTCAAGTTCTTTAACTTAATCATATCTGCAAAGTCCCTTTTCTTCCAATCACTTCAAAACTGCTGACATCCTGTTTCCCTGTCCCCCCAATCCTCTTTTCCAGCAAACTACTTTGGAATGTCTTCACTGGTGTGAGTTCCTTCGCCTGGCACACAAATGTTCTCATATTTTGAAAGCTCTGCTTCATTCTGATAATTTTTATATGGTGACTATTTGATGCTGTTTGAACATCCCCGTGGGACAGTGGTGGCTGAATCCTAAGTTCCTGCTGTGTAGTTTGCATATGATTCCATGGCGTTTGGACTTTAAGGGCACTAAAGGGTACCAAACTCATCTCATACATGCTGCATTTTCAGTTGGTCTAGTTCAGTTGACTTTTTGCTCTCACACCTTATGCCAGCCTTTCCTTGGAGATGACCAAGGGGGATGGCACACTTTGTGATGGACTCTCCCCAGGCAACCGTACCTCAAAAAAGTTTTCACTGGGGGCACAGACCATGCCAAAAAAGCTGCTCCCTCAGGCATGTGTATGTTGCCTCGCCCAGTCAATATCACAAGTGAAACCTGGCTTTCATCATCCTAATTAGGTATGAGCTACATCTTGTGCAAGGCACTGGGATAGTTTTATGTAGCCTTATAGAAATGCTTTTCATATTTCCATCTATCATAGTTGTAGAACCAAGTGGGTCCAGGCTACTAATCAGATTTGCATGAATATATTCGAGTCATCCCTACCACCGTTTTAAGTCAAGTGACCTGAATATGGTCCTAATGTTATTAACTAACGACGGGACTGAGAGGTTCATTCTGCTCACAGCCTTTGAAAGAAACACGTTTCTGCCAATGCTGATTTCAGTTCAGTGAAACTGATTTCAGATGCCTGACCTTCAGATCTTTAAGAGAATAAACATGGATTTTTTTTTTTTTAATCCAGCAAGTTTGTGGTTATTTGTTACAGCACTAATACATAGGAAACTAATACATCCACTCTGCCATGTGTATCTGATTTTCAAAAGCCTTTGCTTAACATTATATTTAAACAACAGTTAACTCTTACTAAGTCACCAGCATGTATATGGCACTAAAAACCATCTTTAGTTTGAGAAGAGATATTATAGTATAATAATATATTTTACTACTACATGCTAAAAAACAACAACAAAAAAACGAAGTATACCTCTTTACCTTGGCAATGTTAATTTTAGAGCAAACTACCTGGCTGACATTTCAAAAAAAAATGTCAACATTCAAGGTGTTGTGATGAACATTTCTGTCTTAGTGAAATTAACACTGTCTGCCTCAGGATTAAGTTTAATAAACAGCAAAGTGTTTGCAGACATTTGCAACAGTTTAAAAGAGAAACAGAGGTCCTATTCATGTGGTCCCAGCAATAAGAACAAAAAGGCATTGGCATGAACCGTTTATAAACTGTCGAGTACAGTTATTCTGAAAGTAGAGTTCACTTGAAGTCTTCACAAAAAAAGTCCTGCTATTCCTTCCCAAGTGCTTTAAGTGGAACGTGGGCTGGAATTACTTGGTGTCAATGTGCAGCAGCTGCTCTTTGCCATTTATTACCAGGGACTTTAACTCTCCGTCTTCCTCCACTTCCACCCTTTCTTGGCCATTCTCAACGACCCTCTTGGTGGTGATTTTTTTGCCATTAATGATTTCGGTGGAAGTCGACACGGATTTGAAGTTACCCATCCCACAGCTACCGCAAGACGAGGAGAAGGAAGAAAGGCCCCCATTCCCCAGAGAGGCAAAGGAATTATATCCTGTATCAAAAGAAGAAAACCCACCAAATGCTGGGAATTCACTGAAGGTGGAGAAAAGGGACGAGGAACCTCTGCTTCTGCTTCCCCGGGAGCTCCTCCGACTCCCGAAAATGCTCTCCAGCGGGTCTCTGAACAAGTCAAATGAAAATGGGTCCCGGCCACCAAAAAACTCCCTGAAGACCTCGGCCGGGTCGCGGAAGGTGAAGACGTATTCGAAGGGGTCCTCGCAGGGCCCGCCGCCGACGTCGCGGCCCTCCACGCCCGCCTCGCCATGTCGGTCGTAGACGTCCCTCTTCTTGGCGTCCGATAGCACCTCGTAAGCCTGGGCCACTTGTTTGAACCTCCTCTCCGCCTCCTCCTTGTTCTCAGGGTTCTTGTCGGGGTGCCACCGGAGTGCCAGCTTGCGGTAGGCCTTCTTGATGGCGTCGGAAGAGGCCTGGCGGGGCACGCCCAGCACCTCGTAGTAGTCCACCATGCTGGCTGGTGGGCACGGCCCACGGGCCACCGGCCACGGAATCAGGCAGCCGCGTGGCGCGCAGGCCAAGTGCCCAACGAGGCCAGGCCACCCAGGAGCGACGCCACTTTGTGACGTACCCGCATCTCATTGGTCGAGGCCGCATCCAGAAGGCAGTGCTAAGCGGCACGCCCCACGCCCTAGAGGCGCTCTGTGACGTTTCCTGCAGAGCGGAGGCCCCGCCCACCAGGGCACCGCCCACCAAAGGCCCCGCCCACCCCCGATTCCACCCACCCGGGCACCAGGTGCTGTGATCTCCAAATTGGGTACAAAAGAAAGGAATTTAACCCGTGGAGAATAATTTTCTTAAAGTTGCCTTTACTACAGGCCTCCCATTGGCCCGAGTACAGGTGGAGTGAATTTAGTGTGACCCTCGACTGCAGGACAGTTAGATATTTTGCCTAGGACATCAATTCTACAACTTTTTTGCCTCAGGACCCGTTGGCTTTTGTTTATGTGGGTTATACCTGTGGATACTTACTCCATTAGAAATTAAAACAATCAGAAAAGTTCATTAATCAACTCAACAAGCTATTACATGATCTCATAAATCATATTTTTATGGGAAAATTACTCTTTCAAAACAAAGATTTAGTGAAGAATGGCATCATTTTACATTTTTTTTGCATCTCTCTGGCTTAGTTGAAAAGAGCTCGATTCTTATAACTTCTGCATTCAGCCTGTTGCTACATCGCATGTTCTGAAGTCACTCGGAAACTAACCTGTACACTCAAAAGAGAGTAAGAGTGAAAAAGTCCAATATCATGATTATGGAAATAGTTTTGACTTTGCAAAATTCTCCTGAAAAATTCTTGGGGATCTCCAGAGTGCCCTGGTGCATGGGAATACCAAAATGATTGAAATTTTCTGGCTGCATTTCTAGTGATGTGGCTAAACTTGGGAGGCATTGATTATCTCCACTGAAACTGCAATAGCACAACCATGATTTTATTTTTGGCATTTCTCGACATCTGATTTCTTTCCACTTTCTCATTCTCTTTCTGACCTTATATCCTTTGCTTTGATAAAGGATGAAGCAACACCAATAAAGGTCACTTAGTTCTAAGAGGAAAATGATTAACCAATGAACTTTCTAATATTTCATCATAAAGGGTAATAGATCCAAAAGGGCGCGTGTGCTGTATCACCAGAACACACTGCCAACTTTATATCACCTTGAGAGCCTGAATATAAAGCCTGGACCTGGCACTTGGTAAGCACGCGAAATAGTAAGAAGCTGATTGGGCGTCGAGTCCAGTGTGAACAAAGCAGTGTGGGAAGTTACAAAGCGTATTTGTGGAAGAGCAAGTGGTCCAGGATGGCTGGGGGAAAGAGGAAGAGGTCAAGTGGGGGGGCTTGAGAGGAGAAATGAGCTTGGACGGGGGGGCTGGGCCCATTCCCAGTTCTGAGGGCAAAGCTGAGGAGTCTGAATTATATTCTGGGCCCTCAGAAGCTGCTGACCAAGGTTTCAGAGGTGGTGGTGGGATGGGGCCATGCAGGGACAGCTGATGCCAGGGATCAGAAGGTGCAGACAGTGGTTGGGTATATAAGGGGGTTAAGCCCTGAAACAGGACCACGGCAGCTGCGTCTGAGAGACAGTGATAGAATCATCTGGATTCAGTACTTCCTTGTTTGGATGTGAGACCTAGAGCAAAGGGAGAAGCCAAGTCACATCTATACAGAAACATTAACTGAGCACTGAAGGTCTGCAGACCATGGACTGGCACCGGAGTGAGAGAGCGATTCCAAAGCTGACCCCTTGAAAGCCTGCCTGTAAGGAATACAGACGGATAAGCAGGTAGGGACACGCAAGTAGCAGGGACAGATATGCAAATTGCTAAAGAATACAAGGCAGAATAAAGCAAAACGCTACAGAAACTCAAGAAGACCACTTTGCTTCTTCTGAAGGTTCTCATAGACGACTCAGGGCAATGGACTTGTTTATGCAGACCTTTAGGGGCTTCAACAAGCAGCTCTGATCTGATCCCATCAAAGGAGTGAGGAGTGTGTGAAACGGTGGGTTTCTTAACTACTGGCTTTAGCTTAAAAAGAAATCATCTTCCAGTGGGTTCCAGCAACTCTCTCACCGACAATCCCTTCTGCAGTAGTCCCCCCAAGCAAGACCACATCTCTGCCCTGCTCTGTGTTTTCTTGGCCACCCACGCTCCCCAACCAGAGCACATCTTACCGGGCCCTGTAATAGTCTGGTGGTCTATCCACTGGAGCCCTCCTCATAGGCACAAACTAATTCTAACTTGGTTTTCTGGTGCCAGTTTCCAGCATAGTAGGGCTAACGCTTCACATGACTATTTGGTGAATGGGAGCATTGGCGATGGATATTGTGTGTCAGGTCTGCTCAGGTTCTGGGATAGACACTTTATGGGATTGCTTAGTAGTGGTTCTTGGTCCTAATCTTTGAGAGTGAATGTGGATTGCCTGCTATTCATATTAGTAAACAACACACCCTAGCCATGGGCAGAGTTGAGCCCCAAACTATCTAGGTGCACAGGGGCCCCCAGAACTTCTGGGGTGCTGTGTGATAAGGGAAGTCGTAAAATCATCATAGTGGTGCCTGTGTTTATAGCCCTTTGGCTCTGTGTAATCTATAGATGACCTGTCATGATACTGAGACTTCATGCTTGAAACTGGAGTACGAATTGCAGAATTGCAGATAAGGGCACACCAACAAGCCAAAGCATTGCTCCCTCTTTTCTCCTCACCCAGCATCTTTGTCCCGGAGAACGGAGAGGGTGTGGGGGTGTGGAGGAGCTTCAGAGTGCATGTGCAATAGGGCGCATACAAGACTGGAGGTTTGTGGAGGAAAGATGGTGGTACAAGGAAAAGGGGTTCTAAGTACCTACCCTAAATACCAGAATGAGAAGGGCCCTGCGAATGTGCCCCATGAGGCACCAAGGCTTTCGAGTTAGCAGCTTCTCCATGACCCTCTAAGATCCCCCAAGGAGGGGTGGCCACTGTTGTTCCTGGTCAGAATACTGGGATCTGTGCTGCCATCCTTGGAGTGTACAGAACAGCAGTGGACCCCGAAACAGCCGGCACTCCGATTTGCCCTTTCTTCAGAAGGGGCATTTCTATTAGGCAACTTCCATATTTGTTCCCTGACCTTTCACCTGATCTTTTGGGGCACCAGGTAGTACTGGGTATTGCTGTGTGAGCACATTCTGCTTGGTCGCGAAGTCCCGCCCTTTGCCTTCTCTCCACTTATTTCGATGGGGTAATGACTGTGAGGCTCACAGCTTTACTTCTGACTTCTACTGGGTTGTAGATGTCAGTCATGGCCTTGCGTATATTTATTTGGGCCCTGCTGGAGGTTAGTGGGAGTTGTGGTCAAGAGTAGGGTCTCTAGGCCCTGACAGCCGGGGTCTCCACGCTGCCCCCTGGTAAATGCAGGACTCTGGCAGATCATTTTGTCTCAAAAGTGCCTTTACAGGACAACTCTCGGGGATTACATAAGATGTATTGTAAAGTGCTTGACAGCGTACTTGGCACATGGTCCGTGCTCAGTAAATACATAGTATTTTTGTTCACCTCTCCCTTTTGCTTCAACAAAGTCATCAGAATTTCCCAGCGTGTCTTCCTTTCCCTGGTCTCTGAGCCTGTGTGACCAGTGTAATTTGAATTTTATTTCGTTCTCGATTTTAGTCTTCTATATACAGAGTTGTCCTCACTGCCTTTCTGAATACATTCAGATCTGTCCTGCAGAAGGCCTTCTGTGCCCACACACTCAGGTGGGCTCCCCTTTCCTGCCATTCTTTACCCCGTCAGCATTTGGGCCCTTTTCACAGTCTCTACTGTAACTGTTTAGCTGTCTAAATCAACTGTTCTCAACCTGTGGGTCGCGACCCCTTTGGGGGTCGAACGACCCTTTCCCAGCGGTCACGTAAGACCATCGGAAAACACATATTTCCGATGGTCTGAGGAACCGAGACACCGCTCCTCTATCCGTCTCCAGGTGGGTCCGCCCACATGCAGATGCGCCCGCAGACAACACGAGGAGCTGTATTGAAGGGTCGCGGCCTTAGGAAGGTTGAGAACCACTGGTGTAAATGGCCAGCCTGTCTCTCTCGATGGAGGATGAGTTCTTGGCAGGAACGAGGCCCATCTGTGGCGTTCCCTGCCGCAGGTGTGCTGCAGTTAATAAATACTTGTTGGATGAATGAATCGGAGATGACTGAACTGTGGACAAGGACATTCTCAAAGGTTTCCATGGGCCAAAGGCGCGCTTGCAATATCATATTCTTTTCTTTCTAAGAGGCGTAGTCAGCTCTCTCTTTCATTTCTGGAGAGGAGATCTCATCACCGCAGAGCATTTGCCCTCTGGGTAGCCCTCTCGCGGGCCAGGGAAATGCTCATTTAACCTGTTAACCGAGCGGGATGTGTAAATACGTCAAACGTTGCGTACAGTAAGAAGGGAATTCCCTGCTTATTCCCTGGTTAACAGGTTAATGGAGGAAAGGGTGCTCGAGGTGCTTCGCCTTCTCTGTTCACTCTGGGATGTGATCTGAGCGGTGGGTAAAGAGTTCCAGCCTGTTAAGAAACTGTTCTATTTCTCAAAGTAAACGTTCTGCTGCCTGTCACTGACGGACAGCTCTGGTCACGTGACACAATCAAACATTAACTGGGTATATAGATTGGTTCCCAGATAACGTGCGTGGGACAGCACAGACCTCTGGCAGACAGACGTCTTGGTAGCACAGGCAAGGGCACCATGGCGGCAGGGTCCCAGGGTCCACGTCCCCTTGTCCTGGGCCTGCTGCTGTGTGTGCTCGGCCCGGCCGTGTCCCAGGGCGGGAAGCTGTTGGTAATCCCCGTCGATGGCAGCCACTGGCTGAGCTTGGGCGGGGTCATCCAGCAGCTGCGGCAGAGGGGACATGACATCGTGGTCGTAGCACCGGAAGTCTCCATGCACATCAGAGGAGGAGAGTTCTACACCTTGAAGACCTACCCCGTGCCCTTCCGAAGGGAGGACTTGGAAGCAACTTTTACCAGCCTAGGGCGTCATGTATTTGCGAACCAGTCTTTCTTGCAGCGTGTGATCAAAACGTACAAGAAAGTCAAAGAGGACTCGGCTCTGCTCTTGTCGTCCTGCTCCCATCTACTGCACAACAAGGAGCTGATGGCCTCCCTGGCCAGGGGCGGCTTCGATGCTGTGCTGACCGACCCTTTCCTTCCTTGCGGCCCCATCGTGGCCCAGTATCTGGCCCTGCCTGTTGTGTTCATCTTGAGTGCACTGCCTTGCGGTCTGGACTACCAGGGTACCCAGTGTCCCAACCCACCATCCTATGTGCCCAGGATTCTGTCATCTAACCCCGATCGCATGAGCTTCCTGCAGCGGGTGAAGAACATGCTCATTGCCTTGTCAGAGAACTTTCTGTGCAGTGTGGTTTATTCTCCGTACGGGCCACTGGCCTCGGAAGTCCTGCAGAAAGACGTGACTGTCCAGGACCTCATGAGCTCCGCCTCCATCTGGCTTTTCAGAACTGACTTTGTGAAGAATTACCCCAGGCCCATCATGCCCAATATGGTTTTTATCGGTGGGATCAACTGTGCTGGCAAAAAACCACTGTCCCAGGTGTGTACTTCGAATGGGAACTTCACAAGTAAGTGCTCGGGCAGACGAACTGGCCACCGATGTGTCCTGAATGAGCACACTTAGTTTCAACTGCCCTCTTGTGTTAACTTCTATCTTGCAAGTTTCCTGGGTTTAGTTGTCATTTATATCTGTCTTCGGAATCATCTTCTCAGTTATTTCTTTGGGTCTGAGGCTTTAGGAAAGTGTACTTGGGGCATCTTATTCTGTGGGCTCCAGTGTTTAGTCACCAATGAGAGGCAGAAAGGGTCAAATGCCATATGCGCAGAGCAGTGGGTTCGGGGTTCCGCGCAGAGAACACGAGTTTGGGAGGCACGCAGCCTGTGATGGGGCAGGCACGAGAGCTTCAGGATGGCTGAAGTAAGTTCTTGGCATCTTTAGATCCCAGCAGGGAAAGTGGACTTTATGTTCCTCTTAAACCACCAGTTTCTAGCTCTTCCAGCTTCCTAAGCTGGATCCTACAGGCCCATCTTCTCTAATAAGGAAATAACCAGACAGCCAGCTTCTGGTGTTGGGCAGAAAGGTCGAGTCTCATACTGTGCCATGCTCATGTGTTAGTTTTTACTCCACAGCAGTGATTTTCAACCGGTATGCTGCAGCACACGGAGAAGGTTTACAGCACGCGATTACTAAGGAGAAGAGAGGCAATGACCACTCTCCCTTTAGTAATTTGTTTATGTGTGCCATGAGATTTAAAACAAAAGGCGGGGGGGGGGGGGGGGGGGGCTGACATCGCTGCTCTACAGAATTGAAGGTAAAAGCAAGAAAGTAGCATTCACATCCCTTCCCGGAGGTGATTGAGAAGAGCAGGAGAGGCTCCCCCAGAGGTGGGCTGGACAGGATTCTCTAGGAGGTGACATCTCAGTGGGCATTTATTCCCTCATTCAAGTAGTGGTTGAGGGTCTGCTGGTAGCCCAGGTATTGGTTGAGGGTCTGCTGGTAGCCCAGGCACTTGCCATGGGCTGGGTCACTCAGGGAGAACCCTGAATCTTATTTCCAATGTGCCTTCAACGTGATTCTTATTTTAAATGATCATGTAATTGTCATTTCGAGGAGACATCTTGGGTGGTAGAAAAAACACCGAGTGAGAAATCATGGCAGGGTGGGTGCCTCCACTGCACTGGGGTAGACCAGATCCCCTTCCCTATGGCGTGGAGAGAGATCCGATGACCCATGGAAGATCTCCTGGCAGTAAGATTCTGATACCCCGTGGCCTGTTGGACAAGTTTGTGTCATGTGGGGTGGTCTAGTTAAGAAAGAAGTACAGGTGCTTTTGATTTTCTGAAAGCCAAAAGAGAAACCCTAACACTATAGAAAACCACTAATGATTCTCTTTCCGACAGAGGAAAAGCAAGCGATGAAATGTTAGCAGAGCCCAGGGCCCATCTCAGGTCAAAGGAAAGCAAGCTACTCAGCGTGCCCCAGGTAGAGAGGGACGAAGGGAAATCTTCTTGGTGTCATTATGAAGGGTCCAGGAGGAAACAGTTGTGTTTCACATTCACTTTGAAACTTAAAAGTCTTCACTTCGGAGATGTGCACACAGGATGGAAACTGCATTTGAACTAGAAGGGCTTGTCGATGAGCTTTTATGGACATTCCTGGTTACACTGGCCTTCTCTCGATTCCTGAGACATTTCAAAAAGCGGTCCCAGTTCAGGACCATTGAGCATGCTGTTCCCTCTTTCTGGGGTGCTGTTCCCTGAATTCGTCTGCGGCCATCTTCACATTTTTTTTTTATCCTCATCCGAGGACATTTTTCCATTTTTTGTTCAGATAGAGTGGAAGGGAGAGAGAGGAAGAGAGAGAGAGAGAGAGAGAGAGAGAGAGAGAGAGAGAGAAACATCAATGTGAAAGAGTAACATCGAGTGGCTGCCACCCACACGACCAACCAGGGCTGGGGGACAAACTGCAACTGAGGCACGCGCCCTTAGCGGGAACCAAACCCAGGTCTCTCTGGACCGCAGGCCGACACTCTAACCGCTGAGCCAAACCGGCCAGGGCCATCTTCACATTTTTTAGATCAGCTTCAACGTCACTTCTCCAGGGAGTCCTTCTCTCTAAGACAGCATCCTATTTCCTTTATGCCACGTCAAACACTGTGATTATACCATTTAGATAATTGTTTATTGACTGTCTCCTCCACATGTGGGGGCAGGGACCACTTGTGCGAGGAGACTGAATCCTTAACACCTGGCGATGGGTGTGCACACGGCTGGTGTCCCACAGTAGTAGCATCTAAGGCATGTAATAGGCACTCATCCAATATTTGTTAAATGGCTGAATGACAACACCAAAGGGGTACAACTGAGGACTAGCCACCGGCCAGGCAGCGAGTGATCTCCAGCAGTTCTTTATATTCCTACAGCTACACGCAAACCTATGCACACGTGTAGAATCTACGAGCACAGCATTCTCAGTTATCATTATGCCATGGATATCGCTCTCGTTATAAATATTATACCTATGTTTTCAACTGCTACCTAGTATATCATGGCATTTATATGCCGCAGGTTCATATTCGCCCTAGATCCCTATGGAGGAACACGGACATCTGTATTCCAGAGTTTTTTGTTGTCGTTACTGTTCTCATGGTTACTTTAAACATCACCTGAACAAAGATATTTTATCGCCTTCATATTTGATCCGTTCCATTCTTATTTGTTTTTTTGTAAGTGTTTTATGCTTTCTTCTTGGTCACTACTGTGGAAGTGATATTTTTTCTATTTCTGCCTCTCTCTGGTTATCTACACATTATTCAGCCGTCTCACCAAAATATTGATTTTCACTATTTTTTTTTTTTAAAACTAGCATGAGGTCATTTGCCAAAAAAGAAATTTGAATTTTACTCTTCTGAATTCTATGTCAACGATCAGTCTTATTGAGTTCACTAGAATCTCTTAAAATAATTGAATACATTTGGCAAGAGCAAGGATTCCTGTTTTGCTCCTGGTTTTAATGAACATTGTTTTTCATTTCATCATTTTGCATTATGTTTGCCCTTTTTTTTGGGTGGGGGGAGTAGTCTTATCTAAATGATTTCTGTTTTTTCTTTAGGATGATTAATGGAAGAGGGCGCTGAAATGTATTAACTGCATTTCTTTATATCATATTTTTATTATTATTGATCAATATAGTTTTCCCCTTGTACATTTGTCTAAGTTGTTGGCTGTTGGCTGGTGTCCTATTCAGTGCAAGTGCACTCGTGTGAAAACGTCCTTGTAAACTGTGCCTGACAGTAGCCCTCTTTGAACTCTCTAATTTAAAATTCCACTTTTAAATATTTATATCACCTTTCCTGCATTATTTTTGTTTACATTTCCTTAGTACCTCTTTAGTTCCCCTTTGCCACCAAGCTTCCTCCTCTCCCTCCTCCTCCTCCTCCTCTCCCTCCTCCTCCTCCTCCTCTCCCTCCTCCTCCTCCTCTCCCTCCTCCTCCTCCTCTCCATCCTCCTCCTCTCCATCCTCCTCTCCCTCCTCCTCCTCCTCTCCATCCTCCTCCTCTCCATCCTCCTCTCCCTCCTCCTCCTCTCCATCCTCCTCCTCTCCATCCTCCTCTCCCTCCTCCTCCGCCTCCTCTCCCTCCTCCTCCTCCCTCCCTCCCCCTCCTCCTCCTCCTCCTCCTCCTCTCCTCCTCCCCTCCTCCCTCCTCCTCCCCTCCTCCTCCCTCCTCCTCCCTCCTCCCCTCCTCCCCCTCCTCTCCCTCCTCCCCTCCTCCCATCCTCCTCCTCACTCCCTCCGCCCCCTCCTCTCCCTCCTCCTCCTGCTCCTCCTCCTCTCCCTCCTCCTCCTCCTCTCCCTCCTCCTCTCCCTCCTCTCCCTCCTCCTCTCCTCCTCTCCCTCCTCCTCTCCTCCTCCTCCTCCTCTCCCTCCTCCTCCTCCTATCCTCTACCTCCTCCTCTCCTCCTCTCCTCCTCCTCTCCTCCTCCTCCTCCTCCCTCCTCCTCCTCCTCCTCTCCCTCCTCCTCTCCTCCTCTCCCTCCTCTCCCTCCTCTCCCTCCTCCTCCTCCCTCCTCCTCTCCCTCCTCCTCCCTCCTCCTCCTCCCGCCTCCTCCTCCTCCCTCCTCCCCCTCCTCTCCCTCCTCCTCCTCCTCCTCCCTCCTCTCCCTCCTCCTCTCCCTCCTCCTCCCTCTCTCCTCCTCCTCTCCCTCCTCCTCCTCCTCCTCCTCTCCCTCCTCCTCCTCGTCCTCTCCCTCCTCCTCTCCTCTCCCCCTCCTCCTCCTCCTCCTCTCCCTCACTCCTCTCCTCTCCCTCCTCCTCCTCCTCCTCTCCCTCCTCCTCCTCCTCCTCCTCGTCCTCTCCCTCCTCCTCTCCTCCTGCTTCTCCTCCTCTCCCTCCTCCTCTCCTCCTCCTCCTCCTCTCCCTCCTCCTCTCCTCCTCCTCGTCCTCTCCCTCCTCCTCTCCTCCTGCTCCTCCTCCTCTCCTCCTGCTCCTCCTCCTCTCCCTCCTCCTCTCATCCTCCTCCTCCTCCTCTCCCTCCTCCTCTCCTCTCCTCCTTTCCCTCCTCTCCCTCCTCCTCTCCCTCCTCCTCTCCTCCTCCTCCTCCTCCTCTCCCTCCTCCTCTCCTCTCCCTCCTCCTCCTCTCCTCCCTCCCTCCTCCTCCTCCTCCTCCTCTCCTCCTCCTCTCCCTCCTCCGCCTTCCTCCCTCCCTCCCCTCCTCCTCCTCTCCCTCTCCCCTCTCCTCTCCTCCTCCCTCCTCCTCCTCTCCTCCTCCTCTCCCTCCTCCTCCTCCTCCTCCTTCTCCTCCTCCCTCCTCCTCTCGCTCCTCCTCTCCTCCTCCCTCCTCCTCCCTCCCTCTCCTCTTCCCTCCTCTCTCCTCCTCTCCTCCTCCTCCTCCTCCTGCTCCCTCCTCCTCCCTCCTCCTCTCCCTCCTCCTCCTCCTCTCCTCGTCCTCTTCCCTCCTCCTCGCCTCTTCCCTCCTCCTCCTCCTCCTCGCGCCTCTCCTCCCCCTCGTCTCCTCCTCCTCTCCCTCCTCCTCTCCTCTCCCCCCTCCTCCTCCTCCTCCTCTCCCTCCTCCTCTCCTCTCCCTCCCTCTCCTCCTCCTCTCCTCCTCCTCCTCTCCCTCCTCTCCTCCTCTCCCTCCTCCTCCTCCTCCTCCTCCCTCTCCCTCCTCCTCTCCTCCTCCTCCTCCTCCTCCTCCTCTCCTCCTCCTCCTCTCTCTCTCCCCTCCTCCTCCCTCCCCTCCTCCCTCCTCCTCTCCCTCCTCCTCTCCCTCCTCCTCCCTCCTCTCCCCTCCCTCTCCCTCCTCCTCTCCTCCTCCTCCTCCTCCTCTCCCTCCTCCTCCTCCTCTCCTCCCCCTCCTCGTCCCTCCTCTCCTCCTCCTCTCCCTCTCCTCCTCCTCCTCCTCCTCCTCTCCTCCTCCTCTCCTCTCCTCTCCTCCTCCCCTCCCTCCTCCTCCTCCTCCTCCTCCTCTCCCTCCTCCTCCTCCTCCTCCTCTCCCTCCTCCTCCTCCTCCTCCTCGTCTCCTCCCTCCTCCTCTCCTCCTCTTCTCCTCCTCTCCCTCCTCCTCTCTCCTCCTCCTCCTCCTCCTCTCCCTCCTCTCTCCTCCTCCTCGTCCTCCTCTCCTCCTCCTCCCTCCTCCTCCCCTCCTCCTCCTCCTCTCCTCCCTCCTCCCCTCCTCTCCTCCTCCTCCTCCTCCTCCTCCTCCTCCCTCCTCCTCCTCCTCTCCCTCCTCCTCCCTCCTCCTCCTCTCCTCCTCCCTCCTCTCCTCCTCTCCTCCTCCTCTCCTCCTCCTCCTCCTCTCCTCCTCCTCCTCCTCCTCTCCTCCCTCCTCCTCTCCTCTCCCTCCTCCCCTCCTCCTCCGCCCCCTCCTCCTCCTCTCCCCCTCCTCCCTCCCTCCTCTCCTCCTCCTCTCCCTCCTCCTCCTCCTCCTCCTCTCCCTCCTCCTCCTCCTCCCTCCTCCTCTCCCTCCTCCTCCTCCTCCTCCCCCTCCTCCTCCTCCTCCTTCCTCCTCCTCCTCCTCCTCTCCCTCCTCCTCTCCTCTCCCTCCTCCTCCTCCTCCTCTCCCTCCTCCTCCTCCTCCTCTCCTCCTCTCCTCCTCCTCCCTCTCCTCCCTCCTCTCCTCCTCCCTCCTCCCTCCTCCTCCTCCCGCCTCCTCCTCCTCTCTCTCCCTCCTCCTCCTCCTCTCCCTCCTCCTCCTCCTCGTCCTCTCCCTGCCTCCTCTCCTCCTCTCCTCTCCTACTCCCTCCTCCTCTCCTCCTCCTCTCCCTCCTCCTCTCCTCCCCTCGTCCTCTCCCTCCTCCTCTCCTCCTGCTCCTCCTCCTCTCCTCATGCTCCTCCTCCTCTCCCTCCCTCCTCTCCTCCTCCTCCTCCTCTCCCTCCTCCTCTCCTCCTCCTCCTCCTCTCCCTCCTCCTCTCCCTCCTCTCCCTCCTCCTCTCCCTCCTCTCCCTCCTCCTCCTCCCTCCTCTCCCTCCTCCTCTCCTCCTCCCTCCTCCTCTCCTCCTCTCCTCCTCCTCCTCCTCTCCTCCTCTCCTCTCCTCCTCTCCTCCTCCTCCTCTCCTCTCCCTCCTCCTCTCCTCCTCCTCTCCCCTCCTCCTCTCCTCTCCCTCCTCCTCCTCTCCCTCCTCCTCCTCTCCCTCCTCCTCTCCTCCTCCTCCTCCTCCTCTCCCTCCTCCTCTCCTCCTCCTCGTCCTCTCCCTCCTCCTCCTCCTCCTCCTCCTCCTCTAAACAACACAGAACTGATATTTCTAAACTGGTCAGGTCGGTTCCTTTAATTTACAGTGGTTCTCAACCTTCCTAATGCCACAACGCTTTAGTACAGGTCCTCATGTTGTGGTGACCCCCAACCATAAAATTATTTTTGTTGCTACTTCATAACTGTAATTTTGCTACTCTTATGTCTTAGGCGACCCCTGTGAAAGGGTCACGACCCACAGGTTGAGAACTGCTGCTTTAATAGGTGAATTTTGCCTCTTTGCACTTAACAACTGATAGATTTTTATTCTGATTCTTCCAGTTGACTTTCCTTTTATTTTACTTTGTCATTTTCCCTTTTCCTGATTTTTGCAGGGTTGTCGATTTCTATGTATTTTCTTTTTCCCCTTTGTTAGTTAAGGGTGCTACTTGTCAATCGATGGTCATTGGCGCCAATTCAGTGCCAACAGGATTCCCCTATTTGGGGTGCAGTGAAGAGGGAAGCCGTTCAGTGCAGACAGCTCAGCTGGGACTCAGCACGGCTGTGGCGCCGCTCGGCAGTGTTGCCGCTCAGTTACGAGACGGCAGGGCTGTGAGGAGGACCTCGGGTAAGGCCCCCTCCAGCTAGACAGCTCTGCTCGGCTCTCTCTGCTCGGGCAGGGGTGAGGCCCCTCTCCAGCTAGACAGCTCTGCTCGGCTCTCTGCTCGGCTCTGCCCTGTCTGCCTGCTCTGCTCTGGCGAGAAGTCTTCGGGGGAAACGCAGTCTGCGTTTTTCAGTTTTGGGAGGAAAGGGAGAATGCACTCTGAGTCAGAGGGGAGCCCCTGCCCCTGGTCCCTGACTGGTCTGTCTTCATGCAAAGGAGGCCCCCAAATCCTTACGGTCTGAATGGTCCAGAAAGCACTGTCCTGCTTGGTCAGAATGGAGCCTCTCTGACTGGCTGGTGAAGATGCTGATGGGGGCACAGAGCTGTGCAGCTTCAGTTGGATGGGGACAGTTTCGGTCCTGTTGGTTGAATTAGGACTCGGGAACTCCTTTAGAAGTTGCTGGCTCAGACAGCAGGAGCAGGGCAGGCCGGCAGCGTCGTCCCGGCTTCTCCGGAAGCAGGCTTTGTGGGGGGCCTGTGCACAGTCAGCTGCCAGGCTCTTTGTGGACTTGAGCCCAGGCAGCCACCAGAACCCCTCGCCAGGTATCTTCTTTCTGGGAGTCATCATACTCTACACTTCCATCCTCTGGTGGAGATCGTCTTTTTCCCAGTGCTCTTGGTAAAAAGTCCCGAACTTCAAGAAAAAAGATGGACTCTTTACTCAATAAAGAGGGTCCACAGAGAAAGCCCAGCCTGGCACGGGACACACCTTGGGGATGCCTGAAAGTCAGAAGGGGGTCGACAGCCCTGAGAGCAGAAGAGTGGAACACAGGGACTCCAAGATGTCCTTCCCCTCTCGGGGCGAGGGGCTGTCTTCGTGGCCAGGGAGGGAGTCCCCGATGATATTCCCACATGCATGTTGGATCTGGGGGAGCTGGCCGAGCAGATCAGCGAGGACAGAGACTTGCAGATGGTGAGGAGAAGACCCGCGGCGTCTGCAGGTGACCCTGTGTGCAAAACGATAAAGGGACCTGTGCCCAACGTGCTAAGTGCTTATTAGGGTTCTTGCAAAACAAAAGGCATTTGGAAAGGGAAAATCTAATAAAAGCCTGGAACTAAAAGTACTAAACTCTCAGCAAAAGTAAGGAACTATTTTATTTTTTATTTTTTTAAAGCTTTTCGTGGATTTATTATTATTTTTTATTTATTTTAGAGAGAGAGAAAGGGAGAGGGAGAGGAAGGGAGAGGGAGAGGAAGATAGAAACATTGATGAGAAAGAATATCAACTGGCCACCTCCTGCATGCCCCCCACTGGGGATCTGGCCCACAACCTGGGCATGTGCCCTGACTGGGAATTGAACCCATGACCTTCTGGTGCATGGGTCAATGCTCAACCAGTGAGCCACACCGGCTGGGCAGTAAGGAACTATTTTAAAGGCCTCATTGGAGCAGGCAAGTGCTTTTTGCTTCAGAAGTGACCCCGTTTTCTTGGGAAGGGGGTCAGAGGTGAGGGAATCAAAGGTGTCTTTGGCTAACAAACATGTTGCTCTACTCTCTGGCCGCTCCAGAGACTGTGAAGCTGCAGCCAGGTTTAGGGGAAGTTTTGCCAAGGAGGGGGTGGACCTCGCCATTATCAAATCCCTGGGACCGGGGCCAGCCTGCGTAGTTCACCTTTGCGATCTGCAGATGAACTTCCCTGACTTTTAAACTCTGGTCAGGTGCTGCTCTTCCCCTTTGGGTGTTTATGGCCCTGTGTGTTCCATTTGTGTAATCACACCCTGCCGGTTGGCAAGTGGGTGCGGGTGGGGACGCAAGGAGGACAATGAGGTGCAGCCCTTTGAGACGAGGTTAGATAGAGTGGTTTCACTCAGGAGAGAAGGTGGGTGGCTCGGAGCCGAGCTGTCGCTCCCCAGGAATGAGGGCCGTGGTGCCCATCCTAAGGAGCAGGGCCGTGGAAAAGCATCTTCGGACGTTCTTGCTGCGTTCCAACATGCGGCTCGGTGGTGGAGAGGACGGTGCTGGCCTGGACTTGCAGATGAGCCCAGCGGAAAAGACAGACACAGCCTCTTGGAGCCAGAGGGCCGGAGCCGCGTCAGGGCTGGGAGGGTGGACTAGACAGCGGGCTGGGCAGTGGTTTCACTGGTCACGCTCCGAATCGAGCTTGGCAGGAGCCTCTGAAAACCCTGTGTGCCGAGTCTCCTACATTCACCTCTGGGGTGACCAATGGCCCGGTCTATCCAGGACTGTTTCAGATTTTAACACCGGAAGTCCCATGCCCCAGGAAACCCCTCAGTTCTGGGCAGACCCTGTCACGTTGCACAGTGTCACTAATGCCCTTGCCGTCTTTGGAGACATGTAAAACCATTTGGAGACTCTGAGGGAGTTGACTATATCATTAATAACCTCCAGTTGGGGTGGGGATTACATTACTTGCTATTTCCTCTAAGTGAATTACCAGCGGGTGTGCATGTGTGCCCTTGCACCTGTGTGTGCAGGTGTGTGCCTGTGTGTGTGTGCATGTGCGTGTACGTTTCGAAGGATGGGCATAGAGCAGTGTGAGCTAAGATGATTGCCAAGTGTTGAATCGAGGGGCTTTCTCGCTCTCTTCCTGGGGACACGGCCACCACCGTTATCTCCGGGTGCCTGTTTCAACCCTGTAATTAACGTTGCTGTTCCTCCGACTGTCACATCCTTTCAGAACTTTTGTTTGACACTGTCTCTAAACTCTGTCTCAGGGATCGGGCTTTGATGGGTCGTAATCCGTAACCAGGGGTTACTGGTTGGGAGTCCCTGCCATTACTGTTCCTCACCCCGTAACATAGACAGTCTGTACAATCCCATGGGGCCACAGACTGCTGTGCAACGTTCCCGGTCAGCTAGACAAGCACGCGCTGTTTACAGTTCAGATATACCCCAAACCATGTGATTGAAAACAATTACTCTTTGATTTAAAAAATGGGTAACAATGGCAACAGGACTAGAAAGGACTTTGGATCAAATCAGCCCTCCCCGCCCCGGTTTTCTAACGGTGCTGTCTTGCACGCAGCAGGGAGACAAGCTGGGGTGGTTGGTAGAGGGCTTGCCACACAGCCCCTGTCTGCTCTTGACACCTTACTTCTTGGGTCGTACACACTTGGGCCCAGAAGTTTCTTCAGAAGCAAGTCCCGTCGTCTTGAGTTTCATCCTTAAAGAGCCAAGACTGTAGTGCCCACAGGAAGTCTTTGCTGGAGACAGCGGAGTGGCCTTCTAGGTGTGACCCTCCTTTGATGACAGTGATGGACATGTTGCTATAAGGAATCAGTGTCTGGAACAGGCATGAGCAGTTGGTGATGGTTACATGCTGGGTGGGTTGGGACCCAGTGCCTGTTGGTCCTTCCCACGGTGGCGTTGGTAACCAAGGTTTACTCGTATGCCTTTCCTGTTTTCTGAACTGCACAGAGGGGCTCAGATCACCGGTACACACTTGGCCAGGGTTCCTGTCCCCACTCTGTATCTCTCATACCCACGGAGGGGCTCATAGTCCATTACAGACCCAGCAAAGACAGGCACATTCTTCTTGCTAGCAGCAGGGAAGTTGATATGCATCCTTTAGGCAGCTCTTCGCCAGGAAAGGTGGAAAATGCAAGGCTGATTGTTAGATTTCAGCACCCAGTTGGCATAACTATAATCTCTAATCACCCAAATGACTCACTGCCCTGGGGACCGAGCGCTGTTAAAGGGGTCTACTATTTGCCTTTCCCCTTGACTGTGAGCCGAACCCTTAACCCTCGGTAGCCTTGTGCTTTCCTTCTAGTCGTTCTTCCCACATAAAAGGACTATTCCAGAAGCCTGGAAGAGCAACGCAGACCTTTACTATGGACTTTCTTAAAGGGGGAAGTGCAGGGGTTTTAGATCCGTAGACAGCTTTCTGAAATCCTCTTTGAACAGCTTTCCTCTCCCCTGTGTTTCTGCTCACAGCCCAAAGGCTCTCTCCTCTCCCCCCGGTGCCCACTCTACTCATGTTTCCTCCCTCCGTCCCCATCGCCTTCTGCTCGCCCCCTTCCCTGACGCCGCTCTCTCCCCAGAACCTCCCCAGCTGCCCAGAGCCCTGGGGGAGTGGACCTCTCTCTGACTGCGTTCCTTTTGGAGAATTAGCACAGCAGCCGGGTTCTTGAGGACCCAAGAGAGAACTCAGTACCACACGCGAATACTGTGTGTCCACACGCACACACACACGTGCACACGCGCGCGCACACACCCCTTTAGTCACATTCTTAGGAGGAAGATATGGGACTCATAGCTTCATGTATACGGTCACCCAACGAACACGAGGAAACATTAACCGGGAGTTTCTCCCCTGGCTGCAGGAATTTGAAGCCTATGTGAACGCCTCTGGAGAGCACGGGATCGTGGTCTTCTCGTTGGGCTCGATGGTCTCGGAGATCCCGGAGAAGAAAGCCATGGACATTGCTGATGCTTTGGGCAAAATCCCTCAGACAGTAAGATGCTTCTGTGCGCGTCCGTCCTCACGAGGGCGCTAACCCAGACCTCGGTTCTGAATCCATTAGTAGTCGGACGTCAGACTTGTGTTTTCCCTGCCACGTCCCAGTGATTAATCCCAAGCTCTTCTCAGGGACTTAAAAGTGTATGAAGGAGAACTTATTTAAACAATAAAATAAAGAGGACAATGTTTCTTCATGTTAAATAAGAATATTTCTCCAAAAAGCTGTTGGTTAGGACAGTGGTATATCATTATAGTTCTAAACCCATTTGATTTCGTTCGAACCATTTGATTAAGTAGGTTTTTCCTTGGGCTACAGAAAAGTGCAAAAATCTCAAATGTATAGCTTGATGGCTTTTTCACAAACTCCCAAATTGTTACCAGCCCCTCTAACACCCCCTCACCCCAAGGTTGTGTTTATTCTGAAGACTCCACTTTGAGCTACTATCGCAGATTTTAAACGATCGCATTCCGTTCTTTAAACCCTCTTCCTGCCGGCAGGTCCTGTGGCGGTACACCGGGACTCGGCCGCCGAATCTCGCCAAGAACACCATCCTCGTCAAGTGGCTGCCCCAAAACGATCTGCTTGGTATGTGGAGACGATGTGAGGTGTAGGGCGAACCAAGGTGAAATTAAGCGGTGTAGGCAGGGTCCTTCTAAAGGGTTGTTTGGCTGGAAATAGTACGGCCAGCATTGTCCACACTGCTTCTCACCCAGCACGGCACCTCAAGCACATTCTCTCCGCAAACGTCCGCAGGGGCCACCGTGGGCAGCCCTGAGTGCTGGGAGTGCTTTCAGAACCCCGGGGACGCCAGGTGTGCCCCGAGTGCCCTGACCGCCGGCCTCCCTGCCTGTGTGCTTCCCAGGTCACCCGAAGACCCGTGCCTTTATCACGCATTCTGGCTCCCACGGCATCTATGAGGGGATATGCAACGGCGTTCCCATGGTGATGCTGCCCCTGTTCGGGGATCAGATGGACAACGCAAAGCACATGGAGACCCGGGGAGCAGGAGTGTCTCTGAACGTCCTGGAAATGACTTCTGAAGATTTAGAAAATGCCCTCAAAGCTGTCATCCATGACAAAAGGTAAGAGAGAAGGCACCGAGAAACACGACTTGTGTTTTGCCCGGCGCAGTCACAGTGAATATTCAGACAGACACATGCAAATCTATCGATGATTCTGGCCAGTTTGGCTCAGCGGTTAGAGCGTCGGCCCGTGGACCAAGGAGTCACGGGTTCGATACCAATTAAGGGCACGTACCTCGGTTGTGGTTTGGTCCCCGGCCCTGGTCGCGGTTGTGCAGGAGGCAACCAGACCGTGTGTATCTCTCACATCGATGTTGTTCTCTCTCTCCCACTCTATCTGAAAAAAAAAAAAAAATTATCTCTAGGTAAGACAATTTGGGATTATTATTCATTTTATGAAAGAATGCCTGATTCCTATTGAATCATGGACATAATTTTAAATGTTATTTTCCTTCGCAGATTTAAAACTTAGTTTTAAAAATAATGTCCCTATAATAGATGCCTGATCTATGAGTTTCTGCAAAGAGAGGGACATCCCATTGTAGGAAGCATAGTGTCCCTAAGGTATAACCGACCAGGTACTGCGAAGCACGGCCTTCCCGGCACTGGGGCTGTGAGGGCTTTTGTCCATGGGCACCGATCAGTGGGGTCCTGTGAAATCACTCACGAGAAAAGGCTTATCATGAAAAGCAAAGACACGTTTGTTCAAATGTGGCTCAGAAAACGATTGAAAAGGCAAAAGCCCATCAGATCAAATGGTTTCTACTTGGCCTTTGTGGTGTGGCTGTCAAGCTCACTAGTAATAGGCTGAAAGAAGTGATGACCAGGGGTGATTTCCATCCAACTGTCAATAATGTGTGTGTGCATGTGAGAGTGCATGTGTGCATGTGAGAGTGCGTGTGCATGTGAGAGTGCGTGTGTGCATGTGAGAGTGCGTGTGCATGTGAGAGTGTGTGTGCATGTGAGAGTGCGTGTGTGCATGTGAGAGTGCGTGTGCATGTGAGAGTGCGTGTGTGCATGTGAGAGTGCGTGTGCATGTGAGAGTGTGTGTGCATGTGAGAGTGCGTGTGTGCATGTGAGAGAGTGTGTGCATGTGAGAGTGTGTGTGTGCATGTGAGAGTGCGTGTGCATGTGAGAGTGCGTGTGTGCATGTGAGAGTGCGTGTGCATGTGAGAGTGTGTGTGCATGTGAGAGTGCGTGTGTGCATGTGAGAGAGTGTGTGCATGTGAGAGTGTGTGTGTGCATGTGAGAGTGCGTGTGCATGTGAGAGTGCGTGTGTGCATGTGAGAGTGCGTGTGTGCATGTGAGAGTGCACGTGCATGAGAGAGTGCGTGTGTGCATGTGAGAGTGCGTGTGTGCATGTGAGAGTGCGTGTGCATGTGAGAGTACGTGTGTGCATGTGAGAGTGCGTGTGTGCATGTGAGAGTGTGTGTGTGCATGTGAGAGTACGTGTGTGCATGTGAGAGTGCGTGTGTGAATGTGAGAGTGTGTGTGCATGTGAAAGTACGTATGTGCATGTGTGAGTGCGTGTGTGGGGGGGTGTGTGTGCATGAGAGTGTCAGGAGCCTTCACCAGCAGTTGCTTCATTTCAGAAAGACATCAGTCAGGAGGGCAGCTGTGAAACCTGGGGGTGTGTTCCGATGAGAGGAGATAACGAGACGGGCACACTGAGCCTGGACAAGGGAAAATGGTGGGGAGGGGAAGGATGGTGCTGGCGTGCACATGCGTGCGTGCGTGCGTGCGTGTGTGTGTGTGCGTGTGTGTGTGAGAGGGACTTGGCAGAAGTTCTCTAGTACATTATTATCTTTTAAAAACACGAATCCTGCCTGATCGGTGTGGCTCTGTGGATTGAGCACTGTCCCATGGACTGAGAGGTCCCGGTTCGATTCCCAGTCAGAGCACATGCCTGGGTGGCAGACTTGATTCCCAATAGGGGGTGTGCAGGAGGCAGCTGATCAATGTATCTCTTTGACATGGATGTTTTTCTCTCTCTCTCTGCCTTCCTTTCTCTCTCGAAATCAATAAAAACATATTTAAAAACACCATTCCATCAGCTCAAGTTATTAACTTTATTCATTTTTGAGCCATCTCTGTCTGATTGTGAATCTTCATTTTTCCAGCACTCTAGGCTTAGACTTGACCTACATAATATAAAGAGAAATGGAAAACATTTAAATAGCCAACTATGCAACCAGACCATAACAGATGCACAATAAATATTGACTGTATTAATGAAAGTTCAAGGAACTCTATCTGGCTTAAGAGAAGACTTATGTAAAAGAAAGATGTTTGACAGTATTTATGGAAAATATTAATATTACATTATAGTAATGAGTTCAAATACAATGACAGACATGTTTCAGGACAGCAGCAATCATAATTACTCCAGAATAGAAGTGTTTTTTTCTTTTCTTTCTCTTGTTTCTTTCCCTTTTCCTTTTGCTTTTCCTCCTCCTCTTTCTTCTTCTAGTGCATGTATACTAACTGTTGAAATGTCCAACCCATTTTAGATTTGGATGTTCTGATTCAGCTATCAACACTGTGCCAAATACACAGGAATCCAATTTGCTTTAACAGGTTGCATAGATACAGCCTCACGCAAAATTTAGATCAATTACATGAACAATATACCACCATCTTGGAAATGGCACTTAAAAATGGCTTTTACTTCGGCCGGATGTGATTGTTTAGAAATTTGAACGAGAGCCCTGGCTGGTTTGGCTCAGTGGTTAGAGCATCAGCCTGCGGGCCAAAGAGTCGCAGGTTTGATTCTGGTCAAGGGCACGTAACTCAGTTGCAGTTCGTCCCCAGCCCTGGTTAGGGCCATGTAGGAGGCAACCAGTTGATGTGTCCCTCTCACATTGATGGTTCTCTCTCTTCTTCCCCACATACCCACTCTATCTGAAGATAAATGGAGAAATATCCTCGAGTAGGATTATAGGAAAAAGAAGAAAGAAATTTGAACAAGAAATCATTCATAATTTCCGACATGACCTTTTTCTTTATTTCTTTCTCTTACTATAAATAAAGAGTAATTAATTTTCTACAAAAATGTCACTAAAAAGAAAATAATAAAAGTAACAAGCAGGTTTAAAATAATTTAGAATTATAATTTTGGCTGCCAGTTTTTTTTCCTTCCTTCTCTTCCCTCTCTTTCTTTAGATAAAGAACAGTGTGTGTGTGTGTGTGTGTTTGTGTGTGTGTGTGTGTGTGTTTTGCTACTTATAAGAGAGACGTATTTTCTCTACCAAGTTTGGAGAAACCAGGTACGTTTCTCACCGGAAGCAAGCATGCTAGTGTAAAGGGAGGACAGTCCCTGCCGTCCATGCTCCAGCATCACCTAACTGTCTTTGTGTTTAGCTATAAGGAGAACATCATGCGTCTCTCCAGCCTCCACAAAGACCGTCCCATCGAGCCACTAGACCTGGCTGTGTTCTGGGTGGAATTCGTGATGAGGCACAAGGGAGCGCCGCACCTGCGCCCTGCGGCCCACGACCTCACCTGGTACCAGTACCATTCTTTGGATGTGATTGGCTTCCTCTTGGCCGTTGTGCTGGGAGTTACCTTCATTGTCTATAAAAGCTGTGTCTTCGGCTGCCGCAAATGCTTTGGGAAGAAAAAGCGAGTGAAGAAATCGAACAAATCCAAGGCACACTGAGAAGTGGGTGAAAAATGAGGTGATCCAAATTTGCAGTCAGTGTTAAATTCATGTTATGCTCATTGAAGAAATGCTCCTTGTGAGTTAGACACCTCAGAGTGTTTTTAAAATAAAAATAATTTCATTGCTAGGTAGAAATATTTGAAAATGTTTTCTGTACACTTGCTCCCTTTCAAATGACTCCCGGGAGGGTGGGACATGTCCTGTTCCCTCTGCCTTCCTCTTACCCAGGATTGGGGCCTGTCTGGGAGCCACGGTGGCCCCTACTCAGATGATGATTCAACATCTGGCTTCTGTAGACTGTTGTGATCAGTTCCCTCCGTAATGATGGCAGGTCCTAATTTATTCACATGCTTCACAGATGTCACTTTGCATATTTAAAGAAGACAATGGTTATTCCTTTTAAGGCCTCGTGCCTTGTACTTGAAATAAGAGAATGACCAGAGCCCTTTGAGAGCAGTGTGTGAGTTCTTTCTTTGGGGGAAGAGAGTGATGCATGAATTGATGGGCAGCGTGTGTGACCAGACAATCATTGCTTGTGCCAAATGGATCTGACTTTGATACAAGCCCGAAATACCTTTTCCTCTGATGTGTGTTCCCCACATCTAAACATATATTAATAAATGTATAAAATTCTATTTCGTAGTATTCTTCTTTTCATTGGTGTTGCATTTGTTTATTGTTCAATTACATGTTCTGTGTACAAAAGCAATGCATGATTATGACAGGAAATTGGAAAAATACAGACTTGTACACATACGCACACAAGAAAATAAAAATCGTCTGTAGTCACGCTCCTGAGAAATAATCACAGTTACTATTTTGGCAAATGCACATGACATCTTGGAGCTCTTCCAGGTATTTGCTGTGTTGTCCAACATTCTTTCTTCACTTCATGCTAACATGCATGATCTCCCACGTCTTTGTATGAACATTTAATTTGTTTTTAGTGGCCAAGGACTATTCTATTGCATAGATTTACCAGGATGTGTTTAACCATAGCTTCTGGGTGGATCCACTTCTATTTTCTTTTATAAAGAAAGCTACAGTCCGGCCAGTGTGGCTCAGTGGTTGAACGTTGACCCATGCACCAAGAGGTCGCTGGTTCGATTTCCGGCCAGCACACGTGCCCCAGTTGTGGGCCCGATCCCCAGTGAGGGGCATGCGGGAGGCAGCCAATTGATGTTCTCTCTCATTGATCTTTCTATCTCTCCCTACCTCTCCCTTCCTCTCTCTCTAAAATTAACACTCTAAAGAAAGCTACATCTTGGCCCATATTCCCGACTGCTTCCATGGGAAAGAACTTCACAATGAATCAATCATTTTGGTCCCTCTTTGGTGAGGGATCGAGGGTAAGTAGTTTATTTAGGAACTGAAGGGGCATGGGGAGTGGGATGGGGACTAATGGCCGCCAAGTTACCAGCTCTCCCGGGGGTGATGGACTAAATCCCCTGGTGGATGCTAGGAGCCAGTCAGAAAATGCGCCAGACTCATCCCACTGAGGAGCAAGACCCTTGGGTATCTGAGCCCTGGCCTTGTTTGCCATCGACTGCTCCCAAGTGGTTAGTGATTTCCCGCACTTTTGGTCCGTGTCGGGGCTCTGGAAGCCAGAGAATGCACGGGAGAGAAACGTGGGTGTGGTGTTGGAGGTGGGCTTGTGCACCAGGGCATCCGGTGGGGTACTGCCGCATCTCATTGCAGATGGTTTGGAATATTCCCCAAAGGCTTTCTGCCATGTGTGAGAAAGCCGGGTGCCCACACCCTGTGCAGTAGAAAGCAACATCTTGCACCAAAGAAGAGATCAGTCTGTTAGGAGAAATGTGGGATCTTGTTTTAAATTTGCTTTTATTGGCCCGGCCGGTGTGGCTCAGTGGAGCGAGCACCATCCCATGGACTGAAAGTTCCTGGTTCGATTCCCAGTGAGGGCACATGCCTGGGTTGGGGGCTCGATGCCCAGTAGGGGGCGTGCAGGAGGCGCCGATGGACATTGCTCTCTCACATCAATGTTTCTACCTCTCTCCCTTACTCTCTCTCTAAAAAATCAATAAGAAACACATTTATAAAAAGAAATGTGCTTATCTTTTATTATGACTATAAAACGTTTACCTTTTTTTTTACAAGATTATGAGCCATTTTCAGTTCCTTTGCCTGTTTTCCGATGGGGTGTGTGACCCCGAGGATTCGCTAAGGTGCTTACTGCCCTCATGAGAATACACTGCCATGTGCTGGAGGTATTTTCTCCACCTCTTCTTTGCCTTTAATTTTGTTCACACCTGTTTGTTGCTTTGTGTTACCAGTAAGATGTTTTAAACACACAGGCTTCAAACTGGAGCTGGGTGTCACATGGGTAGCTGGGACTTCTGACCCGACCCCATGGCTCCTTGTCTGGGCTGCTTCTGGAACACACGTTGTTCACACCAGCTCCCTCCTCACACCTTTGGGACCTGTGGTGACTCTTGGACTGGGTCCACCCTCCTTCCAGACCCTTCCAGTCCACCCAGCGACCATCTCCTGGGCTCACCGCCCATGCTTCCTGCCACCCATCTCTCTCAGGGGTCCTGAGCTGCTCTGACCTCGATGTGCTCCTCTGCATCTTCCTGTACCTGGTTCTTGCTGCCTCTCATTTACAAGTACGAGAACCCAATCTGGATACCGTAAGCCAACAGGGGGTCTTTGTGTAAGGACCAAGGCTCGTGACCAAGCTTGCAGGGGGTCTGCAGGATGAGTGGAGCCTCTTTGGCCCTTCCCTGCCCCTGCGTGCTCTTGAGTGACAGATTTACTCTTCCCTCTTTTCTGGTTCCTTTTTTGCTCCTCAGCCCCAAGATCCTACAGGACGTTGACTGGGCTCTCTCTTACCCAGGGTTCTGAAAGAATCTGATTGGTCCAGCTAGATCAGGTGTTCACTCCTTGTCCAATCAGGAGTGTTGGGGGAGGGATTACAGAGGGAAACCATGCCCACCAGGAGCCTATAACTGTGACCCCAAGGGTCAGAGAAGAGGAACCCTGTGAGATGGGAGATGCCACCAAATGTGTTCACTACATACGTACGTTTCCCCCACTGTCTGCCTTGGCCCTTCCATACCTTTAAGCTCACAGCTTTCTACAATACAGTGTTTTCTCATTTCAAGTTAGTTCCCGTAGAAGTGGAGGTGGGAAGCTCTGCAGAGTGGCAGCATAAGAATGGCCGATTTTATGAATGCATCGCACGTGCCTCAAACGCTATTGTCATGATCTGAAGAATCAAAAGTGTTTTCACTTTGGAACACCAAACAGAGTCCACTTCTTTCTCTGTGACCCCATTGTCTTCGTGTTCTCTCTAGATAATGATTCGGGGGCATCTCACTTTTTGCTGTGCTTGCACACTCACTACGTTTGTAAGAAAAAGTGGCCCTTACTCCCAATAGACATGTCCTTCACAATGTGACTTTGTGGCTCTTCTCATTAAGAGAAGAGATCTATTTCCCCAGCCCTTGTGTGTGGACTGGCCTGTGACCTGCACTGGCTGGTAGAAGGTGGCAGAGGTGATGGGTGCCAGAGCCAAGTCTAGGCTCCAAGATGCCTTCATGTTTCTGCTTACCTGGGAACCCCGTCTAGCTGCTATGCGACACAGGTGTCTTAATCATCTTATGTCACTTCAGCCAAGAGCCAGCCAACTGCCAGACACCTGTGTGTGAGGCCATCCTAGACAGCCAGCCTTCACCCAACCCACTGGCTACTGCAGGTGCATGAGTGACTCCAGATGTGCTTGGCTGGACAAGGCCAGAGCCACAGAACCACCCAGCTTACCATCCATAGACTCGTGAACAATAGTAAGTGGTTGCTGTCAGTCATTAGGTTTTGAAGTGGCTTGTTACACAGCAATGGCTAACTGATACATTCACTTTCGGCTCTAAATCCATGCCATTTCATGTGTTGGGTCTTTAGACCCTCAGAGGACAAAGGTGTGTCCTACCTGCCTCTGTATCTACCACAGCATGGAGAGCCACACTTAGCTGCTGTGAAATTTCAACTATGTCACTTGAGTAATCTTTGGAAGAGAAGAGAAGGCCCAGGGAGGAGTAGGAGGAGGTAGGGCAGAGGGGACTGTGAAAGATGGGGCATGTGATAATTGTCTTCTTGTGTCTCTTCCATATTTGTCAATATGTGTCCAAAGGGCAGGCCGAGGAACAATGCATACATTTTGTGGGGAAGGAGTGGTTGGCACCACAGAGAGGGAGCTCATCTTCTAACCATCCAGATTCAATGAAGTAGAAATGGGTTAATGAGGGTAATGAGCTTCCCGGTATCAGAGGTGTCCAAGCAGAGGCTGAGGAACTCACTCCCTCTTGGCAGGGTGGGCAAATGTTGGGTGTAATTTTAACTGAGCAGTCAAGACCTAGGTGGCTATGAGTCTCGTTCTGTTGCTCTGTAGGCATGAAAAGCTTCTAGAGTCCAATATTTGATTGTTCCAACTGGTGATCTGGACTCTCACAGCTGCAAGGGACAGGGAAATACTTTGGGCCCCACTTTTGGTTTGAAAACACAAGGTCCCTGCCTTCTTTGAGGTTCTTTATCTTCTAAGTGTTCAGCCAGGGCTTCCCCATCCTGCAAGTCACCCAGTCCCCGGAAGGAGGGGACCTCTTCCCAAGACCTTTCTGTCACCCTCCTCCCCTCCAGCTGCCCCGACCACACACCTCCCCACCCTGGAGCCCTATGACAATATCCTCAGGGGACTCAGGTGGGAAGCACCTCCCTCCCACCATGTTCCTTTCCCAAACAGGCCACCATACTTCACCAGACATGTGGGTAATGTCTAAGAAATATTTAAACAGCGTGATGTGGGGTTTTCCTCGCAGGGGCCCTGTGCACTCTTCAAAGCCCTCAGTTGACAGACACTCAGGGAGGCAGTTGGAGCTCAAAGTTCCAAGGGTGTGGGACCTAACGGTGATGATTCTAACGAAGCCCTCCCACCCTGCCAGGAGACCAGGTCCCATCTGTGTGACCACTGAGGAGCCCAACTGTCTCCTGTTTTGACAGCCCATCCTGCCGTTGTCCGCGTTACCATTGACGCGTAGTAGGCAAAGAACAGAGCTTCTGCTTGTGTTGTGTTTTTGTTCCCTCTGGGAGAGAGTGCAGAGCAAAGGTCAGTATGTAGGTCTCAGGGTAGCTCTTTAAAGGATTCCCAGGAAGAAGAAGCACAGGATGGTGAAGGGCCCTGGGATGGAGTTTGAGTTTGAGGAACTTGGAAATAGAAGGAGAAAGGACCTGGGAGCTTTCAATCTTCCATCTTGACATCTGGGTTGGTGTTCGTCAACCCTTAAGAAGCTGCCGATGTGAGACCTCCTTGAAAAGACTATGAGGCTTGCCGAGGTGGATGTCTAATTCATCTTCCATTTTTAGTGCCTAGAAAAGAGGGAGGAGAGCCTACTTAACCAAGCACATTACTTATTTATCACTGTGTATCAAATGACCCTAAACGTAGCCACATAAAATAGCACCCATTTCTTTTTTTTTTTTTTATCCTCACCCGAGGACACTTTTTCTTTCTTTGTTCAGATAGAACAGGAGGGAGAGAGAGGAAGGGAGAGAGAGAGAGAAACATCGACGTGAAGGGACACATCGAGTGGCTGCCACCCGCACGACCAACCAGGGCCGGGGACAAACTGCAACCGAGGTACATGCCCTTAGCGGGAACCGAACCCGGGTCTCTCCGGACCGCAGGCCAACGCTCTAACCGCTGAGCCAAACCGGCCAGGGCTAGCACCCATTTCTTATCGCGTAGTTTCTGTGGGTCAGAGTCCAGGCATGTCTTAGCAGGGTCCTTTGCTTGGGGTCTCATAAGCTGTACTCAAGGTGTCAGATGGCTGCATGCTTTCTGGAGCTCGGTGCTCTCTAAGCTCATGTGGTTGTTGGCAGAATCCAGATCCTTGTGGTTGTAGGACTGAGGCTCTCAGTTTCTTGCCACACAGCCTCCTCCATCGGCAGCTTACATCACGGCTGTTACCTCTCAAGGCCGGCAGCAGAACTGCTTTCTCCACTCTGCTAACACAGAGTCTGATATGACATAATTTGGTCATGGGGGTGGCTTCCCACCACCTTTACCATACTCTGTTGGTTAGAAACAAGTCAGGGGTTGAGCCCACCCTGAAGGGGAGGGGATCATACATGATATGACCCATTGGAGGTCATCTTAGAGTGTGTCAACACACCAAGTAGTTTACAGATCTTGTTTGTGTCCAAAGAGCCTGAGGAAGAGATGGCAGAATCAGCAATAGACTCCAATGAGGATCTGTCAGAGGAAACAGAGGACCTGGAGCCTCTGGAGCCAGAGGATGGTGGTAAGAAAGTCACCCACATCCTTGCGTTTCTGTCCCATCTTGGCCACTAATTCCTTGAGGGCAAGTCCCAGCTGAGGTCTCAGTTTCTCCATCCATACAGTGGACAGGAAGGTCCCTGCCCAATCACAACACAGATGGAGCTAAGGCTGTGCAGGTGTCGGGGAGGCTGGGGCACAGGGAGCACCTCCTGTCACGGTCACCGCAGCACCAAGCTCGTACCACCTCTGTCTCAGGGACTTTCCAACAAGTCACAAACCTCCTCAACATCATGGACAGCGAATCCACAAAGACGGACACTGCCGGGGCCGTTCCTAACATGCGCAAGACACTGGCCTCGGTGATAATCACGGAGAAGGCCACCACCGAGCCCTGTGTGGTGATGAACGCCCTCATCCGCTGCCTGCAAGTGCCAGAGGTAGGGCGTCCTTCGCTCTCCGCCGCGCCCTGAGCCTGGCCACACCGGCTGCCTGTGCGTCCATCCACCGCTCAGCACATGTGTCCTGACTGTCGAGGGTGCAGGGATAGGTGCTGGGGTATGGAGGTGGGCAGGACTGTGAGGCTCTTGCTCTTTGAGGACCTACAGGGAGCTGGGGCTTTGATAATTTTTAAAAGCTCCTTTGTATTCTGACCCAGTGGGTGTGGGAGCGACCATCCCAGAGAAGAGCGGAGGGTGGAGACGGGGGAGGCAAGGACACGGCAGACCCAGGGAGCAGGGTGTGGGCCAGTGGGGAGACTGTTTCGCGGGGTCCGGAGGCTGGGGTAGAGGGTGTTGAAGGAAGTGGTGGGCAGTGTGACGGGAGATCATGGTGGGCCTTGAATGACAGGGCAGAGATTGGACCAGCGCATGAGAACCCCCTCCCCGAAAGTTCCTGGTTCAGTAGGTCTGGGGTGGGGGGCTGAGGAATCCACATTTCTAGCAAGTGCCCAGGTGATGCTGCTGCTGCTGGTGTGGAGACCACACTTGGGCAACTGCTGGATTTTAGACTGTCCTGTAGACCTTGGGAGTGGGTAGCACAGATTTTTACAGGGGTCCTCTTTAGAAAGTTGCATTTTATAGAAAAATGTGTGGCAGCCATGCAGGAGGTGCCGGATCTGGGAGCACAGGCCAGGAGCTCTCTCTCACAACAGGCCTCCAAAATGCAGGTGTAATAAAGAGTTTGTGTCGTTTTCCGAGAGAGGAGGGAGAGGGAGGGAGAGAAACATCGATCAGCTGCTTCCCACGTGTCCCCTAGTGGGAACCATGCCCGCAACCTGGGCATGTGCCCTGACCGGGAATCGAACCAGCGACCTCTTGGTGCCAGTGGGTCGATGCTAAACCACTGGGCCACCCTGGCCGGCCCAAAATGTAGGTTTTATTATTATTCAGCTCTGGTGAGGCCAACAGCTCAGGAGACGACTGCCTTTGAAGAGACAGTTTGTTATGCACAGAGCCCACGTGGAGAAGGCTGGCCCTCTGGAAGCAGCGGGCTCGGCCAGAGGCCCAGGGTGCGAGGGGAACACGGGGGCAAGAGTCCGTATTGTGCTTCCTGTGGGGCAGGGTCGGCCGAGCAGGCTGAGCAGCCTTAGCATTGGCTGGCTTGCACAGTGGGAGTGGCTCTGGCTGTCTGGCACCTGGCCCTGGGGTGCTTAGGGCCAGGCGGACAATGGCCCGGAGAGTGAGTTCGGTGGTTGGGTGTGGGCTCTGGGCTGGTCAGTTTGTATCTGAAACGTGTGCTCATGGGTGAGCTGTTCACTCTGTAGGAATTGGCTAACCTAGGAGGGACAGTCTCCACAGGGTCAGCAAGACCCCACGATGTCAAAGCATCAGGAAATGAGAGAAGTTTAAAAAAATCACGATTAATACCCAGGCTATAATCAGGGATCAGTGGTCAAGAACAGACAATACTCAAGTAGGCATATTTTCAAGTTAATACGTGTCAAAGATTTTAGTTATTCACTAATTATCGAGGGAACCAGTAAGATGTTAAGATGAGAATCCTACTTAGAGAGAAAACGGCCAGACAAAATTCATTTGCGTTGCAACAAGCGAGAATTGTTGTCCTCGCTACGGAGGAAACGCCGGTTTTCTACAGCTCAGCCTCCCTCTCCAGGGGACAGTGCCATTGCCTAGACCGGCCAGGGTACAGGCACCCCCCAAAGGCCTCTGTACCCCGAGCGAGCGGCTCCCCTGGGAGGCCCCCCAGTGCCTGTTTCATGCCAGTTTCCAAATCCTGGGCAATTTTTCTCTTGTGCCCATAAATATCCTCCAAGGATTTATCTCGATCCTAGAAAAGGCCGGTCTTACTACAATCTGCCTGGCCCTTTCGGTAGGTTCGGCGAGTGTTAGTTATGCACGTAGGCCTCTTCGAGTTCACTTTGGAAATCTAGAGCAGGTATTCCCGTGAATGGGGGGCGATACTGCCCTGCAACAGGCAAAACTGGGGGGTGGGGGTGAGGAGGTGGTGGGGGGCGGGGGCCTGAACATCTTGCTTTTTTATGTACCAAGCACAGAGATATATACAGCCCACGAACAGGCAATGATGAATTTGTGGTATTAAGGTTTTATGGAGATTGACTGGGGGGAAATGTCTAAGAAGACTCCTTAGGGAGCAATAAAAGAAGGAGCAGGTTGAGGACGCCTGTCCGGAGCCTTGTAGTGCTGAACACTCTCCTGCCCGGGGGTCTCACCAGGGGCCTCTGGCTGGCTTCTCACAGGCTCTGTGACTCCCGGTACCAAGACTGAGGAAACAGGCCAATACTCTGCACCGATTTCACTAGCAGAGCATATAAATGTGGGTGAATTCCTCTCTTCTTGAGATCCCCACATTTGTTAAGGTGTCTGGACTGTGGGAAGTGACCTTCGTAGCCTTTGTGGGACGAAGCTGTCTTCCCAGGAGGCTTTGCAGGCAGTGGCCCACATACAGAGTCAACCGTCATTGCTTGGGGTGGTGGCTCCTCAGACCTGAACGAAGGAGTGGTTCTCACCCCGAGTCCCCGGTGTGGCCCAATCCTGTCACTGACATAGTGATCAGTGCTATTTAGGAATCAAAACGGGGGCAGAGGAACATTTCCTGGTCTCCGTGGTCCCTCACTAGGGCAAAGGGCAGGGCAAACCCACCTTCTAGGGCTCTCAGTTGGGCCAGTGGCAAGCCTTGAGGACCGCCGTGCTGACCATTTGCCCCCCGCCTTGCTGAGCGAGCCAGACGGCAAACAGGCAGAGAGCCGAGGTGCAGGCCACGCGACAGGGCCCGTCGGAGGAGGCGACGGGAGGAGGGCAGCGGAGGCCGTGGAACGGGGTTGGGGTCTGAGGCCCAGGCAGCCTGTGGACGGTGGGCGCGTCCCGGGGTGGTGTGTCACAGGAAGAGTGGTGAGAAGGGGAGAAGGTGCCGGTGTGCTCGCAGGGCTGGCTCTGGCCCTGGCCCCCGCCCAGGATCTTCCCGCCTGCCCTCCTTGTTCCCCAGATTTCCACCCAGCGGACAGTCAACATCTACAACATCCTGCAGGAGATCATTCAGCAGGAGGGCGAGCTGGAGGAGCAGTGTGTCCACAGGCTGGTGGCCATCGCCTCCAAGGAGATGAGGGAGATCCTGGAGGTAGTGGAACTTGGCACTGTCAGTGCCCTGTGCCCCGCCAACCCAGGGGCCGAGCCGTTGGCAGGCGCGGCCTGCGATGCCCGAGGCCCTTGCCCAGTCACCTCCCAGGGCAAGGACAGGCTGAGCCCAGGGGGGCCCAGTGGGGCTGGAGAAGGTGCAGAGCAGGAGGGTTTTGAGGGTCCAGCTGGTGGTGACACCACATGGCCCTCTCCTGTCTGCTCAGGTGGAGGGTTACACGAAGGCAGAGGCGGCCAGTGACACTCTGGTGGCCCTGTCCCGAAACCACTTCAGCGTGGTCATGTATGAGATGCAGCACCACCTCAGGCCCCTCGACCTCACAGACGAGTATGTCATTGTCACCCTGGCGAAGCTGGCCAACGGCAACGGTAGGGGGCGTGCGCCCTCCACCCCCTTTCCGGCTGGCCCAGTGCTGCCTCCGGGGCTCTGCGCCCCTCCTCCCATCTCTCTCTTCTCTTCTCTTCTCTGGCATGCCTTCGGCTCACTCCTCGGGGCTCCCTCTGCTGCCAAGCTTCTCTCTGCATCTCTGCTCGCGGTTTGGTCTCTATTCCTGTCATTACATCGCCTCCAGGTCCCTCTCCTCGCTCCTTCTGAGGCTCCGTTCCTCTCTGTCTTCGTATCTCCCTCTCTCGCTGGATTTCCTTCCTCTCACTCCCTTTCCGTTCATCCCGTACGTAGGCACTGAGCTCCGTGCAGGCGTGGTGGGGGGCTCTGGGCCACAGCTGTGAATGAAACATGCGTGGGCCCTGCCCTCATGGGAGGCCAGAAACAAGTGAACAAGACAATAAGTGACCCTAACGTGAGGCGAGGGTGTGCAGGGGACAGCCAGGTTGCTTGAAGTTGGATGAGGGAGAGGACCTCATCTCTGTGGGGTCCGTACTGAGGCCGTGGTACTTCAGCTATGACCTGAAGGAGGCCACGATGATATCGGTGAAGAGTGGGATGCACTGGGAGAACATCACGTGCCAAGGCCCTGAGGCAGGAAAAGGCTTGGCTTCTCTGAAGAGTTGGGAGGTCCCTGTGGCTAGAGGTGGAGAGCGGGACGAGATGGTGTCAGACGAGGTCGGACAGGCCGGCGGGCTGCGCGGGCAGAGTCTGCATGAATCTGACCAGAAGGCTACCGAGGGCTTTCAGGCTGCAGCTGCCTGTTGACACTGAGCTGTCGTGTGGATGGAGATGGGGCGGGACACGCGTGGAGGTGCGGTGACGGTGGCTCGGGCTGGAGCGCACTCGGTGAGCGGTGGACATGGGGTTCGGGCACGGGACCATGGGGGGTTGTGTGTACGAGGTGAAGCAAGAAGGACGCCCACGTTCCCGGTGTGAGCAACACGGTGTGCGGGTGTTACTGTCCGGAGGTGGGAACATGGAGAAGGAGAACTCGGGGGCTCAGAAGGAACCTCGTTTGCATGAACTGAGGTCCCATTCCTCATGGAATAGCTAGTGGGGAGCTGACGTGGGAGCTGATGCGTGGATGCCGAGTTCAGAGGGCAGGGGTCGCGGCCCTTCCCACCAGGGACCTCAGCCCGCAGCTAGTGTTCAAAGCCACGGCCCCGGGTGTGAAAGTAGAGCGAAGAGCGGGGAGGAGCCCAGCACCGAGAAGGCTTAGGGGGACCCTCAGAACTGGGGGGGGTGAGAAGGGTGTGGTGTCAGGGGTCTGTGAAGACGTTGGTTCAGAAAGGGCCCAGGGGCGGCTGTGTCCCAACTGGCTGAGGGTCCACTAAGAGGAGGCTGGAGAAGGCTGTGTGGCCTGGAAGGGTTTCATGGCCTGTTGGAGATGGAGCCTGCGTGGGCCAGAGAGCGGCGGGGGGGTGACGGCAAGGAGGACTGGCCACTCGCTGTGAGATGGCAGCCAGGGGCCAGGGAGGGCCGAGGCCTGCGGACAGAGGAGCAGGTGGATGGGCAGGAGGAAGGGGCCCAGCCAGGAAGGAAAGTCGGAGGAGGCGTGCTGGTGGGGGTGGGGTCCCCTTCCCATTCCTACTTCCTGTCTCTATCTGCCCTCCTTCTCCTGCCTGCCTGTCTTCCTTCAGTCCGTCTTCCTCACTCTCTGTCTCTCTGTTTCTTCGTTCATCCAAGAACGTGTGTGACACCGACGGGAGCCAGACATCATTCCCAGGGGTGGGCGTGCTCTGAGCCCACTGTCTCCTGCCTCCCACGGCTCTGTCCCTGCTCTCTTGTCCCATCTTTCTGTCCCACCCCCTTTCCCGTCTTCCCTTCCCTTCACCCACATCTAGCTGGCTCTTCATCTCACATTGACTTCCACACTATTTTCCCAGGGCACCAAGGGGTTCCCTGGCTCGGCACTGCTGGATTGGGTGTGGGGGAGATGGGAGGTGTGGGTGGCTGGTTGTCATCTTTGCCTTCTCCCTGCTGACTGCTCCCATGACCTCTCCCCACCCCCACAGTGTTTGAATTTATGCCCTACATGGGCATCACCCTGGCTACCATATTCACGATGCTGAGACTTGTCAATGAAGCCAAGATGCGCCAGGTGATCTGTGGTGGTACGTGTCCTGCGTGGGCCTGCAGGTCTGGCCTGATCAAGGTGCTGGAGGGGAAAGTGGAGTAAGAAGTGGGTGGAGGGGTTGTTGGACCAGAGGTGGGTCGTTCATTTATTCTCAAACGTTTGCTCAGTCTGCTTCTTGGTGTGCCCTCAGATTGGCTCTTGGGGGTGCAGGTGGCTTAGAGGGAGGAAGCTGTCCCTGTGACTCGGTTTAGCTTGCTCTGTAGTTAGCTTTTCGAGAGGAGACCAGAGCAGGACGATGGGGTTCCCAGGGGATGGAGACCAGGGGGAATGTCTCCATGTTGGGCAGATTTTTGATGCTGTTTACATCTGATCTCTGTGCCCCAGGTTTTAAGTTATGTCATGATTTCCTGGTCCCCAAACCCCTGACCCTGAGAAAACTGGGTTTGCTTCTCTCTGCATTGGAGCCCCTAGGATGTGGGTAAAGAGTTCTATCCCAGCACCACCCTTGACCCCTGCATGTGAATGTCAAGGGCTGGGGCCTGGACACAGTTGTGTGTGGAATGCTCATGCCTCCCTGCGCCCCCTCTCCTGCCAGGGGGAGTCTTTCACGCACAGGTTTTCAGGATAAAAGTTAGGGAGCTGTGGGTGGCTGGAAGGGCAGGAGGGGAGGGATGCAGAGGGGAATTTTCTAGGCTGTCTCTGGCCATCTCAGCAACCCGCTAGCTGTGGAGGGGGGGAGCCCTCCCTTCGCCTGGAGGAGGCGCCTGGGAAGGCTGGGTCCTGCCTCCTGCCCCTCCGGGCTCACCCTCTCCCCACCGTAGCCATGGAGACCTTCTGTGAGACAGTGCAGTTCTACCTGAGGCACCTGGAGGACAGTGTGTACCCCGTGATGACTGAGGAGCAGTTTGCGATCAAGCTGTTCCCAATGTATCGCTATTTCGTGTCCGTGTGGCTGAGGAGCTACAACCCAGAGGTGAGAGGCTTTCTTCTCAGGGGTCTGCCTTCCCCCAGGTAGTGGCTCCCCAGCCTGTGGGGCTAGGAGAGCCGAGAGGCCGCTGGGTCCACCCTCATTCCCAGCGCCCCAGAGAGATGGTGACTGCGACCTGACCGATGGGCCCTGGCTCCCCGGAGGCGTCTGGGAACCAGGAAGGGGCCTGGCAGCTTCTGGACGGGTCGTGCTGTGTGGTGTGGGTGCCCTCTGCGCCCTTCACCTGCGGGAGCTATTTCCAAGCCACCTTTGTGCTGTGAGGGTTTGCAAATGAGGGAAGGGAGAGGCAGAGAGGTTGAGTAGCTGTCCAAGGTCACCTAAGTGACGGACCCAGGACTCCTGGGGACAGCTTGGCCTCATTGCCCACCTGCGGAGCTTCGGACTCGACCCTACTTCTAAGGTCCCTTCTGTCACGTATCCTTTTTCTTTTTTAAATTTTTTTTTCCTTTATTGATTTTTTAGAGAGAGAGAGGAAGTGAGGAGAGAGAGAGATGGAAACACCGATGAGAGAGAACATCGATTGGCCGCCTCCTGCATGCCCCCCACTGGGGTTCGGGCCCACAACCTGGGCACGTGCCCACAACCTAACCAGTGACCTCTTGGTGCATGGGTCAACGCTCGACCACTGAGCCACACCAGCCAGACCTGTCACATATCCGTGACTCTGTGGACAGGGCTGATGTCGCTGGTCCCTGCTGGGGGTCCTGGGCCGAGGGGTCCTGACACTCCGCTCCTACGGTAGGTGAAGCTGGGGGTCATCAAGTCCCTGAAACCCATGCTGAACTTGCTCCTGCCCAACAATGACTTGCGGGAGGAGGTGTACGACTACGTGCCCCTGCTGCTGGCGGAGTACCAGGGGGGGCTGGAGGCCCTCTTCATCACACAGGTGCGGGCTGAGCGGGCGCCGCCTGGGCTGCAGAGTGTCCCCGAGGGTCTGGGGTGCCGCCTGGGCGGAAGGTGGGATATTTGATATTCTGACGTCTGACAGCAGACCCTACACCTGTGCCGTACGAGGAGCCACGGGGCCTGGTGCTCCTAGGGTTTTCTGGGAGGGAACTCTGCCATTCCAGGGGGGAGGGGCGAGCGCCCAAAGGGTCTTAGAGCCACGGTTAGGCGGTGACCTTTGTATAGTTTCCTGGGGCTGCTATACCAAAGAGCCCCAGGGTGGTGGCTTAAAACAAGAAGAGCTTATTCTCTCAGAGTTCTGGAAGCCCGCAGTCCAAAATCAAGGTGTGGGCAGGGCTGCGCCCCTTCGGAAGGCCCAGGGGACGGGTCTGGCCGCCTCTCCCGGGGTCTGGGTCCCGGGCATTGATTGCTTGTGGCAGCATCACACCAAACTTGCCCCTCACATTCACGTGGCCTGCTTCCTTGTCCCTGTTGCTGTGTCCTCTCCTCTTCTTATAAGGACACAAGGCACTGGACGTAAGGCCCACCCTAGGTCCAGGGTCACCTCATCTCTGGGTCCTTAACTAATTCCATCCGCAAAGTCCTTATTCCAAATAAGGTCACATTCCCCTTGGCGGACGTGAATTTGGGGCCACATCTTTCAACCCATGACAGCTTGTAGCCCGTGGGAGTGGGGGCGTGGCCCGGGCTGACTGACGCCTGTTGTAACGCGGTCTCTTGTCTACACACGAGTCGTGGTCCTTAGCCAGCAGAGCAAAGAGCTGAAATGCACGTGGCGGATTTAGGGAGCCACCTGCACATCCTTCTGGCTAACGAGTGGGACTCACCTCCAGGTGACTAGGAGAGAAAGGCGCAGGTGGCCTTGAATGTTGTGCTTGGTGGCCTAGCACAGGGTCCCCCAGCTTCACTGAGCACTGGAGTCACCTGGGGGCTGGCTGGAACGCAGGGTCAGTTGGGTCAGTTTGCTGAGAGGCTGCATTTTTAGCCACACTGAGCAGCAAAGGTCTAGGGTGGGACCCTGGTTGGTAGAAGGTCACTGGACGGCCACCATGTGCCCGTCCATTGCAGATCTTGAGGCAGATCCTGGAAGCGTCGGTCATCACCAGCACCCCCATCCCCCAAATGCAGCTACACACCATTTTCACAGAACTGCACATCCAGGTGAGGGCGGCAAGCTCGGCCGGGCATGGCATTCTCGGGGTGGGTCAGCAGGATGCGGGCTAAGGCAGGTGACTGACCAGGGCCACGGGGGCACGGTGGTGGGGGCCTCGTGTCGCTCACGGGCATCCACGTTGCGCTGCGTGGCTGTGATCTCATCCACCTCCCTGCGTGCCCCTCCCCAGGTGTGCGCCAAGGCCCCCGCCCAGCAGCAGTGCAGTGGCCAGAACGTGAGGGAGATCGAACACTGCTTCATAGCCCTGGGTGAGCTCTGAGCTGGGAGGGGGAGGGCGGGGGTGGGGGTGGGCACTGCGGCCTCCCCTCCCCGGCTCAGCGGGAGAGACTCACCGGGCCCTCCCCCCGCAGCCCGCTCCTACCCGAAGGAGCTGATGAAGTTCTTCCTCAGACAAATGGAGCTGAGCAAAGAGGCCATCCGTGTGGGGACCCTGACCCTGATCAGGGCAGTGGTGGGCGCCGATGGTGAGCAAGGGCAGGAAGGCGGCTGGGGGCCAGGGAGGCGTGTCTCACCCACGTCTGGGCCTCTGTCACTTACTCTTGTGTAGACACTACTGGGTGGGAAGGAGCCCACATGCTCGGCGGCTTCACGGTCTCTGTCCTTGAACTCAACCAGCACCGCCGCCCGTCTTTCCCACCCCAACCCTCTCCTCCAGCCCTGAGCCCCAGCTCCCACCTGCGTCACATTTCAAACTGCTAACCTGAACCCTAGAGCAAACCCCACAGCTAAGTCAGAGGTGACTAGAAAGCTTCACTAAGTCGTGCAGTTACAGCCCTGAGGCCTCTTTGATCCAATGCCCAACCTCGGTCTAAATCCCTGCTACAAATCCGTAAGCCCACACGCTGGCCTTGATATCAAAGGGAAATACTGTTCCCAACCAAGGCCCTGAGACCTCACCTTTTGAGCACGGCGCCCCCTGCTGGCAGCCTGCAGCGCTGCGGGGACATGACCCTAGCAGAGCCTGGGTGGCTTTGGTTCAGCCCTTCACCTGGGTGTCCCTGTGCAGGACACGGACCGGGCACCTGTGTACCCAGCCACTTCTGCGGACAGTAAACCCCTCTCTGCAAGAAATGCGAGCTTTAACACCAATGTGGCCCTTCTTACCTACCCCGTGGGCGGAGATGGTAGTGACTAGAGTTGGCCTGGCCATTTTTCTGTAAAACGTGATGGTAAAAATATTTTCAGGGCCCTGGCCGGTTTGGCTCAGCAGTTAGAGCGTCGGCCTGCGGTCCAGAGAGACCCGGGTTCAGTTCCCGCTAAGGGCATGTGCCTCAGTAGCAGTTTGTCCCCGGCCCTGGTTGGGTCGTGCGGGTGGCAGCCACGCGATGTGTCCCTTTCACATCGATGTTTAAAAAATGTATATATATGTTTTCAGCTCTGCAGACCACACAGTCCCTGGAACATTACTCAGCTCTGCCTCTGTAGAGCAAAAGCAGCCACAGCCTGCAGAACATGGCTGGGTTCCAATAAAACTTTATTTACAAAAGTAGGCTTTGGGCTGGATTTAGCCTCCGGGCCACACTTTGCTAATCCCTGGTCTAGAATAACAGGAAACAAGCCTCTTATATTTCTTTGACAGGGGTGTAAATTGATAAGGAATTTTGAATGCTCAATTGGATAGGGACCAAATCAACTTTTGGTCAATTGTCTGAATGAAAGAATTGCCCAAAGGTAATTGGACAACAATTTTTATGACCACATTGTGCATAAAAGCATTAGAAACAACTTAAATTTTTTCTATGGAGAATTTTGTGGAATAAATGATAGTAGACCCACATAATGAAGTATTATACAACCATCAACGGTGCGGTCAATCCACACGTTTTCACGGAGAAGCTCCCTTTCATATATTAAGTGTAACGATGATGCCATATGAGACAGCATCTGTAGCATGAGCTCAGCTATTTGAAAGAAATTTATGTTTGTTTATGTATAAATGGGTTTAGAAGGACACAAACTGTTGAGGGATAATTTTTTATTTTAATCTTACAATGAACATACACTTTTTTTTTTATCCTCACCTGAGGACATTTTTCCTTTTTTTTTTTTTTTTAATCCTCACTCGAGGATATTTTTCCATTTTTTGTACAGATAGAGTGGGAGGGAGAGAGAGGAAGGGAGAGAGAGAGAGAAACATCCACGTGAAGGGACACATCGAGTGGCTGCCACCCACATGACCAACCAGGGCCGGGGACAAACTGCAACCGAAGTACATGCCCTTAGCGGGAACCGAACCCGGGTCTCTCCGGACCGCAGGCCGACGCTCTAACCGCTGAGCCAAACTGGCCAGGGCGCACTTTTTTTTTTTTTTTTTTAAGGGTAAGGGAGAGAGACAGAGAGAGAGAGAGAGAGAGAGAGAGAGAGAGAGATCAATCTGTTGCCTCTCCCGCGTGCCTCCACCGGATCGAACCTGCAACCTTTTGGCGAGTCCACCGGCTTCTCCAGAAGCACGCGCCAAGCAGAGGCCGAGGAGCGAGGCACAAGCACGTTGGCCCTGGGCCCGGGCCAGGTGGGGTGTGCCGGGCACAGGAGACGGGGACTCTGAGCGAAGCGCCCCTCCGTGTGTGGCTGGAGGCTGTGCCGTGGACAAGCCACCGGCTCGCTGGCTCCCTGTGGCAGGTGACAGGCAGGCCTGTGCAGGGAAGGTGAGCTCCTGCTGCTCCAGCACCTCCCGGAGCCCACCCGAGGCCAGCGGCCCTCCCGCCTGGGTTTCCTCTTTCAGAGCCCAGAATGAACCTCAAGACCATCTGCCTGGCCATCCGGGTGGTCAAGAACTCCATCTCCGACACCCGCTCCAAGGTAACAGGGCAGAGGCCCGGAAGGGGGTGGCACTCGGGGGTCTCCTGGGAAGCAAAGGGGAGTCGGGCAGCGGCCTTCTCCTGACAGCGGGGCCTTGGCTCCTCTCCAGCCCTGTGGGCAGAGGCTGCCCACACCGGTAATGCCCTTCGGCAGAACACCGAGTAGGGCTGGAGGGGAATGAGGCCCATCGAAGCTGCGGCCACTCTCTTCTCACCCTCAGTGGTCCCCATGGTGCCAGCGAGGGGTCTCAGACACGCCTGGACAAAGGGCAGGCAGAGGGGATCCAGGTCGGGTCAGAGATGCCAGGCTGTCCAGGGGTGCGTGTGAACCTTGCACCCTCCAAATGAGGTGTCCCCTGCAGCCACGCCACCTTGGAATGCAGCTTTGGTTCTGGCCTCGGGCCCTGGGGGCTGCTGCCAGTGCCCAGGGAGGGGAGGGCCGAGGGGAGGGCCTGCACCGGCGAGAAGGCAGGCAAAGCTGTCTTCAGTACCTGGAGGCTGGCGGGGGAAGAGAGAACGGGCTTGCTCTGTGCTACCCCACATATGAGCTGGGGAGCCCCAGGATAAGAGGCAGGTTGTCCCCTGAAGACGGAGCTGTCTACACAAAAGGGAGTGCACTCTCTGTCTCTAAATGGCCCAGAAGAGGCTCCTGGGCGGGCATGCTGCAGAATGGGACCCTCTGGGTGAGGCAGGGGTAGGGGACTGAGTGGGCAGTGGCTAGGTGGTCCTGAGGCCCCTCCCAGCCCAGAGCACTTCCAATTCTACTGTCTCATGTCACGGGATTGGGGTGTTAGATGCCAAGCCTCCCACCCTGGAGTCCACTCCAACCCCCAGCGTGTCCGCGGTCCTGTCCCCTCAGGTGAGGATGGCTGTTCTCCGCATCATTGGCCAGTTGGCTCTGTCTGGCTTCCAGGACAGGATCAAAGGCTGGGGTCTGAAGTATGTGTCCATGCAGCTGACCCTGTCCACCTACAAACTGGTGAGTGGCCCTGCCATGCAGACCATGGAGCAGCTGACTTTGGGAATGAATGTACCTAGCTCGAACCTGCATGCTCATGCGTCCACGACACAAGTGTGCAGAGTTCACCACAGGTGAAGACGGTAAAGCCACTCGGGCGGGAGTCTAGGAAACACAGAGACACTCAGAGCTCTGAGCATCCTGGAGACTGGGTCTCTGGGCATCAAGTCCCACAGGGGTGAGGACACTACACCCAAGAACACAGCAAGCCCCTTGCCAGCCCCAAGCAGGGACCCCTCGGTTCTGCATTCCAGACGAATCGCCGGGAGAGCTTTCATCAGAGGGACCTGGAGGAAAAGATGGTCCACAAAGTCACCATGGACACCGTGAAGATCATAACGTCTTCTGTCAGTGGAATGACCAACGTGAGTGAGCCCCACTCTCCTGCCCACTGGGCTGGCACTGCAGCCAATGGCTCGTGTCTGCATGGCTCAGGCTCAAGGGAATGGTGCAGGTCCAGACCTCTGTGCTGTGGCCGCCTGGGATGTCTGAGGGCCTTGGTCTTCCAGTGACCCGAGCTGTAGTCCTTCAAGATCTAGTTCCAGAGCCAGGTGCTTGATGGGAACATAAAGCCCCCAGATATTAGGGCAGTGGCTGGCACACAATAGGCCTCAATATGTATCAGTTGGCTTATTGCCTGAAATGTGTTTGTTACCTTAAATCCCTTTCAGTCCAGGTATGTGTGTGTAAAGAAATTATTTTAGTGGTTTAATTCCACAAACATTTGATAAGTTCCTACTCTGCGAAAGACATGAGGGCATACACCAAAAGGGCTCAGCATGACCCCAGCGAGTTCACAGGCTTAAGGGGAAATAAATGTGTCAACTTTTAATTGTAATTCACTGTGACATAGCAATAAGATAGGAAAAATGTACCATGCAGCTCAAGGAGGGTATCATTTTCCATTAAGTGAAACCATGGGCTAGATGCCCCTGATCAGTGGCAGCTAATCTGAAAAACAGAAATAATGAGAAGAACAGTGATCTCTACAATTGACTGAGCACCTGAATATAGCAGGTACTATACTAGGTATGCAACATGTAGACTCTCATTTAATTATCCCAATAACTCTATGAGTTAGGGTCTCTTATTATTACCCTGCTTTTGTAGATGAGGAAACTAAGGATCAGAGAGACATTCATTTGCTCCAGGCTTTGAATCTGGTAAACAGTGGAGCCAGGATTAAAATGCTGTTTCCAGATCACCAGGATGCCTCCTGGGGGGACCCAGGAGCTGAGGATTCTAGTCCTGGCAGCTAGAACAGCTCAAGTGACTGCCCTTGTTAGTTGGTAGCACAGGAGCCTCCCAGGGGTGTGGAGTGAGGCTTAGGGGGACCAGAATTAGCAGGAGTGTCCAGTGATCATCTAAGGAGAGGGGCGATGGCATGGAGAAGTCGGTGGGCTAGAGATACAGCTCTAAAAATCTGTATCAGTCAGCGTTCCCCAGAGAAACAGAACGAGGACACACACGCACACACAATTTCAAGGCATTGGTTTATACCATTGTAGGGGTTGGCAAGTCTGAAATTCGTAGGGCAGGCCGGCAGGCTGGACACTCAAGTAGGAGCTGATATCGGCTGCTGTCTGGAGGCTGATGCTGCTGTCAGGGAAACTGAGTCTTCTTGCTCTCAAGGCTCTTGAACCGATGGAATGCAGTCCAGCTGCTGTCTGGAGGATCATCTCCTTTACAGACCCTGGGCTTCTGTCACATCTACAAACCCCTCACAGCCACGCCTAGATTAGTGTTCGCTCGAACGACTGGCTACCCTCGCCCAGCCCCGTCGGCACGTAGAGCTGACCACAGCTGGCAAGCACGCGCCAGCGTGCATGAGTCGTCTGCCCCGTGCACCTCTACCGGGTTTGGGGCCGAGGGAGGGCACTGGACGAAGAGGAGGTGACGGGTGTGGGGGTGGTAGGAGGTCAGCAAGGACGGGAATTGGTCTCCCAGGACTCGCTGGCTCCCTATGCTGTATCGGGGGGTGCCACTTAGACAGCCCTGACAAAGACGGGGTTGGCAGCAGAGCCCGCGGGGCAGAGGCTGTCTGTGGGTGGGAGTCAGTTCTGGAAGACTGCGGCGAGGCCCACACTGTGTGGGAGCCTGACTCGTCTCCTCGAGTGGCCATGGAACGTCCCAGCGAATCCTGGCCCCCTCTCCCCACCAGGAGTTTTGGGTGAGGCTCCTGTGCTACGTCATGGAGACGGATAACATGGAGGTGTTGACCCCCATCTGCGTCAGCCTCACAAACCTGGCGGAACGCCAGTTCCACACCACGGATGTGGATGCCAACTCGGCCAGCAAGAGCAGGCACGGTGGGCAGCACCCCTGCGCCAGCTGATGGGATTGGGCAGGTGGGCCGCTCCGTGTCTCTGAATGTTCCCCCTCCTCCAAGAAGCACCCCGAAGCCCAGACAGCCGGGCCCAAGGCCTGCCCTTGCCTGACTGAGGAGCTGTTAACATTGGGCAGACTTCCCCTGGCAGGGCCCTCTGCACGCCCCCTGCCCCTGCCCAGACCTTACCCTTTGGAGGTCCCAGCGCAGCCTCTCCGCAGGGGTGTCCTCTCTGGGCTTCTGTAAGCCAGGTGGAGGAACTACAGAAGTCCCATCTGAGTCCTCTGAAAACCACCCCTCTGTGGTTCCCGCGACAGCGCGCTAAACATCAGACTCTCAGACAGCGACTAGGTCCACCCATGTGTAGGATGATACTCCATTCCTAGGGGCCTGGGGCTTTGTTGGTGGGTGTGGCTGACAGTGGGGGTGATTTGGGGGCACCCTTTAGGACTCAGGGTGGAGCAAAGGGTGGAGCTTGCTTTGAGCAACCATCTAGGCCACCCCCTGAGGTCTTCTCATGCCCCCAACCCCAACATCCCTCTCCTGGGCCCTCTCCTGGGCCCCTCACTTGCAATTTCCCAGCAGCCCTAGTCCTCTCTCCCTTGCTCACTGGTCCAAGCGCTGCGTTTGCTTCTTACAGGCTCATTGACTCCCAAAGCCTGCGGTTGGGGGGAGGTGGGGCGCAGGCGTCTGACTCCTGTTGGCTCAAGAGATGCCAAGGTTCACAGTAAGAGAGGAACACTCTCATGGGAGATACTGCTGTTCACTGCAAAATGGGTCCATCCTGAAAAGAGCATCTTTTAAGCTCCAGCCCACAGCGTGACTTTCTGCTCTTCCCAGGATAAGCCAATTAAAATGATGTTCTTTATGGAAAATCCCCTGGGCCAACACATTCCCCCTCTGGGGACAATGGGATGGTGTTGGGGAAGCACCTTCCAGGGTAAAGCCCACCTTGGGGACATGGGGAGCATGTCCTGGTTGGGCAAAGCGCTTTAGCAGGGGTCGGATCTCCTTCTTCCTCAGTGGACCTGCCCACGCCACAGAAGCTGCTGGCCCGTCTCCTGGTGAGTGGCTCCCCCAGGTGGTGCCCGGCCCGGCTGAGACCGCGGGCTGCGGCGCCTCTCCTTTAAGCTCCCAGTTCTCAGAGCCCCCAGAGGGAGGAGGGAGCTGGACACTTGACACAGCAGAGCTTTCTTGGTCCCTGCTGTCCCTCTCGGGTAGATATGCCAGGGATAGTGGACTCAGACCTGCCCTTGGATTCCTCTGCTCGGCCTCTGAGCAGCCTCAGAGCATCCCCAGGACAATGGCCTGCCCGCCCTCGGGAGGTGGGCTCCGTCCTGCACCCTTGTGTGGACTCAGGATGCTAATCCACGATCCACGGAAATCTGGGGTGGGGAGGGAGCTTATGGTCTGGTCCCTGGCATGGGCAGCCCGGGAGCGAGGAGCCCAGGGCTGCCCATACCAGGCAGAGCCCCACAAAGTCTCGGTTCCTCCCAGGTGCTGATGTCATCCCCCTACGAAGGGGAGGGCAGGGGGATAGCCATGCTCAACCTCCTGAGGACCCTGAGCCACAGCATTGAGCCCTCCATGGCCAACATGTGGGAGCTGGAGATTCCACTGTTGGTCAAGTACCTGGAAGGTGAGGTGTTCGAGGTGCCCACCCCAAGACATCTGCCCTCTCGGTGTGCAGGCCGAAGCATCAATCACGTGGCTTGAGCACCGGGCACCGAGGCTTGTGGTGGACCGCCACAGCCTGTGTTGGTCCTCGGGAAGGTGGGGAGGGAAATGTAGCACGCAGGGAGCCTATCTGCGGGGGGTTTCTCAGGCCAGGCTAAGGAGGTGCCCCGGAGGGGAGCAGCAGAGAGGAACATGTGTGACCCTGCTTTCTGCAGAACATACTAAGTTTACTTGGAGTCAGAAGACCTGGGAGGACAAGCTGATTCAGGTAACGAGGTAGCCCAGCTGAGGCCTGGGTTGGGGGAGAGGCGGGATGGCTAGGAGGGACCTGGAGAGGCTGGCATGTGGGGGGTTTAGGAGCCCCTAAAGGCCACATTCTCTTCTGTTAGGGGACCTGGGGAGTACCAAGCATGCCCACAGCTGTATCTACCAGCAGGGAAGGACAGAGGGCCTTCTGTTCTGGGGCCCCAGGTGTTCAGAGATGACACTCCTCCCACCAGGCCCCAAGCCACACAGTTTCCCAGGCCCACCGGCCCACAGGCCCACAGGCCCACAGGATGTTAGCACTGGACCAGGGCCTTATGAGTCGGGTAATACGGAGTTTGGGGAAGGGAGCAGGAGAAGGTGGGTGATTACTCAATGTCACACAGCCCTCCCGGAGGACTGCCCACTGATGTCTTCTGCCTCCCCAGTTTCTGCGACACTCGCTCAAGAAGACTCAGGGTTCCAACTGGAGCCTGCGCCTGGGCAAGGAGCTGAACAACCAGATCGAGAGCTTTGACAGCCCCTCCCCAGAGAAGGTTGGTCCTCACAGCAGCAGGGCAGTTCAAGCGAGGGGACTCCAGGGACGTTGCAGTGGAGAGGCGTATACTGTGTGTGTGAGAGAGCCGCTGTACCCATGACCGTCTACGGGCTCTTGGGAGGAGAAGTGGGTGGTCCAGACCAGTGGGTTTTAGTTTTTTTGTTTGTTTTTCTTTAAGAACTAGCTTTGTTGACGCTGGGGGTCTTCCCTCCCGTCATCAGCTTCCCCATCCTCCTCTCTTCACTCTCCACCTGAACTTGTCTCACAAAAGAGTCCAGCAAGCAAGGACTGAGATGTCTGAACGGGGTTTGGTGAATAGGGAAAGGGTGAGGATGACATGGAACAGAAGGCTAAAGGGGTCTGCGAGTTCTAGTTCAGCAGTAAAGAAGATAAGGCCTGGAGGAGTAAAAAGAAAGAGTGGGCAGGCGGGGGTTCGGAGCTGGACTCCCAACAGTCCCCACCCACACCTGCCAGACTGCTGGAAACAGTTCCTTACACCTGAGTCACCCAGATACTGGCCTGTGACCACATGTGTATATTTCACTATGGAAAGATCTTTATAAAACTATAAACACTGCTGAAAGAAGTCACAGAAGGTCTCACTCAGTCAATGGAAAGTATCCCATGTTCATGGATTGGGAGACAATATAGTTAAGATGACAACACTTCCAAAATTTATCTATAGATTCAACATGACCCCTATCATAATTCCAGCTGGCTTTTTTTTTTATTGTTTTCAGAGACTGATAAGCTCATCTTAACATTCATGTGGAAATGCAAGGGGCCCAGAATATCCAGCATAATTATGATTTTAAAAAAAGAACAAAGTTGGAGAACTCAAACTTTGCGGTTTCTTACACACAACCGCAGTAAACAAGACAGTGTGGCATGGGCATAAGGGCAGACATATAGATCGATGGAACAGAACTGAGGGTCCAGAAATAAGCCTCACATTTACTGGCAATTGATTTTTGACAAAGGTGCCAAAACAGCTCCGTTGGGGAAGGAATAATCTTTTCGACAAATGGTTCTAGGTCAACTGCATGTCTCCCTGCAAAAGAATGAAGTTGGACTCCTTGCGCACACCACACAGAAAAACTTGAAATGGATCCTAGATGTAAATATGAAAGCAAAAACTATAAAACTCTTAGAAGAACACATAATTTTAAATCTTTGTGACTTTGGCTTGGGCAAAGCCATCTTCAATATGACACTAAAATCACAAGTGATAAAAAAAAAAAGAATAAATAAATTGGGCATAGTCAAGACTAACTACTCTTTCACTGAAAATAGTAGCATCAAGAAAGTGAAAAGACACCCCATGATAGAAAATGATATACAGTATTTGTAAACCAAGTTCCTGGTAAGGGACTTGTATCTGAAATATATAAAGAACTCTTATAACTCATTAATGAAAAGACAAAAGAGCCAGCTAAAGGATCTAGATAGATAGTTCTTAAAAAAGAGGCACAATACCAAATAAGTACATGAAAACGTGTTCAAGATCATTACCATTAGGGAAATGCAAATCAAAACTGCAGTGAGATACCACTGCATACACACAAGGGTGGCTATAATAAACAAGATCATGACAAGTGTTGGCAGATGGGAGACAACCGAACCCCTATATACTGCTGGTGTGAATGTAAAATGGTGGAGTAGCTTTGAAACACAGTTTGACAATTCCTCAGAATGTTCAATAGAGTTAACGTACGACCTAGCAATTCTGCTCCCAGCTATATACACCCAGGAGAAAGGGAATCCTACGTCCACACAAAATATTGTAAATGTTCATGCAAGCATCACTCGCATGGCCAAAAAGCGGAAGCAACTCAAATGCCCATCCCTGGATGAATGGATAGACAAAAATGGTACGCCCATTCAATGAAATGCTATTCAGCTATGAAAAGGAATAAAGTACTGATCTGTGGTGCAAAAAAGAATGATCCTGAAAACATGCCAAATGAAAGAAGCCAGATGCGAAAGATCACAAAAGACCACATATGATATAATTTTATTTACTTGAAATGTCCACAACAGGTGTCTCCACAGAGACAGACAGCAGGTTAGGGGTTGCCTGAGGCTGGGGAAAGTGCAGAGTGACTGCCAGTAGATATGAGGTTTCTTTCTGGGACGACAGAATGTTCCAACTTAGACTGTGATGATGGTTACACAAGTCTGTGAACATACTATTGAATCTGTAAACCTGAAATGGGTTAATTTTATGGTTTGTGAATTGTGCCTCAATTAAAGATGTTTTTTAAAAGGTTTTCGTAGGTGTCAACCAAAAACTGTGTTTGTTCAAATATATGTCCTTTCTGTGTGAGTATGTAAAATGACAAATAGTAAAGTATGTCTCACAGATACCTTCTACAGCTAAATACTGTAGATTTGCATATTTAAGGTCTTATCAAATGTCAGTTGAAGGCCAGATGCCCATTTGAACAAAAGTTGCATATAGTATTTAATAAGCAAATGCATATAATTTAACCATATTATAATAACTCACCCAGCTAAGGGAGAGGAAATAAATGAATAGGATTTTATTGGCCCAGATAACTTTAAAAGACACAATGACATAAAGCAGCTTAAGTAACTACATCAGGACCCTCCTAAGCTCTTCACTGCTAGACTGGCATCCTTTAGGTGGGGCACTACGGCTATCACTAGCCCCCAGATTTATAATCCCAGTAGATAGAGTCAGTCTCATCCCAAAATTAACATGCAGAAATCATTATCTTCCCATATACAAATAAAACAAAAATACAATGTAATGAAACTAGGTCCTATTCAAAGGCCCAGTGCAATGTAAAATATATAATCAATATATAGTCAATCATAAAATATTAAATATGTTAAAAACACACAATTGCAAGGAGAGATGGGAGAGCTAAAAGGAAACCTAATCGAACAGATACATTCTCTTGTTCTCAGACTCAGTGTTGTAAAAGTGTCCATTATTCTCAAATTAATCTGCAACATAATGTACTCCCAGCTAAATTCCCAAACAAAGACTTTGTGGAAATTTGACAATTCTATGAAATTTGACAAGATTATTTCTAAAGTCATCGGAATGAAAAAAAAAATGTAAGAGAATAGCTAAGAATATATGGAAAATGAAGCAGATTAAGGAGGAATTTACTGTCTCAGAACAATCAAAGACTGACTAAATAAAATAAAACTGGGGAGCAAGCAGAATACACAGATGAATTTTTTTTTTTTATCCTCACCCAAGGGCATTTTTCCATTTTTTGTTCAGAGAGGGGAGGGAGAGAGAGAGAGGAACATCGATGTGAAAGGGACACATCGAGTGGTTGCCACCCGCGCGACCCAACCACGGCCGGGGACAAACTGAAACCCACGTACATGCCCCTAGCAGGAACCGAACCCAGGTCTCTCTGGACCGCAGGCTGAAGCTCTACCGCTGAGCCAAACCGGCCAGGGCCATAGATGAATATTTTTATAATCTTAACATGGAATAGGCCTTCCTATGCATGAAAAGAAACCAGGAAAGACAAATGAAAAAACAAAAAGACACTTTTCTCTATGACGAAACAAAATTAGCACAAATGAAACCAAGAGGGAAACGAGACGGAAACCTGCCGTTGAAAGCGACCCGCCGGGGGAGTCGCTGCTGAGGTTAAGTGAGCCTCAGGCAGGGCTGGCTCCCACCCGCCTGCCTTCTCACCTCGCAGGACAGTGGCTGTACTTACCTTCTACTTACCTTCTTAACCTTCTTGATTAAGCGAGATAATATATGTTTGTTGCCGCTATTTCAAATCCACACCAAGTTCTTACAAATAAAAACAAAGTAGGAGGATAACCAAGCAGAAAGGGGGAAAGAAAACAGACAGGCGTTCACAGGATGGACCCCGAGAATACGCACAGTAAGCAACACGAGTAGTGAAGAAACAAATGAAAATCCGAATGCCCCACCTCTCACCGGTAACGTCCTGTGTGCGGGACAAGGTGGGGACACAGGTCCTCCTGGAGTGGTAGGTGGGAGTGGGAATCGGTTCAGTTTGTACAGGAGAGACATCTGGCCCCACTGTTTACAATATGCGTGCCCTTGCACATACAGTCTAACCACCCCTGAACATTTATTTTTAAAAATGCACAAAATGCATAGATATCTGCACATTTTTTAAAAATTCAGAGGACTACTTAGCAAACGCCCCACACAGCGACCCCTGGAGGGCAGAGTAGGGAGGCCTGAAGCTCCCTTTGTCCTCTGCCTCTCTAGAGCTTTCTGTACCGGGCCTTGGGCTTCACCTTGGCCACAGGCCTGGAGGCCGAAAAGGTGGAGGTGTTGCTATTGGAGCTGCTGTACAAGACGGACTACAACAAGGACTTCGACCGAGAGGTGAGGGCACCCTGCAGCCCCTCCTATCCGCCAGAGCTCTCCAGACCCTCAGGGGATATGGCGTGTGCATGCACCTGTGTGTGTGCATGGGTGCATTCACATCTGTGCATGTGTGTGCCTATGTGTACACTGAGGGTGCACACACGTGTGCATATGCACACATATTCATGTGTGCACATGCATACGTGCCTGTATGAACATACATGTACCTATTTGTGTATGCCTGAGTGCATGCACGTGTGTGTGTACCCGTGCGTGTGTATGCATGCTTATGTGCATGTGTGTATAGGGGGCTCCTCCTCTGCTCCCTGTCTGCCCCCTCACCGCAGCTGACTGGGTCTCCATGCAGGGCGTGATCCTGTGCTTTGGCCTGTGTGCCCAGGGCCAGGTGAAGACGGTGCTGAGCGTGCTCCAGGACTTCGAGGAGAGGATTCAGGAGTCGGAGCAGTCCTGGCAGATCGGCGCTTGGCGGGTAAGGCTCCCTTGCTCCCCAACCAGGTCTCCGGGGGCCTCTTAGAGCGACAGTGCTCTCACCACCCAACCAAGGCTCTTACCGATCACAATAAGGAGCCCCCTCCTCTCGCCTCCCCCAAAATGCCTGAGATCGGAGGCTGCCTCCAACGGAGCTTTTGCTGTTGGGTATCTAAAGAACACAGGGGGGCCTTCCCAGGACCCAGATATTGCAAAGGAGTCCTAGCCCTTTGCTACTCATGATGGGGGTGCCTGGGTGCTGGCTGGCTCTGCAGGGTCCCAGGCCTCACCCAGGTCCACTGGGTCTGAAGAAGTGAAGGCGGCTGGGATGGCATAATGCCCACTGTTGTGTGGACGAGGGCAGTGAAGCTTGTCCAAAGGCGTGTGGTTGCCCAGCGGTGAAGCCAGGAGTTGGACCCAAGCCACTCATGACTGACCTCTGGCCCAACTTCCTGATGCCACAGGTTGGCTGAGTCCCCAGCGGGCAACCATCTGGAGTCACTGATGCCTCAGGCTTTGACCTTGACCTGGACGCTTGCCCTGGGTCTGGCTGTTTAGATGGAAAGTGTCTCAGCCTTCTCCAAAGAGCAGGACCTGGGGCCTGACTTTTTATTTGCAGCCTGGCAGGGCTTGGGAGCCCTCTGCCCTACTTCCACGGTGGGTTTTGTGGTCTCCACCTCCTCCCAGGAGAGCAGGGCTGAGGCTGTTTGTTCCTCCTGGGTCCCCAGCATCATGAGAGCCAGTAGGAACAGAGAAGGGCCTGGCAGGTGGAGGCACCAGGCTTGCATAGCCAGCCTCTGCTTAGGGCAGTCTGGCCCTGCTCTGACTTGCTGCACCCAGGGCTTAGCGTGTAGTATGTGCTCAATAAAACTGTATTGAACACATGAATAAATAAGTAAATGAGTGTTTGAGGCCTCTTCAGCTGACTCAATGGCTCTTAGGGTCTTGTGACCAGGGACGATCGGCAGGCAGCCGGGGCAGACCCTGCTGCCCGCAGAGGGGCAGGGTGAGCACATCACCCCCACCCGGTGTCTCTCCCCGGGTCTCGCTGGCCGTGCAGAGGGACCACCCCTGGAGGCGGGAGGCGGTGAAGAGCGCCCTCATGGTGATGTACAGCTGTGCGGCCCTGCACTGCCACTGGCAGGCGCTCCTCACCCACGTGGACACCCCCATCACCTCGAAGATCATTCACCACTACACCAGCAGCTCCCAGGTAACCCCGTGAGCCGCCACCCACATTCAGTGCCTGGGGGACTCCTCCGTGAGCCAGGCTGGCAGTCACCCTGCGCCCCTCTCTGGGTGGTGATGAAGCCAGGAGCTGGACCCAGGAGTCCCCCCGACTCCCAGCTCCTGGGAGGCCCATTGCCCCAGCCTGTGTACTTCTCTGCCGCAGGAGGAGGGAGGGGGGAGCTCCTTCCCCAAGTGCGGGGAGGGGTGAGCATGGGTCCCCAGAAGTCACAAGATGATCCCCCCTCTCCAGTCTCTCCACCTCCTGCGATCCTCACCTCTGCCCCTCACCCCAGACACCTGACCCTAGGCCTGTCATAAGGGACAAGATGTGGGGTTGTCTTCAGAAATGCAAAGGGACTAGCTACTGTCTTGGAATAGCAAGGAGGAGAAAAACAGAAAGAATAGAGCAAATATTATTTTATTCTTATTTTTTTAATTGTGGTAAAATGCACACGACATACAGTTTGCCACCTTGACCACCTTTCAGCGCATCACGGACCTTCACATGGTCGTGCACCCATCACCCCAGCCACTCCAGAGCTCCTCCTCCTGCAAAACTGAAACTGCGCCCACCCAGTGGCTGCCCACCCCCACGCCAGCCCCTGACATCCACGTTCCTCGTCCTGCCCCTGACTGAGTGCTCCAGCTTGCTCACCTAGGTGCCATCACCCAGCATCTGTCCACATTTGTCTGGCAGAACTGCCCTCGAGATTCATCCCGTGCCCGGCCGGTGTGGACCGAGCTTCCTCCCAGGACTGAGAGGTCCCGGTTCGATTCCCGGTCAGGGCACAGGCCCGGGTTGCGGGTTTGATCCCCAGTAGGGGGCGTGCAGGAGGCAGCCCATCGATGTTTCTCTCTCATATCGATGTTTCTATCTCTCTCTCCCTCTAGAAAATCAATAAAAGTATAGTTTTAAAAAAAGATTCATCCTGTGAAAACAAACAGGATTTTATCTCAAGAACTGACTCTGCCTCCCCGGCGACAGGGCCTGGTGCCCTCGGCCAGCGCTGCCACCCCGGGCAGAGGCGAGGGGGCCGGGCCCCGGCCCGCCATGTGGCAGGTGCTCTGTCATCGGTGAAGGACAGAACGAGGTCGCCGTCTCTTGGGGGGCGGAGGGGGCACGTTCTTAGGCAGCTGCAGGTGTGAAGGCCGCGGCTCGGGCCCTCGGGCTCACTCACCACGCCTCTTTCTCCCCTTCGTCTCGGTCTGGGCGCAGGACATCTGCCTCAAAATGGCCTTCATGAAGAGTGTGGTGCAGGTCACCCAGGCCATCGAAAACCTCAAGGACCCGGAGGGCTTTCAATTTGCCCAAAAGACGACTCTTACTGCCATTCTAGTGGTACGCCGGGGTCCCGGGCCCTGGGCAGTCTGGGGGTCTAACTCTGCCGAGCTCCTGAGGGCGTCCAAGGGGCAAGGGGGCTCTAGGATCTCTGGGCCCCTTTCTGTCTCAGCTCTTTGATCCAACTGTAGGGGTTCTGAGATGATACCACGTGCCTGACAAAGCATTTCGCGACCAGGGAACAACCGGGCGCTGTGTGCCCCATGTGGCTGGTTCAAGGCCGGGACACAGGGCCACTGGGTCAGCCCCACTGTCGCCCCAGCATTTCTCCGCGGGAGGGACCTGGGGGGAAGGATCAGCTGCAGGCAGGGCTTAAAGCTACTTTGCACAGAACTCTGGAAAGATCTAGCAGGTGTCGACTGCCCAAGGGCGAGAAGCAGTGACGGGGCTGATGGGGTTTGCGTGACGGCCGCTGTCCCTGGCGCAGACGTCCGCCCTCCCTACGCGCCTGGGCCTGGACACGGCTGCAGCTGTGCTGGAAGCCGCTCGGGAGGGAAGTGGGAGGGGCTGGGACAGGAGGCAGCCAGCAGGAAGCGAGCGTGCCCTTGGCTCCTGTCTGGACCAGGAGCTGTGCGCCTGGAATTTCACGCCAGTCCCAGGGCACCGAGTCCTGTTTCATCAGTAAGGGAACCCGGGCTCAGGTGGGGGAAGCGGTCTGTGCAAGGACGCCCCTCCAGGAAGGCAGATCTGAGCGGGAAGCACATGCCTACCTCGAGCCCCTGCCTTCCACCGGATTTGCCCTTTCCCCGAAAATGTCCAAGGCTGAGTGATCCGGCACTGATGCTGGGGATGCTGCCACCTTCAGGGCCACTGTGCGTTAAGGGCCCCTGTCCTACCTGGCCTGGGCCCGGATGGCTTGGCAGCCCACTGCCCTGCTGTGCCCGGCAGGCGATCATCAAGGCGGAACCGAGCGACAACCTGGTGTCTCCCGTGCGCAGCATGGTGATGGATGCCCTCTCGCATCTGAGGTGAGCTGCGCCCCTGCCTGTGTCCCGGCACTTCCCCTGGGTCGACAAGACATCCGGAAGCATCCATCCCGCGTGCTCGCGGGTGCAGGGCCGCCTCCGTAGCCCGGTCCTGGGTGACAGCTCCGAGGGCCATGGCCATCCTGGCCGATGGGAGCCGGCTTCCACCAGCTCTCCCCTGCTCCTCGACAGCTCCATGTCTCCTTGGGTGGGAGGTGACTGGGAGGCGGGCAGGCTGGTGTTTGGTCCATCAGGAGACGTTTTGAGCAAAAGGTCACACAGTGACACTGAATAACCAGCAGGGAGATGGCCCCTTCCAGCTGGGTTGGGCTCAGTCAAGGAATTTATTTATCCACATGGTATGAATACCGTTCATGCAAATAGTAGAAGTAATAGACTGTCCGAGGTTTGCCTTCCTGGGACTGTCCACCTGGCGGTGGGGCGAGGAGGAAGGGAAGAAGCTGTGTTTGTAAAACCCGTGTTTGAAGAGGTGGGTCCTCTAGGAGTCCTCCCAGTGGGGCCGAGTCATCACTGGCGCTCACAGCAGAACTGCCCGAGCTTCTAGCGACACACACTCAGGTGTTACACACACTTCACAAACATCCCCTCAGGGACTTAGAGGGAAGGCGAACACATACCCAAGGAATTAGAGGTCAGTGTTTGTAGGTGAACAACAATAAAAAATCTAAGGCCAGAAAAAGGGGGCTACTGGCAAGATGCAATTCAGGTGCTAAACAGGGGCTAGAAGAAGGAGTTGGCAAAGGGAGTTTGCTGTCTGACCTGGGCTTAAACAAAACAGGGTGTGGGTCGGAGCTGGAAGCTTCCAGCAGGATGGGGTGGGGTAACAGTTTATTAAAATGAAAGCTACTCCCGCCCTGGCCGGTGTGGCTCAGCGGTTAGAACGTTGGCCTGCGGTCCAGAGAGACCCGGTTCGGTTCCCGCTAAGGGCACGTATCTCGGTTGCAGTTTGTCCCCGGCCCTGGTTGGGTCGTGCGGGTGGCAGCCACTCGATGTGTTCCTTTCATGTCGATGTTTCTCTCTCTCTCTCCCTCCCACTCTATCTGAACAAAATACCAAAAAATGTCCTCGGGTGAGGATAAAAAAGAAAAATGAAAGCCAGTCCAAATCCTGGAGGCACAATAGAACCCATAGGGAACTTTTAACAATACAGCTACCCTGCACCCCCCCACACACACACCCCAGCTTTAAATTAGGATCCCAGGGACCTTACAAAGCTCTCCAGGTGATTCTAAGATGCACCGAGGCCTGTGATGCATGGATAGAAGGAGATGGGCCAGATGCACTCGAAGCAGCTATGGGCCACCCTGGAAGGCTTAGCAAAACACAGATGGCTGGCTCCGCCCCCAGAGATTTTGGTTCAGCAGTTCTGAGGCGGGGAATTTGCATTTCTAACGAACTCCAAGTTGATGCTACTGCTGCTGGTCCAGGTGTCGTACTTGAGCCCTGGGCCAGGACCAACCCGGGAGGTAGAGTCCACGATGTGGTGGGGGAGGAGCAGCGGAATGTTCCGAGCAGGAGATGGACGTGGTTACAGCAGGAGCCGAGGAGGAGAGGTGGCCCCGGACCCCTGAGTCTGCCCCTCAATCCCAGACAGTCACTGAACACTGATGGCTGGGCAGAGCCAGGGCCCGTGGGGGGTGTCCCTCTGAACCCCCAACCAGGGAAGTTGGTCTCTCTCGATCTGTGACATGCCTCCCCTCCCTAGACTGGGCAGTGGGCCCCAACTCCACTGACCACCCCTTCTGTCACTTTTTCTCTCCCTAGCAAAGTGAGGCCTTTCTACTCTGCAGAGGAAAACAGTGAGCTGATGGATATCGGTATACATTCTGTCATTTCTCTCCAGCCCCCAGCAGAGGACAATGAGTCCATTAAGGTAGGTCCCTCCGAGCCTCATTGTCTGGGTCAGGACCTGGAAGTCGACTTTAACATGAGTGGTGCTGAGAGCCCACCATCTTGACCCACCCATCTGTGGTTGTGAAACCGAACAGCAGGTGGGTCTGGGCTGCCTGTCACTGTCTGAGCCAATTAAGCAGAGACAAGGTTGAATGGTATATGAGCATTTATTCCAATATTGCCGGCAGTTTGAGAGAGCAGCCAGGCCATCCCTGAAAAGTCCGCTCTGCACTCCCTCCATGGCCCGCTGCTTGTGTTAGTATTACGCGGGGAAGTGTGCAAAGGGAACACCAGTGGGTAAGACAATTACAGATTACAGGCACAGGGAAGTAATGGGAGCTGGGGAATGTGGGCTGTCTCCAGGGCACCACCTCCAAGACTCCAAGGTTGTTAGTCTTCCCGTGATGGGCTGGGCGCAGCTCTCTGGTAAGGAGAAGGAACAGCATTCCCGAGGTAAACTCCCAGGGTGAACAGCCAGGCCAGAATGGGCTTTCTTTAATCAGAACAAAGCAATCATAATTCACAGAGCAAAAATGTTCAACATTTCTTACATCTACGGCTAGCACCCCACAATGATAAGTTCTCCATTATTCAATTAGAGGCAGCAAAGTGTAAGAGGCTCTGATAGTCAGTGTAAGGTGATGCTAGCTGCTGTAATAGATAAACTCTGAGATCTCTGTGGTTTGACAAGACGAAAGCTTAGATCAAATTGGCCGTGGGGGTGGGACGGAGGGGCTTCCCGCAGTCATTCAGGAGCCACGCCATCTTCGGTTCACGGTTCCGAAGGTCCCGTGGGCACTGATACCCAGCATGGAGAGGAAGAGAAAGAGTATGGAGGATTCATGAACCACTTTGTCCACCTTCCATTGGCCAGAGCTCAGTCACATGGCTCCACTTAGATGTAAAGTGTGCTGGGAAATGTGGTCCCAGATTGGGTGGCTGTTTTCCAGGAACATTGTTGGAAAAGGAGGTCAAATCTTTCGTGGTCAAGTGGCCACCTGTGCCTCCAGGGCCTGGCCTTGGATGAGGAGTCAGGAGAACTGGGTTCTAGGAGTTCAGTTTCCTCCTTTGTGAAGTGGGTTCCTCTTAAGAAGATGACCTGGATGTCACGTGAGAAGAAGAAAAAAGGGTGATTATCACACCGGGCGCCCCCTTATTGCTGCCCAGCTCTCCCCTCTCTCGTCATAGGCCCTGTACGCGAACGCCCTGCGTGCCCTGGAGCAGCTGGTGGAGGCCCTCATGCAGAGGCAGCTGGACCCCAAGGGGCTGCAAGAGATGGTGCATGTGAGTTGCCTGGCAGAGGGCCAGGGATGGCCACCCCTCCCAGAAAGCTGTCCTGAGGGCCAGACTCTCTGTGGGAAACAGGGGTATGAGTTATACATGGTTCTGATAATCTTATTTAGATATATTTTCAAATTTGCTGAAAAGTGACAAATATAATAAAAACAAACATAAAAAAACTCTTATATACCTTTCACCCAGATTCACAATTCTTACTATTTTGTCACATTTTTCTCTTTTCACACACACACACACACACACACACACACACACACCTTTTAAATCATAGACAGTTAGTTACAGACATTAAGAACAAGAATAGCCTCTTTATTTTTTTAATCCACCCAAGAATATGTTTTTTATTGATTTGAGAGAGAGAGAGAGAGAGAGAGAGAGAGAGAAAGAGAGAGAGAGAGACATCGATGGGAGAGAAACACCAATCAGTTGCCTCCCATCTGCACCCAACCGGAGATCGAACCTGTAGCCTAGGTATGTGCCCTGACCAGCAATCAAACCTGCAAACTTTGGATGTACGGGATGACGCTCCAGCCAGCTGAGCCACCTGGACAGTCTCTTACATAATGATACAATGATCAACATCAGGAAATTTAGCATGAATACAATGCTATATTCTAATCTATTGTCTATATTCAGGCTTCACTGATTGTTCCAATAATGCTCTTTATAGCTCTTTCCCCCAGTTCAGATGGAATCGGAGGCAGGCATGGCAATCGCTTGTCTTCTCCCTTCACGTCCTTCAGTCTGGAACAAGTCCTCAGTCTTCGTATTTTGTAATCTTGGCATTTGTGAAGGGTACTGGTAGTTTTTGTTTGTTTGTTTTGATTAGGTTGTTTGCTTTCGTATTATTGAGTTTTCAGAGTTTTATGTTTCTAGACACAAGTCCTTTATTAGTTACGTAATTTGCAAATATTTTCTCTCAATCTGTGACTTGTCTTTTCATTAATTTCACAGTGTCTTTGAAGAGCAGACACTTTTAATTTTGATGAAGTCTAGTTTATAATGATTTTTTCTTTCGTGGGTCATGGTTTTGGTGTCATGTCTACGAAATATTTGCCTAACCCAAGATCACAAAGATTTTCTTCTAAAACAGTATAGTTTCAGGTTTTACAATTAAGTCTATAATATATATATATATATGTATTTTAAGAGGATGTTCATTAAAGCCGGGACAGTGAAATGGGAGCCAGCCTAGGTGGAGAAACGAGCCCAGCTGGGATGCTTTGTCTCACTAAGAAGTCAGAGAAAAGAGGACCTTGGGGACAGCGTCAGGGGGCTAGCCCAGGACAAGCTGCTGCTGCATTGCTGCCTGGTCACAAGCCTCGTGGGGTCCCTTAGAGTTTAGGAGAGGCACACTCGTGGGGGAAGAAGAGGGGGGAGGGAAAGGTGTGGGCATACTCCTGGGAGCAGGAATGCACCTCTGTGACATATTTTGAGTTAACTTTTGTATTTGGTGCGAGGTATGGATCAAAGTTGGTTTGGTTTTTGTGTTTTTGCACACAGATCACCAATTGCTCCAGCATCATTTGTTGGAAAGACTAGCTTTTCTCTACTCCACTGAATTACCTTTGTGTTTTTGTCAAAGATCCATCAACCATGTATGTGTGGCTCTATTCCTGCACCCTTGGGCTGCCTCAGTGATGTACTCGTCTCTCTTTGCATTGGTGTCTTCCTGTCCTGATCGCTGTGACATTATATATAACAAGTCTTAAAGTCGGGAGCAGATTGGGTGAGCCCACCGACTTCATTCCTGGCCGTGGCATCCCACGAACATTGACATGTTGTGTTCTAACTCGGTGTCAGTTCAAGATGCATTTTAATTTCTCTTTTGATCTCTTCTTTGACCCCTGGGTTATCTAGGCATTTCCAAATGTTTGAGGATTTCCCAGGGGTCATTCTCTTCTTGATTCCTACTTTAAGTCAATCGTAGTCTGAGGACGTACTCTGCACGGTTGGAATCCTTTGACGCTGACTGAGACTTGTTGCGTGGTCCAGGTGTGGCCTCCCTTTGGTGACTGCTGTGTGTGCACTTGACCAGTCTCCGCTGTGCTGGGCGGAGTGTTCCTGTGGACCAGGCAGAGCGGGTTGGGGCGGTGTTCCGCTTTCTCTAGCCTTGATTTTCTGCCTCGTCGTATCAGACACTGAGACGGAGGCGCCGAGCGCTCTGTACTGGGGTTTACGGATTCCTCCTCAGCTCTGTCGGTGCTTCCTCCTGGGTTGCTCAGCTCCGTGATTAGATGTTCGGGTGCTCAGGCCCCGGGACGCAGCGCGGGCTGTGCTGCCGGCCCCTCCGCTGCGGGCGAGCATTTGGAGCAAGGCCCCACACACTAATTCTTCAAGAGCCGTCTCGCTGGGGATGCCCACAACCTCATCGCCCCAGTAGAGGGGCCTGGGAAGAAAACCCGAAGTGCCCGGAGCCATCTAGAAGCATTGAAAGTCAGATTCTGAGTAGGAGGGGCAGGGAGGGCAACAGTTGGCCAGGAAGGAGCTGGCCCTGGGATTTTTTTTATTAATATATATATACATATTTTTTATTGATTTTAGAGAGGGAGAGAGACAGAAACATCGATGAGAGAACATCGACTGGCCGCCTCCTGCACGCCCCCCACTGGGGATCGGGCCCACAGCCTGGGCATGTGCCCTGACCGGGAATCCAACCGGCGACCTCTTGGTGCCAGTGGGTCAATGCTCAACCATGGAGCCACCTCGGCCGGCCAAGCCCTGGGGTTTTAACGCCCCGTCTGTGTCCTGGGCTCTGTCCATAGTTCCTGGAAAAGTGGATCTTGTCGGAGAAAGACTGGGAGCGGGAGAAGGCCGTGAACCTGCTCCTCCGGCTCCTGCAGAGCTACGTGCAGAGCGTCGGCGTCTGCGTGAGTGTGGGAGCACCCAGCCCCAGCACCCAGCTCCAGCCCCAGCACCCAGCCCCAGCACCCAGCTCCAGCCCCAGCACCCAGCTCCAGCCCCAGCACCCAGCCTCAGCACCCAGCCTCAGCACCCAGCCTCAGCCCCAGCACCCAGCTCCAGCCCCAGCACCCAGCCTCAGCACCCAGCCTCAGCACCCAGCCTCAGCACCCAGCACCCAGCCCCAGCACCCAGCTCCAGCCCCAGCACCCAGCCTCAGCACCCAGCTCCAGCCCCAGCACCCAGCCTCAGCACCCAGCACCCATGACCCAGCACCCAGCCCCAGCACCCAGCCTCAGCACCCAGCACCCATGACCCAGCACCCAGCCCCAGCACCCAGCCTCAACACCCAGCCCCAGCACCCAGCCCCAGCACCCAGCTCCAGCCCCAGCACCCAGCCTCAGCACCCAGCACCCAGCCCCAGCACCCAGCTCCAGCCCCAGCACCCAGCCTCAGCACCCAGCTCCAGCCCCAGCACCCAGCCTCAGCACCCAGCACCCATGACCCAGCACCCAGCCCCAGCACCCAGCCTCAACACCCAGCCCCAGCACCCAGCCCCAGCACCCAGCCTCAACACCCAGCCCCAGCACCCAGCCCCAGCACCCAGCTCCAGCCCCAGCACCCAGCCTCAGCACCCAGCACCCAGCCCCAGCACCCAGCCTCAGCACCCAGCACCCATGACCCAGCACCCAGCCCCAGCACCCAGCCTCAACACCCAGCCCCAGCACCCAGCCCCAGCACCCAGCCTCAACACCCAGCCTCAGCACCCAGCACCCATGACCCAGCACCCAGCCCCAGCACCCAGCCCCAGCAGCCAGCCTCAGCACCCAGCCTCAGCACCCAGCACCCATGACCCAGCACCCAGCCTCAGCACCCAGCCCCAGCACCCAGCCCCAGCACCCAGTATCCAGCACCCAGCCTCAGCACCCAGCACCCATGACTCAGCACCCAGCCCCAGCCCCAGCAGCCAGCCTCAACACCCAGCCTCAGCACCCAGCACCCATGACCCAGCACCCAGCCTCAGCACCCAGCCCCAGCACCCAGCCCCAGCACCCAGTATCCAGCACCCAGCCTCAGCACCCAGCACCCATGACTCAGCACCCAGCCCCAGCACCCAGCCCAGCACCCAGCACCCAGCACCCAGCCCCAGCACCCAGCACCTAGTACCCAGCCCCAGCCCCCAGAACTCAGCACCCAGCACCTAGTACCCAGCCCCCAGCACCAGCACCAGCACCAGCTCTGGCCTGGGTCCTGTCTACGAAGAGTCCCTTGGGAAGAGGCTGCCTCCTTTGGGAATGGCAATGAGACTCCTCGAGGGGCTCTCCTGGGACTCTGGGTGGGGGCGAGGGAGCGGATGGGCTGCAGCTCCTGTGGATCTAGGTTTTGCGGGACCCGAGGCTCATACTGTGGTGAGGACCCGCTCTAAGAATAAGGAGACACGGTTACGAATACCACATTGGTTAGAAAAGTGAACATTTACTTACAACGAGGAAATAAGTTACTGAATATTTACACATTTTACAAAGTTTGACAAGTACCACAAACATCTAGAAAAGCAACGAGGGGTTTCTGTCGGTTAACCGTCTGATACGGCTGGATGAGACTGCTCTTCCTACATTTGTTGGCTCCATCATCTTCAGGGACAGTCGGCCTCGGTAGGAGGACAATGGTGTCCCGAGGCTGGGGTGTGGGGTCCAGCCTCAGGTCTTAGGGCAGGACCCTGGTGGGGACACAGACCCAGGAGAGTGAGGTCGAGGCCAAGACTAATGCGAGGTGACATTTGAGGTGAGAGGCTGGATCTTCTGATGCAATTCTCCTCCTGCCCCGGAAAGAGGAGGCGCCGTTATCCTCAGACGAGGAACATGGGGCCCAAGGTTAGGTACCCTGCCCAGGTACACAGCTGGTAAGTGGGGAAGCCCACATCTGAACCCAGGGCTCAGCTATAGGAACAAGGCAGATGCCGGGACATAGAACCTGGGCCTGAGGTCAGCCAGACTCAGCTCCCGGCTGCGGGGCCTCCGGGGGCCCAACTGTGGGGCTCAGGAGGCAGAAACGTGGGCAGCAGACAGACGGTGGCATCTCCCCCTTCCCAGACAGGGGGGCGTTTTCAGAGCAGGGCTTCCCTTCTCTGGCTGCCCACCATCTGCCCCTGGGCAGTGCCAGGTGTGCACGAGAGGAGCAGCGTGTGAGCCTCGGGGTCCTGTCCCGCAGATCCCCCTGAAGCTGGGGCAGTTTGGCACGCTCGTTGGACTCATCGCCCCGTGCATGTGTGACTCCCACAAAAGAACTCGTGTGGCCTCAACAGAGGTCCTGTCCAGCCTGCTGGACTTGCACGGTACGTGGCCAGGAGTGGGGGCTGATACCAGGGCTGCCAGCTCGGGGCTGTGCTGTGGGGGCATCAGGACTCCGTGTAGACAAACAAGGATGACCAGCGGGGATGCAGAGGGGTGCAGAGTTCACCGAGAGGCCATGGAAACTTCTGGAAGGAGAGGTGCATTGGTTCTGCGTAACCCACTGCGGGCCTGTGCTGGGCACTAAGAGCCCCACGGGGACAAGGCCGGCTCCCATTCCAAGGACATAGCACAACTGGCCACAGATGAGCCGAGGCAAGAATGCAGTGCGGTGACCTTCAGGGCGGGGCAGTTTGCCTCTGGCTTGGTGGCTGGTGGGGCGTCTATCCCAGCCAGGCCTTGGAAGGGCAGGCACCTGTGTGCAGACACGGGGTGGGGACAATGAGAGCAAAGGCAAGAAGGGATGGGTGTTCAGATGCTGGGGTGTCACCCAGGCCTGCAGAGCCAAGGTGCCCTCCCCGAGGGCCAGCACAGGAGGCCACCGTGACGTAGCCTATGGCTGGCCCTTCTGTCTTTGCTGATCACGTCCGAAACTACCCCTAGCAGCAAGCCAGACCTGCTCCTCATGGGACACGTCCAACGAGCTGGAGCTCGCGAGATGTAAGGAGGACCTCCAGGCCCTGGAGGTGGAGAAGATTTTCAGTGCATCTACCAGACTAGCCAAGGTGATGAGCCAGGAAGTGTGCGTGGGCTGGCCTGGGGTGGGGCCGTGACGTCGAGCAAAAGAGGAGGGTCTGTCAGTGGTGATGGGGACTGGGCCTGGGACTCGGCGAACTTTGGGAACAGCCTGCTCTGGTTCCAGGTGGCTTGCATGCAGCTGAATTGTGATGAGGTGGTCTCGCTGATCCAGAAACTCTGCGAGAACATCGGGGCCATGGACCTCCAGCACGACAAGGCCTCCGTCACCTGGATAGACACCTTCCTTCAGATGCGGGTCAAGGAGCTGGAGGACAAGGTGGCAGAACTGTGGCTGGGCCACCTGGGGTTGGGGCTGCCCGGTGCACCAGGCCTGGAGGGACCCGCTGGGACCCAGCCGCACTTGCCGACAACCCCTCCCCAACCCCTCCCCACCCTGTCTGTAAAGAGGAGGACGCAGAGCCCTAGAATGAGAGAGAAAGGTGTGGAAGGTAGCCAGGTCAGTAAGTGGACGGTGGGCTAGGCCCGCGGCTCTCTTTCTGAGACCACGGCCTCCGGCACCAAGCACCTAATCAAGTCCGGAGGAGAAGACCAGAGAGTCTTTGGGGGAGGGGTGTGCAGTAGGGTGAGGGCAAGAGGCCCATGAGGGCCAGGCGGCCCTGGTGATGCCCAGCCCCTCCCTAGGTGGCTGAGATCCTGGGTGCCATCCTGGTCCACCTGCCCGCAGTGGACCACCTGGAGGTGCGGCGCCACCTCATTGAGGGCATCCTCCTGCTGGCTCACTACCACCAGGAGATGGTCCTCACGTCACTCCTGAGGCAGCCCCTGCCCATGCAGAGGTGGGTGGTGGGTGCCCTGGGTGGGGGTCACAGGCTGCTGTGCAGCCCAGACTGTGCCAGACTCACCTCTGCTGCTGCGTCCCCGGAGCCCGGGACCTTGAGTGAGGCCTTGTCCGCTCCTCTCCCCGCCTCTCCCGTGGGAGGTACAGCCTTTGGGGGGTCACAGACCCACTTTGTGGGTGCTAACAAGCAGCTTACGCACCTCCTGGTTCAATTTGATCTTGTGGGACTTGTCTTTGGCCCTTCAGAGCTCACCAGCACCTGACCTCCCTGGACCCGTGCAACCAGGTCCCTCAAGTCACTGCCCAGGGGCCCCTTCCCTTCCCAGCAGGACCACCGGCCTAGACTTGGGGATCAGGAAAGCCCCTTCAAATTGTGGTCTGGCAGGTTACCTGACCCCCTGGCCTCGTCCCCTTTTTTGTGGAAGTGAAGGCTGCTCCTCAAAGGTGTGCAGGGAGGCGGAGGGGGAGGACACCGGTCGGTCGCCTGGCACCAGCCTGGCACAAGTCAGGGGCACCTGGAAACTATTACCAGAGGTGTCCACAGGTCCTCGCACGGTGGGCCTGGTGGGGACTTCTGAGGTCACCTGGCCAGGGAGCTGTGGCTTGCCCAGGGTAGGTGATCAGGGCACAGAAAGGTGGCTGAGCATGGAGCACCGGCTCCCTCCAGCTCCCTGACACTCAGCCTCCAGGGCCCATCCACCACTCGGGGGGCTGCTGGGGTCCAACGAGGCTCTTGCCAGCCAGGGCACACGGCAGGTAACCCACAGTCCCTGTCCTCTGTCTTTGGCTAGCCACCTGATGGAGGTGTGGCTGGCCGTGGCAGAGAATGTGCCCTTTGCCCGGTGGGTGCTCCACGGGCTGATGGGCCGGCTGCAGTCCCGGTTCACCCCCAGGGCCAAAGCCACCTCCAAGGCCGACATCTGGCGTCAGGCTGCAGTGGACCCTCTGATGGTGAGTCCCAGGGGCAGGCCCTGGTGCTCCTTGGGGGCTCTGGGTAGGAGCCCTGGTGCTTCCTGCCCTTCTCTCTGCAGACCCTCTGCGCCATCCACCTGCTCATCGAGAAGATAGACAAGGGTGACCAGCTCCGGGACCTCTTTCCCGACCTGATCTACACCCTCCTGATGCAGCTGGGCAGCAGCCAGGGCCCGGAGGCTGTGTCGCCCATCCTCAAGACATGGAGACTCATCCACACGGCGACCCTGCCCAAGGAGGTCAACCAGCAGAGGTGCTCTCCAGGGCTGACGGCTTGGGGTGCAGGGCAGTGGGCCTGGAAACTGCCTCTCAGAAGGCACCTCCACCGAGCGGCCCTCATCATGCCCTCCTGGTGGGAAGGAGGTTTCAGGAACCTGACCTGACTACCCTCCCTGACATCTGCCCAGCACGGTGTGGTTTTCAGTGTTTGCAGACCTGGTCTTAGCCCTGGAGCTGGGCCCCGCCCACGCTGGGAGCCCAGGGCACAGACCTGGGTGTGGGGCTTGGCCCCTGAGGGGCGTGGGTGCTCTGGGCGGGGCTGCCGCGCCCTGACACAGTCCCACCTTCTTCTAGGATCACAATCAAATCCATGCAGCTGTTGTTTGAGCGGCTGGACAGCGAGCGACTGGCCCGCAGCCTGGAGCAGCAGGGCGTGTGGACCCTCCTGGAGAGCAGCTCCACCTTCCTGCAAGGGGTGGGCCTGCTGGCCAGGTGGGCGCCGCTCCCTCGGCGGCGGGGCGGGGCTGGCAAAGTGATGGCGGAACGCCCCGCTTCTGGGGACCGCCAGGTTGACCCGTGTCCCACGCCGAGGCTGCTTCTGAGCAGGGCCCGGAAGAGGGAATTCCAGGTCCAGGTCACTCATGAGCAGCCCTCATCCGAGTCCTTTTTATAAAAGTGTGATGGGAAGTCAGTACTTCAGTGACACCCCCAGGAGAGGGGGGGCCCAGAGGTGTTAGCGCTGCCCATGGGCACCCCGCTCCAGAGTTCTGCCCGGCAGGAGCTGACATGCCCTCCCGCCCATGGGCTGTGGTCCCCTCACAGGCTGTGCGCTCGGAACGTGGAGGGCCAGGGCCAGAGGCTGTCGGAGCTGGTGCTCAGGGGCATGGCCTCGGAGGTGCTCAGCTGCCGCGTCAGCAGCACGGCGTTCTGCGTGGAAGTGAGGCGCGGGTGGAGGTGGGGTGGGCTGGGGAGGGGGGTGGGTGAGTCCCCACTGTCCTGGGGGCTCATCTCAGGGCAGGCTCTCAGGCTCTGAGGGCAGCCCAGCCCAGGGGGCACCCCTCATTGGTGCATCCGTTCTCTCATTCACTCATCATCACCCCGGTAACGCGGGGCGGGTGCGGTGGGAAGGGCTGAGACGCGGCCTGTGCCGAATGCACAGCTAAGTGATGTGTGCTGCACTGAGTGTCGGCCCTGGGGGCCAGAGGAGGGCGCCTCGGGCCCTTGATGGGGTGGAGGTGCTGGGGAGGGGCGTGCAGGGGGCTCAGCCAGGCAGGGGTTATGGCCACTGGGGCCCAGCTACCCTCCCAAGCACATAGGGCACTTACGGGGTCACCCCTACTGAGAGGCCCTTGTTGTTCCTTCCTGGTGGGGAAGGGAAGTTTCTGGAAGCTGATCCAGGGAATTGGCCAGAAAACTTTGAGGAGAACCTCGGTGGGTTGTCTGATGCCCAATGTGCTGCAGGAACCAAACACCAGCCCAGTGAGGGGTCCCCAGACATGGTCTGTAAAGGGCCAGACGGTGAACTTTCCAGTGTGCAGTCACCAGCACACACGTGCGTGCACACGCCACACGCATGCCGAAGGGTCCCCATTGGCCTGATGCCCTGGCTTTGTGACAACGAGGCTGACAGTGACTCCAAGGCCCAGAGGAGGGATGGGGTGCTTCCCGGGCGTCTCTGTTCGGACCCGGGGGGCGGCTCCCACACCCGGCAGCTGCTCTGCACGCTGCCTGGAGAAATGGATGCCGAGTGCACGCGTTAACACGCGTGACGCTTCCCTGGCATGTCCCACACAGGTCCTTACTGAATCCCCCCGGCAGCCTTCTGAGGCAGGTGCTGGTGTCACCCTCTTTTCACAGACGAGGAAACTGAGTGACCCGCCAGGGCCCCGCCGCCGGCAGGTGGAGGAGTCGAGAGCGGGTCCCGGGGTCCGGGCCCCGAATCTTCTGTTCACAGGGAGACCAGCCTGCGCACGGACTGGAACCACGCGCCCCGGCTCGTGGCGGACACGGGCCTCTGTTGCGGCTGACCGCAGAAAGTTCTCCTTTCTAGTTCATGAGCGGCCCGGTTCTGTACCAGGAGAAGCTGCTGAAGCCCGCCGTGCTGCAGCTGGAGAAGGGCGTGGACCAGAGCGACGAGGTCCTGCGGGTGCTGTCCCTGCGCGCCCTCGGCAACATGGCCCTGGGCGCCCCCAAAAAGGTGCTGCGCCTGACCTTAACCCCGGGGCCCAGGGTGCCGGGCCCAGCGGGCTGAGCCTCAGTGCTGGGGTGTTCTGGTCACCCCCGGGGTCAACCCTGTGCCCACCCCCAGGTGAGGCAGTACCGAAAGCTCCTCCTGGACAATTGCCTGCGCTCCCTGAGGGACCCCGGCAGTACCAGCGTGCCCTCGGAGGGCATGGAGGCCCTGACCAAGATCCTGGCTGAGCTCCGCGAAGGGGACACAGGGTACTTCTTCAATGCCATCTCTGAGCAGTGCAGGTCCTTCTTTGACAACGTGAGTCCGGATGACCGCCTCGCTGGGCCCCGGGCCCCGGGTGGGGGCTCCCCAGGCGACTCAGGGCAGAAGGACAGCAGGCGTCACTCGGCACCGATGTGTCCATTTTTCGAACATGGGATCTTGTGAGAAAAATCTTGTTCCCAGGCCCATGGGACCCTTCTCCCTGCTATCGGGGAGTGAGCCTTCCCTGCTAGCTCCTGGCAGTCCAGATGCCCCTTGGGCCCCTGTGACATGCCAGGCGGGCACCCTGCTGGGCGGTGTGCATGCAGGTTTAACACAGCCCTCATCTGGGAGGCAGAGGTCACACCTACGCGGGCTACCCGGTCCTGGAGCCCTGGAAGGGAGGCTCCGTCCTGATGGAATGATCCAGAAGGCTGCGCAGGGGTCAAGGCATCCAGCCGGGTCCAGGTCGAACGGCCGGGCTCTTCGCTGGGCTTCTAGCTGGCCGAGGTTCCGATCCGCTCTGTATGTCCCGGCCACAGGAGAGCGAGCTGCTGCGCTTGCAAGCCTTCCTGCTGTTCCGCAAGCTGGCCAAGATGGCCCGGGCCTCCAAGAGGCGGTTCTTCAAGGGGGAGGTGAAGAGAGCCTGGGTCCCGCTCATGCTGCACTGCCTGGACCCCTGCCCCGACGCGGCCCGAGTAAGGCTCGCCCCCCGCGGGCCCCCAGGGAGACTGTTTTCTGGGCTCAGCTCCCTGCAGGCCCCCCCTGTCTCCCGGAGACCCCAGGAACCACATTCGAGGAGACAGACCCGCAAGCCGTCTTTCTGTGGGGGCTGTTTCCTTCTTCCCAGTCACCTCCGCCAGTCACCCTTCCTCTATCGTGTTCATTTCTGGGTGTCATGGTTCGGGCACGTCTAACAGTCGCCTTAAACCTGTGGGGCAGGCCTGTGGGGTGAGGGGGGGCTGACCCTGGTCTGTGACTCCAGGTCCCAGATCCTTTGAGGCTTTGGGGGGAGGAAGGAGAGGGAGAGACGCCCCTCTCCCGGTGTAACTGCCGCCCCTCAGGCTAACACTGGCTGGGGACTCCCGCCCCTCTCCTGGTCTAACTGCCGCCCCTCAAGCTAACACTGGCTGGGGACTCCCGCCCCTCTCCTGGTCTAACTGCTGCCCCTCAGGCTAACACTGGCTGGGGACTCCCGTGTAGGGAGCCTCTCACCCCACGCACGGCCATGCCCCTGACCTCTGCCTTCTCTCTGCCCTGTCTTCCCATATGGACAGGGGAGGTGGCCCAGATTAGGGACATTTCTGCAAAAAACAAGTGACAAAGATACAGTTGTGGGGATACAGCTGGCTGTCAATGAGGGGTCCTCAGCAGCTCATGCTTAACTAGGGCCTTAGTCCCCAGTGCTGAGGTCACAAGAGAAATGCCCTCCTTCCGGCTGCTGTGAGGTTGCAGGTTTGCACGTGGGGGGGGGGGGGGGTCCAGGCGGCACCCAGTGGGAGGTGGGGGAGCCCTGCAGCGCCCTCTGGCTGGGGCTTTGCCCTGGCCCTGCCTCCCTGCCTGGGCTCTGCCCTGGGGACCCTGGGGGCCTGGGGCACCTCTTGGCAACTCCTTTCCTCACTAATCCTCACCTCCGTCCACGAAGGGTTCCCCCCGTTATTTCCCGTTCATCTGCAACTGCCCCGTGGGTGGGGCTTCAGGGAAGGCACGCCAGCCGGTGACGAGAGGAGAGGTCGGGGCCCAGCATGGGATGCGGAGTACCAGAGGTGGCTGCTGCCACTGCTGTCCCTCGGAATAGATGCCCGGCCTCCCTTCCTGACCTCCAGTCTCCTGGCAGCACCCTACTGTGACCGCACCTCCCCAGAGGCCAGGGCCCAGGGGACCCGATGGGTGCAGGGCCTCTGGGGGAATGAGAAGGCTTGCCCCCGACGCAGTCTCCTAACAGGGCTGGCCCCAGGCAGGGCTGCTGAGGGCACGAAGGTGCCGGTTAGGGGGCAAGTGGCTGCACCTGGCCCCTAGGGGCTTTTAATAAATGCACACACAGCCCATTATCCAGGTCGGCGGCGGGTTCTGGTCCCCCAAATGCCCCCCAGCTTCCCGTTTTCCAGGGCTGTCCTCTGGCTTCACCCACGGATCGCAGCCTGCTCAGTCCCCCTCGCCCCGCCCACTGGTGTGAGCCCCTGGGCCCTCCTGACGCATCCCCTGCTGTCCTGCTGTGTCCCTTCAGGCCTGTGTGGAGACCATGTACCAGTGTGTGCACTTCTGGGGCTGCAAGGGCCTGGATGACTCCGCAGGGCAAAGTGACACCAGGGGCACTGAGGAGATGACCGCTTTCCAGACGACCCTGTGCTCTGTCCTGGTGAGGAAGCTGGGGGGGCCAACCTGTGGGCGGTGGCCGCCCCGGAGCTCACCGCCAGAGGCCGATCTCGCGACCCTCAGTTCACCTCCTCAGTGTGGAGAGACCAGCACTGTCCAGCAGGAGTGGACACTAGCCACATGCCCATTTCGAAGTTTTCTAATGGCCATGTTAAGAAAAGGGAAGAGATGAAATCATAGGTTTTATTTAACCCAACTGATCCGAGTCATTATTGGAACCGATGCACAAGTTACTCATTCAGATTAGCCACCTTTCAAATGCTTCAGGGCCACACATGGCCACTGGCTACCAGACTGGACAGCACGGGGTTTGGACGAATAGAACCTCTTCCCTGGTGGCAAGGATGTACTGGGGACGGGAGGTCGCCCAGCTTCTCATCTGCTGTGACGCTAGACTGGGCACCTGTCCTCTCCCGGCAGGCGCCCCTGCACCGGGCAGATGGGGGTACACTTTGTGAACAGCCAGTCTCGGGCACCTCGGCCTCCGCGGTTCAGTGTGTCACTTGCTTTTTGCAGACTCAGAAAAAGCCTGCTGTTCTCTACAGTTTCCTGCTAGAAACAATGACCTACGTGAAAAGTAACTTGTCAAGGATCAGAATCGCTTCCTGCAACTTGGCAGGTGAGCGGGCAGAGGTCTCCTGATGTAGGAGGGACCTTGAAGGCCGCGGGGTCAGGCCCAGGGACAGGTGTCAGGCCCCGAGCTCAGGCGGAGGTGCCCTGTGTCTCCTGGCGCACGGTGCCGCCTACCTGACTCTCAATCAGGCGTCAACCACCTCCTCGGCAGACCCCTCCTAGGTAAAACCAGACGTCTCGCTCACCCGATACCGTGTGACGAGCACCCTCTGGCTGTGATTTAGGGGTCATCATGAAGCAGATGTCTGAACATTACCTGAGAAAGCTGGACTTCGCGGCATTACGGAACTGTACGTCCTGGAGACTGTACCTGGGAGCTTAGTGACTGCGGGGAACAGCCAGTTGACCCTTGGTTGGGGGTTTTGGGGAGTGGCTGGGCTGTAACTAGGGCACAGATAGCCTGCCAAGGGCTTTCCAAGGGAGCCGACTCTCTTGGGAGGTGGTGCATTTATTCCGGGGCCTCTGCCCCTTCCCCCTTCAAACATTTGTACTGCCCTGGTTGTCAGCTGATCCAGGGGGCAGCCGGGGTTCTGGGGCTCCCTGTCAGTTGCAGAAGGGAGCTGAGATGGGAGATGTGTGTGAAGGCACAGCTCCAGCTGCAAACACGGGGGGTCCCACGTCTGCAGCCATGACAGCCCCTTGCCAGTCACTCCCTGGGCCTCCGTGGGCCGCGCGGGGTCCTGACCTTCCCCTTCGCGCGCTCAGCCCTCCAGGAGCTACAGCTGGACTCGGATCCGGGGGTCCAGAGGGCAGCCCTGGAGACTCTCAAAATCCTGGACAGCTGTGGCCGGCACTGGCCTCCGGCCTCACCCTGAGGAACTCCCCAGGCGGCCTGAACGGAAAACTGCCTCCTGGTGCGCACGCGCCCACAGCCATGCGGACCACGTGGAGTCTAGTTTGTAAGGAAAGCCTTGTTCTGAGACACTCAGTGTCCCTTCCCTTCTACTGAAATAAACCTCCATTGCCACGTGGGGTGCGGAGTCTTGCCTGCAAGGTGCTGTCCCAGAGCGGACAGTGGGGCAGAGGAGGACATCGGTCTCCGCGGGGTCACGTCATTCTCGCTCTCCCTGAGTGTGCAAAGGTCAGACAGGCCCTCTCGGCCCAAAGCACCAGAATCCACCCGCGTCTTCACTTGCATGTTCCATCCACGCGGAGGGTGTGCACGCCCTGTGGCCGTGCCAGGCAGACCTGCCCCAGGGACCCCTTAGGTGCTCACCAGCTGAATGTGCTACACATTCCACGCAGGTCATGGGGTCCGTTACCGGCAGAGCCTATACGTTGGCGGAGCGAGGTGCAGCCTAGTCCCTTCCGCCTCACTTTCCTCTTAGATGACAGGGCACCAAACCCGAAATCTGCAGGCTCTCTGGCAGCTACGCCTGGCTGGAGACCTTGGCACAGGCCCGCTGGGTCACAGGTTGGGGGCGAGGTAAGCACAGCAGTTCTGGGCAAGAGCGATAGTTTCCCGAGGAAAGGTCTAGAATTGCAGTCCAGCGCGGCCAGCCTTCCCGATTCACAGGGCTCTGAACGGAACCGGGCCCCAAGTTCACACACGGAAGCCCTCACCTCGCTGTGCGGGCACCTGAGATGGGGCCTTTATGATGGGATCTGTGCCCACAAGAGACGCCAGCCAGCGCCCACTCTGCCATGCGAGGACGCACGGAGGGGGCACTCACTGCAGGGCAGGAAGAGACCGCGCCAGAACCTGACCGCGCTGGCACCTGGACTCCGACGTCCAGGACCCAGAGCCGAGAGAAATACGCTTCTGTTCTTTCAACCACCCAGTCTGGAGGACTTGTTATGTGGCCCGAGCTAGTGCACAAGGGTCAGGTGGTTCCACCCGATGTGGGTGGAAAAGGGTACACGTTGCTATCAGAAGAGTGACAGCCCCGGGAAGAATGGGAAGGGAAGACGTCTACTCTTATCTGTAGTATTTTATTAAAAAATCCGTAACGCATGGCAATATAACATGGGTTTGGTCGTTGTGTCCTGAATATTTGACACATTTTATTAAAGAAGATATCCTACTACAAACAGCTCTAATAAGAGTCCCGAGATGTCACGGATGCTGTGCGGCTACAAGAGTGCGTGGGGACTGTCTCAGGAACGTTCACATACAGCGTGCTTTCCTCGCATGGGTGAATTACGTTTACATCTGCTCCCTCCCGATGGGGAGGGTACCAAGCCCCATGGGTCTGCATTTTCCCTCCAGGGATCCTTGCATCCAGCGTGCAGCCTCAGGTTTCAAAGCAAACACTTTGTCTAAGGCAATGGCAGATGTGAGAGTTTTGTTGCCATCTCTCTATGGAGCACAGAACACGAGCAAAACAGCCCTACAAAGGACAACAGTAATTTCAATTGAGCAACTTCATTCAATCATTCTAATACCAGGAACCTGTCAGTCATCTCAATGAGACCAATACCCCGAGATCTGCTCTGAAGGCATAAACTGGAGCAAGCTCTAATGCATTCTGGAGAATTGAAAACGTGCGTGCATGCACACACACAGCAAGGGGGGAGGGCAATACCCGAAAACTGGAGCAAGCTCTAATGCATTCTGGAGAATTGAAAACGTGCGTGCATGCACACACACACACACAGCAGGGGGGAGAGGGCAACACCCGAAAACTGGAGCAAGCTCTAATGCATTCTGGAGAATTGAAAACACGCGTGCATGCACACACACACACAGCAAGGGGGGAGAGGGCAACACCCGAAAATAACTTGGCTGTAGAGTTTTAGTTTCCAGTTTTTAACACAAAGTCACTTAACTTCCGTCCTGAAAGATGTGCTCTTCTTTTCTCTAGGGAAAAAAAAGACAAAACAATTTCAGTAAAACTCCACTAGAATTCCCAATGCCAGCCACCAAAAGCTTAATAGTTTCATATTTATTCCAGTGCCTATACACATAAATATCAGTGTGCGCACTGCAGAAAATGCCACCATGCTAAAGAAACACCCCAAGGAATGCTAAAAACAACCCTCAAAACAACAGTCAACGAGCAGCAGCCGAGCCCAGAGGCCGCTTTGCTGTGGAACCTGCCAGCCACGCAAGCCCGTGGCCACGGCAGTTTCAGGCTGCAGCCGAGTCTCCTTACCGACCAGGAGAGACGGCCCTGTCTAAGCAAAGGGCTCAAGGGGGTTAAGGGAGGACGGTATGAAAAGGTTCAGTGTGGCCCGGGGGGCGGACAGCGTTCAGGTGTCAGCCGTTACAATTCCTTCTGCGGTCCAGCTCACGGAGATTGGTCCTTTTCCTCAGAGTTTCATAATTAGGGAAAGAAGAAGAAAAGGACAATGATCAGCTGTTAGTGTTGTGGTTGGAGACAGAGCTGCAAAGGCCTGTCAGGTTCCAGGGGAGGCAGGAGCGTCCCACGGGCCACCGAGGCTGGTTCTCCTCGCGGCCTCCACGTCCGGGACACGTGGCCCCGGGCTGAGCGGAGGACAAGCAGGGGATGCGCGCCGGGCATCCAGAGCGCAGTGGAGGGCCAGGGCAGTCAGTAGGCGGCTGCAGGCGGCCTGAGCGTCGGGGTGTGGAGGGAGGGCTCAGAAAAGGGACCGTGAGGAGGGAAGCTGAGTGAGGAGGGAAGCTGAGTGAGGAAGGTTTCGGTTCAGACAAGTAGGGACAGTGGGACAAGGGGGTTGTGACCTGTCAGGGCTTGGAGAAGCCTCAGAGACAACCTTGGGGCTCCATCTTTGGTGAAATGGACCCTTTCAACTGAGAAACACGGTAACCCTAAGGGGTGGCGAGAGGTGTGAAGGGGGATGAGGGGTGGCGAGGGGTGGTCCGTGAGCAGACGGCACGTGCGAGCTTCATGCTCCGAGTGTCTGCTGTGAGCATGTGGCTGGACCCCTGAGCCTCAGCCCTGCAGGACTCGGTCTCCCTGCCGGGGCCTGGCTGGAAACAGTCAAGGGGCTGGGGCTGGGGCGTGGGGCAGGCAGCCTGCCGCCCAGACACAGAGCAGACGCGGACAGCGGGAGGAAGCTGCTGGACCCGCCCAGGGTGTGCCCACGGCAGCGCCGTCCGTGCGGCTGTTCCCCAGGTCTGGCTGGCTCCTGGCTGGGGCTCAAAGGCCCCTCACCCCAGGAATGGTCCTGGACGGAAACCTTTCCCCTCCACAGATTAGACAGATCACAATGCAGGTCTGCTTAATCTGCTCTAGTTAGCTCACCTAAATAAATGAAAAAAAAGATAACAGCCCTGGCCGGTTTGGCTCAGCAGTTAGAGTGTCGGCCCACAGACCAGAGAATCCCGGGTTCGGTTCCTGCTAAGGGCATGTACCCCGGTTGCAGTTTGTCCCCGGCCCCGGTTGGAGTCCTATGGGTGGCAACCACTTGATGTGTCTTTCTCACGTTGATGTTCCTCTCTCTCCCTCCTACTGTATCTGAAGATACATACAAAAATGTCCTCGGGTGAGGATTAAAAAATAAGTAAGTGGGGGTTCTAGAGCTGAGCCGCCAGCCTGGAGAACTGCGCTGTGCTTCTTAGGAGCACGCGGCTGCCTGCAGAGGTGGTGGCGAGCCAGCGCAGTCTGGGGACACGAGGACTCAACGGAACTCCCCTTGGAAGGGGAAGGGAGGAGCTGTCGGAAGGCAGGACCTGGTCACAAAGCACCTGCAGTTCAAGCCACAGGGACTGGCACCAGGAGGTGATGGCGGAGGAGGGGCTGTGGTGCGGGCATGTGCCCTGACCGGGGACTGACCCAGGGACCTCTCAATGCATGGGACGACAGTCAACCTCTGAGCCACACCGGCCAGGGCAGCACTCTAGGTTTTTGAAATATTTTTTCGAGGAGGGGAGCCACAGGGGTGCAAATGCTGAGAAACACTAGTGGGCGAAGGCAGAGATGGGCCCATGGGGGCCTGAGGGGTGGTGACAGCGACAACTCAGTGGGGGTTCATTTCTGCAAGGAAATTTACTGCCCCTGAGAAGGGGTCACAGGACAAGCAGGCAGAGATTGGAAATCAGAAAGTGGGATATTTAGGGCAGAGGGGGTCTATCTGGACGGCCACTGAGGGGCCATCTGTGTGGTTGGCGTTAAGAAGAGACGAGGAAGCCCCGGCCGGTTTGGCTCAGCGGTTGGAGCGTCGGCCCACGGACCAATGAGTCACAGGTTCGATTCCAGTCAAGGGCGCGTACCTCAGTTGCTCTTCATCCCTGGCCCTGGTTGGGGTCGTGTGGGAGGCAGCCACTTGATGTGTCTCTTTCACCTCAATGTTTATCTCTCTTGCTCTCATCCTTTCTCTCCCTCCCACTCTATCCGAACAAAAATAAAAAAAAAGTCCTCGGGTGAGGATAAGAAAAGAAGGGAAGAGGAAGTTGTATACATGGCCCAACCTGTCCGCACCGCCAACGCACACAACCCCAAACCGCCAAGCCAAACTCAGAGTCAAGGCCCGCTGGCCAGCGGCAGAGAGACGTGCCCGCAGCACAGTGCCAGGGTCCGAGCCCTGGCTCACAGACACAGTTTGGGGTCTGCTGGAAAACCTAACCCTTCTGCAACAATGCTCAACAACACAGACCTGTGCCCCCCATCTAGGCTCTGGGGAAAACCGGATCATACCGGCACATTCAACTTGAGGAAGCGACCGGCACAGGCTAAACCGCAGGAGGCGGTGGCACCGAGACTCCTGGCCGAGCAGGGGCGCGGCCCCCGCACGTGGCAGCTTTGGCCCGTGGCTCTCGAGGGCCAACCCGCTGGGTCCCTACGAGGACATCCAGAAGCAAAGCCCCGCTCTCCAGACCAGCTTCACAACACTCCTCTCTGAGCGCAGGATAGAGAGGCCGGAAAGGCAGTGTGACAAGGAGGGGTGAGTGTGCAAAGTTAGGCGTCCCACTGGCGATCGTGTAAAACTCCCGGGGAGGATGTTCTCAGCTCCACCTGATGCATCTTACCACGAACACGGGCTTGACACGAAGGAACAGAATTTGGGAGAAAGTTTAGAAAACGAACATGCACGGAAGAATCCTGTTGTAAAACCGCCACGTTTGACAAAAACTCACCTTCCTTTTCCAGTCGGGCCGCGAAGAGCTGACCTCTTCCCCTGGCCTTGGGATGGCCCTGCCCAACAGATAAGAGGGATCCTGGGACTCGGCCCACCTTCCACACACCTGGGGGTCTGATAACCGGCGTCTCTTTGAGTGGGGCTGAGGGCTGAGCTTGGCGGCCAGAGCAAGCCATGGAGATGGATGAACCTCCATGGTAGTTGAGCCCAGTGACCTTCTGATGCCCCGCTGGGGTGATGATGTCAACTTTTGGGGACGCTGGAAGCCAGAGTCTGGATTTAATTCTCCTAGGAAGTCTTCTTTTTGATTCTGAACTCGCACACTTCCTTTACCGGGAGATTCTCCAGGACAGAAAAGCGCCTTTGGCCGCTGCAGCGATTTTTGGCAATACTTCTGATGAAGCTGGTCAAATTTCTCTTTAATTCCATCATATCGATCTCTTGCAGAGCCTAGAGGTCGTACCCCAGGTACTGAAATAGCTTTGCCGAGGGACACTGACATCCTAAATATTCCTCGACGATTTCCTTGGAAAAGACCAGCGGCTGGCTCGGAGGGGCCTGGGCTCCGGGAAAGTGATGGAGAGGAGTCGCTTTTGGACAGGCACCTTCCTGCTTCTCCAGCTTGTCTGCCCAGGTGTTTGAAAGCCTCATTTAGACTCTTAGCTTTGGATCTGCTGGACGGCCTACTTGGCCGGTGGGTTTCTAGGCCCCGGGGGCCACCCGGGCTCACTGGTCCACCTCTGTGCAAGACGACACTGGTGGAGGAGCTGGGGACGTAGGTCAGGGCTGGCTGCTTGCTGGGGCTCAGGCAGTATTCCTGACGAAGTTTATCAAACCTGCTTCTGAACTCCCGATGAGGACTCCCTCCCTCGCCCTGCAGCATTCTCGGTCTGGAAACGATTTTCACAGGAGAAATTAACCACTTCAGTGCCATCAGTCTGTCCTCCCGATCAAGACCACGTGCTGCACGGGAGTCCACGAACGTCAGTGAAGGCAACTTCTGGGGCGTTCCCTTCGGCTCCTTCCAGATTTGGAGTTTGTTCACTTTAAGAAAAGCCTTTTCCAATTTGAATCCTGCCTGCTGGCCAGAAAGATCTACGACGTTCTGGCACTCTCTTAACACCCGCACCTCTGTGGTGGGCTGGGCACAGGGCAGGAGCCTGTCCTGGGGGCCCCCGGGCGCCGGCCTGCCGCCTCGGCTGTACGTCCTGTTCAGTCTGCTCTGGCGCCGGCGCCGCCCCCAAGAGCTCCGGCTGCGAACGATGAAGGTCTTGGTGGAGATGACGCACGAGGGCTTCGCGCTCAGCAGCCGGCTCATGGAGTGCAGCATGCCCTCGTACAGGTCGCTGACGGTCACGCTGCAGATGTCGCCGGCTACGAAGGACTGGCTGCTCGAGAAGCTGTCACCACTGGTCTCTCGCAACGAGACACTGTCACGTGTGGGCACGAGGGCCAGGTCTGAGGAGCAAGGGTGTGGAGACGCAGCTGGCTCAGGACTGTCTTCAGGGACACGGCCACAGTATCCTGGAGGAAAGCGCACAGGTAAAGGGGTGTCACCACTTCAAACGTCTGTATGCAGAGATCATGGAACTGAAGGCTGGAGTATGACCACGATGGTTTTTTTAAAAAGCAATACAAAAAAGCAAAAGAAAAATTTCACAAGTGTTTGGGAATAGACTCGTCTCAGACTCTATCTATGAAAACTGAATGTCTACTCTCTACCAATTTTCTCCAAAGAGTCTTCTTTCCCCACGGGACAGTCTGGAACCCGGCTGCCTTTTCAAAGACTAAGTGGGAATCAGAAAATAATGGCGCTGTTTGCCTACGGGGGCAGGAGGAATACACCCCTGCAGCTCTGCCTTCTGCACAATATTAAATGTTTTATATAGCAAACAAATAAAGTTAAACCAACAAAGATGGGATCCCTCTAAAGTTAAGCACAGACAGGAAAAATGGCCCTATGTATCAAACTGATAATAAACGAGAGAAAACAGTCCGAACAACTCTGCGAGCTGTCCGCTGCCCGTGCTCCCTCAGCGCGGCTGTCCAAAGACAAAACCTGCTGCCGGAGACCTCGAACCTTCCGAGGCAGACCGTCGAGCAGCGTAGTGACAGGTGCCCCAGTCCCGGACTTACTTTGCGCGACACGACTGACCAAACGAGCAGACGCTATGAAGGGGGGAGGGCACCGATGCACTCAGGAGTGGGGACAAAGTGCTCAGAAACCAGTGGGGGCAGGTCAGAGGACACAGAGGTCAGTGTGAAAGGGGCTTCTCCAGGCTAAATCCGGGACAACTTGGCATCACCCCGAGTACTGACAGTGGATTGAATCCCACACGGAATTTACAGAAAAGTCCACGAATTCTTGATAGTAGGAAAAAAAAAAAGGAAAAGGATGAAAAAAATGGAGGAAAGACAGCTCTGCTCCACCGACGAGCACCAACGAGGCCGGCAGAGGACCGTGTGCAGACACCAGCTCAGGCGACGGTCCTGACTGCATGCAGGCCACCGGGCACGAGGTTTGGGGGAGAAGGCCTCCAGGCGATCTTTAGGGCACTGCACCCACAGATGACACCCACATTTCAGGGAGGTCTGGTGAGTCCTTCCTTAGCTAAGCGGTCGGACCCAAGGGTCACCAACAATGGAACAGACTGACAAATGTCCCCAGGACACGTTATCACCTATGTAGTCTGTTTGCCAAAAGCCATCGCCATGACCCTGACCGGGAGGGAACGATCAGACGAGCTCACACTCAGGGACATTCTGCAAAGCTCCTGGCAGCCAGGACTGTTCAAGAAAGTCAGAGACGGGAAAGATGGCGGCGGCGACAGGAAGGCCCAGGAGACTCTGGACTCAAGAAGACAATGAGGCCCTGTCGGATGCTGAGCTGGTTGAACAAACAGAAGTGGCCACACTGGGCAGCGCGGCCCCAGCGGCAGTTCCGGCTTGTGCCTGGTTTACTGCTTGGCGTAGAGCGACCCTGCTTTTAGGAGGCCTTGCGAAGCATTCAGGGATACTTCGTAAGGACGCAGAGATTATATGCTGTGTGTGCGTGTGTGATGACGAAGCAAAAGTGACCCGGAGCTGACTGCTACATGTCGGTGGCGGGTGTTCACCACATGAGTCCTCCTTTCCCGGAGATTCAAAAAGTGGCAAAAAAGACGGGATAAAGAGCTAATTAACATGCCAGGGTCCCAGAGGGACAAAGCAGTTCCTTTTAAGCTCTGAACCTACGTATGAAGTGCAGGCGTCCACCAGCTCTCGCGCTATGAAGCCCGCACAGCGGACACGGTCGTGCAGTTCGTCACTCACCATGCGCAGGCCTGGGAGAGGCCAGTGAAGGGACCTGGATCACACGTGTCTCGTTTCCGTCGCTGTAACCATTGTCCTGAAATCAAAGCAAGTGATTTTTAACAAAGGAGTTGTCAGATGTCGGCTCTGGGCTCACGAAGATGCCCCGCCCCCAACACCAGGGCCACAGGATGTGGGGAGACCCTGTCTGAGCTTGGGACCAGTAGTGACAGGTGTGCCATGATGACAGGGGCCAGCTGGGCCTACAGCAGTGGTGGGAAGAAGCACCTCAGTAAAATCAGGGACTGTGTCCGGGCGGCCCCCAGGGTACCCTCGAGAGGGCCCCCACCTGCTGCTTCAGGATAAAGGCATTTCCGGGGCGCCCTCTAATTCAGTGGTCCTCAGACACAGGGTTTCTGTCAGCAGCCCATGAAGAAAGGTTAAGTTTGCTGCTTTTGAGATGAAGTATTTATTCCGCCCATGTACTTCCTATTGGGTATTAAATTTGGTGTTTGAATTTGGTATTAAAATGCCCTTGATCTGCCCCGGCCAGTGGCTCAGCTGGTTGGAGCGTCGTTCCGTACACCAAGGCTGCGGGCTCGATCCCTGGTCGAGGTGCTCCGGGAGGCAGCCGACGATGTCTCTCTCAGGTCAATGTTTGCCCCCTCTCCCTTCCTCTTTCTCTAAAAACCAATAAACATATTTTTGAGTAAGGATTAAAAAAAAAGTCCTGTATTTTATGAGAAGATACTGACAGGACATGGACAGCTACAGAGTTGGTCCTTACGGGAACCTGCACCTTCAGCACCGTCGCTCTTCCACCGGCTGCCGTGGACCCAGAGGGCACCCGCCCCAGGGCAGGGCCACCTCTCGAGGGTCGGAAACTCTCCACCCAGGGGTGCAGATCAGCAAACAGCTAGACTTCTGAGCCACCGCAAAACAGTGGGCGACCAAGGCCACACCCACAAGCTTCCCTGACCACATGGCCCAGAGGACCCTGAGAGCTGGCTCAAGAGGAGAAGTCTGCAAGCTTGCGCATGAAAGGGCTTGGAAACAATCACTCCAAATGCTCTTCACAGCTCCAGAGAGAGCAAGAGCAGCTACTGCCCCTCGGCTGTCCCTAGTCTACAACCCGCGACACAGAGGTACGTACTGGGGAACGCTTACCTCTAAACACCCTTTATCTTGTAGCAGAGTGTCCACCTGGGTCAAGTATTTCCTCCTCAACTCATCCTTCAGAGGGCTCCAAGGCACTGCAGGCTGAGACAAGAAGTGAGCATCCTTACGAGCTCTGGGGATGGGTGAGCTCTTGGATTCTGGAACTAACTGGCAAGCTCATTAACATGCAGATCTTTAAGCGAAGTGCCTCAGAGTCACCGTTCCACTTCCTGCTGATGCCCGCACAAAGTGGTCCAGCCCTCTGAAAATCCACCTGACCCAGGATCTGACTTTGGGGAACTCACCAGCGGTAACAATTCAAAGGAAAGTTAAAAGACAAAGCAATGCAAAGGTTTATGACAGCATGACTAGAGCAGGACAAAATGTAAGTAAATCTGAATATTCTTAGGTGTTCAGGACTCAGCCATACACTTTATGAGACAAGCTCAGTGCTCCACCTCGGGGGGCAGGAATGGTCGCCTCTGTCCCCCACCTGCCACACTGAACCTCCTCTCTGCAGCCGAGGGGGGTGAGGCTGGGACTGGGGACGCAGATGGGGGTAGCACAGACATGCATTGTTCAGGGTGTCCCTACTGTGAGGCTGCCTACTTCCCCATCACTGCCGCCGCCTCTACTCATGTTCACAAGGACCCCTTTTTCTCCCCCAGGGTCACTGCCTTATTCCAGTCAGACACTCCCAGTCACACCCTGGGTGTATGAGGAAACCTGTGCGCAAAAAAAGAGCGAGTTCAGAGGGAAACCACACACCAGCTACTCTGGCACCTGACACGGGCCAGGTAAGATGCTCCACGTTCTGTGTATTCTCACCTACGCCAGTGGAGCAGACAGGTGAGAAACAGACCCCATAGGAGACAGGCGGCTTCTAGGACCACTGGGGCACGCTGGGAGACAGACACAAAACAACAGCTTGCCCGAGTATGTGACCTTGTGATTCAATAGGCTACCAAGGGCTCACCTCGGAATACCCCTTAGAACACCTTCCTACGACATTGCCTCTGTGGAGAAAGGCCGACTCAGACCCCACCTCCAGCACTGCGTGCTCGGTCAAGGTCAAGGCACAGCGTGACCACAGCTGGGAGTTTCCTGTGTGCAGAGGGGCCACCTTCCAATATCTGTGCAAGCTCAGTACATCAGGCTTGAACTTAGGTGGCGATGGCTACCAAGGGCCAGCCTTGCTGCCTAGGGGAACTGGAGGGGGACCCAGGCCTTGAGAGGTGGGACTAACAAAGAGCAAGCCTCAGGAGAGGAAAGTGCGTGTAAGAGGGTGTGTCTCTGCACCTCGAGCCCTGACCCTGTCCCTGCAGCACAGATGGGTCTTACTGTGATGTCCCCAGCAGCCGGATCCTCCTGGTATAAAGTTGCATCAACATCACTGCTTTTTGAATCTAAAAGCAAAAAAGGGGAATTTCAATCAGACCTTTTAAGAAAGCGTGCATTTCTCTGTCCAGGACGGCTTTTGTAGCACTTGAGTATGTTCTACGGTACAACTGCAGTTGCTTCAAGCCTGCTTCCTTTAGTGAGGGCGCCGCTGGCCGCGCTGTCTCTGAATGTGAGCCAGTGCAGGGGCCCCATCGGGACAGGAGCTCAAGCGGCGGAGACAGGGGGAAGCAGCTCCTTCACTGACCTCTGGTCCCACAAGCTGGTCCCTCTAGCCCAGAGGAAGCTCCCCATCTGCTGGCCACTGTGTTAGCCACTAGCCACGGGTGGCTGCGGAACATGTGGGACGTGGCTGTGAGGCCGGGGAGCTGCATTTTAAGTTTTATTTCATTTTCAGTCTGAATGACCACAGGTGGTATTACCACATGGTACAGCACAGCTCCAGAGCAACTGTTCTTATTACGTAGGAGTCCAGGAAACCCACGGATGTAAGGGTTTATGGAGTTAACACCTGGATTAATATCAGTGAACGAGTTATGAGTAAGTCTTTCCGCCAGTTCTCCCGTGAGGACGTCACCCACATTCCTGACTGCCCGGAGCAGGGGAGGGGTGGGTGGAGAGCTAGGCAGAGTGGACAGAGACTGCAGACAGGTCAATGTTTCAGACGTCTGTCATTCCAGAGGTACTTCACTGCTATGGGGGGAGGCAGCTGTAAAGAACTCAGGTAAGCCCTGGCCGGTTTGGCTCAGCGGTTAGAGCGTCGGCCTGCGGTCCAGAGAGACCCGGGTTTGGCTCAGCGGTTAGAGCGTCGGCCTGCGGTCCAGAGAGACCCGGGTTCGGTTCCCGCTAAGGGCATGTACTTCGGTTGCAGTTTGTCCCCGGCCCTGGTTGGTCGTGCGGGTGGCAGCCACTCGATGTGTCCCTTCACGTCGATGTTTCTCTCTCTCTCTCCCTTCCTTTCTCTCCCTCCTGCTCTATCTGTACAAAAAATGGAAAAATATCCTCATGTGAGGATAAAAAAAAAAAAAAAAAAAAGAACTCAGGTAAAAGCGGGTTCTGATCTGATCTACACTGCTGGCCTGGCTGACCATCCCAGCGAATGCCAGCGATGGTCTCATGAGTGAAGTTCCAGAATTCAGGTCAGGCATGATCTGGTCCCTGCTTTTTATGCAGAGCGACGAGGAGCCACTGTAGCGCTTTGAATGGGGAAGTGGCGGGACCAGTCACGCGATCAGTGTCCGTGGGCGGAGGGCGCCAGAGCTGGTACTGTGGGCGAGCAGTGGGGCTCAGGGCCGAAGGGCACAAGAGCTGGAGGAAGGCAGACGGCACAGGACAGCGACGTCCTGGATGCGAGGAACGAGGGAGGGGCTGGGACAAAGGGGATGCTGGATTTCTGGCTCCTACAGAGGTCTGTGGGTTGACCTCTTCAGTTTAGATACACGAAGTTTAGACAAAGAATTCAAGAGAGGCCAGCAGGCAACCAACACCCCAGATGGGGTCTGGGCTGGGGGCTCTGCCCGAGTGAGGAGCTCAGATCAACTCGAGGGAGGGCACCCTGGGAAGGTGAGAGGTGGGCCGGTAGAAGGGCTGAGAAGGAAGGACAGGGAGGGCTCAGTGCCACTGAAGCCAAGGTCAGGCTTGCCAGAAGCTTCAAACACCGGGGGGCCCCATGGGAACACGAAGGAGAGAGGAAGATGGCAGAGGCAGGAAGCCTTTGGGGGAAATTAGTGGTTCATCCCACCACCTTATGAGGGCAAATCTCAGGTCTTACTAAATTCTTAAGATTACTGATATTATTATTTTTGCAAAAAGTTATAAAAGCTGGGGTGGGGGAGAAGGGCATGTTTCTCATTTAGGAATTTTTGAGTCCCGTTTGTGTGTCAAGTGCAGCAGCTCCTGGGGGGCTCTGGAGCAGTGACAGGGCACTTGAAGATGCTCTACTCCTAAAGCAGACCTGAGAAAAAGCCACAGTAAGGAATCGGGACTTTACCTGCTGTGACAGGGACATGCCAGGCTCAGTCCCGGTGACCTCGGTTTCTAGCTCAGGGCACTCACCCACTCCCAGGTCCTGTGCGCAGGGCGCGGGCAGCGCGTCACCATCCTTCCTGCCAACCGCCTCCACGGGGAAGCCCTCCAAGTGCAGAGAGGGATGAAGACATGCTCGTTTCAGTCATGAGACATTTCAGACCCGGTCAGGTGACACGCCTCCACTCTTCCCGCTCTCATATGGGAGGAGTGCGCCCCACGAGGCTTCTCTTCTAGCACATCTGGGGTGAAGGCCTCGCACTGCTAGAGGGCTCAGGCTCCCCTTGGAAGGGGGACAAGCTTCCCCTCCGGTTGGGCTCAGGGCTGCTGCTTCAAAGCCACGTGGACGGGGGGACGGAGCAGGCAAAGCAAGAAGCCACAGCTCGAGCCAGGGGGCCTGCCCCGGCCCACGCATGACAAAATGAAAAACCAACCCGAAACAGGACAACACTGTCACTAGGTCGTGGGCAGAATCCACAAGTTCGAGAGGTCCCTGGGGGATCTGTGTGACCATCACAATGTGTTTATCTCCATGCTGTGAGGTCTACAACTTGACAAGCTTCAGGAGGGAGTGTGACCCTTTGGGTGGAACCAGGTGAGGCCTTGCAAGAACAGGAGCGAGGACGTGGTGAGGCCCAGCCCCCGGGACAGCTCTGAGGTGTCCTCTCTAAGGCCCGGGGGCCTGTGAGCACGGGGTAACCGAGTCCTGCCTGGTGGAATTGACGGAGTTTGTGGCTGCTGTGTCTGGAGGTGTGGCAGAACGTGGTTTGGGACTTACAGGGAAACAGCCGTTTCTCACCAAACCCTAACTACTGGCAGCTCTGGGGTCTACAAAGAGGACCCGGGCCTTGTGTTAGGACCAAGCTGGCCTAAGTAAAGAGACCCACAGCCTCCAAGCGGCAGTCTGGGGGCAGGAGTTGAGTATGTGGGTGTCTGGGAAAGGAGAAGGCAGATTCGGGCACAATCGCCCATGGCACTTTTAGGTTGTAGACATCTGACCTGTCATTGCCCATCACGCCCGGTTGTCTTGTTCCAGGAAAGGGAGTTTAAAATTCTGCAGACCCCAGACAGGGGCTCTACACTTGAAACAAAAACCTTAAATATCCAGACAACAACATTTTGCCACCAGGACCAGGAGGCACTGGTCTGATTGGTAGGCGTCAGTATTGTGTACAATTTAAAGAGCGCATATCCTTTGACCTAATAACCCCACTTCTGAAAAGGGCGACGCCAGCACTGGGAAGAGACAAGGATTATTCTCCAAGGAGTATTTATAAATGTATTTGCAAACAGGGGTCTTATAAATAAAGTTCTGTTGAAACACAGCCATGCCTGAGAGTTCCTGGATGTCTGTGACGGCCACCACCTTACAACAGAGACCACGTGGGCAGTAAACCTGAAAACACTAATCAGTGCTAATGGCCCTTCACGGGAAATGTGTGCTGATCCTGATTTGCAATAAAGTAAGGGGCGAATAGCTAAATACCTATGGACAAGAGAGCAGTTTTAATGGGAGAGAAGTGTTCACAATATATATTAAGTGGGGGAAAAAGGGTAAAAATATGTGTCCTTATATGAGTATTATAAAGAGGAATCATGTACTAAAATATCATTTGTGACTATCTAGAGAGGTCCGGTCAATTTTAAGTACGCAGTTATATGTATTTCTAACATTTCTACGACTAAATGTATGATGAGTGTTATTAGAGTAACTGATGAGGAAGAAATCGGACTTCTGAGCTGCGGTCAGAGGCTTTGGAGCCCTAGCCCTGAGGTTCGCCTTCCGGCACAAGGCTGAGAAGCGGCGATTCAGAGACATGAGACATCCCCGCAGATGCAGCTATCGCGAGACTGTGTCGCAGGAAGGCAGCTCTATCGGCACCTTCCACGGACATAACAGACACACTCGGGAAAAACCCACCAGCCACAGCTCGTCTTGAAAGGTAGCACAACGCAGAAGGAAGGAAAGAAGCTGACTCCGCACACAGTGCCCTCTCCCTTCTCTCCCTTCTGTTTTCAGAAGAGGAAAGGAGGCATTTTTCTTCCCTAGAAGGACCTGGATTTGGTCCTTTCTGTAAGAATCCAACTAGTGAGCTTGCAGCTGTGGCTGAAGCATGGGGCTGGGAGGTGTGTCCAGCTGGCCCAGCACTGCACATGGGGCCCAGCTGTCAGACTCCCTCAGCCTATGGCAGAGGAGACACCGGGGACAGGAGGGGCTTAAGCACCACACAGCTCCTCCTTATACTTGACAGGCAACAGAAGAAATGCTTCTCAGTAAATCCTTAGAAACAGGAAAATCGGGTTTTTATTTTTCATGGAAGGGCCCCTCGCTAGCCTCCAGAAGCTGCTGGTACCGTTCAGCCCACCCACACCTTTATGCCCATCAACATCCCTCCATGGCAAGGCATGCTGCCAATAAAGTGACATTAAATACCTGGCTTTGTCCTTTGTTTTTCTTCTTTACTAGTCTTCCACCCCAAACTCTCAATCCTTAAGAAAAGAAAAAGAAAAATGACCACTTAAGTAATCCTGAACACCGAGTTTCCATTTAATCTGCATTCAAAGAAAACCAAATGACAGGCAAAAGAAAATTATATTAAAGCCAAGCCATATGTTTGATCTTCTGTTGCTTTTCATCTTTGTGAGGTTGAAGGTTTAAAAAAAAAAAAAAAATCAAGATTAGACAAAAATCTGTTGTTAATGAAACTCTCTACCTAGTGGGCAGCAGCAATGGTCAAATTTCAAGCCACAAAGTTCAATGGAAACAAGGGACATATGCACACCGAGTACTGCTGTCTTCCTGAAGACAGAGACAGAGGGCCATCGACATAGTGCATAGAGGGAGCAGGCACTTTTCGAGGGCGATCTCTGTCCCCCACATACAGAGGAAGTGCTTTCTGAGGGCAAGCCATACGCCCAGAACTATCGCCAAGCACAAGGGTAAACACTGGGTTCTGGAGTCCTGTCCCTTACCAGTTTACAGCCCTGAGCAAGACACTTAATCTCTTCCGAAACCTTCCTTTGCTCCCAGATCAGTTCAAGTTAATCAGAAGGGATCGCTGGGTTTCCAGGTTTAAGTTGGTCGTTAATGATAACAGCAGCAAAAACTTCCATGGTGCTTATAATGTTCCAGGCCCTATTCTAAACCCTTTCCAAGTGCATCTCAGCCTTCACAAAGATCTACTTACATATAAGTCGAACAGGACTCCTAACCCCCCACAGGACAGGCACTGACCAAGTTCACTGCGCAGATGCAGACACAGCAACGTCAAAGTTACCAGCCCAGTCCACTTGCCCACAAAGTGAAGCCAGGCTGTGAACCCAGGACAGTGACTGTGCTCCTGACCACTGTACCACACAGCCTTTCCAGAACAGGGTGATGCCCGAGCAAATGCACTGGGAGTCAAATCCAGGCTTTGCCATCTTGGCTAAGTGATATGGGGCAAGGTCATTAACCTCTCTGCCCCACCCCCCACCCCAAGGAAATGAGAATGATTCTAAGAACAGTGCCTACCTCACAGGATTGTTGAGAATCAAAAACATAAGACTCTTAGAAGCACACTTTAGCTGTCAACACATGCAAACTACTGTTACTTTCCTGGTCTCTCGAGTGCCTCTCCGGCTAAGCAACAGGTCCGCTAGCCCTTGTTAGACTGCAGACCTACTACTGAAGCTGCACCCAGCACCCAGGAATCTGCGTTTTCAAAAAGCTCTCCAGGTGGTCTTCCACAGGCTAAAGTGGGACTGCTAGCAAGCTGTTTAGGCACTTCAACGGCCATTCTAGTCCAAATGGGAGTCAGAAATGAATTTTCACTGGTGAAATCAGTGGTATTCGAGGTATAGAAACTGGCAAAAGATTCCAGACACTGCCCACTCTTAGTGAAGCCTGCAGGAATGATTCCTGCAGAGCCCTGCGTCCTGCCCTGGGGTCAGAGTCGTCACCGCCTTCACAGACCAGAGTAACAGAAATCTGCAGCTGAAACACCTTAGCCACTGCCTGTGCCAACTTTCCACCCAAGGTGTGGCTGGGTCGGCTAAGAAGGTAAAGAGCGAGGACTTCATTTACGGAGCAGGTCTTATGCACCTTTTTGTGCCTGTCTTATCCAACACAGGCAGAGCGGGATCTGAGGAACTGTCACCCAGGGCAAACTAGCTGCATACCAAAGAGAACCCATGAAAATTAAGTTTGCATCAACAACTATTTTTTTAAATTTTTTTAGAGAAAGAAGAGGAAGGAGAGAAACATCCACGAGAAAGAACATGCATCGGCCGCCTCCTGCACGCCCCCCACTGGGGATCAGACCCACAACCTGGGCATGTGCCCTGACCGGGAATCGAACCGGCGACCTCTTGGTGCAGGGTGGACGCTCCACCACGGAGCCGCACCTGCGGGGCGCCAACTATTAAACGATAAACTATGAATAGTGAGGGGGGTATGATTCCGTACCCTGGGCCGTCTTGTAGGTCAGCGTGGACATTTGCACCACCGGGGCATCCTCGAAGGGTTGATTGTACTGCAGGGCAGAAAGGGGCGTCAGTCACGTCGGGTCCGAGGGCCCAAGGAGCTCCTGGCCCGGGCTGAGGGGAGACCCCCTGCCCCCGGACGGCCAAGCCTGCCTCCCTGTTCCCTGCACCCCAATCTCGCCTTCCCCCTTCTTGCCCCCAGCCCCTAAACCCCGCCTCCTCTCCCGTTAACCCCAGCCTCAGACTCCACCTCCCCGCACCCCGCTGCCCTCCTTCCCCCGTCCCCAACCCTGTTTTCCCTTCTGCGCGGGCCTCGCGCCCCCTCCCGGCGGTGGGGTCGGGGACCGCACCTTCTCCAGCAGCTGCTGCATGTGCCTCTGGAAGCGGTGGCGGCTCTCCCTGAGCTGCCGCATCAGCGCGTCTCCCCCGGAGGCCTCGCGCTCCATGGCGCCCCGAGACCCCGGCCCCGACGCCAGCAGGAAGTCGGCTGGGAGACTCCCCGCGCCGGTTCAAATAGCGACTCCGCCCTTCCGGCCCGCCTCCTGGCTCTCCATTGGCTGGCGTGGAGACGCTGGGCGCTGATTGGGCCTTTCAAACACGGTGAGCTTTTGTCCGGCCAATCGCGCCGAAGTTTCCGCATCCGCCCCGCTCCGAGTCTCAGACGCCGTAACGGCCGGTTGTCCCTCGGGCTGCCGCGGTGCCTGATAATCAAGTGTCCCGCGAGCATCCTGCGAAGTACGTACAGTGTTCCCCGTTGTGCGCGTGGGGCACCCCCTCGCCCTGGGCCCTCGGCTCCCCACCCCGCCCTCCTCCGGGCCTCGTGCTGTCGCGAGAGCGGGGCCAACAAAGAGACACCACCCCCCCCCAATTACGGATACGAAGAGGCGGGCAGGTGAACGTGCATTTAGAGAGAAGTGCCAGGAACGGCACAGAATCCAGTGATTTAAAAAACGTATAGTTTTTAACCTCCTACCACACCGTTTTCATTCATATTTTTATTGCACACTCGGTCTCTTCGTTGACAGTGATTTTGCAGTATTTTCTCCAAAGTATAGAAGGAGAATGGTCTTTCCTCGAGTATGGCTGACCGAAGTCCACGCATGTTTTAGACAAGTTGTATTCAGCCTCATAAATTAGTCAAAGCCGTGTGCTGGTCCTGATAGGGGCACCGTAGCGTGTGATGGGGGGGGGGGTGTCTCCCCCCCATGCTTGCTCTCAGGCCTACCATGCCAGCCAGCAGAAATTAAGGGAGAAGAGGGGAGTGAGGAGAAGTTCAGGGCTCAAGGGGTGTAAGTGAAAAGCGTTGTGATGGACCCCCAGATCCGCCGGCAAGAGGGCCCCGCCGCTGGGAGGGTTGTCTGCAGGAGCTCGGGTGCAGAGAGCCCCTCACCGGGTCTGCAGCCCCTGAGCTCCCTCTGCAGTCCTCCCGGGCAACCCGTCCAGTCTCTGCTTGCTCCCCGTCCAGTCTCAGCTTGCTCCCCGTCGGCACGTGCCTAACCGCAGGGCAAACAAACATCCTGCACTCCAACTGCGTCCTGCTCCGCAACCTGGAGACTCCAGCCTGCAACAGGGACCGGGCTGCAAGTGGCCACAGAAGCTACACATTCCGTTGGTAGCGTTTTCAATGTTCACCTGCAAACAGGTTTTTTCCTCCTCCCTCCTAGGGAGTGTTGAGAAACCGAACATGCTGTTCCTTCCACCCTGTTAGTTTTCAAACATTTAACGGTCCCATTTAGAGACTTGAGGCCTTAGGTAGCATTTTCCTTTTCTTCTCTTTTAACGCTTGGCAAGCTTTGGCTCCTATGACCAAAACATGTGCTTGTGACACTTCTCAGAATTGGCCCCTCTTGGGTCCCGGTCCTTGCTGCTGGGAAAGCACACCCAGGTTCCAGGGCTCCAGGAGGTGCCTCTCTCCAGGGGCTCATGGGCAGATTCAGGGGAAAGATGTCTCAGTCTCAAGTTCTTAAATTGAAGGTCCTAAAACATACCCCCCCCCCTTATTTTTATTCCTCACCTGAGGATATTTTCCCATTTCTCTTCAGATAGAGTGGGAGGTGGAGGGAGGAGGAGTGAAACATCATGTGAGAAAGACACATCGATTGGTTGCCTCCCACACGACCCCACCCAGGTCCGGAACCTAATTGCAACCCAGGTACATGTCCTTGACTGGAATAGAACCCACGACTCTTTGGTCCTCAGGCTGATGCCCTAACTGCTGAGCCAAACCAGCCAGGGCAACATACCTGTTTTGGCCAATCCTGTCTGAACCAGCCAAAGAGGGTGCATTGGCTCTTGTCCTTCAAGTCTGGTCTGCAAGTCCTCTCTGACCGGCTTTCCCTAATCCATGGCCCAAAGTGGAGGCCCAGGGAAGGAAGGAGCCCTGCTGGATGCTCCTAACTTGGCACCATTCCCTACAACCCCTCCCCTCACACCCACCATAGCAACCTAAACATGTGACCCAGACCCCCTTCCAAACACCTTCTCCACCACTCCCCACTCCCATGTAACAGGGAAGGATCACATGTCAGCTCCTTCCCTGGCAGTGGAGGTGGCTGGGTGCAGCACCTTGGGGTCTCACATTTCCTTTCCGTAGCTTGCAGGGATGAGGGGGTGCTCAGCCCTGCTGCAGAATCCCCACTTCTGTTGTACCTGCACAGCGCCCTCTGCTGACCTGGCCAGAATGTTCAACCCTCAAAGTGCTGTTTAAAATTGTGTACATAGTAAATAATTCTCTGGAATTATTGTATGTCTGCTCTCATAAAATGTGCCTGAATTTTATGACATTTTATATAATAAATGGAGATTTGACTTTGGGTGGTGGGCACACAATGCAATATACAGATCATGTATCATAGAAAATGTATACTTGAAACCTACATGACCCAATTAACCAATGTCACCCCAATAAATTTAATAAAATGGGATTTATTCTGCCATGCACATACTTTTATGTTGGAAAGGTGTGAAAATGTCATCACCTGTCTGTGGTTGGAGAAGCACAGCTTTTGGCTGGTCCCAGCGTTGACACAGAAACTGCTATGTGACAGCGAAAATGTTGCTCTGAGATGAGTTATCAACCGCAAGCTTCAAGCCCGCCAAGAAAGGGTCCACTCTGCCACACCAGGGCTGACAGAAGCAGAGCGACTAGGAAGTAGCCCACAAGTGGACTTTCCAAAAGGCGTCAGTCAGAGCTCACAAAATGTGTTTATTCTTTGACTTAATGAGTTTCTTTTTTGAGATCTATCCCAAGTAATCAAGGGTGTTGGCAAGGATTTAGCTGTAGGATCTGTAGTGAAGCATGTTTATAAAGTCCAGCAAGAGGAAGAAGGTTGAATACATGGTGATGCTTATCTATCCACTAAATAACAATTTTGAAGAACTGTATTGTCACCCTAAATGTATATGATTGTTTTCTTAGTACCATGGAGATTACAAACATATGTATTATATATCTGCATTTAAAAAATATCCATTGTCTGTTTTACAGTGAGTATGGATATATTGAAACATTTCTGGTGCTACCCCTGGATGATGGTGCTGTGGGTTGAAGTTAGTATAGTTTTCCTCAGCTGCATCATCTGGAATGAACATATATTCTGCAATTATGAGCATGCATGACTCATGTAATAAAAACACAGTGGAACCAATCATGTGTTTTTACCTTGGCTCTCCAAAATTAGAGACCATTTACCCAAATAGGACACGCGTGGCTCACACATTCTGAAAGTGCTGTCATGCATCGTTTTATCATAATGATACCTCACCTCCCAGCTTTTACCCAGAAATGCTTTTTTCCTGGGAAAAGTAGGGCTTCAGATCTCTTGGTTGTTGATGTTCCCACCTCAGGTTCATGTGGTGGGAAATGGCTTTTTATTCTTCACCTTAGGCTTTTTTGCAACACAAATTCGCTTTTTGGGTCATGATTAATGCGTTTTAATGGGCTATCCACTTTAAAAAATCAATAAAAAGAATTTACTTTAAAAATAGAAGGCAATTAGATTGATTTGGATGACCTATTTTTAATCATTCCCATTATTTATGGATCTGAAAACTCTCAGGACCTCTTTCTCTGGAGCCTTCAAGGATCAGCTCTTGTAATTATATGTGGATACTTTTAAAACAGGAGGCACCAGGTTAATTGATAATTTTCTAAATACTTTTCCAAAAAAAAAAAATTACCCACCTTAGAAATGTTCCCAGATTGCCTGTCCTTTGTTCTTTCATCAGCCCATCCCAGTTCCTCTTACTGCCCATGCTTTACTGGAGTGAATTTGAAAAAGACAGAAGAAACTTTGTTCTGTTTCTTGAAAAGTTTTGGTGTATCCAACTCTTGATTCAAATTAGATTTTATGTTAATAGTGTTACATGTTCTTCCAACTATCTTGAACTTTTTGTATTCAATCACTGATACCATTGCTTCTAATCTTATTTTCTTTGAGAAAAAAAGAATGTCTGTGTCTCTCTCATTTATCACATTATTACTTAAAGCCCGGCCATTGTGGCTCAGTGGTTGAGCATCGACCCGTGCACCAAGAGGTTGCTGGTTCGATTCCCGGTCAGGGCACATGCTCAGGTTGTGGGCCTGATCCCCAGTGGGGGGGGGGGGGGGGCATGCAGGAGGCTGCCAATCTTTGTTCTCTCTCATTGATGTTTCTATCTCTCTCTCCCTCTCCCTTCCTCTGTTTAAAATCAGTAAAGAAAAAAAAAAGGAATATGGACATCAAACTTAAACCAGACGTGCCCATCATTAGGGCTGTGATGGTGATGGCTTTCCTTTCCTGTGTGGATTCTGCTAATGTTTACTATGGGTTTATGGTTCACCAGCCTGGCACATTGTGATGGTGAATTTTATGTCGATTGGGCTATGGACACCCAGCTCTCGGGTGAGACACTCGTTCTGGGTGTGACCGGGACAGTGTTCGGAGTCAGCCGCCTGGGTAGAGCAGACCGCCTTCCCCGGTGTGGGCGGGCCTCAGCCAGTGTGTCCAGGGTCTGAAAAGACAAGAAGGTGGAGGAAGAGAGCTTTTCTCTTTCGGCCTGAGTGACCTTGGACCTCTCCTGCCCCCAGACTTACACCATCAGCCCTCCGGTTCTTGGGCCTTCAGAGGCAGACGGGAACCGCTCCACGGCTCCCCGGGCCTCCAGCCTGCAGCGGGCGGATCGTGGACCTCAGCCCCCATCATCACGGGAGCCAATAAAATCTCTTACATTTGCTGAGGATTTTTTATGGTTTGAAATACGGTCATGGCTGAGCTCCGGCCAGGACGGAGAGCTGGTGCCAGCTCTGTGTTCGCTGGTCTCTGCGCCCGTGCTTTCTCCGCCGAAATCCTGTGGTTTGTATCTTCTTCTTAATTTGTCAAAGCACCAACTCTTAGGTTTACTTATTAGGCGTACACATTTGCTATCTTTTAATTGATGAGTGTTAATTTTACCTTTTTCATCTTAAGTATTTTCTTTGCCTCACACTTTTTGTTTTACCCAGCTTCTTAATTATCTTCATTCTTTCCTACTTCGTGGTGGGTGTTCAAAGCTGGAAATGGCCTTGGAGTGTGGCACCTGTGAGTGGACTTTGGGCCAGGCTCTGCCACTTCCTGGTCATTTGGCCTTGGGAAGGGTGCCTCTGCTTTGTCATCTGTGGGTAACAGTGCTCCCCTCGCAGGGATGTGAAGAAGATTAAGTGCAGTGATAATTTCAAACTGCTTGGTGTCTGCATGTGAGTGGGACTTAAGCACTGAGTAGACTGATTCTTTAACAGTTGCTTTGCCCTGGCCGGTTTGGCTCAGCGGTTAGAGCGTTGGCCTGTGGTCCGGAGAGACCCGGGTTCGGTTTCCGCTAATACTTGGTTGCAGTTTGTCCCCAGCCCTGGTTTGGTCGTGTGGGTGGCAACCACTAGATGTGTCCCTTTCACATCTATGTCTCTCTCTCTCTCTCTCTCCCTCCTACTCTATCTGAAAAAAATATGAAAAAATGTCCTTAGGTGAGGATAAAAAAAAAAAAAAATAGTTGCTGAGTATGCCATTGCATGCGTGCATCACCCTTTATGTAACTGACTCCTCACTGATGAGGAGATGGTTACCTTTGATCTCCGATTAGCAAAGAAACACCAAGCTCTGCATTTCCTTGCACAGGTGTGCCACCTATTGAGAAGTGTGAGCAGTGAGCAGAATGGATTCGCAGAGAATCACAGGGCTCCAGACATATCCGTATAACATTTGATGGACATCGACAGAATGCTCCCCTTGGGAGGATCTACCAATTCATAGTCCTACAGCATCTCCCTCAGTACATGTGTTATCGGAATCTTTGCCTTTGAGAATCTGATAGGTAAACTCTTATCTCATTGTAATTTTTCTTATTATGTTGAACATATTTTTATAGGTTTAATGGCCATCGCTTTTTTCTTATTCCGTAAAGTGTTGTTGTTGTTTTTGTCCTTTGCTCATTATTTGCTCTGTTCAAGCTATTAGTGGGGCTGATGGATGGTCGTGATTGAACGTCTCTGATAGAAAATGTAAAGGAGTGGGGAGATGACCTTGGGGCCATCCATTTCCCGAACTGGGTGAGAAAACTAGTGAAAACAGTAACACTATTGTTGAGCGGAAACTATGCGGAAACTACACACATTGCATCTGTCAGTGATCTCCACAAAGGAGGGAGATGACCTGTGAGGAAGTCTTGATTCTGCAATTTTTAACCAATGCCACCTTGGGCAATTGATGTGAGCCTCAGCTATGTCATTTATAAAATGGGAGTCGTATCTAGTTCACGGAGGAATGGACACGGACTAAAACAAGCTAGGTAAGGGCACCTGGCACAGGGCTCGCGCAAAGTGTAACGATTGCTAAGCAGTGTAGTTTGCTAACCATGCAGGTTGGGGCCGGAGAACAGGCAGAGGGGGTCACTCCAAGTCACCGGGCAGTGCTGTGCGTGCGATGACGGGTACATCCGTCCAAGGTGTGTGGTCAGGAAGGAAAGGTGGGTAGAGGCGCCCTTTTCCATTTAACTCCCCCAAATCTGGCTTTTCTGAGGCCTGGAAAAAACTTCCAACTTCTTTCAGAGAATAACTTGCATCTAGCTTTAGAGCTTTAAAAAGCCAAGTGGAAACCAAGTGTTAGTGCGAGGGCAGAGATTTCTAAAAGGCTCTGTAACGAGGACTAAATTGCTTTCCTTCTCTTTCTGGAGGTCAACACGCTAGTGCATTTCCAGGGGTCCGCCTGGCTTTCTTTCCCGGCTTTTCGGGACACCTGTGTCGCGGATGGCGCCTAACGGGCTATTTTGCCCCAGCGGTCTGCCGGCATCACACCTCCCCGGCAGCTTGGAATGGCTGCGAGCAGACTGCTGCCTGCAGCCTGTGACTTTCCTCCACACCCAGCATGGCGTTCGCTGACCTTCCCGATGGCCCTGAGGACTGTGGGAAGGAAATTCCTGAGCCTCAGTGGTCCCGGTGGTCCCGTGGGTTTATTCCTCAAGCAGCTCATCTGTGGGAGATGAGGTTCAGCTCCGTTCCACTTACGGTGGGGATCATATACCCATCTTGATGTCCTCTTGCTCTTTCACTGAAGACGAGTCTCGGGAAGGGGAGAGCATCTTTCAGTGCCACAGGGAGGGTCACTGGATGCGACACTAACATCCCAGAAGTTGGGCTCATATATCCCAGTGCCAGGAAGTGCAGGTTACAAGGGACCTGATTTATTATTTGTGGAAATAATTAGGCCTGTTGCAGGTCAAGGGGGAGTCAGGACTGTCAGACCCCCGAAAGGGCCCTATTGCTACTCACCCTTGACCTTTCCAGCGGTTCCTCTCTATTGAGAACCGTGAAGCATTGGGAACATGGTTGTCACCCAGCCACAGATGGACTTTGTGACGGCAGGGGAAGCCTTACCTTCTCCCTGCTTCTGGAGGGGACAGGACACTGGACAGTGCTGCCGCTGAAATAATAGTGACAATAAGTGTGCTTTTTTGTTAAATCTTTTCCCCTTTCGGTGTGAGATTTGTCACCATAGAGCACTGTGCAAGCATCATGCGCAGTGGAAAGACACTCATGAGCAGCACCCCTGGGACCCACCAAGATCAGGAAATGGGACACTGCCCACACCCCAGAAACTCACATGCCCCGCCCACGTAGGTGACCCCTGACCCTATGGCGGTGCACCCTCACTGCACTAAGCTCTGCACCGTGGCTGCACCCCAAGCAATGAGGGGCTGCCTGTTTCCGGGCTACGGAGACGTGGGCGCCCACTGCACGCTTCCTTTGCCCTGTGGGGTGTCTCGGCTCAGTGTCCCAGGGAGAGGACTCTGAGGCGGAGTTAGAGAAGGAGGTCTGTCTGGGGGTGCATTTGAGATCGACCCCTGTGGAAGGGAGGGGATGCAGAGGGAAGGGACAGAGGAAGAAGTTGGCGGTGATGCTGACCTGGGGCAGCCTCTGCCTGCCGCACCGTCTGTGCTAGATGGTTCCATTAGTTTCCCAGGTTCCCGTGTCCCACACTGCACCAAGGTGGTCAGGCCTTCTGAGGCCCACATTGATGAGTCCCTGGATCCGGACTACCCTGGGCAGGGGCGTGACCTTGGGCAGGGAGGCTCCCGGAAGCGAGGTGATCTGGAAGGGGCTTCGGCTGGAGCCCTTGCATGCCCAGGAGCTCCGGGTCGTCTTTCCCGTCGGCACAGGACAGTGTTGGGGCCACCATATTATTAAGGTTCACAAAAACATTTTAATTTTTCTTAATTAAAGGGAAAAAGTGGCTCTAGCCACTCAGGATTACATTAGTCTCTATAGCAACACGTTCGTAAAGATATAATTATCTATACATAATAGAAAAGAAGTTCTATTAGTTTCCCAGGGCTGTTGTAACAAATGAGCACATTGTGTGGCTTAAAACAGCAGAGATGTATTCTCTCACAGTTCTGGGGGCTGGACCTCCAAAATCGAGGTGCGGGCAGGGTTAGTTCCTTCTGGAGGCTGCTGGCGATCCTTGGTGTTCTTGGCTTGTGCAGTGCCATCCAGTCTCTGCCTCCACACCCAGGTCACTGCTCTGTGTCTCCTCCCCCCCCCCCTCTCTCTCTCTCTCTCTCTCTCTCTCTCTCTCTCTCTCTCGACTGTCATGTAAGGTCTACCTAATCCAGGAGGTCTCATCTCGAGATCTTTAACTTAATTACATCTACAAAGACCATTTTCCCAAATGCGGTGACATTCACAGGTTCTGGAAGACGTCTTTTTGAGGGGCCCTCTGTTCAACCCACCACATGGGTGATAAGCTGGGTTTTGGGGCCTTGTTTTGAGGGGAGCTCAGCACAGAGTGGGGTGCAGTTGTTGCCGCCGTCTCGGTGGGAGTGGGGACGGCAGGGTGCGGAAGGGAGCAGGGTGCCTGCTGCCACGTTTCAGGCAGTTGGCAGATCTGGGTGACGCAGCAGCTCTAAGAACAATGGAAGTGTTGATGTGCTGAGCTCCCGCTGCGTCCTTATTGCTTTGAACAGCGCTTGGCGCAAGGCAGACACAGGGACGTTTGTATTACATGAACAAATGCTTATTGCAATGCTGTTTATCATTCAGAGAAACTGGAAACTGCTTACTGGTTTAAAAAGGGGGGGGGCTATGTCTATGTATATCATAGTGGTCTCTAAAGTAGAGTAAGTCTTAGAAATGTACTTGCTGACGTACAGGTGTTCATGAGATGGTAGTGTGGACAGTGCATGCTATAAAGCAGTACACCTTGAGCCATCCGATTTTGGAACATACATGTTTACTAAACTCTGGACACGGATCCAGCAACTGTGAAGAGCTTTTCTACAGTGTGAGATTGTAGGAGACTGAAGTGTGTTCCCGCGTATGTCTCTTTTCTAATTTCTAATTGCTTGTGTAAATTAAAAACATTAAGAGGAAAAGGATACAGGAAGACAAGCAGCACATTTTAAGCTTTCCCACAAGCATAGTTAAAATAAGGAAAATCAGTAATTCAAATGGAAGTCAAAAGTCACCCCGAAGCCCCAGCCCACGGTGCGGCACACAAAGTGCCAGCCCTGGCCCGTGTGGCTCGGTTGGTTGGGCATCATCCTGTGCACCGAGAGGTTGCCAGTTTGGTTCCCAGTCAGGGCACATACCTGGGTAGAGGGCTCAATCCCCAGTAGGGGGCGTGCAGGAGACAGCTGATCAATGTATCTCTCACATTGACGTTTCTCTCTCTCTCCCTCTCCTCTCTTCTCTCTGTAAATCAATAAAAACATTTTAAAAAGCAAAGAAGTAACTGCCCTGTGCCCATTAGTACTGTGTGCCTGGCACCAAGCTGGGAGACTTCCATTGTTAACTCTGCGGCTCTCTGTGCTGCCTGTGTGCTAGATTCACGCGGGGACTTTGACAATTGTGACGTCTGGGTGGCCAGGCCTCACCCACAGGGACTTTGACAATTGTGACGTCTGGGTGGCCAGGCCTCACCCACATGTTCTACTATCATTGGTCTGGGTGGTCTGGCATTAGTGTTTTTAAAAGCCTCCTTGTCCCTGCCCCCAGTGACTCTAATATGCTGCCCAGGTTTAAAACCACAGCATTAACTCACTTTATATCTCACAACAACCCTAGGAGGAAGAGTCATCTTTTTATAGGTGAGGGAGATGAGACACAGAGAGGTTAGGCAGCCTGCCTAGGGTCACACAGCTGGTCAGTAACTGGAACGCAGGCAGCCCGGCTATAAAACAGACCCTCTTAAGCAAGATCTACACGGCCTATGTGCTACGTTGAAATGCCAGACGCCTGGTTTCATTTGACCCGTCTCACATTTAACTGAAGCATGGGTAAACGAAAGGACATGATATATTAAAGGTCATTTATAACTGAGAAGGAGCTCTACTTAAATGAGAAGTTACTATTTCTGCTCATAGCAGTTCCATTTGCAACCTTTTCCTGAATGGAATCTGTGATTTGACCAATACCAGGTTCTTTATACTTTCTTTTAGTGACTAAGGTCTTCAAATTCACTCTTCTTTTACTTGGCTATTTTTTTAACCAACCACATGCATGTGAAACGAAACTGCACTCTTGGAGTGTCTGGGGGAGGAAGCTCGCGTGTGAACATCGAGAAGAAGAGACTTCAGCTCAGAGATTTGGAACCCATGAGGCATTCCTGAGCTTGTCAGGGTTGGGTGTGCTTGCTGGGTTTTGGTGAGGTCCATTAATTACACAGCGTGCACCAAGCCCTCGCCATCTGCCAGCTCTGGGGACACAAGACTGCCCTGCGAGTTCCAGGACGCAGACAGCATCGTCTCTGCTTTCTGAGACGTCACCGTGGGGGAGCCTGTCACATGACGCGGCAGCGGTGGTTACAGGGTGTGTGACTCGGAGAAGCCACGGGCAGAAGTGGCCACGGCCAGAGACAGGTTCTTGGACCAGGAAGCGCTCGAGTTGCACTCTTAAGGCTGAGTCAGGAGTTAGCCAGGCGAGGAGGGGGGAGAGCAGGAGCCCAGGTAGGAGGGCCAGCCAGCACGCACAGCCTGGAAGACAGAAGGGACATCAGGCGGCGGGGGCTGGCGGGAGGGAGTGCAGGTTCCAGGCCGCGTGAAGAGAGGAGGGGAGGTGCCAGCCAGCTCGCCTGCGGTCAGGTTCAGCCAGGGAGGAAGGGAGTTTGTCAGGTGGGAGGGAATCCAGTAGGTCGAGCCCATGCACGCGAGCTCATCTTGAAGTGAAGGCGTCTTCCCTGATGTTGCCTTGGCCATCTTCACTTTCCCTCGTTCTTCCCCGACACCCTGGGAGCTCCCGTTCTCTGCAGAGGCATTAGGGATCCAAGGGCAGAACACAGCCCCAAAGTGAAGAGAGACCATGGTAAAGCTGCCCGATGTTAAATAGCATCAGCTGGACCTGAGTTTTGAGTTCGTGTTGACCAGATGTCATGAAGAAACCAGGAAAAGGTGTGATCTTGTCATTAGAGGTGTGGCCAGGACACCAACGAGTCACCTGCCCAGGAATGTGCCGGAGCTTGGACAGTTCCTAAAATGCCCATTGTGTCGAACACCCAAGGATGTTCTCAAGATCAGCGTCATCTCTGGAGTCAGGGAAGCTAATGGCAGAAAGCCGTAAAGATTCTCAGCCTAGGTTTAGGGGGGAAAGGGTGGGGAGGGAACTTCATTGTCAGGATCAGGTTGATTTTGATCCTAAACAGCGTATTCTTTCTTCCCATGTCAGTCGTAGGAGAGAAAATTCTCGAAGTAAAGTCTGTAAGCTGTCCCTTTAAAGAACACATTACAGCACCCAGCCCTAAGTGGTTTTGAGCCCATGGCATCACAGGACTCGATAAATAATTGATATAAATTAATGGCCAATGAAAGAAACATATCCTCACAGATCTATAATTACTGGAAGCGTCCTCATATATTTTTCATAAAAGTGTCGTTTCATGGCAGTTTTTCCTCTAAAATTCAGTGTATTTAGAATTTTAATTGCTTTCAATAATTGCTTTCAGCGGCGGACCGGCTGGGTCGAGAGGGCGTCGGAGAAGCCCGTGATGTGGGTGCTCCCTGTGTGTCTTCTGATTCCACTGCACTCTGACCGGGACCAGAGGAGCGGGGCCGCCTGTGGGCACACTTCTGCTGCCTGTCACCCCGGCATGGCTCCCACCACGCCTCGGGGGACGGCCCTGCTTCCGAAGTTTGCAGGAGCAGAAGCCGGGCCCAGGGGCGGTTCCTTCCATCCCCTGCAAGGAGGAAGAGTCCTGATGTGAAGGGAAGTCCTCATACGCAGTAGGACGGGACCTGGTGACGGTCCACAGCGGACGACTTTCTGTTCCATGGCCCTGGACACAGAGCCGCTTGCAGACAAGTCCCTGATGAAGGGAATTCAAGTTCCAGAGAGTCGGAAGCCCAGGCGGAGAGCCGTGTTTGATCTCAGTTCCACGTCGTGGTGTGCGGCACGGCCAGTGGAAGTGGGCCTCGCGGTGCACAGATGATCAGCCGGTCGGCCAATATTAGCAGTGCTGGCTGCGCCCGGAACCATGGGAGGCGCAGGGGCGCCCGTCGCCACCCGCTCTAAGGCTGAAGGTTGTTTACTCCTGAGATGCCGCATCACACGGGGACTTTTAATTTAATTTCCCATTTGTTTCTATGGGCTATGGGCTATGGGAAAATGAACAAGAGGCATTGCATGTATTTGTCTGGATTATTTATCTCATTCCAGAATGAGAAGAAAGCGAGTCAGAGGCCTGAGCACACACCTCTGCACCTGCAGTTACCGGGCTCCACAGTGCGTGCTCAACCTCGGTTGTCGGTTATAGCATTTTCAGTGTGAAGGCTACTGATGTATCAGTTGGAGCTGACCCTTCACCCGCAGTCTGCAACTGATCAAAGGCGGTGTATTCAAAAGAACGTTCAAGGCTGGCAGGGGTCCCAGGACTGAAACCAGGAGTCAGCAGGGCTGTGTTCCTTTCTGGGGGCCATGGGGGAGATCCAGTTCTTGATTTTTTATCAGCTTCCAGAGGCCGCTCACATTCCTTGGGTCCGGGCCTCTCCCTTGTGGCATCTCTCTGGTTGCGTCTGTTGTCCCATCTCTTCGGCACTGTCTCTCCGTCCTCCCTCTTCCCCTGAAGAGGACCCTTGAGATTACTTTGGCTCCCTGGGTAATCTAGGAAAATCTTCTTATCTTAGGCCAGCTGTTTGCCAACCTTAATTCTTCTTTGCCACGTGACCTGACATGCTCCCAGCTCCTGGGCGGTGGGGCGTGGACGTCTTTGGGGGGCCATGGTTCTGTTCACCACAGCAGTCTACATCGAATGCTTCTCAAGAGTCTACATGTTTGCTGCTCTTCAGAAACGAACACCCTGCCAGTCCCGATGGTGTTGGTGAGGGGCTGCACCCTGAGAGTGGATTATAACCACCGGGTCCTTCCCCAGGCCAGACCCCCACAACGTGGTCGGCTCCTCCCCTTTCTCCTCTCCTGTCACTCGGGTCACATCCTCTCTGCCATCTCATCTCGGGACTGAATTATTCCTTTTTGTTTCCGTGTTTAACCTGGCCCCTGGGGAGAGTCAAGGATAACCTTCCTACAACACAAACCAGGAATGACCCGAGATAAAGCCCTTCAATGCCCACGTGCTTGAGAGATAAATGCCACGCTCCTCCGCCAGGCTCGGGAAAGCCCCGCCCACATGCTCAGCCCCATCTCCGCTCCCAGCCCCCCCTTTGCTCCCACCTCCAGCGGCTCTCTGTGTGTTGGTCCCTGGGAATGGCGGGAGGGCAGTTTCTGTCGCTGCCCTCGGCCACTGCAACGCTAACAAGCAGGTGCTTGTACTTGGTCATACTGCCTTGGTGGCTTCAGTGTCCAGCATTATGCCCGTGCGTGGTTGGCACTGAGTCAGTGTCAGGCTGATGAATGACTCAGATGTGAACACAGGACTGCATCAGTGGGTGAAGGGCAAGGTGACTGAGCGCTGTGGCTGAGCTCCTCGGCCAGGAAGGATTGCTGTCGTCCGGCTCGTCCTCTGCACGGGGAGCAGTGACTACAGGAGGAAAACCTTCCATGAAGGCCTGATGGCTGGCCACGAACATGGGCAGCAGACACAGCCCCAGGGGACAGAGAGGGACGTCACACAGATGGAGCATTTCCCCACATGAAAACTGACCTTTCATTTATTTAAAAACTGACATTTCTTCATTCGGCTTCTAGTGAGTCCCACCACTCCGGACTCCACTCCGGGCCCCGGGGAAACACTGGCGCTTACAGACTGGAGGGGAGAGAGGGGACCGAAGCCATGGGGCACCCCGAAGAAGAAGCTCATACGAGGTACGATCAATGTGACAATGAAAACAAGAGTGACCGGGGGGTGGGGGTCATGAAGGGCTTCTTGAAGGAGGGACGGTTAAACAGAGACCCAGAAGAGAATGATATTGAGAATATAATAATGATGATGATAAACATTTCTGAATGCTTATTGTCTCGGGTTCGATTCCTGTCAAGGGCACATACCTCTGTTGCGGTTCGGTCCCCGGTCCTATTGATGTGTTTCTCTCACATCAGTGTTTCTCTCTCTCTCTCTCTCTCTCTCTCTCTCTCTCTCTCTCTCTCCTCCCACTCTGTCTGAAAATGAATGGAAAAATATCCTTGGGTGAGGATTTTAAAAAAAATTGACAAATTAGTTACTTCACCTGTTTTTTACTTATGTAGACACGTTTGTGTAATTAAGTATGTATGGAAATTTAATTTCACAGAAAAGTTTCCTCTATGTGGTACAGCAATTTTACATTTGTACTGAATAGGTCCGGTACCTGCGTGCATTCACCAGCCACCGCAAGTGAACGGGTGCACACGGCGGGGCGGGGCTTAGCGCGTGGGAACATCAGCTGGCGTCTGGACCGCTGCAGTCTCGCTGTTCACAGCAGCGCTCCCGCACCAGGCCGTGACCACGTGCTAATCATTCCCCCATCATCGCTCACGAGTGGTGACTCTAGGAGTTAAATATGTAGACTATAGCTGTAGATATGTAATATATAGTTACGTCGGTGACATTACTACAGTGTTTTTTCCAACATATGGCCCATTCGCTAGAATTTGTTAAAAATAACAGTGAATTAATAACAGAAACAACAAAAGTATCCTGTTCATTTAATTATAAGCAAATTTTGGTTAAAAGGCATTTTTAAATTAACAGGGTCTCAATTTTTGCACATGACATACTTATTGGAAATATTGTCCATTAGATCCAAGGTTCATTAAATCGAGGTCCGCAAAATCGAGGGTTTACTGTAATTGAGTCCTCACAAAATGTGTATGAGGATGGTGTAATTATTACCTTCATTTTATAAACGGGGAAACGGCGCAGAGAGGTCAGTGACGTGCCAGGGGCCCACAGCCAGCAGCGGTGTCAGCCTGACAGCCCAAGCTCACTGTGGATGCGCCGTCAGCAGTGACGGTGACGACAGCGGCGAGCCCTGCGTGGGAGGCGCTGCCCCGAGAATTCCACGCGGGGCACTCCGTCTCCTCAAGGGCCCTGGGCAGGTGCTGCGACTGTCTCCACCATTTTCTGGAAGCAGAGACGGAGACAGTGAGGTTGAGAAACTTGGCCAAGGTCACGCAGGTGAAGGGGAGCTGGGCCTGTCACCCAGGCCGTCTGCTTCCGGAGCTGGAGCTCTCGATGGCCGCCTACGTGTCCTCAGAGCAGCCTGCCCGACAAGGCCAGTGGAGAGACCAGGAGCCCGAGGAGGGACGAGAGGGAGGCGCTGGGAGATGAGGGCTCAGCACACCGGCCGTTGTACGGTGGCGGGTTGTATCCTGGCTACAACGGGAAGCCACCCAGGGTTCCAGAAAGGGATCCGATGGGATGTGACAAGTGCTGGGACGAGAGGGCTTTGGGGGAGACCAGAGCACGAGAAGCAGCTGACAGACCTGCCAGGAGCTGTGGCCGGCTTCCAGGAACGACGGCAGCGCCTTGGACAAAGGCAGCAGTGACCAGAGACACGAGCAGGTTTGGGGTGCACCGAATCGGAATGGGAGGCAGGGCCAACAGGAGCGACAAGTGGGCTGGGTCGTGGGGGAACGGGAAGGACCACGATGACTCTGGCGTGGTGGTCGACGGCGTCACCGGCTGCTGGGGGGAGGCGCCAGAGAAGGGGTGGAGGGTGTGTGGACTCAGCCACTCTCACCTGACAGGTCTGAGATGCTGATTAGACACAGAAATGGGGGCATCAAGGACAGTCCTGAAAACGTAATGCCGAGTCTCTACAAAAGTGGTTAAGGTGAAAAGTAGTTAAGATGAAAATTAGTTAAGGTGAAAAGTAGTTAAGGTGAAAGGTAGTTAAGGTGAAAAGTAGTTAAGGTGAAAGGTAGTTAAGGTGAAAGGTAGTTAAGGTGAAAGGTAGTTAAGGTGAAAAGTAGTTAAGGTGAAAGGCAGTTAAGGTGAAAAGTAGTTAAGGTGAAAGGTAGTTAAGGTGAAAGGTAGTTAAGGTGAAAGGTAGTTAAGGTGAAAGGTAGTTAAGGTGAAAAAGGCAGCAGAACCAGCCTTGACTTTGAGTCTCACTCAAAGGGCCGACCTGCCTCCCTGTGCCTCTTACCTGAGTGACTCAGAGTGTGTGTGTGTGTCCCTGTGCAGTCTGTGTGTGTGTGTGTGTCCCTGTGCAGTCTATGTGTGTGCGTGTGTGTGTGTAGGTATATGTATGTCTCTGTGTATGTGTGTGTGTGTGTGTGTAGTATGTGTGTGTCCCTGTGCATGTCTCTGTGTGTGTAGGTGTATGTATGTCTCTGTGCATGTCTCTCTGTGTGTGTAGGTGTGTGTATGTCTTTGTGCATGTCTGTGTGTATGTGTGTGTGTGTGTAGTATGTGTGTGTCCCTGTGCATGTCTGTGTGTGTGTAGGTGTATGTATGTCTCTGTGTGTGTGTGTAGGTTTGTGTATGTCTCTGTGTATGTCTCTGTGTGTGTGTATAGTATGTGTGTGTCTCTGTGCATGTCTCTGTGTGTGTGTAGTATGTGTATGTCCCTGTGCATATCTGTGTCCTTGTGCATGTCTGTGTGTGTGTCCCTGTGCATGTCTCTGTGCATGCGTGTAGTATGTGTATGTTCCTGTGCATGTCTCTGTGCATGTGTGTAGTGTGTGTGTGTCCCTGTGCATGTCTCTGTGCATGTGTGTAGTGTGTGTGTGTCCCTGTGCATGTCTCTGTGTGTGTGTGTGTTTGTGCCGTGTGTGTGCCTATAGTGGTTTAACAAAGGTTAAGCAAAAGGCCCTGGAGCCAGACAGCCTGGATTTTAACCCTGGCTCCACCACTTGCTGGTTATGTAACTTAGGGCAAGTTACTTAACCTGTCTGTGCCTGGGGACATCACCTGTAAAATGGGGCTGACGGTACTGGGGCCCCTACCTCCAGGTGTGCTGGGAGTTTCAGCGGGCGGCACACACGCAGCACCTAGAACTGCCTGGCCCAGAATGGGTGCTCAGTGAATGCTGGCCTTTGTCACAACGTTAAAGGCAGGAAGTCTTTATTGGGCGACTGGTTCAGTGCTTTCCTGCCTGAGATATCACATCACAGGTAGAGTGGACCTGGGAGAAAGCTTAGCAGAGAGCCTGTCCCTGGTCGCCGGGCAGAAGTTATCACCAGGCAGACCAGATTCCCATCATCTCAGGCACCGGCTTCTTAGTTCTCGAACATGATTTTTGCTGGACTGAGTTCCGAGCGCGCACGCGGGTCTTTGCCTTCTCGGTGCATGTGAACTTGAGCCCCCGGCCCAGGGCCTGGCAGCCAGCCTGCCCGGTGTGATGGATGGGATGGGGCTTCATGGGGTCATCATACTGTGGTATCCGCTCTTCCCTTGGAAAATGCCCTTCCCGTCAGCTTACTTTCGGGTCAAATCCGTAGTTATCATCTAGGGTCGCTCAGCTATTTTTGTCTTTGACATCTGAACCCTTTCGCACTCAGGGACCACTCTGTGGCTGGTAATACTCCTAATAATCCTAATTGTCCACCGCTGCTCACAGTCTCCTTCCATTACGCTCACCCCGCAGCCTTCAGGCTTTTAAGCAGTGCTCCGCCTTGGGGTGGGTTTCTCACCCCCCGGAGCGGGAGGCAGACGGAGCAGTTCTGCGAACCCAAGTGGGCCTGCGATGTGTGTTTCTCCCCATCCCGCTACCACGAGAAAGTGGTCACAAATCACTCAGAACTTATTAGTCTCCTCAAGCAAAGTTTCGGTAATTTGGATAAAAGGGAAGAAATGGGTTCTTATCGCCTGGAGCTCTAAAATGGGGCAGAGAGGGTCATATAGGCCAAACCGACCACTGCGTGTTCAATGCAGAGTCGTTTCGTTCCTCTCTTGCTCGGGAGCTGAAGCGTCTTGGGCTGGAGTCAGGGCAAAATGTTTCCTCAAAAGACCCCCTGCACCCCCACCCTGGCACCCGGTTTGCTTTGTCTGTTTGAATTGCAGATTTTAAATGCTGTTTCCTCTGAGGCTCCTTGAAATGTCCTTCTTTAGCCCTGGCCGGTTTGGCTCAGCCGTTAGAGCTTTGGCCTGTGGTCCAAAGAGACCCGGGTTTGGTTCCCGCTCAGGGCACGTACCTCGGTTGCGGTTTGTCCCCGGCCCCGGTTGGGGTCGTGTGGGAGGCAGCCACTCGATGTGTCCCTTTCACGTCGATGTTTCTCTCTCTCTCTTCCTCTCTCTTCCTCCCACTCTACTTGAACAAAAATGGAAAAATGTCCTCGGGTGAGGATAAAAAAAAAATTTATTGGAAATGATCTACTTTAAGTCTCAAACCCTGTTTCTAACTCCTGGTTCACCGACATGGTTGATAAGCTTGTCCTGCCATCAAGGAACGCTCAGAACTTGCTGCAGGCACATGGTCACGTACGAGAAGCTTACCCTCAGCAGGGCACACTCACCGTCCTCTACTCTGCGTCCCGGCACCGGAGCGAGAGCTTCACAGCTGGTGGTGTTCGAGGTGAGGACCCGAGGCTCAGCGAGGCCAGGCCTTACCCAAGGTTGCCCTGGAGCCTGGGCTTTAATCCAGACCCGGCTTCTGGAGATGGAGTACTCAATGACCGCAGTATTCTGCCTTGTTCTGAGCGATTTACTGTAAGCACATAAGGAAAATGGTCTTTCTTTACATTTATGCTGGTGAATATCAAATACTTGATCTGTGAGTCTGAGTTACTTTGGTATCTCTGTCATTTCCATCTCTATTTCTGTGTCTGTCTCTCTCTACTTCCATCCCCATCCTCATCTATCATCACCTTTTCTATCTTCTCCATCTCCATCATCTCCGTCTTCATCATCTCCATCTCCACCATTTATACCATCTCCACCTCTATCATCTTCATAATTTCCACCATCTCCATCATCTCTACCATCTCCACCTCTCCACCATCTCCATCTCTATAATCTCCATTATCTCTACCATCTCCATCTCCATCATCTCCACCATCTCCACCTCTATCATCTTCATAATTTCCACCATCTCCATCATCTCCACCATCTCCACCTCTCCACCATCTCCATCTCTATAATCTCTGTTATCTCTACCATCTCCACCATCTCCATCTCCATCATCTTCACTATCTCCATTGTCTCTACCATCTCCATCATCTCCACCATCTCCATCATCTCTACCATTTCCATAATCTCCATCTTTATCTCTGTCTGTACCTCTGTTTCTATCTTCATCTCTGTCTCTGTCTGTGTCAACTACTGTCTGTTCTTGTTTTCAGTCCCAGTGTGGGTTCTCATATGCAAAGAAATTTAGATGCCTGATATAGAAAAAATGATTGAGGAGCTTCATTTAGCCCCTCATGTCTGGAATATCTGAGGAAGGCTCCCCACGAGTGTGAAAGGGTTTCAAGCGCCTGCCTCTTATCACATCACTCTGTAAAACCTCGATTTCGAAAGAGGTGTCAAGCCCCACGCTCTCTGGTGAGGTCACCTTCAATGGATTTGGGAAGGTGCGAAGTTTAAACAAGGGGCCCAGGGCAAGCCAGGCTGCAGCTGCCAATGCCGATATACCTTGCACTCCGGGATGGGTCAGGAGTGTCTCACTTGAGACTAGAGGAGAGCAAATGCCCACAGGAGCCAGCTACATCTGATTCTGTCAGGGGAAGCAGAGTTCCAGGGGCTGGGGGGCATCTGAGGACCACAAAATATAGAGGGGCCCTTTCTCCCCTAGGAAGAGATGGTCCCCGGGTTCATCAGATGGACTGTCTTCAGGTGGGCAGCACATTATCCTGATCACCTTTCTGGCTCCTACTTTTCTCATGGCCGCTGGCCCTGGAGCTGACCATGGTGCTGGCAGGAATGTGTCTTCCGAGGCCCTTGCTATGCAAAGAGTGAGTGTGGACCAGCACCATCAGCTCACCTTGAAACGCAGCATTTTAGATCCCACCCCGTATCTCCTGAGCCAAAACCCACATTTAACCAGATCCTCTGGTGCCTCGTGTCTACGTGAAAGTTTGAGAGGTGAACTTCTTATTACTCCACTGCAGAACGCCGGGGATGTAAACAGAAGGCTAAAGGCAGAGGGGATTGTGGGAGACAGTGCAGAGGCCTGGGTTTGTTTCATGTTGGGAACGACGCTGGAGGGGCCTAAGAAGGGTTCTACGGTTTTTAAAGGGCGGGTGATGCATTTGAAAGGCACACTTAAGCTAGGAGCATCAGTGATTGCTTCTGGGCCTGTAAACCCATCCTTGTCCTGTTCACTGGTGTGCCGGAGAGGACTGTGGATCTCTGTATTGGCAAGAAATTCCTCCAGGCTCGGAAATGTTGTGGTTCAGAGGAGCTGGGGTGGGGGGAGGCCCAGTTCCTACGGAGTGGTGCGTTCTTGGTGGAGGAGTTGCCTAAGTCATGAGCAGTTCTGAGCTGGTGAGTAGGGGACTGGCCATGCTGATGTAGGGATGTAGCCAGCAATTTCTTTTCTTTCTTTTGCTATCAGTGTATTGGTCATGTAGATCGCGGTCACATCAGTCATGAGGAACTTTCTAGAACCTGGGTGGTGAACTGTGGGCTGTGGTCAGAGGGCAGAGGCTAGGTTTCTGGGGGTTAGCATGAAATTCTGATGAAGCCATGAAAGGGGTTGGTGGAGCTTCAGTGCAAAGAGTGAGACACGCAAGGACTAAGAGGGGCCTGGCCACCAGGAGACCAAGGGGGTGCTTCTCCTGGGACGGAGTGGTTCAGAGATCAGGCCGCACCTCCAGGCTGTGCCCCTTTGCTTGAGAGCTCGAGGCTGTGGTTCTGGACGTGATGACCAGCCCCCTCCTGGGCCCAGGCCATGCCTTGGGGCCGGTCAGGGTGGCCCACCGAAGGGAAGGTCTAGCACTCATGTGCCTGTGTCCTCAGCCAGCCCTGTTAGTGGAGCACACGTCCTACCTTTGCTGCTCTCAGGGCTGCCCCAGGGCGACTGGGAAGCCAGGAGCAGGTGTGCTCAGCTCACGGGTTTGGAGTGAATATACCTGTTGGGAAGGACTCGGGTCCTGGCACTGGATCTATTGCACATGTGCACATCTAGTGCCATGGCAACCTTTCTCCTGATTGATGGGCTAGGTGTACTTCACAGTTCATAAAGGGCCAGTGCGGGGGTGGTTGGAGGGTGCCGGGGAGTGGAAGCCATGGGGCCGGCAGGAGCGAAGGGTAAGCTCATAGTCCTCCTGGAGAAGGCGGGATCTCGGGGCTTCTGCCAGGAAAGGCCAGGAGATGGGGGAAGGGTAGCACCCCTCCACCCTTGCACTAGGGAGGGGAGAACCCATGAGTCTTTTGGAGCTCCCAGTTTGTGTTCATCAGCTTCAGCTGTCTTCTCCATCAGCTAGTGAGTGTCAGGTGAGCATCTGGGCCTCCTGTGCAAGGTCAGTTGTGAAGAAGCCCAGTGCCACTGGATGACCAGGGTTCTCACTTGGGGACAGCTGTCTACCTCCTTCAGTTGCTCCCAGTATGTACAATTCTATCCTCTCATTGGTCAGGGCTAGATGCAGTAGGAGGAGCCCAATGTGCCCACTGGCCCTCCCTCTAGCTGCCAGATTGATGGGGGTGGGCTCCTTACTCTTTCAGTGGGGGCTGGGCAACAGAAGGAGAGGCCCCTCGCCATGCTTCATTTGCAGAGCGAACCCCAAACACGTGGACCCTGAGTCAGGGAACAAAAGAAGTCGGAGGGAGAACAGTAATGTGGTTAGCACATCTGCTGTGGCTGGTCCTTTTAGGAGCCCCTCCCCCATCCTGACAGCCTGAGACTGAGGAGGAGCAGGGGTGGGTAGTTTGTCCAAGCCCCTGGTTACCATAGGCTCACAACCGGTGCTCAAACTCAGAGCAGTTTCATTCAGTATTAAACATTGTTTTTATGCAGCAAAATACGCATACCTGAGCATTTGCCATGGTACCCATTGTTAAGTGTATGGCTCAATGTCTTTAAATTCACTTGCATGATTGTGTGACCATCACCGCCATCCATTTCCAGTTCATGGAGTTGTGACATGTTTTCTCGCAGTGCAGAAAACAGGAAAGCAAAGCTGAGAATCGGGTCTGCGAATTCAGCAGGGAGTGTGCTGACAGGTTCTGCTTTCCTAAGTGGAGCAAAGAAGGCCCTGGAGAAATGCGCAGGCCGGTATCACGAGTCACCTGTGAAACGGCTTTGGGAACGTGAGGTGCATGAAATGTCTCTGCCGCAGCCACTGAGTCTGCTCAGAGACGCCACCTTCTGGCACCGAGAGGTAATGCAACAGCCTAGCAGTTAAAACATCTTTTTAAAAAATTTCATGTTTGCCTCAATAGAGGAATTTGGACGTTTTATCAAGTCTTGGATGAAATGGCAAACCTGTAGGTTACATCTACATCTTCACCTGTACATCTCTACCTTTATGTCTCTATCCCTCCCCATTGCCGAGGGTGTTTATTTAGAGCAAAGATCCATTCACATGAGACTTTAAGGACACATGGAAGACACTTTTATTTTATTAAAACAATTTTTTTTCTTTTATTGATTTTAGAGAGAGAGGAAGGGAGAGGGAGAGAGAGATAGAAACGTCGATGATAGAGAACATCAATTGGCTGCCTCCTGCATGCCCCCCACTGGGGATTTGGCCCACAACCTGGGCATGTACCCTGGCTGGGAATCAAACTGGCAGCCTCTTGGTGCCTGGGTCAACGCTCAACCACTGAGCCACACCGGCTGGGCATATGGAAGACATTAAAATAGAACTTGTTTAGGCCAGTTCATGCAAAGAGTTTGGGATTCGGAGGAACACTTGGATAGAACAATTAACTTGATGGTTCAGTCGTCAGAAAATGAAGGAGAAAAATCCACACTAGCTTCAGTAACTTCACTTTGAGACCAGGACAGGGCCCCGTGGCTCCTGATATTTCTGACGGTTAGATGGACCCTCCAGGCTGTGCCCTGCTGAAGATGCAGGTCTGGGCCGGGGGGCGGGGGGGTGCCAAAGGCTTCTACGGGGCTTCTCTGCTCTTCCCTTGGGTGTCTGTGATGGTCCTGGCTGTCTCAAGGGAAGGGTTGACAACTACACCCGATCTCAAGGGCTGTACCAGTTGCTAGGGCAACCGTAACAAATCCCACAGGCAGAGGGCTTAATCCACAGAAATGCATGTCCTCACAGTCTGGAGGCTGGAAGTCTGAGGTCCGTCGGCAAGGTGGGTTTCTGTGGCGGCCTCTCTCCTTGGCGTGTAGACAGCGGTCCTCTCCCTGCGTCCTCACATGGTTGTCCCTCTGTGTGTGTCTGTGTCTTCATCTCCTCTTATGAGGGCACCAGTCATATCAGACCAGGGCCCACCCCAATGACCCCATTTGAACTCGATTACCTCTATAAAGACCCTATTTCCAAATGCAGTCAGAGCCCTGGCCAGCTTGGCTCAGCCGTTAGAGCGTCGGCCCACAGACCAAAGGGTGTCAGGTTTGATTCCTGGTCAAGGGCACGTACCTGGGTTAAGGTTCAATGCCCATCCCTGGGCAGGGTCATGCAGGAGGCAAGCAATTGACATCCCTCTCTCACATTGATGTTTCTCTCTCTCCCTCCTCCCTCCCTTCCACTCTATCTAAAAATCAATGGATCCTTGGGTGAGGATTAACAACAAAAAAATCCAAATGCAGTCACCTTCTGAGGTCCTGGGGGTCAGGACTTCACCATATGAATTGGGGGAGTGCACAACTCGGTCCCTAACAGGCAGGATCCCTCGGGGGGGGGGGGGGGAGGGCAGCAGGGCTGAGCCGTGGTCACAGGAAGCACACAGTAGGTGCTCAGAAGCACCAGCTTCCTGGAGACTTCACAGGGACCGCATTCGCCTGAAGACTCTGGCCTCTGCACCACCAGCCCCTCCACTTCCTGCCACATGTCACTTCCAGTGTGTGTGTGACTCTCGCTGTCACTACCAAGGACCTACAGGGGATGGGCCGTCAAATCAAATCTGAGGTCCCACGGCTGGTACTCGGGGCCCCACCGATCCATTCCTCAGTGCCATATCCCCCCCGTCCAGCTCAGAGCCTTCCCGACACTAGTCCTCTGCTTCAGTCCCCAAGCTGGCCTCCTTGTCCTCTGGGTCTCTAGGTGTATTTTAAACCCAAGGCAGACTGCCCGCTCTGTTTTGCAACCTACACCAGTCACTTGGCAACATATATTGTGAGTCTTGCCCTCTGAATTCAGCTCTAAATCAAGATTAATTTAATGTGTCTACAGTATTCCATCGGACGAAGGTGTCCTTCTTCCCCAGGTCTCTCCCCCCTCCCCCCCATGCTCGTTCCCTCCTGCCACCAGCTTCCTGTGCCGCAGGCCGGCGGTCACTGCTCCGTCACCTCCCACAGGGTTCCTTCAGTGCGCACTTTCTTCTCCAGTCGGTAGTTTTCTATCTTTCTAGTCTTGTCCTGCTCTTTTGTTTGCTTGTTTGTTTTCAAACTAGATTTTAGGTTCTGTTTGCAGTTCCATTTTTCTGAAAATACCTGGAAGGGTGCTGTGTAGACTGCAGGCTTGGGAGAGAGAGGACCAGACCCACTGGCTCTGTGAACCTGCGCATGGGGGGGGGGGGGGGGTTAGTCCTAGGGTCCACATTAAGGGCGATTTTGAGATTTCTCTGATTCTCTCTCTAGTTTTTTTTTTTTTTTCTCTGATTCTCTTTATTTTATTTTATTTTTTCCCCCCCAGTTTCTGGCTAGATCTCTTCTGACATGGGTCCTCATTCAGATCAAGTACCCGTCACTGCTGATTTTCCAGTCTCTACATTTCCCTAGTGCCGTATACTTTATTTATTTCATTACCTGTCTGACCTTTGGAGAACTTTAGTTTGTGACCCTGTTTTAAGTTCTTTCTCTTTGTCGAAAGGGTTTTCTCCCTGGATTGAATGTACTCTCTGTAGGAGTTGCTACCGTAATGAATTGCATTTTATTTCTCCTTTCGGGTCTTGCTCAAATCCCTCTGCCTTTCCAAACATCCCCCTCGACACTCATTGTGTTTAATCTTCAACCTGTTTGCATTAGTTTGCACCGTGTAATCAATTTTCAGATTATGCTATTTTATGTCTTCTTGCCTGTAGCATAGACTTCATTTATAAATACATAATGGAAACAGTCTCTTTTTGGCTACAGTAAAAAACAAAACCATTTCGGTGATGTTTGTGGTGCATCTGTTCAACGCAGTGACTGAAGGTCGCCCGCCCGCCCGTGGGCAGCGATACTTCATGTCTTGGGTGGAGTTTTCCCAAAGACACAGAGTAGTTTCCAAGAGGCCTGGAAGTTAGTCTAATGAATGAAGCTGGCCTCGCCCAGGCTTCATGCCACCTCTTGCCCGCCTAGTGGCCCCATGCTGACTGCATGACAGGGAGAGAGTGCACCAAATCTCCAAACACACACACAGCAAGCAAACCCCCAGTGCGTGTGAACTGTCCTCTATTTAAGATCCCCCCCTTCACGAAAAGCTTCTAATCTACTAATTATTCTTGTCATCACTTTCCATAAATGAACAATTCCTATTTTACTTGTGGTTTTAAAAACGTGCCACTAATCGTAGAAATGACATTTTAGTATGTTGTAATACTGGGCGGCTGTGCCGGGTTCATGGGCACGGGCTGGCTACCGCGTGCCAGGGCTCCGAGAGCCCAGAGCCGTCTGGCAGCGAGGCTGGAGAGTTCCTGCTCCGCCCCTGGACCGGCCTCGGAGAGGAGGCGGGGCGGGGCTGGGGGATAAAAGCCGGTGCCTCCTGCGGGTCGGGGCCTCCTGCGGGAAGCGGCCGTCGGAGGGAGCGCAGCCCGGAGCCAGCGCCGGTGCGTGGCCGGTACGTTCCCCTGCTCTGCTTCCCGCCAGGGCTGTGCTTGCTCGGACTTGTGAACGGGTGTGAGCCGCGTGTCTCACAGAGGGCGCTGGGTTTTCCCAGGATGGGAAGCGAGAGGAAGACACAGTTTGAACTTTCTCCAAACGCGGCGTGGAGGGAGAGCAAATACCTGCAGGCAGCTGTAGGCTCCTCGGGACTTGTCAGAGCTGGGGAGGTCCTGCTGGGTGTTTGAATGATTTCAAATACAGTTGCAGCTTTGTTCCTCTCCCTCTCCCCTCCCGATTGGCAGAGTCACAGATTGCCTCACGGGGGCTTTTCTAGAAAATTCCCACCCTAAGGCTGCCGCTGACTACTAATCCAGTCCCAGGTCCTGAAACCTACTGGGGACATAATGGAACAGGCCTCTCTTAAACCAAGACTGCTCAGATATAAATTGCCATCGGGAAGGAACGCTTTCATACACTCAGGATTCTTTGATGGTAAAAGGAGGAAAGTATATATTTGACTTATTTGTATATACGGTGGTTCCTTTCGCTGTTTCGGCTTCAGAAGCGCGCACATCACTTGTATTATTTAGGAGCAAGAAACACTGAGGAGTTGGATGAATAATTAAAGGCTTTATTTTTATTTAATTTTGAATCCATCATGGCCAAGGCTGACTCCCAGTGTGAAGATTCTTAGGGGGAAATGGTTACGTCTTCATTCTGTGAACTGTGTGCTGATACAAACGCACTCATCACCATAGAAGTGCTGGCTCGCCGGTATCTTGAGAGTGGAAGCATTTTCTTTTAAAGTTGTTTCTTTGGATTTCTATTCCTTTAAAATTTGAAACAGTTATCATCCATTGTTAAATGTCTGTCTTCTGCCCTGGCCGATTTGGCTCAGCGGTTAGAGCATCGGCCTGCGGTCCAGAGAGACCCGGGTTCGGTTCCTGCTAAGGGCACGTACCTCGGTTGCAGTTTGTCCCCGGCCTGGTTGGGTCGTGAGGGTGGCAGCCACTCGATGTGTCCCTTTCATGTCGATGTTTCTCTCTCTCTCTCTCTCTCTCTCTCTCTCTCTCTCTCTCTCTCGTCCTCTCTCTCCCTCCCACTCCATTTGAATAAAAAATGGAGGAATGTCCTTGGGTGAGGATTTAAATATATATATATATGTTCGTCTTGCCTAAGAATTGATGTTATTCACAGCATCTCTGAAGACAGTAGGGTTCCAGGTACCAGAGGGACCCCCTGCCTTCCCCCCCTATTGTAGGGGATTCTCCAAAAACTAGCACCTTTGAGCAGCATCTGTTGTTGGGTCCCACCTCTTGTGTCTGACACCTACCTTTGGGGCAGGAGACACGGGGATCAGGGACTTCGGGAGTCTCCATGGGCTTTCACCATTTCTCAGTTTTCACCCATCTATTCAAACTTCAAAAACGTGGCTGACAAAAATGCAGCAACTAGAGACCACAAAACCACAAATCTCAGTCCTCTGGCCGGGAATGCGGTGCGGAGGCCAGGCGGACACCAGTCCTGGTCGCCGCCACCCCTGCGCGCCCCACGCCGCTCGCCTGCCACCGGGGCGCTGAGAAGGTGTCTCTGGAGTGTCACACTCGCCATTACGATGAATAATTGAAGGGAGAGGAGAGTGGAGACGGCTGGGGTTTGGATGGGTGCTTTGGAACCTCCTCACCAGAGCATGAACAGTTCAGTTCCTCTCACTCAGTGTCAGAAGGAGGACTTCTTACTGTTTCTTTCTCTCTTTTTCTTTCTCTCTCTCTTTCTTTCCTCCTCTCCTCTCCTCTCCTCTCCTCTCCCCTCCCCTCCCCTCCCCTCCTCTCCTCTCCCTCCCTTCCTTCCACCATAAAGAGACTTAGAATGATACGTCCTGCTGGAGAACGGCCTCCCAGGACGGTGTGACCATGGTGACTGGCCATGAAAATGCAGTTAGGAAAGCATGCCAAATACCGTCCTTGTATGAAGACAATAACGGAGCAGGTTGATTCTGGGTTTTGTTTCTGCGTTGGGCTCAGAGAATGCAAGAATATCCTGGTGTGAATGGGTGACTTCGGGGCTATTTAAAGTTATTCATGAAGGTCAATAATAAATGGACCCAATAACATTGGGTCCACTTCTCCCCCAACCAACAGAATGAGGTTTCCAACCCTTTATTTACATTTTGACGGTGTATTAATACAGTAAAAATGACCATCTGTCCCTTCACAAAGAGGTATTTGTATTAAAGTAGCACAGAGTAGCCTATGTTGGTGCTCTCAGGCCAGCCAGTTTGGGTTTGAATCCTGTTTTCCTCTACTTAGCTGTGTGACTTTGAGGAAGTTGCTTGACCTCTCTGTGCCATGGTTTTCTCATTTGCTTAATTCCTCGAAGTCGTGGAGGATTGAGAGTTGATACATAAGTGTTGCACAGTGTCTCACAAAAGGCAGAGCTGTTACTTATTCCTGGCATTCGGACGCTGTTCCTGGCCCGATGATGATGTACTGGTAGGACAGATCATCTTATTCATAGATTCAGGTTGTGATCAAGAACACTGAGCCAAATTTGATGTAATACTGCCCCTTAAGCACCTGTCAATTGCATGCTTGCGTTGTAAAAAGATTCAGTTACCAGCTCTGCAAACATCTGATTGCAGCCTAAGGGACGAAGGCACTGGTGGTTTGCAGCCTCCGGGTTTAGCTCAGCGGTTCTCTCATCGGGTCCCCTGACCAGCAGCCCCAGCAGCCCCTGGAACTTGTGAGAGACAGAGTCCGTGCCCACCCCAGAGCTGCCGGGTGCCTCGGCGGGGCCAGCGGTCTGGGTTTCAACGAGGCCTCTGGTGGCTCAGCGTGTTGGGCGGACACGTGTTCCTCTGGGCGGGACACTGGAGAAGCTGTCAGTCTTTAGAACTGCTGTCCCTCTGGTGTCATGGTAGTTGACATCGTCACCATCTATTGTGAGATTTTGAAAAATGTGAATGGTGTTTCCGAGTCCATTTCCTTTCTCTTAGTGGGCCTTCCATCGCTCTCTGCAGGCCCGTCCGCGCTCGTGGGAGGGAGGGCCAGAGCGACAGAGCAGTAAGCTGTCCATGAAAATGTGAAAGCAAAGATTTTACATGGTTAACCAATTGCTAAGTCCTAAATCTGGCCAGACATTCACACAGATCAGAAGCTCCTAACACACCTCTCGTGGGTCGCTCCTGGAACCGTCCCCAGAGATTTCCTCCTGAAGCCGACAGACAGGTCCAAGGTGGGCAGACAGGCGCGAAGGGACGCCCACTGGCACCTGAGGTTCCTGGAGGGCTGAGGCTCCATGGGCGCTGGAAATACAGAAATAAAAGTTACTATGAGAAAATTATCTTCTAAGGTGAAAACACAGAAAATCGGAAAAAAACAGTTTATTTATTTTTTTGACTTTTTTAGAGAGAGAGAAAAGGAGAAAGAGATAATAACATCAATGTGAGAGAGATGCATGGATCGGCTGCTTCCTGCACGCCCCCTACTGGGGATCCAGCCCACAACCTGGGCATGTGCCCTGACCCGGAGTCCAGCCGGGACCTCAGTCTATGGGACGGTGCTCAGTCCACTGAGCCACACCGGCCGGGCTAAACAGTACAGTTTAATAATAACAACGTGGGTCTAAATCCCAGACGCAGTAGCAGCTGGGTGATAAGTGCTCGGAGCGTGAGCCCCAGGCAGCCGGCGCGTAAGCAGACTTTGACCAAACCCACGCCTGGCCAGGCAGCCTCTGCCACCTTGCCAAGGAAGTGGGCGGGTGAAGGTCTCACCCAAGGCGCAGGGTCAGTGGCTGGACCCAGCTCACTGCTTCTGAAGCCAGAGCTCTCCACCACTAGGTTTGTTGCCTCCTGCTCCCCCACCATTAACAATGGACCATAATACCTTTCCACGTCATTAAAGTGCACCCCATTCATGGCGCCATCTTCCTGCTTCTTTTGGGTGGAATAATCTCCTCTTGATGGAAATTTAGGTTATTTCCAATGGTCCCTGCTATAAAATAGCTCAGCAATGAACCTCTTTTGAGTACTTTTTTTTATGTTTCTGATTATTTCTTTTATCTGGATTCTCCAAAGCCAACTCATGGGGCCAACAATGATGCCATTTAAATGTGTCGCTGCATTATTGCCACATTGCTTCCCAGGCAGTACAAGTTCCCACTTAACCATCTGAGGGTCTCCGTCTCCTACGTCCCGACAGCCACACTGCCACCCGACACCGCCTCCTCCCGGGTTCACTGTCACGGGGCTTGCCTTGTTTTTATCACAAGGGAGGCTGAGCATGTTTTCGTGTTGTGTTTATCAGCAATTTGTGTTTCCTCATTTGGTGGATTTGGATTTAGCCCTTGGCCCATGTTTCCGCTGGTTTTGTACTGTTTGACCGAGTGGTGGGACTTTACACTTTTCCTCGGCATGGGATATGTGGACGGCTTTCTCCCAGGTGAGATTTTCACGTCTTCCTCCCCCTTCCCGGAGGCTCTCGGGGTCTCCTCCCTCTGCAGGCCCCCCCTGGGCCTCTCTGACCTTTCCCCTGGTCCGTGGTCCCATGTCCCTTCCCCGAATGCCCCAGCTTCTTGCCCACTGAAGGTAACTCCTGAATGCGGCGAGCTGGTTGATGAGGGCAAACCTGACATCCGTTGTCTAAGACGTTGTAAAGGACGCCACACTCATAATGAGTCAACCTGAACACCGACCGGTGTCCGGACACCAGTGGGAAGCTGATGCCTCACGCAGGCCTGTGCGACGTCAGGCCCACATGGCCGAGGGCTCAGGACCGCCGTGGCTGAGCATGGGCCTGAGACCTTTCCACATCGGGGAAGTGGAGTAGCCTGCCGACCGAAGGAGGATTGGAGGGTGGGGGTGCTGTTCATTCATCTATCTCATTCACTCAGGAAGCGTTTGTGCGGATCCACCGCGTGCACTGTGCCAGGCCGTGGGAACGTGCTGCGAGTGGGATCGGTCTGGTCCCTGGCTTCGCTGACCGGCCCAGGGCCCATGAAACAGATCCGATGGTCACAGCAGGGCAGAGAGCAGGTCTCTGGGCCTCGTGCCAGCCTGGGCGTCACAGGGCACCGCCCCGAAGACGTGGTTCACGGGAGAGCGTGAGCCAGAGATAACCAGAGGAGAGGGTCAGGGAAGAGCTACCCGACAGGGTGGGCCCGGGGGAGAGGGAGCAAGCAGCTGGCGTGGCGGCTGTGGGCCGGGAGAGGCTGGAGGGTGAAGGAGGCGGAGCTGACAGGGGTGTCACAGGTCTCTGGGGAGCTTGATGGGAGGAGGAGACTGGGGGAGACCAGGTGTGCAGGAGAGGTGATGCTTTCGTTCTAGAAACGTCGTGTGTAATGGGTCTGTGGACAGCACAGGGATGTGGTGGGTTTTGTCTGTAGCCTGGACTGTGATCTCTGGGAGACGGGGGCAGAGGGATGGGAGGGTCTGAGCGTGAGAAGACCGGAGGCAGCTGAGAGGCGACCCCACGGCCGCCGAGGCTTCTGTGATGCCCAGGCTAACAGCCTGCTGCCCAGCCTGGGAGGGTATCGCCAGCATCTCCGGGGGCCCAGGAGGCGCATGCTGGCACTCAGGCCCTACCGCGCCCGTCTGCCAAGGTCCTTCCGCCCCTTCACTTGCTGGGATCAGGGCCAGGATGCCTCTGTCCCACCCGGCAGCCCCATCCTCCGCTGATATAAGCTGCTAGTTACTGTCGGTCCTGTAAGCTCACACCCGTGGCCCTAGAAGCTATTTGAAGCCGCAGGGTGTGGTGGTCTGTGATGTGAATCCCACCACTGAGAGGGGCACCCAGGACGGCCTGCCCCAGGCAGGAGCCATCAGAGACCGACTGCAGGAGGAACGATGAAGGATGGAGACTCACGCTGGGTCCCCGGGGATGACGAGGAGGGGGAGGGGCAGGGCAACTGAGGGGGTGGAGCCTGGGGCTCTGCGAAGGGCAGGCGGGGAGGGCAGGGGGCCGGGCTCGTGGCAAAGCTTTCCATGTAGCCCCCTTCCTGCTGTGACCCCCACTCTCCACAGGAGAAAAGATGTCTTTCAAGGGCGCCAGGTTCAGCATGAGGAGCCGGAGGAATGGCACGCTGGACAGCACCCGGACCTTGTACTCCAGCACGTCGAGGAGCACGGACGAGTCCTACAGCGAGAGTGTGAGTCCAGGGGCGCCCCCCCCCCCCCCCACCGTGTCCACAGCATCAGCGGGGCAGTCAGGTTCTGTGGGCACCGAGGCTCCTGCTTCAGAAAGACGGTATCTCAACATGCGGTTTCGTGGGTGATTCCTGTCGCATGCAGAAGCAGCTTCTCTTCTGCTGTTTGTCAAGCAGTCCTGTGGCAGCGGGCGCCCCTGCATGTGCCTTGTCAATTGTTGTGAAACGTGAACGTTGCACGTTTAACCAGCACTCTGGTGCTCAGTGCTGCTGGCCTGGCCGCAGCCCTGTCGGTTCACCGCAGACACGACTCTCGGTTCTCGGTCCTCTCCTGTAACTCCAAGGCCGGTGTCGGTTTGCTCTTCTGTGGCTTCTCGCCTGTCCCCAGCCAGCGTCGCGTTCCTTCCAGGCACAGAGCACGGTCCTGGCCGCTGCATGAGCCAGCTGGGCTGGGGTAGGAGGGCTAGGTGGGCACGTGGGCTGACTTTGGGACACGTCAGAGCTGTAGGAAAGCAGGAGGCAGCGGACGCTCTGGCCCCTGCCCCCGCCTGTGAATTTCCGGAGGCACTGGACTCAGGCACTCCCCTGCACCTGTGCACTCCCCACGCCAAGCGCCTTCTTAGATTCTGCCCCTGGTCTCGCCCTGGCCCTGGCTCTGTGAGCGACACTCAGGGGCAGGGGACGGTGGTGGCCTCTGCAGTGCCGTCCTCCTCCAGCCCTTCGGGGTCGGCGCTGACTCAGGCGTGGGGCCTCGGGGAGATGCGCGGGGCTGTCCTTCCTCTGGCCGTGCTCCTGGGGGCCCCTGCGGCATCCCCTCCCACCCCGCCGCTTGTCCCCTCAGAGATGCGGGTGCCCCAGGACGGCTCAGAGAACACACAGCTCTGCAAAGTGCATTCTCAGAGGGAGTTCCATCGGCAAAGCAGCTTTTATCACCACCAGCCCTCCTCCCGTCGACAGGAGCGGCAGTTACTGGTTCATTTCACCGCTGTGCACCTCTGTCTGGCACACATTTATCTGGCCTAAGGGTGCCGTGTATGTGTGCGTGTGTGTGTGTGTGCAAACATTTGGGTGTCCAGGCTTTGTGTGTGTGCATGTGTGTATGTGTGTGTGCATACGTGTATGTGTGTGTGACATTCAGGTGTCCAGGCTTTGTGTGTGTGTGTGAACATTTGGGTGTCCAGGCTTTGTGTGTGTGCATGTGTGTGTGTGTGTGTGCATACATGTGTATGTGTGTGTGACATTCAGGTGTCCAGGCTTTGTGTGTGTGTGTGTGAACATTTGGGTGTCCAGGCTTTGCTCTTAGGAGCAGTGTCCCTCTGGACATGCTTGGGTGTGCCAGCCAGGGCTCCTGGAGAGACTTCTTCAGGGTGAGGCGGGCGGTGGGGGTGGACGCCTCTCTGTCACGGGGTCGGGTTTCACACACAGGACTTATGGGGGGACTTCTGTTCAAAGGGCGGCTGGCCCTGGCCAGTTTGGCTCTACGGTTAGAGCGTCGGCCTGTGGTCCCGAGAGACCCGGGTTCGGTTCCTGCTAAGGGCACAGACCTCAGTTGCAGTTTGTCCCCGGCCCTGGTTGGGTCGTGCGGGTGGCAGCCACTCGATGTGTCCCTTTCACATCGATGTTTCTCTCTCTCTCTCTCTCCCCCTTCCACTCTATCTGAACAAAAAATGGAAAAATGTTCTCGGGTGAGGATAAAAAAAACAACAACAACAACAAAGGGCGGCTGGAGGAGGCACTCTTTCTGATGTCTTAGGGTGCGTGGAGGGTGGTGCCAAGGGGGAGACGGACGAATGCTCCATGGACTTCGTTCCAGGAGAAGGACTGCCCCGCCCCCCCTTGTGTCCTGCACGTCCGGTGAGGGCCGCCCTGTCGGGCATGAGGAGGCTGGGCTGGCTTTGGTGCCAGCAGCTGGACTTGGGAGGACGGACTTGTGTGAAGCTGTCTGGGAACTACAGCTGCCGGCGCCCCGTGACCCGAGGGAAGTGATTTGGGCTGCCAACCCCTCCCCTCCCCCACGCTCTGTGTCCCTTGCTTGTTCATGCTTCCGACCCGGTGGGCGTGCAGTGGGGTGTCACTGTGGTTCCCCTTCAGCCCGGCCTCGTCGCTTACAGGGTTGAGTGTCTCTTCACACATTTGTGGGGTACCTGGGTGTTTTCCTTTAGCGATGCCTGCTCGGGTCTTTGCCGTCTTCCCAGGAGGTTGTCTGTCTTATTCTCAGAGATTTATGTTCTTCATACATTCTGTTTACCAACGCTCTGATCACTCTGTGCTGCAAATATCTTCTCCCACTTTGGGGAGTGCAGGTATTTTGAAGTATTTTTTTTTTTTTTTTTATCTGTTTCCAAAGTTAGCTTCTGCCAATGAAGGGGAAGCTGCGGCTTATCCGTCCTGCTCGCTTGTCAGAGTTAGGTCCCTGCTGCGCCGGCCGCCTTGTCCCAGTACGAGCACAGCTATGGACGGAGGGTTTGGAATAGATCTTCTTTTGAAAAGCAAGCATAAGAGGAATAAAATCTGCAATAATGCATTATTTATACTAAACTATCCACAAATGCTTAAATTCCCCTGGTAGCCTTAGAGATGGAAAAAATAATTTGTATGTGTATAATGACATTTCTCATAAGATAACTCCAAGTAATTTTTAGAAAAATTTGCATTTAGTTATAAAAATATAAACAAATGCCTCTTTTTAAAAATGTTGTGTGCTCTAAAAGCATGGAGGGATGGGGGTGTTATGAATATGAAGTAAATTCTTAGACCCTTTGAAGTAGGCACAGGTCATATTTAGTATTCATTGGTCACAGCAGGGGGAGACTACATCAGTAATGTGTTATCCAATGTTCTTTCTCCAAAGGATCTGGCGAATTTTATTCAAGCAAATTTTAAGAAGCGAGAATGTGTCTTCTTTACCAAAGACTCTAAGGCCATGTAAGCAACGATTTTCCCTCCGTTTTTGCTTCTATGTTCGAACGTAAATTATTAACAACCGTTTCAACAAACACCCAAATGATCGCTAGTTCATTATTAAAGTTGTTCCATCTTGCAATTCTCAGAAATGGTGCGTGAGCAGGAAGAATTTGGCAAGTAGCTTGAAGCTGGTCCCTGGATCGAAATAATTTTGTTTTATAATTTTAGCTTTGGCAATCATTGGTAAAGGCTCCAAGAGAGGCTGCTGCCCCCCTCTGCATTCCCACAAGCCCGGGGGCCACCCCTCCTCCTGTGGCCGTGGCGATGTGTATGGCAGCTTTCGTGGCTGGCAGGTGACACCGCGCATGTGCACGCATGCAGTCTGACTCCCCGTCAGGCTGCTGACTTTGGGCCCTCCCATCTAACGGGTGGGCATCGACTGTGCTGGAGCACTGAGGCCGGGGGACCAAAGCTGTGGGTGCTGCCCCAGGAGCTCTGCCCGAGGGAGGTCCTCCGTGGATGCTACCCACTGAGCACCAGTGGATTGACTACTGATGTGTCCCCAGAAGATGCACCCAGATCCCAGTGGACAATTTAGCCCAGCCCCCGCTCCTCTCTGCCATTTTCCTTTTGCCTGCTGATGACAGAAGAAAGCGTGTAGCTAGCTGTTAGCTGGTGGGAGAGTTGCTGCCGTAGTTGCTAATGAAAGCTCGGACCCTCTGTTGAGCGGAGGTAGGAACAGAGGCAGGTGTCAGGACAACCAAGAGCAGGGCCCTTAGAATCAGCCCAAGTCCAACCTTGGCCTGGCTTCCTGCCCAGTGCATGGCCTTGAGCCAAAGATTCTTTTCTGAACCGAAATCTCTTATCCTAAAATGTTAGCAAAGTGTTCCTCGTGGGCGTGCTGAGGATTCAGTGGGGTAACACATAAATACGAACACAGTGCCTCAGTGCATAACAGGTCCTTAATAAATGTGTTTTCTTACTTCGTGTGAATTAGAGAATGAGCATCAGAAAAATGAAGAATCCCTCTTTTGTCACTGGTACGAACTTACTCATCATGAGTCATCTGACAGACTTAAACACCATGAGTCAGCTATTTACTCCCCAAATGCTTCACTGAGAGATTTTGCTGTTAGTCTATTTGTTAATGGGTATGAAACACAATCTGGATGCATTCATTCATTCATTTAACAAACATTTATTGGACATTTGCCATGTCACAGGGACTTTATGTACTTGGTTGCTGATTCTACAACCCCCCCCCACTCCCCCCACAAGGTAGCTGCTAATGTCATTTGACAGGAAAAGGGCATGAGGCTCAGGTGGGTTCAGTAGGTTACCAAGGTCACATGGCCAGTGGGAGAAGGATGAGGGACTGAACCCAGGTTTTCTGATTCCTAGGTTGTACATTCTTTTATCCCCAGCTCCCCTCCTCGACACTGCCTCAGACAGATGGTGTTCAGCAATACCTTCTTAGTTGCAAATGTCCAACTAATTGGCTTAGGTGCAAGGGGGTGGTAACAGGACCTCCTGGTTAAAAAGCACAGCTAGGTCCAGAACTCAATGCCACCAAGACCCTGTCTCTTTCCACCTGTCATTTCTGCTGTTGTCTGAATAGGTAGGTTCTTCACAGTGGCAGCAAAATGGACACCATATCTTTGGCTTCTGTGTCACCAACCTACTGCTTTACCAGTGGGAGAACGAGGGCCTACGCCGACGTTCACGGCTCTCATTGCCCGGCTGGGACCACGCGGCCCCCCGTGCTGATCCCTGGGGCTGGGCGATGGAACGTGCGGACGGCCAGACTTGGGTGTTGAGTCCACATGGACCCGGCGTGTAAAGGGATGACTCCGCGAAGACAAATCCGGTGCCCTACTAGGAAAAGAGGAAACGGATGTGAGACACGGAAACCTAGAGCCGCCACCTCGTAGTGCTTGACCGCAGCTCGAGTCTGGCCCCAGATGAAGGGAGATGTGGTGAGCAGACACAGGCAGAGGGCAGGGCCGTCTCGGTCCCCAGCTCCCATCTCAGAAGGGACCCAAGGTTGTGGACTGGGGTCAAGACTCCATACTCTTTGAACTTCCCGTATTTGTTATTTTTATCTCTCCATAGGTAGTGGGCGTTCATCTGAATTACCCACCACACAAGGGAATTCAATGAGAGGACTATTAATACTGATACCCCGATCTTGTGGCTGCTTGACACTCTAGCCGACGTGGACGGTCCGAGACCCCAAGAGTCCTGGGATTGCCGTGTGTGCTAAGCCCAGACCACTCATGTCTCTCCACGCTAACCCTTGTAGATCAGTCACTGGAGAGTGATGCCGACCATCGCCCGAGACTTTGCTGCCCGGCACAGGGGCTACCTCCTGGTCCTCCTGAGGCGTGGCCCCTTGTCTTGGCTTGTTTTCTTCAGTTCCACTGCCTTGGCCATGCTGGGTTCCAGGGAGAAATAGGAAGAACTGGCCTTTTGCTATAGGTGCTCTGTGTGATGGAACTTCCTGCCGTGACAGAAATGGTCTATACCTGCTTGGTCCTACGTGGTAGTCACTAGCCACGCATTGCTATTGAGCATTTAAAATGTGGCCGGTACAACCAAGAAGTTGAGCTTTTTAAATGTTAATTTTAGTTCATTTAGATGAAGAGTATTCCCACCACCCACGGAGAGAGAAAAATAACAGGACAGCATCAGGACCCTAGTTCTAACTCTCAGACCAAGTCTGAATCCTAGTGTTCTCCTGTCTGCCCCATCTCTCCTGTCTGTCACCCAGCCCTCCTCCAGGCACCTGTGCTCCTCCAGGTTACCTCCGCTGGTAACTGAGGGTTAGTCTCCAGCAGGTGCGCACTGATGCGTCAGTTGCAGCAGAGCGAGCTGCATGCGGCATTCCTGCGGGTATACTCATTCCTCATTATAGAATCTCCTTGCTGTGTGACTTTGGTAGTCACCCCAGGCTTCAACAGCTCTGTTAGCAGAGGCACTCATTCACGTGACACAGTTGAAGCCAATGCTCCCAGGTGGCTTCTGTTCTGATGCCCTGCCTTTGCTATTCCTTGATTTGTCCATAAGGCACCACCACCATACCCTAAAGTCACCAGCTAAAGCATGTATCATGCACCAGGCCCGGCTGATGCTTCACTCATGTCCAGCCCTCTCTGCAAGCCAAGCAGAGAGCATTGTGCTGGGACACGCTGCACGCTGCCAGGGGCTGTCCTTAGCTGTTCCCGAGAGGTCACCGGTACCTCGAGGGCAGGAATCCCATCCAGTGAATCTGAGGATGCCGTGAGCTCAGCCCAGGTCTGACTTTGAGTGCATTTTCAACCCATGTTTGCTGAGTGGTTGCAGTGTGTTGGGAGGAAGAAGGGGAGGAGGCCTTTCCACTCACTGCCTGTCTGTTCATGCCCCTGCACTTTCGTATCATGCGTCTCTATCATCTAACAGACAGTTCGCTTCAGTTCTGTAGCACTTCTCGTGGGGAGACCTAGTGCTCATCATTTGCACAGTTGACCTTGCCTAGCCCACATTACTGAAGGTCTCCCAGGCAGCTGGTGTCCAGTGCAGAACGGATGGTCTCTCTGAACTCCGGAATGCTTTGGGCCCCTGCCAGGGGACCGCCTCACTCCAGTGCATACAGCCCACAGGAAGGAGGGCCCACCTCGCTTTGGAAGAGCATTATTGGCTGGGCAAACTGGCAGGGTTGGCAGTGTGTCCCCGAGACTCACCCAGGGCTCCTGCATGTTCTGAGCCATGCAGAAAGCTGAACAAAGAGTCTCCAGATTTATAAGCCTCATCCCTGTAATAACCTCATGGCTACTTACGCAGAGGCTAGACTGCAGGAGGGCAGAGTCTGCTCTCCTTAGGTCCCAGCTCTTAACACGAGCCAGCTTTCTGCTGGACGGACAGTTAGACAACAGAGCGGAAACACCAAGAGAGTTTCTAAACAACCAACTGAGATGATGAAAATAGTCTAACTAAAACTTGACGGTCAACTCCCTTTTTGTTTCAATATAAGCTAATAATGTGCGGTTTATTTGAAAAACATGATGAACTATTTAAGAAGGTTAATGAAATCTGTTCCCTCCATCAATGTCATTGCACTCAGGGAAAACGTGTGCAAGTGTGGCTATGCCCAGAGCCAGCACGTCGAAGGCACCCAGGTCAACCTGAGTGAGAAATGGAATTACAAGCAACACACCAAGGAGTTCCCAACTGATGCCTTTGGGGATATTCAGTTTGAGACTCTGGGGAAGAAAGGGAAGGTAAGCAATGGGTTTCTACTCTAACTAGCTCATTCCTACCCTGAAACAACGCAGGCTGCTGCCTCGAGTTACCTTGAACTGTCTAACAGTATGGAGACCAGAGAGATGGGCACTCAGTCCAAAGACGATCACAGAACAAGGTAAAGCCTGTAGAAGTACAGGCGCTGTGATTGGATGGGGTGCAGTTGGGACACGCAGATGCGGAGGACCCCTCCCCCAGCCGCCTGCACACTGCCCATCTTGTGCCCCCATGCGGACTCCCCTCTGCAAGAGGGCGGGCCCACACCTGTGGGGACTGTCCTGTTCGCTTCGGCGTTGGGCCCTGAATAAGGTCTACACGCACCCGCTACACACGCACACTCCAGGCTCTTCCGTGAGGGTTTTCAACAACCTTTAACGATTGATAAGCGTCTCCTGAACTGCTCCTGTCCTGTGGCTCAGGGACAGGAGCATTCACAGGCGCTGGAAGCCTGGGGCTCCCTCGCACCTGCAGCCCAGCGGTGCAGCCCCGGAAGGTGGCCCAGCTCGCTGCTCGCCTTCTCTTCCCAGGATTGCCGCCCCGGGGGGGGGGGGGCCACACTGTGTCTAGCCCCCCACAGCTCCCTCCCTCAGCCCTGCTCCTCAGCCAGTGGTCCCCTCTGCCCCCCCGAGGGCTCCCTAAAACAGGGCACGGACCCAGCCTGTTGCTACTGTGCTGAAAACACCGCGCGTCCCACGTTCTCCAGCTGGCCGGGCCGTCGGTGGCGCCCACGCGCCCTAGAAGCCTGCTCTCCTTCGGGCCCCCCACCCCCCGAGGCCTCCTTGGCTGGTCCCTAGGAGAGGTGAGCCGGCTGGTCCCCGGCGGGCAGGAGGACACGTGCCCCGACGCCTTCCCTCTCCCCACAGTACATCCGCTTGGCCTGCGACACGGACGCCGACGTCCTCTACGAGCTGCTGACGCAGCACTGGCACCTGAAAACGCCCAACCTCGTCATTTCCGTGGCCGGCGGCGCCAGAAACTTCGCGCTGAAGCCGCGCATGCGCAAGATCTTCAGCCGCCTGATCTACATCGCGCAGTCCAAAGGTGCGCGGTCCGGGCGGGGCGCGGGACCGAACCGGCTGTCCCCTGAACGGGCTGTCCCCGAACCGGCTGTCCCCGAACGGGCTGTCCCCCGAACGGGCTGTCCCCCGAACGGGCTGTCCCCCGAACGGGCTGTCCCCGAGCGGGCTGTCCCCCGAACGGGCTGTCCCCGAACGGGCTGTCCCCCGAACCGGCTGTCCCCCGAACCGGCTGTCCCCCGAACCGGCTGTCCCCGAGCGGGCTGTCCCCCGAACCGGCTGTCCCCGAGCGGGCTGTCCCCGAGCGGGCTGTCCCCCGAACCGGCTGTCCCCGAGCGGGCTGTCCCCGAGCGGGCTGTCCCCGAACGGGCTGTCCCCCGAACGGGCTGTCCCCGAACCGGCTGTCCCCCGAACGGGCTGTCCCCCGAACCGGCTGTCCCCGAACCGGCTGTCCCCGAACCGGCTGTCCCCCGAACCGGCTGTCCCCCGAACCGGCTGTCCCCGAACCGGCTGTCCCCGAACCGGCTGTCCCCGAACGGGCTGTCCCCGAACGGGCTGTCCCCCGAACGGGCTGTCCCCGAACGGGCTGTCCCCCGAACGGGCTGTCCCCGAACGGGCTGTCCCCGAACGGGCTGTCCCCCGAACCGGCTGTCCCCCGAACCGGCTGTCCCCGAACGGGCTGTCCCCCGAACGGGCTTTCCCCCGAACGGGCTGTCCCCGAACCGGCTGTCCCCGAACCGGCTGTCCCCGCCCTGTGCGCGGAATCCCACGCTCCGGGCTGCATGGCTGATCATTCGCTTATAAACAGCGAGATCCGCGACTGAGCGGACAGAGCCCTGGCAGATGCGGGGACTGGGGGGCGGGGGGCGCGGTTCACAACGTGACCTTCAAATCAGCCTTAGGGCGCTTCTCTGCGGCTAATTGAATGTTTCTCGTAATCGTCTAAGCTTTTCATTTTCTTATTTCTACTTATTTCTTATTTCTACTTATTTTCTTATTTCTACGTATCAAGCTTTACCCAGAGTATTGCGGCAAATCGAAAAGGGAAGTTCAGTTGATTTGTTCTTTCTGTCAAGGATGCGCGTTTGGAAATCGCCCCTGCGCCTGGCAGGGTCTGCGCCAGTAAGGGTTGGACAGAGATCAAAGCAAGCAACTGAGGCTTTGTTACTCGAAATGTTAGCTTAGCTTTTTTTTTTTCTTTTTAACTTTTGTGTGATGAAAATTTCTTCAGAAGAGTTGTAAGAATAATACGATGAATGTCCAAAACACTTCACGTAGACTCACCATTTGTTTTTTGTTTTTTTAGTTTTTTTTTTATCCTTACCCGAGGATATTTTTCCATTTTTTTGTTCAGGTAGAGTGGGAGGGAGAGAGAGAGAAACATCGATGTGAAAGGGACACATCGAGTGGCCACCACCCGCACAACCAACCAGGGCCAGGGACAAACTGCAACCGAGGTGCATGCCCTTAGCGGGAACCGAACCCGGGTCTCTCTGGACCGCAGGCCGACTCTCCAACCGCTGAGCCAAACCGGCCAGGGCTAGACTCACCATTTGTTAACATTTCCTACAATTCTCTTCCCATGAGTATCTACATGTTATGATTGTTTTGGAATCACCTGAGCGTAGCCGCCGGGACCCTAGCCCTGGGCAGTAGTCAGCATGCATCTCGGAAAACCAGGTGATCTCTCACGTAGCTCAGGACAGTTTCCAAACTTAAGAAATTACCGCTGACCAATCCTGTCATCTAACAAACAGTCCATATTTTAGTTTTGCTAATTATCCCCCCACAAATTCTTGTGTCTCCCTCTGGATTCCAATCCACTTAGCTTTTCACATCATAGAAATCCAAACACTTCTTTCCGTTGGAACTGCTCTTATCCTTTCTTTGTCTTCTGGGACATTTTTGAAGAGTGAGGGCAAGTTAGTTCGACTGTTCCTTCATTTGAGTTTGACGATGTTTCTGCATGATTAGATTCAGTTTATCAAAGCCTAACATTTTAAAGGCTTCTTTATTAAACATATCGGTCGACTTACAGAACTAAGGAAGTGTGTCTTGTTTTAGATATGAGTTTTTCTTAATGTCAAGAAGAAACTGTGAGAAAATGGGTGCTTTTTTCTCCCATTTATTCTTCTCAATTTCATGACCAACTACAGGGAGCCACGGTAGACAGTTACTTTGTTATGAAACGGATCAACTCAGCTTCCTGAGCAGTCATTCATTCAACAAATACTACATGCCTACCATGTGTCAGGGATTGTTTTAGGTGCTGGGAATATAGCAGAACAAAACAGACAAAACCCCTGGTTAGAACAGCTGCTGAGCTGAAGTGAGGGGCAGGAGCTGGGAAGTCAGCGGCTCCTCGTCCTCTGCGTTGGCCACGTAGAGAGCTTCTTCACTTCCCGTGGCCTCATCTGAAAGGGGGATGTTGTCGGCAGTGAGCACAGGACAGGAACCTTACTCAGAGCCCGCTGAGCCTTTGGGTTCTCCCTCGTTGACAGGTGCTTGGATCCTCACTGGCGGCACCCACTACGGCCTGATGAAGTTCATTGGAGAGGTGGTGAGAGACAACACCATCAGCAGGAATTCAGAGGAGAACATCGTGGCCATCGGCATAGCGGCTTGGGGCATGGTCTCCAACAGGGACACCCTCATCAGGAATAGTGATGTTGAGGTATGAGCGGTCGGGAGGAGGTCTGTGAGGTCACATGGAGAAAGACCATGGCGTGGGGCTCTGGCCTGAACATGGGGCTGTGTGATGGAGTCAACTCATGGGAAAGTCAGCCTTGCAAGAAAGGCCTTTGGAACCTCAGGAATGAAAAACAAGGATGACATAAGCAAAAAACTCCTGGGAAGGATTTGCCAGGGGATGTGTTCGGTTCATTAAAATCTGTTCCCACCAGCCCGACCGGGTCACTTAGTTGGTTGGAGCATTGTCCCATATTTCAAAAGGTTGAGGGTTTGATTCCTGGTCAGGTCACGTATGTAGGTTGTCGGTTTGATCCCTGGTTGGGGCACGTATGGGAGGTAACTGATGGATATTTCTCTCTTGCATTGATGTTTCTCTCTCTCTAAAATCAATAAAAACATACCCTTGGGTGAGGATTAAAATATTAATAATAATCATAAAATAAATTAAAAAGGAATAAAAGATTGACCTTTGTTGCAAAGAAAGAAAAAAAAAGATCTATTGCCAGCAAGTCATGTTCGAGTCAGTTCTTTTATTCTTTATGCCCATGAAGAAGCCGTCACAAGAGGGCTTAGCCTGGCTGCCATACCTTATTTCTTGGCCACACTCACAGGAACTGAAGTTATGATACGGCCTCTGGTTAATTTGGCATTGAGGGGAACGTGAGACCGCCCCTGCCCCACAGTTTCCTGTGAGCACGTTTAGAGAGTGATATAATCAAACGCGTGTATCATGTTTACAAGAAAAGACAGACGTACGGGGTTTGTATCCAGTGTGGAGACAGCAGTGAGCTGAGGGCCTGCTTATGCGGTAGGTGCTCGCCACCCAGAAGCTGTGGGCCAGATGGTCCGAAATTCTGATAATCTTCTATCTGGGACTCTCTAGAAGTTCAGGTGGTAATTGGTCAGGATTTGGGGTCTTACTGTGTTTTATTTTTTACAATTATTTTACTTCCGTGTCAGCATTTTTGAGGTTAACAGGGGCGGAGGAGAGTGGGGAGGCATTTGCCGAGTCTTGCCAGTGGGGGCGTGGTGGAGAGGGAGGGGGAGGGTTTTGGAGGCGGGATCTGGGTGAGACTTGCCACTGGTCTTCTGGCTGCGTAGCCTTGAGAGATTTCTTCCCTGGATTTTTATAATAATAACCTTGTATTGTTATGGGATAGATGAACTGAATGGCAGCTTTTATTGTCATTACCAGCTACTCAGCCAGGGGTGGGAAAATGATTGCACATCAAATGCCAACTTTAGGGTGACAGTGGCCTGAGGGAGGATTGTGAGGACAGTGGCAGGCTGGATGGGAAAGAACATTGTTATCTGTTAGTGATGTTTGTCCTGGGCATGGAGACAGCTTATCCCCGTGGTGGACACATTGCATATATTCATTCATAGAATCATGAAACAACCCTATAAAGTAGGTATTTTTACCCTTGAATTGGAACAATAGCAACAAAAGACTTCAATGTTTCCCTGGTGGCAGTTTGTAGGGCCCATTCTCTGTCAACATGTAAAATTTGAAATGAATGTATAAAGATGAAACAGAATGTTTCAATCACTTGGAAATAAGAAACAAACAAATGACTTTCTGATTAAATAACTATTGAGTCAAAAATAAGTTCTCAAAAATTTAATTGCAGATTACTTAGCATTGAAAATGAAAACATTATATATTAAGACTAATGCTATATGGCCAAAGCTACACTCAGAGGGAAATGCATAGTCATATATCATTATTACTAAAAAAATAAAATAATTCAATAATAATAATATCTAACATTTATTTAATAATACTATGTATTAGGTTCCATTCTAAATATTTTACATGTATTAAGTCATTTAATCTTCCCAAGAGTACTAGGAGTTAAGTACTTCTCATTATGATGAGGAAACTGAGGCACAGAGAAAGTAAGAAACTTCCTTAATTCATACAACTACTAAGTAGCAGAGCCATGGTTCATGGTCTTTTAACTACTACAGTATTCAAATTAATAGTTTTTAAAAAATAACAATACCAACAAACTTAAGAAGAACAGGAGGAAAAAACTAATACTCATTCAGAAATAAGTTGTTTAGAAAAAAATGAGAAAGAATAGAAATATTCTTTATCCTCCAAAATACTTTTAACAATGTAATTTAAGTAAATAGAACCAATAAACAAAATATAATAATAAATATTGAGAAAATTATGTGGACGCTGCATACAAATATATTTCAATAAATTTGAAAATCTCATGGAAATTTCCATTTTTCTGTAAAACTAAAATTTTCTAAAGCTGATTCCAGAGGAAGTAGAAAATTTGACTAGATGAATGATCAATAAATAAGTTCAAAGGGAAATAAAAAGACATCTTCAATATTGTTCTGGGGTAGATGGTTTCACTCAGCAGTTAACTCCAACACGCACAGAAACATGAGGTCCTTTAAAAATTGCTGGAAGAAGAGCAAATTTGTGCCCTTTCTGAAAAACCATTTTGAAAATTATATAAAGAGCATGAAAACTATTCATAGCATATATCCAGTAATCACACTTCTAAGTGTATCACTAGGTAATTTAATATTTGGACAAACATTAAACTATTTCTCATAATAGCAAGCATCGACATAAACCTAAATATCTAGGAATATTAATAATGGGAATCTCCAGGGGGATTACTGTCAAACAAGGGAAAATTGTGGAGCCATTGAAATACTATTTCCAAACATTTTCTGAGGGCATGGAAACTATTTGTAGTTTTAAATAGACAAGTAGGAAAACTATGTAAATCATCTATACCCCTAGCAAAGACGAAGGCTCTGCAGTCGTGATGGTGACTATCACTGAATTTGTGGAGTAAACATGATTTCGGTTTTCTTCACACTTTTCTGCATTTGCCATATTTTCCACAGTAAGCATGACTTATTCTTAAATATTTTTTTAAAAATCCTCACCCGAGGATATGTTTTTGTATTGATTAGAGATTAAGAGAGAGAGACAGACAGACAGACAGACAGAGAGAAAGAGAGAGAGAGAGAAACATCAGTGTGAGAAAAACATTGATCAGTTGCCTCCCACATGTACCCTGACTGGGGATTGAACCTGCAACCTAGGTATGTGCCCTGACTGGAATCGAACCCACAACCTTTTGGTGTATGGGACAACTCTCCAACCAAGCCACCCATCCAGGGCAGCATGGCTTATTTTTAGATACTCAAATTATAATGCTGGTTGTTATTTTATGCTTCTTTTCATGGTAATCTCAAATGACTTCGAGTATTTCTGTAGAGAACTCATATGATCTTGTGGCTGACTTTCTTGTGTCTTTTGTCTTCCCTGAGCAACAGTGTTTGGTCTTTTGCAAATAAGTTGAACCCAGAAACTGCTCACGGTAACTTTGTTGGTCATCTCTTCTGATATGGTTTCTACTCGTGGTTTCATCACAGACTCAGCCTCGTAGGTAGGACTGTATGTAGCAGAACCCTGATCTAGCCGACCTGTGTTAAAACCACATTTCACAGACACTAAAATTTTACATGAGTTTGAGGGTCTTTTTTTCTTTCCTTATCTTCCATCACTTAATTTTTTTTTGTTAGCACTATACTTAAAAAATTTTTTTTTCTTTATTGATTTTAGAGAGAGAGGAAGGGAGAGGGAGAGAGAGAGAAACATTGATGAGAGAGAACATCAATTGGCCGCCTCCTGCACGTCCCCCACTGGGGGTCTCGCCCACAACCTGGGCATGTGTCCTGACTGGGAATCGAACTGGCGACCTCTTGATACATGGGTCGACGCTGAACCTCTGAGCCACACAGGCCGGATGACTCAGTACTATACTTTAAAAAGTATTGTAATGTTACCTTTGCATGAAAAAAGGCCATGCCTCTACTCATGATTCTTGTTCTTTAAACTTTAAAATCTATTTGTCAAGACTACCACAAGACAAAGCAACATGATAAAATTGCACACTCACTGAATGGAATCATATTAAATTTATAAGTTAATGTAGGAAAAGTGGAAATTGTTATAATAGCCAGTCCTCATCTAGTAATATGTCTCTCAATTTATGGAGGTCTGTTTTTTTAGGGACATTTAGTTTTCCTCATTGGGGCCCTACATATTTATTTATTTATTTTTTTTATCCTCACCCGAGGACATTTTTCCTTTTTTTGTTCAGATAGAGCGGGAGGAAGAGAGAGAGAGAGAGAAACATTGACGTGAAGGGACACATCGAGTGGCTGCCACCCGCACGACCAACCAGGGCCGGGGACAAACTGCAACCGAGGTACGTGCCCTTAGCGGGAACCGAACCCGGGTCTCTCCGGACCGCAGACCAACGCTCCAACCACTGAGCCAAACCGGCCAGGGCCCTACATATTTCTTTTTAGTGTTATTTCTAGAGATTTGATATTTTTATTGTTGTGAATAGGGTATTTATACAATGTAATTTTTGAAGCAATTTTTGCTGGTAAATTAAAAATAGTGATTTGTTTGTTGTTTTTAATCAGATATCATGTTATCAGTTTTCCTTGTTCTAGTAGTTTTTCCAGTAGATTCTCTGGGTGCTCTATGCTTGCAACCATAACATTAGTATATAGTGTTACTTTAAAAAATAACTTTTCCACTTAATCATACCTTGCATACTTTGTTCATTTGGTTGCCTTGGCCAAATAGTCCAGTATAATGTTAAATAACAACCATGACGATGGCAGGTGTTCTGGCAGGCATCCAAGCCACGCGGTGTCAGAGTTAGGGGGACTGAGTCTAGAATTTCCCCGGTAAATAGGATTTGGTGAAAAGTTCAACATATATTTCAAAAGTATCATGAGGCCTCGTCCTTGTATTTCTAGTTTACAGTTTTTTGACTCGGAAGCAAAGTAACATCTCTTTGTTTCTGTTGGGTTGTTTTCCTCCTTTAGACCATAATCTAATGGACTGACTCCTGGAAACAACACTAATTATTCCTTAATGATCTTTCTAGGTTTAATTAGCAGAGGGTGATTAGGATTTTTGTATCTTTATTCACTAGCGAGTGTGTTCTTTGGCTTTTCCTTTTGTGATTGTTTTCTTGTTAAGGCCTTGAGATCAGTGATGTGTCCTGGAAGGTGTACATGAAGGGTATACATGAAATGGGAGCTGTCATTGCAGAAAATCTGTGAATCCATCACGTGCCTGGGGGCCTGGCTGACAAACAGTGTCTCATGGTCACGTCTGGGACGCTGCTGATGGGAGCTCCGGGCTGGGCCAGGGCCACTGGGAGAATAGAAGTGTAACATTTGAACTTGCCTTTGCTCTGATTGTATCCGTGTTGTTGACAGAGTCAGCAACCATCCTCTCACGGTTGTTTTCAACTTGTGTTCTTGGAGTTCTCCACCTTCCCGATGCCGCGGCCGGTCAGTGCAGGTCCTCATGTTGTGGGTCCTCAACGACCGTAAACTTCTTTTTGTTGCTACTTATAACTGGAATTCGCTACTGTTACGAATCGCCATCGGAAATATGTGCTTTCCGATGGTCTTAGGCGACCCCTGGGAAAGGGTCGTTCCACCCCCAAAGGGGTCGCGACCCACAGGTTGAGAACCGCTGCTTTAAAGACTAAGCACCTTTGAATGGGGCCAACAGCTCCTTTCTTGGGGCTCCCACGGCAGTTTTCTTCCCTGGTATTGAGTGTCAGGACAGAGTGTCTATCTAATCGCTTCTTTTGGTGGTTCTGCAGCTATGCCTTTCTCAAGGGCAAAGGCCCCACCATGTTCATTTCCTAGTCCCTAGACCCTGGCTTAGGGCTCACCATGTGATAGACCCAAACAAATATGTATGTATGCATGTTAGTGTTTGCCTCTACCTGTATCCAGACACACAACTGTGTGTGTGAGTGTGTGTGTGTCTGAATACATATATATATATATATGTATGTGTATGTATATGTGTGTGTGTCTCTGGACATATATATCTGGATGTGTGTGTGTGAAAATATATATATATACACACATACATATATACACATACATATATGTGTGTGTGAATATATATATATTTTCATCCTTTCCTGAATGTTATTTGTTTCAATGAATTTATTCTAAAGAGCACAGGTGATGGAACGAGGACTGGATTGGGAATCTGGTCCTTGCACTGTCATCGGTCACTTATGTGACAATAGACAAATGACCCAACCATTTTGCACCTCCATTTTTCTTGTACTGAAATGAAGGCCTGAACTACAAGGTTTGTAAGACGTTCTGAACTTAGGGATCTAGGTGGAGGTACCCATGTAGTTGAACCCAAAAGGAACATGTACAAATGTCGTCCCGCATCTTGGCCAACACACAGAATCTCCAAGACAAGTTTCCGTGTGCTTCCAGGGCTGCTTCTCAGCTCAGTACATTATGGACGACTTCAAGAGGGACCCTCTGTACATCCTGGACAACAACCACACCCACCTGCTGCTGGTGGACAACGGCAGCCACGGCCACCCCTCCGTGGAAGCGAAGCTCCGGAACCAGCTGGAGAAGCACATCTCCGAGCGCACTATTCAAGGTCAGGACGTAGGGAGGGGACGCTGGGCACGGGTGATGCCTGGAGCGGGGCAGCAGCCACGCAGTAGCTACCAGTTGCTGGGCGAAGCGTGGTGCACTCACCGATTAGGTGTCCTGGGTCCAAGGAAGAGTTGTGCCGTCTCTTCTTCCTTCAGCACACTGGTGCTTGGCAGGGTCACTGTGACAGGGGCCCTTCGACATGCTGGAGTGATGACAGGGCCTCCTTGTCCCAGCCCGGGTGTCAGGACAGAGCGCCTGCTGCCTCTCCTGAGAGACGACACTTCAGATCGAGCGCACTCCATGGTGGCAGGTCTGAGCTCGCGGAGCAGGGTGGTCGGCAGCACGGGAGTGATAGTGATAGACCAGCCGCTAGTGTGACAGTCGAACGGTTCACTCCTTGCATCTTGGCTCCTTCTATAATCGAGCCGCCGAGCAAGGGGAGAACGCAGCAACTGAGTGGAGGCCTTTGCTTGCCCTGGACAGGGACCCCTCCCTCCCCGCTGTTGAGATGTCCTGTTGTGGAACGAGGTTGCTCATGACGTAGCGATACTCCATCACAGGGACCTGTTGGAGATGTCCTCAAACTTACACCTTCCATCAATGGGACACACAAGAAAGGAGGACATGTCCATGTGCAGCACTCTCCCTGGAGAGGAGGCATAGTTATGGGAATTTTTCACTCATTCAGGAAAGCATTGGATTATGCAAATGAGGGAGTGTATTTATTGTGAGGGTAAACTTGAACCTGGCCTAATAATATATGTTAGCAAAAGTGAGTCACTTACAGATTTTAGCATGTGAAGCACCAGCAACACATTGCAGCATGACCATGTCATGCTGTTAGAGGGTTAGGATACAAAGACACCTGAATGGTGATGAAGGCGTAGATAGTCAAGTCCATGAGGTCTGCCGCCCTCACCCCCCACCCAGGGCTCCCGTTCCAGCTCTCCCTTGAGGCAGGTGAGTCTTAAAAAAAATAAAATAAATAAGTGTAGTTTATTTGGTTAAAAATATTTTTATATGTAAATCATTATTTTTAAATGTGGGATGGTGACCAAAATGTAGATGGCCATGAAGAATGCCCTGGCCGGTTTGGCTCAGCGGTTAGACCGTCGGTCTGCGGTCCAGAGAAACCCGGGTTCGGTTCCCGCTAAGGGCACGTACCTCGGTTGCAGTTTGTCCCCGACCCTGGATGGGTTGTGCGGGTGGCAGCCGCTCGATGTGTCCCTTCACGTCGATATTTCTCTCTCTCTCTCCCCCTCCCACTCTGCCTGAACAAAAAATAGAAAAATGTCCTTGGGTGAGGGAAAAAAACAAAAACAATGGCCCGAGCGGGTCATCGTGCACTGAGGGGCGTCGCTAACGAGCCCCGGGTAAGTTCTGCGCTCCTGTTTTACAGACTCCAGCTATGGTGGCAAGGTCCCCATTGTGTGCTTTGTCCAAGGAGGTGGCAAAGAGACTTTGAAGGTGAGTCTTGGTTTGCTTTTCTGGAAGGTTGGTTGACAAGCTCACTCATCCGATTTGTATTTTCAGGGTTTGGGGTTCACCGAATCTGACCTAATTGTTTTTACTATAGCAAGTAGGCAGCATTGCCCCCACCACACAGTGCTTCCCTGACAGGCTCAGGTCGTTCCCTCAGGTAAGGTTTAGGAAGGGGATTTGAAGCAACATGAATAGTCTGAATATTCAGTGTCGGCTTTGGCCATCAACCTGCCAAAGAGAAGGGTTGACATGAACTCAGGAGCCTGAGGATCGGAACCAGGATGCACCTGCATGCCACCCCATCTGCGTGGAGGTGAGCTGTGACCAGACACACACACTGACACCAGATCCCTGTCCCAGGCCACCTGGAGCCCACCCTCGGGCCTCCTGGGCATGCGGGGCTGGGCATTCGGAAAGGGTCCGAAACCCTAAGTGACTCAGGTCGTGGAGAAGTAGTGCATGATTTCGCACCTGCACTGTTGAGCAGCTGAGCTGGAATTCTGTCCCCCCTCCGTCCTGTGGACTTGATGTTGCCGAGCCCGTCTTGACTGCGGCCAGGCGTCTGCTCAGCTTCTTTGAGGGCGTCAGTGTGGCTGCATCTGAGTCAGTGTTTGAAGATGTGAGCATCGTTTTCATGATCGTATCTTTCTGGGAATAGGACAGTGTAAGAAAGTTACTTGAACTCCCTCTTTTAGTGAATTTCCACGTTGACTTGTGTATCCTCCATCTCCCCTAACCCGTTTCAACTCTGACACAGGATTAGATTTACAGACCTCTGGGCTCCTTGACCCTCTCTCCTGTCTACCAGAGTGCACCCCCAGAGTTACAAGTGATTTCTGGAAGACGATTTAGAATCTTATAATCTAGCACTTCTCTGTTTATTCTTTTATATAACAATGATCTTTCATTCATTCATTCATTCTCAACAGGTATTTATTGAGCGCCTGCTATGAGATCGGCTCCTGAGACCATTGTTAAAGAAAGGTCTTTCAGGGGAAAATTAGAAACCTTTTCCCAGTGTGAAATGGTCAGTTTGTGACAGCTTGAAGAAGCAGCAGCAGCACAAAAGAGGAAGGGAAATGGAGAGAAAGTAACGACGATGGTTACCTTCACTGTCTCTGAAACTGTAGATTAGAATTCAGATTTCCAGAGAGCTGCTGACCCTGGGCTTCTGCAGCGTTTTCCGGGACTGTCTGCTCAGCCGTTCACACCCAAGGCAGGGCGGGTACAGAGGAGAGGGACACGGGAAAGAGGGAGAACACGGCCCTTCATCCCCTCCTCCCTCAGCCCCTCTTTACCGCTTTACATCCCCGCCCCCACCTGCGCCACCCTGACCCCCCCCCCACACACACACACACTGGTGCGGGAGGGAGGGAGGCGCAGAGGCCCCAGCCCAGGGTCAGCCCTCTGCTCGCCCTGAAGAAGGGACCGCATACCTTCTGGGCAGAGCCTGCTCCGAGGACAGGTTCCGTCTGGTCCGAAGGAGGGTGCGTCACAGTTCCCTGTGCCTGTGCACAGAGCACCTGGTCTTGCTTTCAAGGGATTACAGTTCTCCCGCCTGACTCTCCGGTGCTGGCCTCTGGTCTTTCTCCAGGACTTGAAAATGTGCTGGGTGATGATCCAGGAAGCAAAGATGTTTTCCTCTCTTTTAATTAAAGGGGCAAGGGAAATCATTTGAGGAGAGAAATAGGGGGTCATTGCTGGCCCCGGCGGAGCAGCTGGCAGCGAGGAGGCCGAGGGCTGTCCTCAGAGCAGGGCTCTGTGTGTGGTCTCAGAGTTTGGGGTGATCGTTCTGTACATAGCGATGTTTTCAAGCCTTTGTTGATGGAGAACCTGTCAGTCACTCCTCTCCTTCTTATGGATCTGGTACGAGTCCATTTCCCGGTCAGCCACAGTGGCCAACACTTGGTTTGTTTCTGATTGAAAAGCAGACTCCAGAGGGAAAATGCAGGGAGGACATGTGAGCGTGTGCGGTCAACCACCCTGAGTCAGAACCGCGCCCCGAGCTGGGTTTCTGGCTGTGGCACGTGTCCCTTGCATCTGACCGGCTCCGGCTCCCCTCTCCCAGGCCATCAACACCTCCATCAAAAGTAAGATCCCCTGTGTGGTGGTGGAAGGCTCAGGGCAGATCGCCGACGTGATCGCCAGCCTGGTGGAGCTGGAAGACACCCCGACGTCGTCCATCGTCAAGGAGAAGCTGGTGCGCTTCTTGCCCCGCACGGTGTCCCGGCTGCCCGAGGAGGAGACCGAGAGCTGGATCAAATGGGTGAGCTGCGGGAGACTCTGGGCCTAAGGAGAGGGAGCCAGGTTCACCTTAAAGGCTGGCCGCCGCTGGCAGCGCGGGGGTTCAGATTGGCTCAGTGACTGGAGCTGTGCTGGGGCCCAAACCATGTCTTGGTGGAAATGGAAACTCATTTTAGTTAATGGCCCCCCGGCCTCCGGGCCTCGGGAGGGGCGGCACAAGGCTCACACTCCGGTCTGTCTGCCAAGCTGGCCGCCCTCTTCTTTTTAGACATATTTTACCCTCACCCAGGGGTATGTTTTTATTGATTTTAGAGAGAGAGAAAGGGAAAGGGAGAGAGAGGGAGAGAGAGAAACAACGTTGTGAGAGAGAAACATGCATCAGTTGCCTCCCTTATGTGCCCTAACTGGGGATTGAACCCACAACCAAGGTATGTGCCTTGACCAGGGATCGAACCCACAACCTTTTGGTGTACAGGACAGCACTCCAATCAACTGAGCCACCCTGCAGGGCTGGCCATCTCTCCTTCACGCTCTGATGTCAACAAACATCGAGTGGCGTTTTGTGTGTGTCGATGGGGGAGAGCCTGGTCATGGTGTTTCAGAGATGCAGGTTCTGCGAGTCCACCGGCGGCAGAGACTGTTCCCGGAATCACTGCCTCTCCGAGCAGCTGGCCTGGGACTCCATCCGACTCTCTCACCTGCCTCATGCGGTCACGTGAGAAACGTGTCCGTGTTGGGATCTGTTGTGCTTCTCATCACCAAGCCTGCGGAGTGTGTTTCTGTTTCGGGGCCACTGTGGGCTCCTGATGACTTTCTTTCCTGTGACTGCTCAGTCCGTTAGAAAGTCACCTGAGTATCAGCAGGTCCGTTCACATCAGCTCGTTCACGGATGGCTTTCAGTATTTGGAGATTTTATAGGAGCCTGTGCCTGGCTTTGGAAATGTTTTCATGAAGGAAATAACAGGCTGCAGACAACTAGAGTTTTTTCAGTCAGAGACCCCATTTCATCACGAGAGTTGAAGGTTGGATTTAATATAAATGATTTTTAAATTCTTTTTCTTTTGGTTAGTCCTCACTCGACAACATTTTTCCATTGATTTTTTTTTTTCTTTTTGAGTGGAGGGAAGGAGGGTGAGAGAGAGAAACATCAATGAGAGAGACATATCAATTTGTTGCCTCCTATGGGGACCGAATCTGCAACCCAGGCGCATGCCATTAACTTGGAATTGAACCCGTGACCCTTCGTTCCACAGGCCAATGCTGTAACTGCTGAGACAAACCAGTCAGGGCAAAATATTCTTGAAATTGATGATCATTTCAACAGTATTTGGTTGCAGAAGAGCCTCAAAGTGTCCGATTTAGCAGACTGACATCTTGGCATCCTGAAGGTAATCCTGCTCATGGTTGCCTTGTAAATATGAGAGTCCACCCAGCCTTCTGGGCTGCCGGGCACCCGTAGTGAATTACTACCCATGGGACCCCAGTGGTCATATCTGACTGCAGAGACTGGGCAGTGGGCAGTGATCCTGATGAGGGACCAGGAGACAAGTCCTTTCTGAAATAAGCCTCATGCTCTGAAGTTCAGAATTTGAAAACTCAGATGCGTCTTCTCGTGGCCAAGAGTCAGTGTTGGTGCCGACTGATGCTTATCTGATGTTCCTACTTGTGACATTTCGCACATTTTACTAGAAGGAGATGAAGCTGGTGATTTTCTATGAAAGTTCATGCTGGGACTTTAATGGATCCTGGCCAAGTCCAGTGTAGAGACAGACACCAGAATCACGCGAATGAGATCAAAATGGTATTCATTGATGACGAAGGCAAAGTGGAGCCACGTGGCTTCGGGGTGCGGCCACAGTGGCCTCCGTGTGCTGAGTCCCAGAATGAGACGGGGGGGGCCCACCCAGACGGAGGCCAGGCCTTTGCTGGCTGCGGACCAGAGCATGAGCACCGTGCAAGGAGCAGACCCCAACAGAGGGGCAGGAAAGGGCTGGGGGCCTGGCCAGGTCGCCAGTTGGGCACATCACTCCCCAAGACTGGGGAGCACGCGCGGGGGCGGAGCACCCTCTGCATGGAAGTGTGTGGTGAGGAGGAGCCCTCCCTCCCCAAATGTTGTATGTTTTCAGTTCTCCACGTGTTCAGACCTAAACCGTTTGAGTCATTCCAAAGATATCAACATAGCAATTCCAAAGCGTACATAGCAAGGTAATCCCCTGTGAAGCATGGAAGACATTCAGTGGTCAGCTCAAGGGTACCCAGAGAGCAGGGGACTCGCAACTCTCAACTGACCCTCCAGAGCCGGTGTAGAGTCCAGACCAAGCATGTCCAAAGGGCCATGTCACCCAGTGGGTCCCCACACCCTTTACGAAGGACTTGGATTTCTTCTGCTTCAAGGCAAAAATAATCGGAATGTGGTCACTTGCCCGGAACGGGCTAAACCTCACACGCATTTCACTTTCTGCGATTATATTATCCTTTCTGGGATTCATGTCTAGTTCATATTCATATCTGATGTGCTCCATACATCGTACTTGTAATCATGTCAGTCAGAAGACATACAGCAAAGATGAAAATTACCTGGAATTTTAACTATGTGCTCATGTGGGCTTTTGCAGTTGGTACAGCTTTCCCAGGAGACCATGCTCCCGAGTAGAATTATTGATGAATGACTATATGCAGTCAGTCAGATATTACTTGAGCAAGCCCCCAGGATGATTGTGGGTGACCTCAGTGATCATATGCACAACCAACCCCAAAACCTGGACTCACAGTTTCTCCACCTCCCCGAGACCCAGAATTTCCCAGGACATGCCCCTGGCTCCTGCCAGTCTCTCAGCGTTACTCCCCTGCACAACCTCTGACTTCCCAAGAACGTGACCTTTCCCGGGCTCCCGATCTACCGGCCAGCCTAGACAGCAGCCGTCCCTTCATTTCAAACTCTTTTATTTATTGAAATTACGTGTACGGAGCACATACTGTCTGACAGGTTCTGCAGCAGGCGCTTCAGAAAGAACAGCGCACATAGCAGAGAAAGCAGACATTGCAAAGTTCATGTGGACTGATGACAGTAGGGTGTATTGTTTAATGTCGTCTGAAGTGGGTGTTCTCGAGAAAGGACACGTGGATTCAGCAGGGCATGAGCCAAGGGAGCCTGGCCTCGCGTGAAACACCTTTCAGGGGACGGCTTCTCAGAGAAGGTGACGTGGGAGCTGCGATCTGAAGCCTGGGTAGAGTTGGTGGGGTGAGGACTGGGAGTGTGACGGTGAGAACAGTACGTGCAAAGGTCCTGAGGTGCAAGGCAAGCACGGCCTACCCGAGGAACAAGATGGCAATGAGGGCAGAAGCTGGGGGTGGGAGCTGGAGAGCTTATTAGGGGCCACGACAGGAAACGAGCTCCTTTTTCTCTTATCTTTTTGCAGCAATGCAAGAAAGAATTTATTGGCTGCAGCAAAAGCACACTCAGGACAGTGAGACAGGAAAGGGCTTGCCACAGAGGAAGCAGCAGGAGAGCCTAGGCTGGGCTGCTGTGGCTCACTGGGAAGTCGGTGAGCCAAAGGGGGCCTTGGAGACAGTTCAGGGGGCTAGCCCAGGGCGAGGTGCCCCGATCACAAGTCTCGTGGAAGGAGTGGCGTGGGCATGCCCCCCAGGGAGGCCGTGCCACAGGGAGCCCCTTGAACATGGCTTTGAGGGTTGGGTCTTGCTCAGGTGTAGGGGGGTCACGGAAGGGTGTGGAGCGTGAGAGTGGTCAGAGCTGTGTGGGCTCCCACTGGCTCCTTGGGGGACAGGATCGGAGGAGGCAAGAGGACGTGAGAGAGGGGAGATGGACTCCCCTGCCGCGCTCTCTGGGTGCCCTCAGTTTTCTCTGTGTCCACATCCCCTCTCTCCTTCCTTCTGAGCCCTGGAATCTGGGTGCTTGGGCCTGTCCCCGTGTGTCCTTTCTGGTTGGAGGCCCTTCCCTCTGCCTGCACAAAGGCTTTCCCCGCACGCCACCCGCCCCTGCTCTCCAGCAACCCCGCGGTGCGTGTATTCCTGCGGCTTTCGTCTATTTCCTTCCCACCGCTGGGCCCCACTTCTGAACTGAAGCCCCAGCGCCAGGAAGCCGCAGCCTTAAAGTCGCCTCCTAAGTCCAAATCCAGGGGCCTTCTCAGTGCGCATCTGCCCCCCTCCCACCCGGCCCGAGACTCCCCCTCCGCCCAGCCCGCACTCTGTAATTCCAGGTCCTCACCCCCAAAAGTTGCCAGGAAAACCCACCACCCCCTCAAACTCTGTGTAACCGACTCCAGACTCGCTTCCTCCTCTCGAAGGAGAACTTCCTCCCCAAGCTCCCGCCAAGCTGGCCAACGCCCTAAACTGCGGAATTAGGGGCCGCTGCCTGTCCCCCAGCTCTCTGATTTAAAAGAATGTTTTACACATGGAAGTAGGGCACAGACTGACATCCCTCAGAAGAGGGTGTGTGTGGGGGGGTTGGGGGGTGGGAAGAGATAAACCACAGAACTTATATGCATGTTTGCATGACCAATGGACATGGACAACTAAGCCGGGGACAGGGCGGAGGTGGGGTGGGGTGGGGGTGCCAATGGGGTAAAAAAGGTAAAATATCTGTAACAAAAAATTAAATAAAAAATTTATTAAAAAAATAAATAAATAAAAGAATGTTTTACAGTTGAACATCACAGAACAGTCACGAAGGGTGAGATCCCTTCTCTCTTTGCCTAGTGACTGAGTCCTCTGGACTCTTGTTCACAAGGAACCTTCCCTGCCCATAGGTTAAGCCCTTATGACCACACGTGGATGATTTCTATGCTTTTCTGTCCCTTTTCCTCGTGTATGCACTCATCCCACGATTGAGTGCCATGTGCTAGGCTTGGCCACACGCACACGCACGCACCTCTCTGGTCGATGGGCCCTTAGCTTTTTCTACGTGTGCCCTTGTATAACCTTTATTCTCATTGCAGTCAAGGACTTCTTGTTCCAGTTAGAAGTTAGACTCTACGGGTATAGGACAGTAGGTGGGGAAGAAGGTCTGGAACTTCCCTGTAGATGGTATGTGAAAAAAGTGGAATAAAAGACTTCTCACCAAAAAGCGTGAACTTTACCTGGCTGGTGTGGCTCAGTGGATTGAGCAACGTCCCATGGACTGAGAGGTCCTGGTTCAATTCCCTGTCAGGGCACATGCCCGGGTTGTGGGCTTGATCCCCACATTGATGTGGGCTCGATCCCCTGATTGATGTTTCTCTCTCACATTGATGTTTCTATCTCTCTCTCTAAAAATCAACACAAAGGCCCTGGCCAGTTTGGCTCAGCGGTTGAGCGTCGGCCTGCAGACCAGAGAGTCCCGGGTTCGGTTCCTGCTAGGGGCACGTACCACACACACACACAAAAAGTGAACTTTGTGCTCCTAATGTATAAAGCCAGTTGGCTGACAACTCTGTCCTTTATATGTTGCCAGCTCAAAGAAATTCTTGAAAGTTCTCACCTGTTAACAGTTATTAAAATGGAAGAAGCTGGGGACGAGATTGTGAGCAACGCCATCTCCTATGCCTTGTACAAAGGTGAGCAAAAATAGCCACTCTGAAAGTTTCAGCTTTGTGCTGCTTTCTGGGACTTGCATTGATTTTTTAAATGGCTTTATTGGAATACAGTCTTGCACTTAATTTTGATTATTGTAGACTGGAAGTTAGAATGAGTACCGTTGACCTGCTAAGGTAAATCTCGGTTATGTATTTTATAGAACAAAAATTTGTATGTCATTGAAATGCTGGTCAAATCCGATCACAGTACTGTTCAAAGATTGTCTCTAGCAGTGTCTCAGACTCCCCTGAGAAGGCGAGAGGGCTGTGGGCCTTTGTCCTGGGGCTCCACACATGTGCACACACGTGCGCACACACTTCGCACAGTGATTCTGCATTCGTTTCAGGCCTAACAGATCACCTGAAGCTTAGGGGGGCGCTCAAGTTAAACATTCTCACCTGTGATCTTCGTTGTTTTAGAATCCCATCAAGGTGGATGTTACCTGCAGTAAATAGAACCTTGGCAAAGACTGTGTAGAGTTGAGCCGCCTGACTGTAAATGGAAGGTACGCAGAGCAGGGCCAGGCACAGGAACTGCGACATACACATTCATAGTTTAGCCCTGGCCGGTTTGGCTCAGTGGTTAGAGCTTTGGCCCGCGGACCGGAGAGTCCCGGGGTCAGTTCCTGCTAAGGGCACGTACCTCAGTTGCAGTTTGTCCCCGGCCCCGGTTGGGGTCGTGTGCATGGCAACCACTCAATGTGTCTCTCTCACATCGATGTTTCTCTCTCTTCCTCCCTCCTCTCTATCTGAAGATAAATGCAAAAATGTCCTTGGTTAAGGATAAAAAAACACAACAAAAACATTCATAGTTTATTAGAATCGTTTGTACTGTGCTTGCCAGAAATTGGGTGGTAAGAATATTTATTAAAATGGGATTATGTCTACAGAGAAACATAGATCAGAATATATTAGCTCCAGGAAGGACACGTAGAATGTTGTTGTAATGTGGTGTTATTTCATAGATTTAGATACAATATAAGTCAGATCTGGTCCTTGAAATGTAACATTTAAGGAATCCGAATCTATGGGAAAATATCCATATACCATAATGACAGGGTGAGGATATGAAGTGGAAAGATACTATTATCATCTGAGTTGATCCTCATCATACACTTTCGGACACACAGAAGACTGATAAGAATGAGTGAAAAGAAAGCGAAATGACAGTGGTGAGTGTCAGCTTCTAGGGGGACATGCGTAGAGTCCCCTGGGATAAATGGCTCTGATCCAGAATGGTTCTGACCCTCCTATTTCTGGGCCTTGGGTGAGCTGGTTCTTCCCGACCTCTTGTAGCCTTTAGCACCAATGAGCTAGACAGAGATAACTGGAACGGGCAGCTGAAGCTTCTGCTGGAGTGGAACCAGCTGGACCTGGCCACCGACGAGATCTTCACCAACGACCGCCGATGGGAGGTAAGTGGGCCGCTCTCCTGGGTTTTCCCGTCAGGTCTGGTCCATTTCTGACAAGGTCTCCGGGGTTGCCTCTTGTAAAGGGTCGTGTTCTGGCCCATCAGTGTTCCCCGCCTCCCTTTCCTCTTCTGTAGCGTGAGGAAGTAGGTCTGTTGTGAAGAGGTAACAATACACGCACTCATGGAAGAAGAGCTCAGCCCACGACCGCCACCCACCTTTATAGCCCCCATCTGGGTGCAGGGGTGCAGCACTCCTGGGGGCAGACGGTCAGGAGAAGGGGGGAGATACGTGCCGGATGATGGAAACGGGTGTCAGAAGTTGCTCAGCTGCAAATGAAGACGCAGTGCTCGTGCTCCCTGCCCCGTGTCCTCGCCCAGTTCCGGAAGAGACTGCCGGCTGTGACAGGCACTGGGGCGGGAGCACACCGTGACTGAAGACACCCCGTGGGTGTCTTAGAGCTAGAGGGTCGGGGCTCCCGGCCACAAGAGCACCCCCAATACAGAAGTTTCATGCGCAATAAACACTATTCCTTTCCAATATAGTGACTTCTCTCAATTGCATTTGATCAGAGTTCTAGAACCACTTTCCTACAACGTCCTCTTGTGTACAACTGAAATTAAGTCAGCCGTGGGAGCTCTGTAGGAACAATCACAGTCACACTTGGATCCGCAAGGCTGTGCGCATCTTCGTTTTCAGCTCTTCTGAATCAGTTCGAGTCACTAGTGAGCACCTGGAATTTGTTTAATTGATACGTGTGTGCATAGACTTGGAGGTACACATAGAGCAGCTGGAATCTGTTTAATTGTACACGTGTGTGCATAGACTTGGAGGTGCAGGCAGAGCAGTTGGTATCTGATTAATTGTATACGTGTGTGCATAGACTTGGAGGTGCACGTAGAGCAGCTGGAATCTGTTTAATTGATACGTGTGTGCATAGACTTGGACGTGCAGGCAGAGCAGCTGGAATCTGTTTAATTGATACGTGTGTGCATAGACTCGAACGTCCAAGCATTTCATGGCTGTCATCCTCTGCAGCCAGGCTCAGAAAACACTCTTCGGCCTGCTGGTATATAATCAATGATGAAGACTTGATTTATATTATCATATGATCAATTTTAATAACAGAATGCACATAAAGTAATGGCTTATGGATTAAAAATTATTTTTTCTTGATTGATATTAGAGAGAGAGAGGAAGGGAGAGGGAGAGGTAGAAACATCAATGAGAAAGAACATTGATTGGCTGCCTCCTGCATGCCCCCCACTGGGGATCGGGCCCACAACCTGGGCATGTGCCCTGACTGGGAATCCAACCGATGACCTCTTGGTGCAGGGTCAACGCCCAACCACTGAGCCACACTGGCCGGGCTGGCTTATGGATTTTTAAGTGATTCATTCCTGTAGCAAACACTCTCTTGTGTTTTTGTCTTTGCATTTAATGAACCGCATTACACATTGCAAAGCTTTAGTTCGTTGAGGGAAAGTAGAATTACAAGTAGATTCAGTTAATTGATTCATAAATGGATCCCTGTGTGTGAAACGGTCTATTTAAGTAAGGTCAGATGGTACAAATAAACATAAACGCAGACACATACTGAATAGCACATTTAATTTTATTAACTCAGCCTGAGACAATTGAGGGCGAAGGGCGTAATGGTTAAGCTTATGGATCGGCTCTGGAGCCAGCCCGTCGGCATCTCTTAACCTCTGCAAGTCACTTAACCTCTCCATGCCTCGACTTCCTCGTCCAGGGTGGGCGGAGCCTGCTCATGCTGGCTTGCAAGAACCGACTGCTTGAGTTTTAGAGATTTTGCAAGTCAGTAGTTAAATACCATCACTATTAAAAATTGAACTATATAAACTTAGAACTAAATACATTTTATTAAAAAACAAAGGCAATAAATAATTAAAACTCATTACTTTCTAATTATTTTACTGCATTTATTATCTAGGCTCTAGACATCATTTCTGTCTATCGTATCTGCACGCTGGAAATGCTACAAGTATGCTGCTCTGGGTCTATTTTCAGTTCTGCAGCCCATGATGTCACGCTGGCAGCTGGCAGCTGGCCGTCGTGGGAGCATTTACACCACAGGAATTGGCAAGGACCACAGAGCAGGATCTATTTTTTTCTTCCAGAGAGCTGGTTGTTAAGCATTTACCGGCACACCACTGTGCATCTGAACATGGAGATGATAAATAATAGCAGTACCCACCTCACTGGGTACTAAATTGGACAATGTTTCGGCAGTGCTTAGAAACATTGGCTCATAGTAAGCAGCAACACAAGTATTTATTCCAAAAGACATAAAAGTCATTTGAATGATGGTAATACTGGTGTGACTTTTCACACTGCGCCACGTGGTTTCATTGTGTGGGTTTACTTGCCCCTCACACCAGCCCTTAGCGGGAATGATCTCACTTGCTGGTCAATAAGCCAGGACTGAGGTGTAGCATGGGAGGTGGTTACTGTTGCTTTTTTGAGGGTCTGCTCTGAACTTGAATTTCTGAAAGTATCTTGACCTATGTTATCTCATTTCGTCCCCGTAAACACCTACGGATTTTCTGGAAGAGCAGACAGGCTCAGAGCCAGCCTTGTTCCCGCTCGCACATCTAGGTGAAGGTAGCAGCAGGGCTCGGAAACCAGCTGTGCCTGATGACGAAGCTTTCCCTCTCCCTCATGCCAGTGGCTCTCCGAGTGGGATGCCCGGACCCGTGGCAGCTCGGGCACGACCTGGGAGCCTGTCAGCCGCCCCGATGGTCAGTGTCCGTCTCAGACTTGTGCAAGGACAGACTCGGAGGTTGACTCCGCACCCTGTGTTGGAGTGAGCCCTCCAGCTGACTCTGATTGATGTCTCAGGACCGCCCCCGATGGCTCTCAAGTGTGCCACCAGTGGAACGGCACATGGATTTAGAAGGAAGTGCGGAGCTCTGGGTACAAGGAACACTTGCCTGAGGACAGGGGAGAAAGGGCAGCTTCCTTCCTAGGCTAGCCGCCTCTTCCCCTCCGTATCCCACCTGGAGCCACAGCGTGGGCCCCAGGGATTCTTGACGGCTTCCTCTCCGGGTGATGTGTGATTCCCCTGGGGTCCGGCGCTAGACAGACACAGCGACGGCCAAGGCTACCTTGGCGGGAGACAGTCATCTAAACCAGGGCCGGGCGAGTCTCCTGAGGGAAGTGGGTGGGTGGATGGCAGCGAGGGTTGGCGGGGCCCCTGAGGGTTGGGGGACCCGGGTTCTAGGAGCAGCTGCCACTCGGCTCCAGCCGATGGCTCCACGCTGTCCGAGCTTCGGGACTGCAGTGCGCGGAATGTGGATTTTTACGAACCATCTAGTTGTTAATGTTGGGAACCAAATTGAATTGTAAGAGATACTATGGAGGACAAAGCACATATCTGAGACCTGTTGTGGCCTTTCGACCACGGGTTTCTGTCTGAACTAAAGACTACTTTTCCTGTGTTAAAATTCTCCCTACACTTTTCTGGGACAGGTTTTATCAGGAGCCCAGAAAGTGGAGACAAAGATAAGTAACAACCAGGTGTAACTGTCAAGCATTTCAGTGAGTCTGCTGTGCGACACCATCAGGCATGGTCTTGGTGGCGTGTGGCTTAAAGGGCAGCGCGGAGATGCCATGGTCCAGAGTGAGGTGTCGGCTGTTGGTGGTCACAGTTGGTGTCCTCTCTAGACCTCAGAGAAATGGTGTGAGCTGAACACTCCCACCCCCTAACTGAGTGCACCCCTGTGCCAGGCGCTGGGATCCACCCTGGATCAGCATCATCCCTTCGTGGGTACAGTTATCTCCACTTTACATCAGCAAGAGGCCACATCACATCCAAGCCCACATCTGGCTGATGTCAAAGATCCTGCCAGGTGTTCCCCTGTCTAGGTGTTAGAACTGTAACCCAGTGTCGTGATACAATAGAAAAGATACACTGTATTCTCAGAACAGGAGCTCAACAGGAGCTGAAGATGCGACTACTCTGTGGCTGGAAACGCAATGTGGCGGAGAAAGAAAAGCCCCGTTTCCCTTCCCGGGGCTCGGGTGAGTGCCTTTCTGCTCTGTCTCCTCAGTCCGCCGACCTTCGCGAAGTCATGTTCATGGCTCTCATAAAGGACAGACCCAAGTTCGTCCGCCTGTTTCTGGAGAACGGCCTGAACCTGCGCAAGTTCCTCACCAACGACGTGCTCAGCGAGCTGTTCTCCCACCACTTCAGCACCCTTGTCTACCGGAACCTGCAGATCGCCAAGAACTCCTACAATGACGCGCTGCTCACCTTCGTCTGGAAGCTGGTGGCTAACTTCCGCCGGAGCTTAAGGAAGGAGGACAGAAACAGCAGGGACGAGGCGGACGTAGAGCTTCACGTAGGTGCTGGGAGGGCTGTCTGCGTTCCTGCTGCCTTTGCCTAGGGTGGTGGGCTCCCTGGTGAGTTTGCTGGTGGCTGCTTTGTGCGCTGTGCTGTATTTCAAACTACTTGTTGCCGGTTCCCTTAACTGCAAAGCTTGGTGTGGCGCACACACGTTCGGAAGGATCTGTCGGGGAGCAGGGGCCCGTGGACGGCTGCCTGCTCGTGTCTTAGGCTTGTGGACGTGATCCGCTAGCACTGCTCTGTGCTGCCCGTGTGAAGGACGGAAGAGCTGCCAAGTTTTTGTTTTGTGGATCAAAGGGGCAGTGAATACTTCCAAAGGGATGATCCAGGTTCCCCGGGGAGGGGATGCTGTGGAGGTACCGCCCACATCCTCTAGGCCTCCCTCTCTTAAGTGCAGGCAGCCTGTAAAAACCCCAGCACCCCCCCCCCCTGAGGGGGCGGACCATTCTGAGGCGTGCCTTCTACCCTGATTCCTAGGCTGCCCAGCGACGGTCTCCAGCTAACCACCCTGACAGCTGTTGACAATGCACCTTAACTGGTCCTTTCTCTTCGGATCTCGTTTCCTCGGTCTCCTGTTGGTGTTTCTGGGATCGCCTTTCAAATAAATTACTTGTCTCAGGATTGCTTCAGGGGAAACTAGGTCATTATCTTTAGTGATGCTGGGATTTTATATGAGTGAGTGTGTGTGTTGCAAAAATCGGAATGCGTCGGTGCTTGAAGGAATAGGGAGTGTTCAGGAAGCTTCTCTTTGACACTGTTTATGTTCAAACCCTCTGCAGGATCCATAACCAGCCTGAAGCAGTTTGGGCCTCGGAAAAATGTATCTATAGGAAGATGCTCATTTAGTTGTTTCCTATCTGAAAAGGTTCCATTGGAAGTTACGAGACGCCGAATAGGAGCTAGGGGTTTTAATGCACGTATTAGGGATGGAAACTCCAAGGAGAAGCCAGAGCTCTGGGTTGTGGTAATTGAACTGTAGGGAAGGTAGAATTTAGTTGGCATGATTTTCCTAGATGAGAAATTGATTGATATGATGGAATTGCGTCAGAAGTCATTCCATTTTTAAATTGTTCTCCGCATGGTTTTCGCCTTTTATACCCCTCCGTCTAGTGGGGCGTTGTCTTTTGTGATCGAGAAAAGATTTTGTGTTAAATTATACCACCTGGGGACTTGCGGAGCTGAAGATCATATCACAGGGCTGTTGGGATGGATTCGTCCACCAAGTACGGAGCCCCCAAACCCGGGGCTCTCTGCTAGGGCATCCTGAACCCCTGTTTCCACTCTGAGAGTACTGCAGCTAAAGTGATGCCCCCTTTGCCCTTGCTGACCACATGCTCTGACCCTCCCAGGACGTGTCTCCTATCACTCGGCACCCCCTGCAAGCGCTCTTCATCTGGGCCGTCCTGCAGAACAAGAAGGAACTCTCCAAGGTCATTTGGGAGCAGGTAAACGAGCAGCCCCTGCCGAGCGTGCGCCTTGGCGTGGTTGTGCTGACCTTCTCCAGACTCTCATGCTTGATCTAAAACACCCTCAATACAGTGATCGTCCGCTGTCAGGTGAATACGCTGGCGCCCGAGCCCCGTCCGCGGAGGTGTGTCTGGGAGGAGAGGTCCCGGGCAGGGAGCTGTACTTGGTGGGCCATCTAGTAGGCACCTGCTTCTCAGGCGTGTGGGTGTGTGGTTTTTTCCCAGGTGGAGGAGGTTTCTAAGCTTAATTTCTTTTTTTTTTTTAAATATGAATAATATTTTATTTATTTATTTATTTTGTTACAGATATTTTACCTTTTTACCCCATTGGCATCCCCCACCCTAACCCCCCTCCACCCTGTCCCCGGCTTAGTTGTCCATGTCCATTGGTCATGCACACATGCATATAAGTTCTGTGGTTTATCTCTTCCCACCCCCCCACCCCCCATCCCCTCTTCTGAGGGATGTCAGTCTGTGCCCTACTTCCATGTGTCTGGGTCTACTGTATTCCTCAGACTGTTATGTTCATTATATTCCGTATATAAGTGAGATCATGTGGTATTTGTCTTTTTCTGCTTGGCTTCTTTCACTTAGGATAATACTTTCCAGGTCCCTCCACGTCGTCTCAAAGGATAAGAGATCTTTCTTTCTTACCGCTGCATAGTACTCCATTGTGTATATGTACACAGCTTTTTTATCCATTCGTCTACTGGTGGACACTTGGGCTGTTTCCAGATCTAAGCTATTGTAAATAGTTCTAAGCTTAATTTCTAAAACCAGTTTCTAGCTTCATTGCACAATGGAGAGAAGTAGGGTCTGGACACTCCCGCCTTGGGAAACGTGCCGAGACTTTCCTCTGATTTAGCACGTAATGGTGAATTGTAAATGATGTACGGACAGGTGGAAGGAAGCCACACTCTCCATTTGCAGAACCGGATGTTGACTATTGAGGTCACACACAGGCTTACAGCTCGTTTTCCGGTCTCCCGTGGCCTTGTCCACTTCCCCTCCTGGAACTGTTCCGGTTGACCGCGGGTGGTCAGCCGCCTGCTGTCAGTGCTGTTGGCACTCACCTCGCTGTTTTCCTTCACGTGCCCCTTTCACGTTCAAGGCTGTTTGCGCACCTTGCAGATGCTGCCGTAAATCGTCCGAACAGTTCAGACTTTGCCATTTCTGCCTTTTCTGTGAGTCTGTCCCTGTCTGACATCAGTGTTGACTCGACCACTTGAGGGGCCACGAATTAACCCTGACCTTCTCCACCCTTCTCCCAGACCAGGGGCTGTACCCTGGCAGCCCTGGGAGCCAGCAAGCTTCTGAAGACCCTGGCCAAGGTGAAGAATGACATCAACGCAGCGGGGGAGTCTGAGGAGCTGGCCAATGAGTACGAGACCCGAGCAGTGGGTAAGCCTTCTGGACGGGGCATCACCAGCCGGGGCATGCCAGGGGTCCACGTGTGCCTGCGGGCACAGGTCAGCGGCACGTCCACACTCCCCGGCTGGCCTGATTCGAGGGCTGCAGACCACGTGGTGAGAGGCACGTGCCAGAAGCCACAGGCCCCTTGATCCCGGTACTTACTGACTTCTCCAGGAGTGGAAGTGGGAAATCTTGGGCTCTCTTGTCCTTCTCCATTTCCCGGGCCCAGGTCTGAGTAGCTCAGCACCCCAGGGAGTGGGGCTGTTTTGTTCTTGGGTGCTATAGAGGAACCGACGGGTCTGAGGTTTGACCTGACTTGCAAGTCCTCAGGTCAGCTCACCAGTTTCATGTACCTGTACGGATAGGACCCCGGGCCCCTGGTTGGTTACCGAGGTCAAAGGCAGCAGTCGGAGGAGGATCTGTGGTCGGCCCCCTGGGCTTCGATTTCCCTTCAGGGATGTGAGTGAGGGCTGGTTCTGCCAGGCTGCGGGTGACTGCCCAGGGCCAGGTTACTCAGCACCCACCACGGAGACGGGAGGGGCAGTGCTGAGCATGACCTCCCGGTGCCCGTCCCGTTTGCTAGTCAGTGTCCCGGTGCAGGGATGTGAGGAGACCAGGACCGAGAGCCTCCGACAACAGCACTTCAGACCTGCTCAGCTGTCTCCTTGCTCAGCCGGGAGTCGAGTTCGCAGCGTGGCGTGTTGCTTAACTGTTGTCGCAGCGAATGGAAAATTGCTCTTGGGTTCAGCTTCTCTGTGCTGGGAAAAGGCGTCCAGCGATTTCTTTCGATATGTTAAATTACGTTAATTTCTGACCGACCTCATCCTTACAACCCCCCCCCCCCCCAGGATCTGCACTCTGGGCTCTTCCAGGCCTTGGACGTAAACACGCCCCTCACGCCCTAGGTCAGCGTTTCAGATCCCTTCGGCCTCTTTGCACTGTGCTTTATCTGCAGAGAATCCTCGCCAAGAAAGCACAGAATGTACATAAGATCGGGGGGTTGCCCTGAGAAGGGCAGGCAGACCCTAGTGGCTCCACCCCACCGAAGAGGGGGCTCCTAGTGCCCAGCACAGCCAGTTCAATACGCATCTCGCTGCCCGCTGCCCAGGGGAGCTGTGCTGAGGGTGGGGTGTGGAGGGAGTCCCCGCGTCCAGTACAGAATTTTGTTGCGCCAACATTTTCTGTGCTTTTTGCAAACCAGGGTGCTCACACCTGGCTGTTCTCGAAGCCAGGGCACGCGGGGGGGGGGGGGGGGGCGCCAGGACCCTCTGGGCCTTGGCCAGCCCCACTCAGCTGCCCTCTCTGTCGCGAACCGCCCGCAGAGCTGTTCACGGAGTGCTACAGCAGCGACGAGGACTTGGCAGAGCAGCTGCTGGTCTACTCCTGTGAGGCCTGGGGTGGGAGCAACTGCCTGGAGCTGGCGGTGGAGGCGACAGACCAGCATTTCATCGCCCAGCCCGGGGTCCAGGTAAACACGCAGTCACGCCCAGAAACGTGCCTTTGCTGTCACATGCTGTCAGTGACGTTAAGTGTCACATGGGCAAGCCGCACGTCCAGCACGAAAGTGCAGCAGGAGCCAGGTGGGCAGTGTTCGGGGTACGGCGGTGCACCGGCCTCGGCAGAGGCGTCTCCCTCAGGAGATGGTGCAGGAGACAGAACGTTCTCTGAGTTTCCACTGAGCAGACAGTTTGGCAGCACGGTCATGGGCTGGGTCTCTGGGTCCAGCGCCTGGGTCTCCCTCCCCTGCATCCCTGAGCGCTGTGGTGATGGGCCAGGTTTCACAAGCTCCCTGGCCTGGGTCCTCACCCGGGAGTGGGTCACAGGGTCTGGGCTCGGGGAGCTTCCTTGAGGTCGTGTGTGGGAGGAGCCAGCCCTTGCTGTCCGCTGCTGCCCGCACCGTAGGATCGCCACTGGGGAGAGCAGCAGAGAAGCTCGCGTGAGGGGATCGCGCCAGGAGAGAGGTTTCTGCACTGAATACTTCCTGTCAGGTTGCAGGAGGGAGATTCCCCACCCAGAATCCCAGGGCGAGGGGTCTGGCTGGGACAGCAGGCGGGCTAACACTTTTCCGTCCCGCCCATGGCCACGCTCACCTGGGCAGCTGGCTTCCAGGTGAACCTCCTCCCAGGGTGCTGATGGGGATTCGGGAGCTCAGAGCGGTTCATTCTCAGGGTTGCACTGCTAGGAAGTAGCAGAACTGGGATCTGATTCCATTGTCGTGGGCCGTCGTGTCCACTGTGTTACCCGGCCAGTGAGCAGCAGAGTGCTCGTGAACAAATGGGGTGCTGCGGCTAAGCTGGGTTAAATGGGACAGTCATGCAGGACGAGGAGCACCAAGGGCCTGGCTCTCACGGTCTGTCCACCGCTGCATGGGGCCGGCTGGGGCAGGCTGGGCTGGCCACTCTGCTCACAGCTGCTTAAGCCCCAAACCCCACCTTGCTGACGTCCCAGAGCTTCGGTCGTCAGCTGCCTCAGCTCCTGTTCCGAGGGTTTCAACCAGATGCCGGTTCATCGTTCACGGAAAACCTCCCTGTGGCCCACGGCCCACGGCCCCCAAGACCGGGGCGGATGCTCCCTCCGGGCAGGCTGCTGTGTGGGGTCAGCGTTGCGGGTGGCCCTGGAACCCGGGCTGGGGAGCTCTCCGCGGGGCCCAGCAGTGCCGCTCTGGGAGGGCGTGCTGGGCACCAGCAGGTCAGCGTGCAGAAGCTGCTGCTGTGTGGGCCCAGAAGCAGGGCCCGAAGCGAGGATTTGAATGCATTCGTTTGCTCTGGAGGGGGCCCCAGGAAGCGCATGAGGGGACGGGCAGTGGGAGGGGACGGGACAGAAGTGGATTCAGGTGTGCAAGGAGGAGGTACCTCCGTGTGAAACGGCTCGGCCTAGCCAGGGACTTCTGGGACCGCACGGGACCTGCCCTGGTGCTTCCCATCCGAGTGCGAGGAGGCGGGCACATACCACCCACTGCAGTTTGCTGGTGGTTGGTGGCTGCCCTCATGGACCAAGCATATGCCTGGCCGCAGCCGCCCAGACAGAGCGCGGCCAGGCTCCCTGGAGAAGCGATCCTCTTCTAGGGGGAAGTGGCGGGGCGAGGGTGGGACACGCCCGTCCTAGCCCTGCCGGCCAGTTGTGGGGAGGTCCCAGGTTCCCTTGGCCCTGGTCCGAGATGCACCTTCCCCTTCGGACAGACACGTTGTCTTCTGAGAGCCCTGCGTTCTGTGGGGCGTCCAGTCCGTGCTCACCCCTCTCGGGTCGACTTACGTCCTGTTCCCGAGGCCACCTGGGTTTTCTAGCAGCACTTCGTGGGAGGCATAGTCCGGGAAGCGGGTTCATGCCCTTCAGCTCAGACAGAGGCTGCGATGCCCGTCGCCCGCCCTTTCTGTCTCTGCTTTTCTCTGGGTCTGATTCCAGACCGGGAGAGGTCGGGCGGTGCCTTCAGTACCCCAGGAAGAACTGGTTTATCTAACCAAAGCGGCTCTCACCAGACAGAACCGCTAAGGAGAGGACTGAACATCCAACAGTTTTTAAGTAGTTAGTCATAGCCCCAGGTAACGGATAAACGGAGAAGAACCCTACTTCCTGGGGAGGTCCGAGGGCTGGGAAGGAAGGCGGCACACCGTCCTGCATGTCGCTGCGCTAACAAGGACCTGTGTCCTCTGTCTCTGTTCCCCTGTAGAACTTCCTGTCCAAGCAATGGTATGGGGAGATTTCCCGAGACACCAAGAACTGGAAGATTATCCTGTGTCTGTTTATCATACCCTTGGTTGGCTGTGGCTTTGTATCATTTAGGTATGAAACCAAGATACATAATCACGTGTGCGTGTGTGTGTGCGTGCGCGCGCTTGCGCACACTCCCGTGTGAAGGACTGTAAGGCCCGGAACCTCTGGTGCCCACTCTCCCACCTACAGTTAGGTCTGGGATTGTCTTTGGCTTTCCCTGGGTTCGATTTCAAACAGGTAGAGGTGGGGCCCTGACCTCACACGCGCAGGTGGAATTTGGACCTGGTAACCCCGAAAGGCCGAGGGCTGTTTCGGCCGGTCCCCCCTGGAACAGTGGGGGTCCCCAGCCAGCCAGGGGGTCTGGAGGGAGGGCTGCAGCCCACGCAGTGTCTGCGGCGTGGTGAGGGCGCTGTCCCCGTCCAGGGTGTCTGGAGGGAGGGCTGCAGCCCACGCGGTGTCTGCAGCATGGTGAGGGCGCTGTGCCCACCCAGGGGGTCTGGAGGGAGGGCTGCAGCCCACGAGGTGTCTGCAGCGTGGTGAGGGCACTGTGCCCACCCAGGGGGTCTGGAGGGAGGGCTGCAGCCCACGCGGTGTCTGCGGCGTGGTGAGGGCGCTGTGCCCGCCCAGGGGGTCTGGAGGGAGGGCTGCAGCCCACGCGGTGTCTGCGGCGTGGTGAGGGCGCTGTGCCCGCCCAGGGGGTCTGGAGGGAGGGCTGCAGCCCACACGGTGTTGGCAGCATGGTGAGGGCGCTGTGCCCGCCCAGGGGGTCTGGAGGGAGGGCTGCAGCCCACACGGTGTTGGCAGCATGGTGAGGGCGCTGTGCCCGCCCAGGGGGTCTGGAGGGAGGGCTGCAGCCCACACGGTGTTGGCAGCATGGTGAGGGCACTGTGCCCACCCAGGGGGTCTGGAGGGAGGGCTGCAGCCCACGCGGTGTCTGCGGCGTGGTGAGGGCGCTGTGCCCGCCCAGGGGTTCTGGAGGGAGGGCTGCAGCCCACGCGGTGTCTGCGGCGTGGTGAGGGCGCTGTCCCCGTCCAGGAAGAAGCCGGTGGACGGGCAGAGGAAGCCCCTGTGGGGCTACGTGGCCTTCTTCACCTCCCCCTTCGTGGTCTTCTCCTGGAACGTCCTCTTCTACATCGCCTTCCTGCTGCTGTTCGCCTACGTGCTGCTCATGGATTTCCACACGGCGCCGCGCCTGCCCGAGCTGGTCCTCTACGCGCTGGTCTTCGTCCTGTTCTGTGACGAAGTGAGACAGGTAGGACGGCCGCGGGGCGCCCCTCCCCCCCCCGAGGAGGGGCAGTTGCTTCTGAAGCTCCAAAGTCATGATTCTCCCCAATAACTGTTCTCGGTAGGGGGCAGCCTGTGACCGGGGAGCACCCGGCACTCTGCCCCCGCGAGTGTTCATTGATGAAGGTGAGCCCTCAGCGTGGAGAGTGGGTTCCAGGAGCACGCTGACCTTGGGCGCCGACCACTCCCGTCCTCAGGAGCCGGCCCTGTCGTAGGGGCGGCAGGATGAGCGACTGGCGTGGGGAGGCCGTTCCAGCTCAGACTCCTTGACGCTCCGCGTGTCGGAGCAACCGTGCTGAGGGGCACGGAAGTCCCTGTGGTTTCAGCAACTCGGGGTGGATTATTGACGGCGGTTTCTGCAGTTCCCTGGGGTCTGTTTCTTGGCGTCCTCTCCACCTGGAAGAGCAGGTGCTCAGCTCCTGATTGCTGAATAAATAGATATCGGTGGTGGAGGACGGAGCCGTCCCTAAACCATTATAAAAAGTGATCCCAGAAAATCCGTTCAGACTTAGCAGCGGACAGGTTATGAGAACTGCTGGTGCTGTCCCTCCCCTCGTCCCCTCTGAGCCCAAACCCAACACCTGGTCCGCCCGACAGCCGGGCCTGGGGCTCACAGCCAGAGAGACCCTGGGCCGAGTGCGCCAGGGGCTGGGAGCACGGAGGTCGCTGTTCTCGCCTCAGCAAGTCGCTGCCCAGTAAAGGGACCTTAAGTTCCTTTCAACTGTCACGTCACCTCTGATAGACTTGTTGTGGCTCCCGGAGCCCCGGAAAGACTGGCTCTGCCTGTTCTCGGCGGGGGCGTCTCCATCAGTGAGGGGTCTGCCTCGGGTTTGCGGGGTGGGAGGGGTCCTGCCCTCCCTGGCCCCGCAGGTGAGGGATGAGACAGGGTGGAGGAGGGGAGGAATAAGGTCAAGGACACAAGTCAGTGTGAGCATGGCCAGATTATCACGCTTTCTGTCTACCAGAGTCCCCCCAGGACACGCCCTGCTGGGGTGCAGATTTCTGTGACCTCAGCCCCACTAGAGCCCCCGCGTGGACTCATGAGGTCCACGCTCAGCCCAGCAGGCCTTCCTGTCAGTCCGCCGCCACCGTGACGAAGCAGCACCCGCTGGGCGGCTTACACGACCCAGGGTCGTCCCGTTTCTGGAAGCCTGCGGTTCAAGATCAAGTTGTCGGCAGGGCTGGTTCCTTCCGAGGGCGTGAAGGAGAATCTGGGGGAGCTGCAGCCTGTGTGATTCCTCGACTGGTAGAAGTGTCCCTGGGACCCTGTCCTCATGCCCACAGGCGTCCCCCCTGCGTGCATGTCTGTGTCCAAGTTGTCCCTTGGCACGGGGACACTCAAATCAGGGGCCCGCCCCATTCCTGCCCCTCATGCTCCCAGTATCTCTCTGCCAGTCCCGTTTCTGACCCTGCCTCCCCGGTGGCCTTGCGGCGTGGAAGCTGCTTGAAATCCAGCGTGGTTTGCCTCCTCCGGGCATCTCAAGAGCCACGCGGTCCAGAGCGAGGGCTTCTGGGTGGTCTTGGAGGGCAGAGCTTGGCCTGGATGGGAGAGGCAGGGAGACCCACCCGTTCCTGCATTCTTTCTTTCAACAAGTATTTATGGAGCACCTGCTATGTGCCAGGCTTCTGGGCCCTGGGGATAGAGCAATGAAGCGGCGGACGTCTGTCCTTGGGGAGCTTTCTGCCAGTTATCCGGGGTCGGCGGGGCCCTCCCTGCGAGCTGCCGGGGAGAGGGGGCAGCCCCGACTGAGCGAGTCGCACACTCACTGGGAGGTCGGCCCCCGAGACTGGCAACGGTAAATCTGTCCTTGTCACAAACACCTCCACGCGGATTCCGAGCACGTGTAACTACTCAGTCCCGTATTCGGGTCCTGCGGGAAGGAGACTCGGGACAGGTGCGTTTTTCTGGGAGCAGGACCCTGGGCAGGTGCTGTGTGAAGTGCCCGGTGGACATGTGCGGGGACCCTGAGTGGGAGCAGGCTGTGGCAGGTGCAGGAACCGCGGGAGGGAAGTGGGTAAGCAGTGCACTTCCCGGCCGTTCCTGGGCCCCGTGGGGGCTGGGGGTGATGCCGCGGGGTCTGGCCGAGCCCCAATATCTGTCTACCTTCAGAACAGGTGATGTTCGACTCGGAGGGTGATAATGAGGACCCATAGCTCTGTCCACATGTTCCTTCTCACTCTCTTTAGAAGTGGCGGTTGAATGGGGCAGCCTCCACTCAGCAGTACCGTGCACTAGGCGCCGGTGTGGGTTAGGAGCGTGGGTTCGAGAGCAGCCTGCTCTCTGAGGACAGCTCTGGCTCTGTGGTCTGTGAGCAAGTCTGCAGAACACAGCCTGAAAGAGTCTTGTCGTGGAAGAAACCCGCCACCCGGGGTCGCTGTTTCTCTTCCTGTCTGCCGCTCCTGCTCTGGGACTCCTCCATTTGCCGGGTCCCCAAACAGGCAGTTCTGCGGGCCTGGTGCAGCAGAGCTGACCTCGTGTGCACTTGTTGGGAAAACCAGAGCCAAGAGGACCTGACAGTTTTAGATGGTGTCTGGGTGTCAAGCAGGTGCTCTTTAGTGTGTGCCGCCCCCGCCCCCTCCCCGAGGGCAGGTGTCGTTATGCTAAATGGGAATTTTTAACCGAGGTGGTCAGTAAGCTCCAGGACAGCCGTTCAGTAGCTCCTGTGTCCGCTAAGCAGAGCGGGGTTCTTTATTTAAAATACGCTCCAGCCTCTGCTTGTGGGGAGCACGGTGCCATCCTGAGGCCCCCGAGTCCCAGACCCTGAGAGAGAACTGAGACACGGTCCTGGCACGTGGACACAGCCCACATCGGCACTCCAGTCTGAAAAGGCCTCTGTCCATTTCTTAAAAGATGTTTTCTCCCCGCGGCCCGGTGCCTCCGAGCCCCAGAACTCATCTGCTTAGGGTTTCTCCCCTCACCAGGGGGGTCTCCTGGGCAGAGCTGGGCTGGGGCGTCTGGGGCGCCCACCCCCCTGCCCCCAGCCCGGTTCGCAGGGGAAGCAGGCCCGTGGGGCCTGTTCTAACCCCCTCCTCTTGCAGGTGGGTCCAGGTGGGTGGCAGTCGGTGGCACCCATTGGATGGTTCGAGATTTGGACGTGACTTCTGAGAGTACAGGTTCAGCGAAATGTGGTCAAACTGGCACTGGTCAGACCTGGGAGACTGTAGCACCTCCTTGGATCTAGGTGGTGCTTGCCTCCTGTGTCCACAAAAGTGACTGTTTGCATTTAGACATGAATGCGAGGAAACGCTTCTGAGAAACGAATATTGCTTTTATAATCCCTCCAAGACCAGGGTTGCTGGATCCCTGTGGGATCTAAAGAAGCAGGTGATCTTGGGGAGAGGAATCTAAGATTCAGAGCCCGAGGCTGCGGCTTGCTGGCCGTCCGCCCTTGGGCAATTTCCTTAGCTTTTTCTTTTTTCTAGGCCTTGGTTTCAGCTGCAAAACAGGAAATATAATATCTGAGTATCAGACCTGTTTTGGTGAGTTGATTCTGTAAGACTGAAGAGTGCCCCTTTCCACCACGGGCGCTGTTTTCCTGCCTTCTGGTGTTTCCTCCTCTGCGCTCCCTTGGGGCTCTGGTCTCCCCCGGCCCCCACCTTTATCACATTTTAAACATGTTTAATCTACGGGGCCAGTGCTGGCCGGCGGGGTCCTTGAGACTCAGCACGGTGCCCGGTCCCCTGTGTTCGAGGCCCAGGAGCCCGGCACCGGTGTGTGGAGCCCTGTGTGGTCTCAGCAGACGTGTTCTGAGTAGATGGTTGGATGAAGGGCTAGTGACCACCTGGAATCCGCCGAGTCCTGTGTGGGTGGCAGAGGCTGGCCAGACGCAGTCTTCTGCAGGAGAACCCTCTCCTTCACCATCCCGCTGTGGTCCTGACAGGCGTCCTCCTGAGACGCCATGACCCGCACCTGCCCGTCGTGCCGAAGGGCTCACGGAGGCACACACTGTTCCTGTCCCTTGTTTCCGTGACGACATCTAGCCTCATAGATGCCGCCTACGGGTGGAGCTCCGTCTCTGGGGGCTCGTTTTCGGGAACAGTGGATTTGTCAGCGACACGGGAGTAACAGCGCCAGCAGTCACCTGCTGCCCAGGCCCGTGGCCCGGCGCGGCTCGGCCCGCTCGGCCCGTCATTGGCCCGACGAGGAGCGGAAGGAAGATGCGGGAACCCAGCCGGCCTGGGGCTGCTTGCGTGCTGCTCACGGCCTCTCTCCCCCTGTGCTGCAGTGGTACATGAACGGGGTGAACTACTTCACCGACCTGTGGAACGTCATGGACACGCTTGGCCTTTTTTATTTCATCGCGGGAATCGCGTTTCGGTGAGTGCGCCTCACCGCCCGCCCTGGCTTCGGGTGGCGGTGGCTCCTCTCGGATGACAAGGTGACAGAGAGATCTCTGCCGCTCAAGCCAGAGGAGCCCAGGCCCCACCCCGTCAGAATTGGTTACGGGAGGCCACCAGCTCTGCTTCTTGGGGACAGCGTGCGGGCATAAAGCCGCTCCCCCCCCCCCCCCCCCGTGTCTGTCATTGAAAGGGACTTGTCACAGTTCTTCACTCTGCTCACAGAAGTTGGGGCGAGATCCTTAGGAAGTGAGGAGATCGGAGAACGACAGGGAATTTAAATGCCAGGGCCATGCAACCCTCCGAAATGCCCCTCATGCCCAGCCGGACGCTGGCTCTGGCGCCCGCCCTCCTACACACGGGCACGTTTCCCATCTAAAAGCCATCACGCGAGAGAAACCAATCTCAAATTACCGTCAGTGTGCGATCCACGAGACAGAGAAATTGGGGTGCACCCAACGCCGTGGCTCACCTTGCCGTGTCCACACCCGCCAGGCCCGCTGTCCCCAAGTAGCTTCAGCACACAGCTCGGGGTTCTACCTGAGCAGTTCACAGGTGTCCCTCCGTGGAGGCGCCCGACTGTCCACATGTACACCCCGAGCGAGGTGTCTACAGTGAGCGCCCCTCTGCAGTGTGAAGGGAGTATAAACTTGGTCTCCTTCTCCGGGAACCCCCTTTTCTGCTCGGGTTAAGGGCCCGGCATTTGAGTCACAGTTGGTTGGACATGATTTCTCGAGCACCCCAGCTAGAAAGTACCCGTGGCTTCCAGTTCACACATTGGCAGGCGGTTAGCTAGTCAGACGGTCCGGTGCCAACGAGGTGAGTGTCACCAGGGAAGCCCCGGCAGGATGGAGTCCCAGGCGTTTGGGCTGGGGCAGGGATCGGGGTCCTGAGAGAGCTTCCTGAGCCGGGAAGGCAGCGATGCTGGACCGGGCTCCAGCGGTGGCATCTGGGGATGAGGGCTGAGTGGCGGGACCTCTGAGCCCTGTGCTTGACGTGACGTCCTTGCCTCTGCTGGAGCCCACGGGGGCCGAGGACCATGGCCCCCGCCTTCAGGGGTGGGCAGGTGTGTGGTCCCCGCGGCCTGCCTCTGCTCGCTCAGCCCCCCCGGTTCTCCGCTGTTTCTTCACGTTTGGTTATTTTTATAAACAAAGCTTTGAGATGTGTGGTCAGAATCTCACGAATGCTGTCCCCTTCTTCCCACAGGCTCCACTCCTCCAGCAAAACCTCTCTGTACTCCGGACGAGTCATCTTCTGCCTGGACTACATTATATTCACTCTAAGGCTGATCCACATTTTTACTGTCAGCAGAAACCTGGGACCCAAGATCATCATGCTGCAGAGGATGGTGAGCATGAAGGGCGTCTGTGGCTGTCTGTTCTCGTGCTGTGTCGCAGCTCCTTCCACGGTGGAGAAGGGGGTTTTGTCCTGGAGTGACCCTTGTACCTCACAGTCAACGGGTTTGCTTCCTTCGATGCGTTTGCATCAGGGGCCTCTCCCTGGTTGAAACTGAACAAGAGATGACTGCTAGGAGCAAACAGCACAATCCAGTGGATTGCTATTCACACTTGACCAAGTGCTGCTTACATTTGAGTCTTAACAGCTCACTAAGAGCACAGGCAGGATAGGACTGTTCCACCCATTCATGGGTGTGGACAGTGGGTCCTGGGGGTCACTGTGTTTGACTGGAGACGTGCAGGGAGCGAGGAGCGTGCTGAGGGTCGGAACTGCCGTCCTGTGACCGTGTGACACAGTTGGAGGGAAAGCACTCGCGAGCCCTTTGTAACGTGGCAGAGAGAGAACCACGCACGACGACGTGGCTTTCCTGGGCTGGTTCTCCAAGGACCCGGGCCTTCCCTGCTCCGCCTGCAAATCAGATGGGCGTTTGGATGAGCTCATCTGGCGGTCCCTCCCCAACACTGAGGTTCTCGGAGTCTGTGGTTTTAATTCAAAGCATATCTGAGGCATCGCGTCAACATGAAGTCATGCTGTGGGTGCAAAAAATGTTTTAAAAATCAAAGTGTACATTCTTGTTTAATAAGGTTAGCTTTGATTTTTCTTGGGGAGAAAAGGAACACCTCTAAGGGAATGATGCAGGGACTTGGGCCTCCGCAGAGCGTGAGCACCGTGCGGTGTGGAGAAGGGCTGCTCCGAAGTCAGGTCCCACCTCTGCGCGCACGCTGGCCCCTCCTTCACAGAGCTGTGCTGCTGAGCTGGCCTGGAGACCCGCAACTAGAAATGCATCACTCAGTTTTAATTCTGGAAAATAGATGTCCCCAGACCCAAAGGTGGTGATGACTATTTTAGTAAACCTTTTTTTTCTTTATTAACTTTAACGAGGAAGGGAGAGGGAGAGAGAGAGAGAAACATCGATGAGAGAGAACATGGATCGGCTGCCTTCTGCACGCCCCCCACTGGGGATTTGACCCACAACCTGGGCATGTGCCCTGACCGGGAATCGAACCAGTGACCTCTTGGTGCAGGGTTGACACTCAACCACTGAGTCACACCGGCCAGGCATGGTGCTATTTTAAAACTCGCTGAGCAAACACTGGGTGACTTAGATTCCCCGGGTCCTGGAACCTTTGCTCTCTCTGGTCAACCGGGCGGCCCCGCCTCCCAGCTCCGCCCTGACTCAGTCCTGGTGTCTCCCCCACAGCTGATCGACGTGTTCTTCTTCCTGTTCCTCTTCGCGGTGTGGATGATGGCCTTCGGCGTGGCGCGGCAAGGCATCCTGCGGCACAACGAGCACCGCTGGCGGTGGATCTTCCGCTCGGTCATCTATGAGCCCTACCTGGCCATGTTTGGCCAGGTGCCCAGTGACGTGGACGGTGAGCCTGGCTGGCCTGGGTGGGGCCAGTGGGGAGGAGGCTGCTGCTCAGAACCAGCCGCAGGGGCTCCTCGTTCTGACCCCCGGGGCTGTCTCGGAAGCACGTGGCCTGAGTTGGGCCAACCCCCGGGAGTGCACACCAACCCTCGAACCTTTGCTTTGCTCCCGAACGGAATTTCACTTCCGTCTTGCTGGCTGGTGCCCAACACCTCAGCCTGTGAGTTTTAAACTTTGAAAAAGTAGCGTTTCTCACATTTTCAGCAGCAAGGTGGCTGTGGAGCAAGGCTCGTGCGGTTAGGATTGCGTGTTGTGAGTCGTCCTCCCGCATGTAACTGGGCTCCGTTTATTTAGAAAGAGCGATGGTGGAGATTTCGCACGGAAACCGGAGTTCGAACATCCGACACGCTCCCGCTGCCAGCTGCGTTTGGAGGCGGCTGGTGGTGGGCAGGCGGCGCGGACTTGCCGCCCCGAGTTCACTCGAGCAGTGGGTGGGCGTGTGCAAGCTGCGTGGGTCGGAACGTGCTGTCTAAGGCACCTTTGCGATGCTGACAGCAGCCTGGGCCTGTCGCATCCTGTCCTGCCACAAGGAAATGATCTCAGTGCACTCCTGCCCCATTGGCCACGTTTATCCCCGGCCCCATTGGCCACGTTTCTCAGCTCCCTGCGTTTCCTTGGTCACCCTCACGGCCTCAGGCAGCTCTTTCCATCGGCGACGGAAAGGCACCCCGTTGTCCTCCTCCCATCTGCACACGGCACTCGCCATTTCCCATAGGGGGCGCTGTCTGTCCTCACGGCAGCCGCACCAGGGATTTCAGTCCCAGGGAGGCAGCTGTCACCCAGAGAGCAAGCGGCAGGCGAGTCCAGTCCTGCAGCCTCGTGCGTGCTGTGCACCCTGGGGAGCGACGGGCCCATCTGTCTCTCGGCACCAGGCGGCACCCCTCACTCACACTCAGACGAGGATGTCCAGCCCAGAGCAGCTGTCAGAGGGCCGGACCTGCCCGAGGCTCCTCTGCAAGTCCTCGGAACGTCCAGACGGAAGCTCTCCGTCCTCCCTCCCAGACTCAGACTCCCCAAAGCCCCCATCCTGCAGCCTGTCACCACTGTCCACACAGTGTGCAAATCGGGGGCCTCCGGGCCACGTCCTGGATGCCTCCTAGGGTTTCATCCCCTGTATCCACTTCATCAGTTAGTTTTGTTGGTTTTATCTCCTAACTGTCCTTGAAATCCAGCCACTTTTCCCATCCCCACCGCCGCCACCGGAGCCATCCTCATGGCCTGCCTGCTTGGTTTTCACTGGGCCACTCCCCTGCCCCTGTTTCCCTGCCGTCTGCCCTGCCAGAGTGATCCTCTGGTGCAGACCATCTCCTGTCACCCCTCTGCGTCGCTGTGAGCAGAGACAACAAGACCCCTCCTCCCTGGGAGGGCTGCTCAGTTCTGCACAGCGCACCCCGTGCATGTCCTTCTGAGCGCTTCTCACGACCGGGAGTGGAGCTTGTGTGGTGGCCTCTCTGCCTTTCCAAAGAGGCTGGCAGCTCCCTGAGGGCCAGGCCACGTCTGCCTCACCCTCCCTCCGATCTGCGGTCCCAGCGACGCCCTGGCTCCTACCAGCTGCGTCGCAAACCTTAGTGGGCGATGGACACGTCCTGAGCCTTACACCTCGTTTGAGTGAAGGACCTCGGTACAGTGCCCAACACATCGTGTGGCCGTCATCTTGTGTCCCCTGGGTGGCCCAGCACTGCCCCTGCAGGGGTCCTCACGTGGCCTTTTGGTCTCCACCACTCAGGTACCACGTACGACTTCTCCCACTGCACAGTCACTGGGAACGAGTCCAAGCCGCTGTGCGTGGAGCTGGACGAGCACAACCTGCCGCGGTTCCCCGAGTGGATCACCATCCCCCTGGTGTGTATCTACATGCTGTCCACCAACATCCTGCTGGTCAACCTGCTGGTCGCCATGTTCGGGTGCGTGCCCCGTCGGGCCTGCATGGGGGCCTGTGCCTCGCGGGAAGGGGGGCGGAGCCACTGGAGCAGAGCAGTGGAGGCCACCCTCGGGGGGGTTATGGAAGCCTTTAGGGGACAGGTTGTCTGAAGGGGGTGAGGCCCTAAAGGGACTCTATTGAAAACACAGTGTCCCTATTAGCTGTGCCAGAAGTTCATGTGACACCAAAGACCAGCACCTGTCACGCTCCGGTTCGTTCAGGCCCGCGGGTTTAGCATCCATTTGGTAATCTCCCCGAGCCCAGGACGCTGGCATGTCGGGGACAGTGCAGTCCAGCCAGTCTCCAGGGTTCGTTCTCTGTGGACTCGGGTATAGACTCTAGGGCTTTAAGGACTCGGCCTTTATTTATTTGCTGCTTTAAGAATTTCCCTTTAAATGCAAATAAGAAGAGTTAGGAGAGTGCCTCTGCTTTGAGGCTGAGGCGTTATTCCATTATTGTGGGAGCTTAGCTGCTGGGTCTGTTTACTGAGACGCTCGCCGGTGATTGACGGGCCAGCACGGGAACTGCCGCGTGGACTCTTCTGTCTGTTCCGGGTCAGGGGCCTGGGCCGCGGACGTCCTGTGGCCGTTGGTCCCACGTGGACGTAAAGAGGGCATGTGCGACCCCCTCCCCGCCCCTACTGCTGGCCAGGGAGGGACCGAGGAATCCAGACGCCTGTGTGGTTCACAGGAAGCTAGACCGGCCGTGCGGCAGAGGGCCCCCAGGTCTGCGCTTGCAGGGCCAGGTGACAGGTGATGGGTGATCCTGTGTCCGCGTGCGGTCAGGGAGGGAGCACCAGTGCCCAACGTGAAGCAAGAGAGAGGAAGTGGGCTGCTTGGGGCCTGATTTATAGTGACAACATAGCCTGTCCCCTTCACGTCCAACACCGACAGTCCCCGCGAGACCCCACTAACGTGACCGCCACACAAACGAACAAGCAGGCCGACCGCGCCCAGGCCGCGGTCCCCGAGCTCCACCAACTCAGCAGACCTCAGTGGGGCCCGAGTGACGATCACTCAGAGCCACTGGCCCAAGTCTGTGTTGTGCCCACAGAAGCTGCTCTCGAGGCCCGTGGCACATCTGTGACCCATTCTCTGCACTACAGTCACGAATGGTCGTGCGTGGAGCCCGAGGGGCTGGGGCCCAGCCGGACATTTTCAGGTCGAGGACATGCTCAGCGTCTGTGGCCCTGGGCCACACTGCTGTTGGCCAGCCCGTGTCCATCTGAAGCTCGACCGCTGGTCCCCTCCCCACGAGGTACGGGCCGTTGAGCTGCACCCCACTGTCACCCCAGTCACTGCTTAGGGGTGACAGCTTGGGACATGCCTTCCCTCGGAGGCCTCCCAGACCAGCCCTGGTTAGACCGGAGCCTGCCTTTGTGAGCACCTGTCTGGGACCGTGAGAAGCGCTAGAGCGGCCCCTGCGGTCCTTGGGCGGAAAGGCCCAGAGGCAGGTTGTGATGGGTGTGGGTGCTGGGCTGGCTCTGCCCGCCGCCTGCCACGGCCCCGTGCTGTGACCCCCGTCTGGCGCCCCATCAAACATTTATGTACAGGCTTAATCATACATAACGGCAACCTACGGACCGTAACGTAAACGTACTTTTGGGAATTTTAACACAGTGTTAGCTGTCTGGATGGAGTTCCACAGGGCAGGAAGGGGACGTAGACGGCTGTGATCGTCCTGCATTACAGTGGTCGGCCACAGGCCCTGTGCGGCTGATCAGGGACCCGGGGGCGTCATCTCAGCGGAGGCCCGGCTCCCAGGCACCGCGCCCTGGAGTAAATCACCACCCCCCCGGCACTTCCGAAAAGGACGGGGCAAACATGCCCTGATCTGGGGTGATTTCTCAGAATAAAATATGTATTTTTAAATCTCAGGAATAATATATGTTCGTCATGAAGATTCAGAAAAGTAGAAAAAGAGAAAATAATCACCCGGTATAGCGGTGTGAGGGAGGCTATTGAGATGGGGTGAACGGAGGGAAAAGAGAGCAGATAGCTGTGGCAGGAGCCCCCGCTGGCGTTGGCCACCCTCTCCCGTCAGGCACTCCGGGTGCTCACGGTGTGACCTCATTTCATTGCTCTCACTTTGCGTGGGTGCCCTTCGGTCCTCGAAGGAGGAGCTAGACGGAGAGGTTAGGTCTGCTGCGGAGGGAGAGATGGCTTGGAAACAGTAATGCAATGTAAGGTAATATACTGTATATGATACAACATAATATAAATAAGGTAACATAATATAATAAAATAATATGATATATATAATGTAATGTAGTAGAATGTAACATAATAAAATATAATATATATAATGGAATGTAATATAATATAATAAATATAATTAGTATAATATAATGTGATATAATATATAATGTAATATACTATAATAAATATAGTAAATATGATAAACGTAATATAAATAATATAATATATAACATAACTAATGTAACATAACGTAGCATGTAAGCAGCATGGAAGGGCTATTACACACTGCGGTGCATGGAGAGCAGAGTGACTGACTGTGACGGGTGTTGGGGGTGGGGCAGCAGCACAGGGCACATTTTCCAGAGGACCCGAGGCCTGGGGCCCAGAGCCTGGCCGGGGACAATGGACAGCCGAGGACGGCAGCAGGGAGACAGGGACGAGGCTGTCTCAGGTCATGGTGCAGGAGCTGGACACTTCCTGTGGGCGAAGGAGATTTCGTGGTCTTGACACAGGCCTAGGGCAGCGTCTGAGCCGAGCGACTCTGATGGCAGCACACTGGACTGAGTTAGCGCTTCAGAAATCCCAGCACCAGTCTCTGGTGGTCTCTCACGGGTGGTTTTGAACTTGCTTTCTTTGATGCTGCGGAAGGAGACGAGACCCCGGGTGTGGCCCTTTGGGCCCGCGGGGGCATTGGGAGGGGGGAGAAGCCAGGCTCACCGCGGTCACGGCAGCGCGGGCTGCAGACTGTGGCTCGTGGGCCGGGCACTGCCATCCGGCCCTAGTTTCAGCGCCGACTCTTTCTTTGAGGATTTTTGCAGACGTATCATTCTGGTCTGTTGATCAAGCCTTCTATTTTGGTTTTTACTACCAAATGGCTTTAATTACTGCTTTAAAAAAAAATCATTTTTGCATCTGTTGTAGAAGTCCCTCTCATTATTCTTGTTCAAACTTTCCTGGCTTTTCTTGTCTATGTAACCAGATGGAGGACCTAAGCCTTGTCTCCCGAAATCCTTTTTCTTTCTCCTTAAACAAAAAATCTTGTGAATTTTATTGTGATGATATTAACTTTGTAGAATCATTTAGAGAAAGCTGGCATTAAAAAAAAAAATGATATCTCACCATTCAGAAAAAATAGTGTGAGTCTCCATTTAGTCAGTTACGTGCAAAACATACAAATTAGCTTCTCAGTGAAGTTGTATTCATATGGATCCAGATTTTTGTTACATTATTTTCCCCAGACATTGGTTGTGAGCAAGATACTTTTTCTTGTATATTTTTCAATAACCACTTTTTGACCCGTCGGAAGGCTGTTAAAATTTTCCTTATTTATTTCGGAACAAGCCTCCGTGCTGAGTTCTTTGTATTGTCCTTCCTTCTCCTTGTGTCCGGGAAGTGTCTTCCTTTTCCTTATTTCTCGAGCCCTGTTCTTCCCCTAATCAGAAATGGATGTTACATGTTGCCAGAAGACTCCAGCAACTGTTGAAATAATATTTTCCCCTCTGATGGCTGACGGGTTATGAAAAGGATGAATCATAGAAATGTTCTCAGTGTTCAGTCATCCTCTGTTCTCCGGTCACGGCATGTCACCCTTAGCGTACTGCTGGGCCTCTGCGTCCCGGACGTTTGTCAGCCCGGGGTGACATTTTCAGCGTCGGGATTTCTGAAAGCTTGTCTCTCTGAGGGGCCCCTGCTTCCTCCTGTCCTGCTGCGAGGGGGGTGCTCGTGTGGTGTTAGGACACAGAGCTCAGTGTTCACGGCACATTGGGGTGCTGTGAGCAAGGTGTCCCCGCGGATGCAGTCAGAGGGGACCTGGCAGGACTGCTGTCAGGGGAGGCACTTAGCCGGTCACTGGTTGGCAGGGAGACTGAGAAGCAGTGGGTCGGAGTGAGGGGCGGCCTGGATGGGAGCGATGCCCCCCACGCTTTGGGGTTGGCCTGCTGCGGGCTGTGTGCGTGCTGGCCCCGGAACGCACGGGAAGGGCAGCGAGTCCCGAGGGCCCCGGAGCTGTGTGAGCAGAGTTGGAAGCAGTGCTCCAGGGAACCCGCCTGCCGCTCTGGCCGAGTCTGTGCTGACTTGAAAGAACCGTCTGGAAGCTGCTGCCGTGCGGAGGTGGACCCTGTCTGAGCACACCTCCCACGGTCAGCCCTGGGAATGCGCTCTTGACGCGAAGCAGCTTTGGGTGTTAATGCGGGGTGATCCGTGAGCTCCCGCACCCGCAGGATGTGGACGAGGGTGTCCCCGTGTGCCCGAGAGGAGCTGCTCTGATCCACCGGCCTGAGGGCAGGGAAATGGAGCCCGACACGGGGCGTGGTGCAGCCGCCTGGTGGCCCGGGAGCCAAGGGAGCCCGATGCCTTCTGTGACAGGCACTGGCCAGGACACCGAGCCCGGGACGGGCGGCTTTTTCTGTGTGGGGGTCCTCACCGTGGCCAGGTGTGATTCACACAGTGATGTGGCGTTGTGCGTCCACTTCGAGCCTGCTCATCATAGAGTGTGTTTGCCCAAAACATAAAAATCAGTCATAAACATAATGTTCCGTGGGCGCCTCATGCGATCATATTGATTAACCATACCGTGTGAGGCATGTTTGTAGTGTGACAGGTTGCTGTTCTGTTCAGTTGGGGTGGGAGGTGGGGACAGCTGTTACCATGGCGCTGTGGCAGACAGCCATGTGTCACCACTGTCCTCAACGTGTCCTTAGTCCTGGGTGAACTTTCCACCCGTAAATCGCTGAGTCAGAGGGGTGAGCGTTTTTAAGGCCCTTGATAAATATGAGGGCACATTATTCCCAAGAGAGTCGACGCCTAGGGCCTCTTTGTGCCTGACATCACAATAGACTAGTGAAAAAGAGACTCCTTGAAAGGTTTTGAAATAAAAATAATTTCAGAGTTCATTCAACTTTTTTTTTTTGGCAACTGAAAAGAAACAAAACCTCAAACCCGGACACCATCCTGGCCCCGTTTGAATCCGAGAGCGCCTGGTGCTGAGCTCCGGCCTCAACACCAGTGTGGACTTTCTGTCCGGAACGGGGCTGTAGGGTCATGGTCGTAGCTCGCAGCCCGTGGCGCCGTGTGTGGCCGCGAGGGACGGGCTCGGGGGCTCAGGCCTGACCTTGTCTCCACCGCCAGCTACACCGTGGGCACCGTCCAGGAGAACAACGACCAGGTCTGGAAGTTCCAGCGGTACTTCCTGGTGCAGGAGTACTGCAGCCGCCTCAACATCCCCTTCCCGTTCGTGGTGCTGGCGTACTTCTACATGGTGGTGAGGAAGTGCTTCAAGTGCTGCTGCGAGGACCGCCCCACGGAGCCCCGGGCCTGCTGTGAGTGTCCCTGCGCCGGGGTCCCCGCCCCCGGAGCCGCAGGAGGGGCGCGTTCCGCCGCCTCCCCCTCACATCTGTCTGTCCCTAAAGCCCAGGAATCGACTGGGACCCCATCGTCCGTCTGCCGGGGCGGCCCTCTTCAGGGGAATCCCTTTGGGGCGGACGGGATCATAATGTCAGCCGTCCGTTGGACGGGATGTCGCTGCCCTTGGCCGCTGTGAGATCCGTTCTCCGGGAAACGTGAGCTCGAGTCCGGCAGGGCTCACGACCTCTCCGGTCACCCTTGAGGAATTAGAACGACTTGGTAACACAGTGAGCAGTTCCAGCTTAGAAATGGGAAGCTGTGTCCAATATGTTAACCAGCCCATCAGTCACCATTCGGAGGGGAGACTCCCCCGCGTGCTCACCTCCGCTCGGCTGGTTGTCAGGAAGGGGCCGTCGGCTTGGCCCTGCCCGTCTGACGCCCCCTCTCCCACTCGCCAGCTGCCCTGCTGACCCTCAGCACGGGGAGGGGGGAGGGGAAGGGGCAAGGAGTCCTTCACGGACGCAGTGGTCTTGGTCCAGGCGGTTCCGTGCTCAGGCCTCGCCCATGTTTGAGACGGATCCTTACTCCTGGGCTCCCAGCGGCCGCCTGGCTGCCCCCCTCACCCCAGCTCCTGGGTGTGGCAATGCTTTCCCCGGAGGCTGCTCCCCGAGCCCTGGTGTCCAGGTCCTTCTGCACACTCTCCCTGTTGGGGCCCCACTTCCTCCTGGAAGCAGGAGTCACCAGGGCTGCAGGTGAGTTTGCTCTGTCTCCTGTGGCCACCCAGCTCCTCGGACAAAATCCTGGCTGCAGGGGGGTCTCTCCCAGGCCCCTCCTTCCCCTGCTTGGGCTGGGCCTCTCGCCCTGGGACTCCCCCCACAAAATCCTGGCTACAGGGGGGTCTCTCCCAGGGCCCTCCCTTCCCCTGCTTGGCCTGGGCCTCTGGCCTTGGGACTCCCCCGACAAAATCCTGGCTACAGGGGGTCTCTCCCAGGCCCCTCCCTTCTCCTGCTTGGCCTGGGCCTCTCGCCCTGGGACTCCTGGTCACACCCCGGCCCCGCCCCTTTGCCTGCACCCCACTCTCCTTGGTGTCTCAGGCTGGCTCTGCCTGACACCTCAGTCCGGAGCCGCTGAGCCGTGTCTTCAAGATGCACAGACACGGCTCAACCGAGGGAAGCACGAAAGGGCTGTTTTTACTCCTCTGGAGATTTGGGGACAAAGGAAGAGATAGACGCAGCCTGTTCCCTTCACCCTCTAACCTCAGACCTGAGCTAGGGGACCCATCTCGGGGGGCTGTGGGGTGCAGCTTCGGGGACACTTCTCCATATGGCACAGCTCCAGGGCCCATGTACTCAGGGTCCGTGAACATCTTTTCTCTTAAAAATCAGAAGAAAAAGATGAGCTTCTAGTCCACAGAAAATATGTTGGAAATTATTTGTCTTTCTACCAACTCAGTCATAAAATATACATTTTTAAAAAATATGTTTTTCTTGATTTTTTTTAGGGAGAAAGAGAGAAAAACATCGACCTGAGAGAGAAACATTGATTGGCTGCCTCCTGCACGCCCCCCACTGGGGATCCAGCCCGCAACCCGGGCATGTGCCCTGACCGGGAATGGAACTGGGACCTCTCAGTCCACGGGACGATGCTCCATCCACCGAGCCACACCGGCCGGGCTCAGTCATAAAATACTTTAGATTTTTTTTCCAGAAAGGGCAAAAGTGCCGAGAGCCCAGGGTGAGACTTGTGTCCAGTGCCCAGGGTGTCCCTGTCTCAGCACTAAACATTCCGCATCCCGGACATCCAGTTAGGTGACCGGCTCGTTCCAGTTTGTCGGGGACTATCCCAGTTGGAAAACTGTAGGTCCTGCACCCCAGGGGCAGCTGGTCCCCTTCCGGGGCCCACGAAAGTCGTAAAGTGATGTGGTGTCCCGACAGATGTCAGCTGGTGACTCAGGCCGGACCCAGCCTTGGTCCCTGCGGGATTTCCTCTGTCTCCTTCCGCGGAACAAGCAGAGAAGGACCACTTCAGGTCTCTGAGCCGACCCGTTATATTTTATCGTGTAACGGACCACCCCAAAACCGGTTGCCTGAAACAGCTGCCGTTTATTTGCTCATGATTCTGTGGGCCCGACCTTGGTTGGGGCTCAGCTGGGGTGGCTGGTCTCTGCTCCTCCCTGCGTCTGTCACTTGGCAGGTGGCTGCGGGCTGGCTGGTCCCCACGTCCACATGCCCTCACACGTGTGCGGTTGGCTGGGCTCTCAGAGGGGACCTTCAGTGTCCCCCACTCATGTGTCCCCACGTGAAGGCTGGGTTCCCACACAAAGCAGGTCTGCATAGTCAGATGACATCACTTCTCCCATGTTCTGTTGGTCCAGGGCAGTCCCAGGCCCGCCCAGATCTAGCGAGTGGAGAGCAAGGCCCCGCCTCTCAGTGGCCAAGGATCAGGCTGGATGAGCCCATCCCCTGAGAGGGCCTCTCCTACCCAGCACTGGCCAATCCAAAGAAGGCGAGCTTGTCCCTGCCCTCCCCGCCCCCACTCGGCTCAAGTGAGCCCTGCTGGTGGGGGCAGCCGCCCGGCAGCTTAGTTTTCATGAACTCGCCTGCCATGTTAATTAGATCGGACACACCAGAAATGAAACGTTTCTCTAGCAAGACAGTTCTGAGCAGTCCAAAATGATCCCTGATGCCTTGAACAACCGGAAGTGAAAGTTTTAATACTCTGACAGCTACAATGTGTCTGTGCTGGGACATGCCCGGCACACAGGCTGACCCTGTGGACGTGTCTGTCCTTGTTTGCTGTGCCTTTCCTGAGTCTCCCCAAGCTTAGGAAAAGGACAGATCTTTTTTTTTTTTTAATCCTCACCCGAGGACATTTTTCCATTTTTTGTTCAGGTAGAGTGGGAGGGAGGGAGAGGAACAGAGAGAGAGGAGAGAGAAACATCGACGTGAAAGGAACACATCGAGTGGCTGCCACCCGCACGACCGACCAGGGCCGGGGACAAACTGCAACCGAGGTAGGTGCCCTTAGCGGGAACCAAAGCCGGGTCTCTCTGGACCGCAGGCCGACGCTCTAACCGCTGAGCCAAACCGGCCAGGGTGGAAAAGGACAGATCTTTAAGAAACAGCTTCATCTTCGTCCCTGCTGAGTGGCTTCTCCTTTGCCACTCTTCTGCTGTGGATGCGTTCCGTGAGTAATTTGAATAACCGCTACGTTTTCCTTCCTGTTCCTGAGCCCTTCCTTTCCGAGCAGGATCTGCGACAGACACGGTGTTAGAGACACGCACAAAGTCGTTTCCAGGAAAGGACCTTCAGCCGCGTGGGACAGAGATAGGTGCCCCGCTGTTTATGGCTGATTCCCTTAGTCTCGTCACTTATGTTCCAGACAGTCAGCAAGAGCCAATGAAAGGCTCTCATACGGTGTCCAAACAGAGGCTGCCCTCGCCCCACGCGGGGCTCGGAATCCCAGGGCACAGAGCGAAACTGAAAATGCGTTCACTGGGACGTGGGGGGCACGAACTTTACAGAGCGCACAGGGCACCACGAGAGCTACTGTGGACGCTTACACCCCAGACTGGAGTGAGTCAGGGAAGACTTCCTGGCAGAAGGGGATATTTGAGTTGAGACCCAGAGGACGAGCCGGAATTAGCCAGGCAAAGGGGCAGAGGCTGGGAGGAGGCCCCAGAGCGAGGCGCACTCAGGAAGAGGAGGGAGTTCGGAAGGGCAGAGGAGAGAACAGAGGGGTCCCTGGAGCGGAGGGCTGCAGAGGGACTAATGCAAGACCCTGGCCGTGTCCGCCCAGCCCCCGCCTCCTGTCCCCAGCCCACCATGTCACACCGTGGTCAGGCTGTCCTTGCCTCACGTTGGCTTTGCCAGGAGGAGACAGAGATTTCCCGCCTTGTTCATGCCTGTGCTCACTGTCCCCAGGTGTCAGGTGCCCAGTGGCTGACGGGCGCATGTGTGCTTCCCGCTGGTCTTACCTCTGTCGCACCTGCCGAGAGGTCGCCTCCCGCTGTCAGCGGATCCATGTTTCCTGTTGGGGGATTGTTCCTGTCGCTTCAGTGGAACCCAAATATTTAGACACTTCAGAAAGTAAAAATAGGAATTTTACTAACCTAAACGTAACCATTGGTGGCCATTAAGAAAAATGTAACACGCTAGGAACCACCATTGTGTGTGTGTGTGTGTGTGTGTGTGTGGCTCCCTAACTCCATAGAAAGGGAGGTGAGCGCTCACGAGCATGACCTCCAGGGCTGCCCCTGGAGCTGTGATCCCCTGAAGTCTGGTTTTCGGGGTGGAAATGTGCCACTGACCCCCAACTTGTGTCACAGGTTAAAGGGTCCTGGGAGGCAACTCTTTTAACAGCCACATTTCAAGACACTGACTGTCCCTTCTGGGGCGCCACCAGCTGCCCCACCTGTGCAGTCGCCTCTCTTCGTGAAGAGTGTTTCGACAGCTGGGACAGGCTGCTGCCTGTCTCCCCATCACTTTGCCTCGGAAGGCAGTGAGTCATTTCAAACCGAAAGAACGAAATGTCTGTGCATCAGGGACGGAGCTTGAGCTCTGGGCCTTGACGGTACTGAAGACCAGGCCCAGAGGCCAGAACCATCTCGGCCGCCCTGGAGCCGGGTCATGGATGAGTGTCTCTGGGACCCGGGGGAGGCTCAGGAGACAACCGAGGCAAATGCAAAGTAAATTTAGGAAATGAATCGCCAACCAGAGACTCTGGCAACACGCCCTCTATTTTTTCCTGACCGGTTCCAGAGAAAAACAAGTAGCTAAGAGGTGCAGGGAGGAAGAGCTGGGCTTCGCGTGACTCAGAAGCCATGTCTAACAGGTAGTGCTCTCTAGAAAAATCCAACAGCCAAGTGAGGCCGTGTGCCCCGTCACTAGTGGCCTTCTGGTTGGGGTGGGTCGGCGAGGGGTGCTGTGGGGTGAAGGCCCACTCTCCCAAGAGGCACGGCGCCCAGTCCACGTCCAGTAGAGCTGGGAAACTCGGTGTGAGTGAGAACAACCAGCCGGCTGAGGAGGCAGGCGGAATGCACCGCTCTCCCTCAACACTCACTGATGACGAGGCACAGCATGAACAGAAAAATGGAAACAAACCCCATTTGGCCAGCAAATGGTTGGGAACTTCAGCTTAGTGAGAAAACAGCTGGGTCAGAAATGCCCGGTCAGCCTGCACCTGCCTCCCTGTGGGCCCCTGGGAGAGGGATGCTCTCCCCAGGGGAGGAGCAGACGGTGTGAGCCGCAGACGTCCTCTGCAAACAGTTCTGCTCCCAGGAAGGGATGAAGGAGGCGGACGGGAGACCCCCGAGGGCAGGGTCTTTCTGCACAGGGCGCAGTGAGGCCGGAGGGAGGGAGCCCAGCCCAGGACTCACTGGAGACCTGTGGAGGCGGCTGGTCACCGCCCACGCATTTGTCCCTGCTTGGAGATCTCCAGTTCCAGAAACCGCAGCTCTGTGGTTGCCACAGCCTCTCCTGGTGATTCACTTCCCAAATCCCCTCGGCGTTTGCCTCCAGCGATGGGGAGTCATGGGATTTAAGCTTGAAATTGCTCTTCTTTGGAGGAAAACGCAAGGTTTTTCAAGTAACTTTCAGAAAAGGTAGAATCCAAACTTCCATTTTTGGTGACATAGTCAAGTAATTTAAAAAAATGTATGCTCCCCAGTAATTGTATTTTTATAAAAGTTATTGTTTTCCATGATTAAAAAGTAACCCATATTCATTAATAGAATGTTAGAAAAATATAGAAAAGCACAAACAAGAAAGAATCAAGGGTACACATAACCCACCATCAGAGAGAAATATTGTTAACCTACTGGAATTTATTCTCTCCTTCTTGTGTGGGTGTACGATAATTTGATTGATCTGTGCGTATACATTTATAATCGAATTTGTTCATTTAACTAATAATACCTCATGGCCATTTTCCTAATCCATCAATACAAATCTGCATGACAGTCTGGAATATCCCAACGCATCCGTGTACCATCGTTAATCTTACCAATCTCTTGTTGAACGTGTGTATTTTTCTACTCCTTTGGTATCACATAGTATTATGATAAACAGTTCTTCGCATTCATTCTGAGCAGATCAGTGATTTTTTTCCTTTGAGTTATTCTGGAAGAGAAATTTCTAGACAGAGTGTCGGTTTAAGTTTTCTGGCCTCGTCCGAGCCCCTGCTGGTCCCCCCCTCCGAGGCTGTCTCAGTTTCCAGGTTTTCCAGCCTGTGGGGAGCCCGCAGCCTCTGCCAAGCAGGACGCAGTCCTTCCTGGGACCCTGCCGCTCCCGGGCTGGGCGGGGGAAACGCCCTGTCCTGGTCGCCACCGCTTCCCGCCTGGTGGAGGAGCTGGGCCCTTTCCCTGGTCATCTGTCATTCCTGCTCCGGCCATCTGTCCGGAGCACCTCGTCCTTTGGGGTGGACTTCAGGGTCCTCCTCTCGGGCTTCTACGTACATTTCAGTGAGAGGAGACACCGGGATGACGTTGCTGGGAAACACGACGGGAGGCGATTCAGTCAGGGGTTATTTTCTAAAGCGAATACCTACCCTTTAAAAGTAAATCTGAAAAAAAAAAAAAAAATGAGGAAAAGAAATAGATCTGCGTTTGTGGAGGGTTTTCTTCAAACTGGCCACCTGCTGTCCTCGACCCCCGATGATTTCTTTTCAAATCCAGGAAGGTGACACAGTTCTCCCTAAGCGCGAACATGGCGAGGGACAACTTTACAAGCGAAAACGAGGCATGTTTGTTCCGCGTGGCGCCTGCGTTGACGCGAGGGCGGCGGGTGCCCGTGGCACCGACACCAGGTGCCACGCTGCTCTGTGCTGCTCGCTTGCCATCCGAACGGTGGTGGCACAGGCAGCTGAGCGCAGACCGCAGGCCCACTGCGAGCGCCGCCGGCTGCCCGGCCGTCCGGCTGTCCCGGGAGGAAAAGATGACACCTAGGGATTTCCCTGGAGGTCTGTGCCCAGGCGCCACCTCTCAGGAGGGTGGCAACGATGTCAGGCCTTATTCGCTTCTCCTTCGAAGTTCCTACCCCCGTCTTAGGTTGAGAGTCGGCAACCCAGCATAACTATTGAACAGAATAATCGGGGTAGCATTTTTGGTCATCAGAATGGAGCGGAGCACAGTGAAATGAGAACCCAGTTCACTAGCGAAATGATTGTGCTGAGCCACAAAATACAGAGCCGGGCTCTGGGTTGCCCACCATTTAGAATAAAGATCGCATTCCTATGTCATGCCGCAGAGAAGCTCATTACTATTCCGTCTCTTTGCTGCTGTCACTGGTGAGTAACATCAGTCTGGTCAGCCTGCCCAAGACGAACTGGACTCTCCTGGCGCCGACCTGGTGAAGTGCCCAGCGGGTGTTGAATCAGGGGCAAGGGGCCAATGAAGCAATCTGAATGTTTTCCTCTGTTTCATTATTCGAGGTTTCAAAAACGAAGACAACGAGACTCTGGCATGGGAGGGCGTCATGAAAGAAAACTACCTGGTCAAGATCAACACGAAAGTCAACGACACCTCAGAGGAGTATGTCCCTTTGTTTCTGCTCCCCATGGTGTACCCAGCCGGCAGGACGTAGGCAGCTGGTGCTCTGTAAGGAGAAGTCACAGCAGTAGCGCCTAAAGATACTGCCCAGGCGTTGGCGGATGACAAAAATGATGTGGGTGAGCCTTTCGGGAAGGGCCCAAACCTCCAGCCGGCCATCTCCGTGGTCCCTCAGGCCCTGGGGAGACAGAGGTATTTGGAGCCTGCAGGGGCGGGACCCTGGAGCCAGGTGGCAAGAACATAGGTTCTTCTGCAGAGGAAGGTTCCAGGAAGCCCCTCAGGTAACGGGCAGCGGGCATCACCCAGCAGGTGCCACAATGCATCTCTGTGACGAAGGGGTAGGGACGTTAGCATACGCAGAACCCCTTGGTGGCTGTGGCGCCGACCCCCTGCGAAGTCCTGAGCATCCTTTATGGGTCCCAGGGAGCAGTCACAAACACCCATAGCACCGCTGAGCCGCTGAGCCCACAGCTGGTGCACGCGCTCCGCAGGGCACCGGGAGCGTGCCTTCCCGATGGTGCGGCCAGAGGTCACAGACACTGGGCGCCGCAGACGCCCGACTTCGCTCCGACACAAATGAGTAAACGTGAGCAGCGCGTGGACCCCCGCGAGAGCTTCAGCACAGCTGTGGGGGGCACGAGACACGTGCTCGTTCTGAGTAGCAAAGTGGACGCCCCGAGCTTTCTCCTTTCCCCGCTCTGAGCCCCTGGTTTTGGGTGGGGGTCCTTACGGGTCACCGTCCGCCACCCCATCCGCACGGGCAGCATCTGTTTGCTGTGCTTCCAACTGGGGTGAGAGTGGAGTCTGCTCTGTGGGGGTTAGGAAGAAAGTGAGAACAGGTAACTGCAGGTGACGTTGGTTTAGTTGGAAATGAAAACAATCTGTAGTTTGTTCTTTGAAAGACTGAAAAATGGAACCCAATAGCTTAATCTTTCCCCCCCTCTCTCTCTCCCGCCCGCTCCCTGAAGAATGAGGCATCGGTTTAGACAGCTGGACACGAAGGTATGGTTTGTTTATAGTTTGAGAAATACTGTTTCCATCTCTGTTGTCTCTGAGTTTTCAGCTAGAGGCCAGTGGCTACGGCCCAACGTGAAAGAAATGTGTTAGTTAACAAACAGATGTTCTCTTCCATCCTGGGCATTCCTCGTCACTGCGTACGCTCTGGGGGCACAGCAGGACTGCTTCCAGATGCCCCCCCCCCCAGGGCCCTGAAGCCCGTTTCCGTGCTCTCCACCTTCTCACCTGTCTAACCCAGGACCGCTGTCTTTCTGGGCTGCAGAGGCAGGTGTAAGATGCTGGCAGTCACGGGAGCCCCAGAGAGGCCCAGAAGAGAGGTGGGGGTGCCTGGGAGCCTCTGCGCTGGGCTTTGGTGTCGCTCTGACTTGTTCCCTATTCCATCTGAAGGGCCCTGCGGGTGCAGGAACACACATGTGAACGTGTGTCTAGGGAGAGCAGGAGGGACCTGCAGATGTCCTCCCACCAGGGCCTGTGGGTCTGCGGATCGAAGCGGCCCCGGGCAGCCTGGACTCCGGTGGGGGAGGACAAGCCACTGCTGGGTTTGGGAGCCGCACGCGTGCCCAGGAGGAAGGACCTGGCGGCGGCGGTCCTCGGAGACACGTATCACACAGTCGAGTATCTCGTGATGGCTACTCTCATTCTGATGTGCTGTTGTTGCCCATTTATGATTGAGGGGCCGGAAGACTGTGATTAGAGTCTAGTACCGTGCACCAGCGATCTTGCTAGGATGTGTGTCACGATCACAACAGCAGAGGGGGAGGAAACATGCTAGGTATTTTTAGTTTTAAATATACGTATTTATTATTTAGAGAGAGAGGAAGGGAGAGAGATAGAAACATGATGAGAGAGAAACATTGATCGGCTGCCTCCTGCACGCCCCCCACTGGAGACTGAGCCTGAAACCTGGGCATGTGCCCTGACCATCTAGAACGGGTGACCTCTTGGTGCACGGGAGGACACTCAGTCCACTGAGCCACACTAGCTGGGCAAACACAGGATACTTTCAAAGAGCAGAAAAAAAATGTATAGACTATTAAGAGAATGTATGAAAGGAGCAATAAGGGATGATTGTATTCGAAAATTATTTCTATTAGACATATGCAATATGTCATATACAGAAAACCTTATATGGTATATTCGCCTTTCCACACTACGTATTTATATTTAAATATATTGTCTGCTGCTTCTCTGCCCACACCACATACATGACATTTACTGAGCCCCGCCACGTGCCAGGGCGCGGTGCCGTCGAAGCACACCTGGCCCCTGGGTGTCTCCCCGGACCCTCTGCCCAGATTTGGGTGCAGAAGTGCTTCCAGCCGAACGGGCAGGACCCTGCTGCAGGGACGCCGTTCCCCGCAACACGTCCCCGCAGTTCTCCGCGTCTCACGCCCCCGCAGTTCTCCGCGTCTCACGCCCCCGCAGTTCTCCGCGTCTCACGCCCCCGCAGTTCTCCGCGTCTCACGCCCCCGCAGTTCTCCGCGTCTCACGCCCCCGCAGTTCTCCGCGTCTCACGCCCCCGCAGTTCTCCGCGTCTCACGCTCCCGCAGTCCTCTGCATCAGGCCCCCGCAGTTCTCCGCATCTCACGCTCCCGCAGTCCTCTGCATCAGGCCCCCGCAGTTCTCCGCATCTCACGCTCCCGCAGTCCTCTGCATCAGGCTCCCGCAGTTCTCCGCATCTCACGCTCCCGCAGTTCTCCGCATCGCGCTCCCGCAGTCCTCCGCGTCTCGCGCTCCCTTAGTCCTCCGCATCGCGCTCCCGCAGTCCTCCGCGTCTCACGCTCCCGCAGTCCTCCGCGTCTCACGCTCCCGCAGTCCTCCGCGTCTCACGCTCCCGCAGTCCTCCGCGTCGCGCTCCGGCAGTCCTCCGCGTCACGCTCCTCAGTCCTCCGTATCATCGCTCCGCAGTACTCCGAGTCTCGCGCTCCCTTAGTTCCTCCGCACGCGCTTCCAGCGTCCTCCGAGTCTCCCGCTCCCGCAGTCTCTCCGGTCTTCACGCTCCCGCAGGCTCTGCATCGCCCCGTCAGTGCGGCCCCGCAGTTCTCCGCATCTCACACCCCACAGTCCTCTGCATCAGGCCCCCGCAGTTCTCCGCATCTCACGCTCCCGCAGTCCTCTGCATCAGGCCCCCGCAGTCCTCTGCATCAGGCCCCCGCAGTCCTCTGCATCTCACGCTCCCGCAGTTCTACGCATCTCACGCTCCCGCAGTCCTCTGCATCAGGTCCCCGCAGTTCTCTGCATCAGGCCCCCCGCAGTCCTCTGCATCAGGCCCCCGCAGTTCTCCGCATCTCACGCTCCCGCAGTACTCTGCATCAGGCCCCCGCAGTTCTCCGCATCTCACGCTCCCGCAGTCCTCTGCATCAGGCCCCCGCAGTTCTCCGCATCTCACACTCCCACAGTCCTCTGCATCAGGCCCCCGCAGTTCTCCGCATCTCACACTCCCACAGTCCTCTGCATCAGGCCCCCGCAGTTCTCCGCATCTCACACTCCCACAGTCCTCTGCATCAGGCCCCCGCAGTCCTCTGCATCAGGCCCCCGCAGTTCTCCGCATCTCACGCTCCCGCAGTCCTCTGCATCAGGCCCCCGCAGTCCTCTGCATCAGGCCCCCGCAGTCCTCTGCATCTCACGCTCCCGCAGTTCTCCGCATCTCACGCTCCCGCAGTCCTCTGCATCAGGCCCCCGCAGTTCTCCGCATCTCACGCTCCCGCAGTCCTCTGCATCAGGCCCCCGCAGTTCTCCGCATCTCACGCTCCCACAGTCCTCTGCATCAGGCCCCCGCAGTTCTCCGCATCTCACGCTCCCGCAGTCCTCTGCATCAGGTCCCCGCAGTTCTCTGCATCAGGCCCCCGCAGTCCTCTGCATCAGGCCCCCGCAGTTCTCCGCATCTCACGCTCCCGCAGTACTCTGCATCAGGCCCCCGCAGTTCTCCGCATCTCACGCTCCCGCAGTCCTCTGCATCAGGCCCCCGCAGTTCTCCGCATCTCACACTCCCACAGTCCTCTGCATCAGGCCCCCGCAGTTCTCCGCATCTCACACTCCCACAGTCCTCTGCATCAGGCCCCCGCAGTTCTCCGCATCTCACACTCCCACAGTCCTCTGCATCAGGCCCCCCGCAGTCCTCTGCATCAGGCCCCCGCAGTTCTCCGCATCTCACGCTCCCGCAGTCCTCTGCATCAGGCCCCCGCAGTCCTCTGCATCTCACGCTCCCGCAGTCCTCTGCATCAGGCCCCCGCAGTTCGCATCTCATGCTCCCGCAGTCCTCTGCATCAGGCCCCCGCAGTTCTCCGCTTCTCACGCTCCCGCAGTCCTCTGCATCAGGCCCCCGCAGTTCTCCGCATCTCACGCTCCCGCAGTCCTCTGCATCAGGCCCCCGCAGTCCTCTGCATCAGGCCCCCGCAGTCCTCTGCATCAGGCCCCCGCAGTTCTCCGCTTCTCACGCTCCCGCAGTCCTCTGCATCAGGCCCCCGCAGTTCTCCGCATCTCACGCTCCCGCAGTCCTCTGCATCAGGCCCCCGCAGTCCTCTGCATCTCACGCTCCCGCAGTCCTCTGCATCAGGCTCCCGCAGTTCTCCGCATCTCACACTCCCGCAGTCCTCTGCATCAGGCTCCCGCAGTCCTCTGCATCAGGCCCCCGCAGTTCTCTGCATCTCACACTCCCACAGTCCTCTGCATCAGCCCCCCGCAGTTCTCCGCATCTCACACTCCCGCAGTCCCTCTGCAATCAGGCCCCGCAGTCCTCTGCATCGGCCCCCGCAGTTCTCCGCATCTCACGCTCCCACCGTCCTCTGCATCAGCCCCCGCAGTTCTCCGCATCTCACACTCCCACAGTCCTCTGCATCAGGCCCCCGCAGTTTCTCCGCATCTCACGCTCCCGCAGTCCTCTGCAGTCAGGACCCCCGCAGTTCTCCGCAGCTCACGCCTCCCGCAATCCCGCATGCATCACGGCCCCCGCAGTTCTCCGCATCTCACGCTCCCGCAGTCCTCTGCATCAGGCCCCCGCAGTCCTCCGCATTCAAGCCCCCGCAGTTCTCCGCATCTCACGCTCTCCGCAGGTCCTCTGCATCAGCCCCCGCAGTCTCTGCATCAGGCCCCCGCAGTTCTCCGCATCTCACGCTCCCGCAGTCCCTCTGCATCAGGCCCCCGCAGTTCTCCGCATCTGCACACTCCCACAGTCCTCTGCATCAGGCCCCCGCAGTCCTCTGCATCAGGCCCCCCGCAGTTCTCCGATCTCACGCTCCCGCAGTCCTCTGCACTCGGCCCCCGCAGTCCTCCGCATCAAGCCCCCGCAGTTCTCCGCATCTCACGCTCCCGCAGTCAGCTCTGCATCAGGCCCCCGCAGTTCTCTGGCATCAAGCCCCGCGAGTTCTCCGCATCTCACGCTCCCGCAGGCCTATGCAATCAGGCCCCCGCAGTCTCTCCGCATCTCACACTCCCACAGTCCTCTGCATCAGGCCCCCGCAGTCCTCTGCATCAGGCCCCCCCGCAGTTCTCCGCATCTCACGCTCCCGCAGCTCCTCCTTGCTCAGGCCCCCGCAAGTCCTCCGCATCATAGCCCCCGCAGTTCTCCGTCTCACGCTCCCGCAGTCCTCTGACTTCAGGCCCCCGCCGTCTTCCGCATCTCCCGCTCCCGCAGTCCTCTGCATCAGGCCCCCCGCAGTCTCTCCGCATCTCGCCCTCCGCGTTCTCCGCATCTAGTCCCCGCAGTCCTCTGCATCACGGCTCCCGCATGTTCTCCGAATCTCCCCCCGCAGTCCTCTGCATCAGGCCCCCGCAGTTCTCTGCATCAGGCCCCCGCAGTTCTCCGCATCTCACGCTCCGCGTCCTCTGCATCAGGCCCCCGCCGTTCTCCGCATCTCACGCTCCGCGCCATCCTCTGCATCAGGCCCCGCCAGTTCTCCGCATCCTCACGCTCCTCAGTTCCTCTGCATCAGGCCCCCGCAGTCCTCTGCATCATGCCCCGCAGTTCTCCGCATTCTCACGCTCCCGCCAGTCCTCTGCATCAGGCCCCCGCAGTTCTCTGCATCAGGCCCCCGCAGTTCTCTGCATCTCACGCTCCCCAGTTCTCTGCATCAGGCCCCCGCAGTTCTCCCCGCATCTCACACTCCCGAGTCCTCTGCATCCTGCCCCCGCAGTCCTCGCATCAGGCCCCCGCAGTTCTCCGCATCTCAGGCTCCCGCATCCTCTGCATCAGGCCCCGCAGTCTCGCATCAATGCCCCCGCAGTTCTCCGCATCTCACGCTCCCTGCAGTCATCTGCATCAGGCCCCGCATTTCCTCCGCATCTCACGCTCCCGCAGTCCTCTGCATCAGGCCCCGCAGTTTCTCCGCATCTCACGCTCCCGCAGTCCTCTGCATCAGGCCCCCGCAGTTCTCCGCATCTCATGCTCCCGCAGTCCTCTGCATCAGGCCCCCGCAGTTCTCCGCATCTCACGCTCCCACAGTCCTCTTGCATCGGCCCCCGCAGTTCTCGCCGATCTCACGCTCCCGCAGTCCTCTGCATCAGGTCCCCGCATTTCTCTGCATCAGGCCCCCGCAGTCCTCTGCATCAGGCCCCCGCAGTTCTCCGCACTCTCACGCTCCCCGCAGGTCCTCTGCATCAGGCCCCCGCAGTTCTCCGCATCTCACACTCCCACAGTCCTCTGCATCAGGCCCCCGCAGTTCTCCGCATCTCACACTCCCACAGTCCTCTGCATCAGGCCCCCGCAGTTCTCCGCATCTCACACTCCCACAGTCCTCTGCATCAGGCCCCCGCAGTCCTCTGCATCAGGCCCCCGCAGTTCTCCGCATCTCACGCTCCCGCCGTCCTCTGCATCAGGCCCCCGCAGTTCTCCGCATCTCACACTCCCACAGTCCTCTGCATCAGGCCCCCCGCAGTTCTCCGCATCTCACGCTCCCGCAGTCCTCTGCATCAGGCCCCCGCAGTTCTCCGCATCTCACGCTCCCGCAGTCCTCTGCATCAGGCCCCCGCAGTCCTCCGCATCAAGCCCCCGCAGTTCTCCGCATCTCACGCTCCCGCAGGTCCTCGCATCCGCCCCCGCAGTTCTCTGCATCAGGCCCCCGCGAGTTCTCCGCATCTCACGCTCCCGCAGTCCTCTGCATCAGGCCCCCGCAGTTCTCCGCATCTCACACTCCCACCAGTCCTCTGCATCAGGCCCCCCGCAGTCCTCTGCATCAGGCCCCCGCAGTTCTCCGCATCTCACGCTCCCGCAGTCCTCTGCATCAGGCCCCCGCAGTCCTCCGCATCAAGCCCCCGCAGTTCTCCGCATCTCACGCTCCCGCAGTCCTCTGCATCAGGCCCCCGCAGTTCTCCGCATCTCACGCTCCCGCAGTCCTCTGCATCAGGCCCCCGCAGTTCTCCGCATCTCACACTCCCACAGTCCTCTGCATCAGGCCCCCGCAGTCCTCTGCATCAGGCCCCCGCAGTTCTCCGCATCTCACGCTCCCGCAGTCCTCTGCATCAGGCCCCCGCAGTCCTCCGCATCAAGCCCCCGCAGTTCTCCGCATCTCACGCTCCCGCAGTCCTCTGCATCAGGCCCCCGCAGTTCTCTGCATCAGGCCCCCGCAGTTCTCCGCATCTCACGCTCCCGCAGTCCTCTGCATCAGGCCCCCGCAGTCCTCTGCATCAGGCCCCCCGCAGTTCTCCGCATCTCACGCTCCCGCAGTCCCTGCATCAGGCCCCCGCAGTCCTCCGCATCAAGCCCTCGCAGTCTCCGCATCTCACGCTCCCGCAGGTCCTCTGCATCAGGCCCCCGCATTTCACCCGCATCTCACGCTCCCGCAGTCCTCTGCATCAGGCCCCCGCAGTTCTCCGCATCTCACGCTCCCGCAGTCCTCTGCATCAGGCCCCCGCAGTTCTCCGCATCTCATGCTCCCGCAGTCCTCTGCATCAGGCCCCCGCAGTTCTCCGCATCTCACGCTCCCACAGTCCTCTGCATCAGGCCCCCGCAGTTCTCCCGCATCTCACGCTCCCGCAGTCCTCTGCATCAGGCCCCCGCAGTTCTCTGCATCACGCTCCCGCAGTCCTCTGCATCAGGCCCCCGCAGTTCTTCCGCACTCTCACACTCCCACAGTCCTCTGCATCAGGGCCCCCGCAGTTCTCCGCATCTCCCACTCCCAGTCTCTGCATCAGGCCCCCGCAGTTCTCCCGCATCTCACCTCCCACAGTCCTCTGCATCAGGCCCCCGCAGTTCTCCGCATCTCACACTCCCGCAGTCCTCTGCATCAGGCCCCCGCAGTCCTCTGCATCAGGCCCCCGCAGTTCTCCGCATCTCACGCTCCCGCATCCTCTGCATCAGGCCCCCGCAGTCCTCTGCATCAGGCCCCCGCAGTCCTCTGCATCTCACGCTCCCGCAGTTCTCCGCATCTCACGCTCCCGCAGTCCTCTGCATCAGGTCCCCGCAGTTCTCTGCATCAGGCCCCCGCAGTCCTCTGCATCAGGCCCCCGCAGTTCTCCGCATCTCACGCTCCCGCAGTACTCTGCATCAGGCCCCCCGCAGTTCTCCGCATCTCACGCTCCCCATGTCCTCTGCATCAGGCCCCCGCAGTTCTCCGCATCTCACACTCCCACAGTCCTCTGCATCAGGGCCCCCGCAGTTCTCCGCATCTCACACTCCCACAGTCCTCTGCATCAGGCCCCCGCAGTCCTCTGCATCAGGCCCCCGCAGTTCTCCGCATCTCACGCTCCCGCAGTCCTCTGCATCAGGCCCCCGCAGTCCTCTGCATCAGGCCCCCGCAGTCCTCTGCATCTCACGCTCCCGCAGTCCTCTGCATCAGGCCCCCGCAGTTCGCATCTCATGCTCCCGCAGTCCTCTGCATCAGGCCCCCGCAGTTCTCCGCATCTCACGCTCCCGCAGTCCTCTGCATCAGGCCCCCGCAGTCCTCTGCATCTCACGCTCCCGCAGTCCTCTGCATCAGGCTCTCGCAGTTCTCCGCATCTCACACTCCCGCAGTCCTCTGCATCAGGCCCCCGCAGTTCTCCGCATCTCACGCTCGCGCAGTCCTCTGCCATCAGGCCCCCGCAGTTCTCCGCATCTCACACTCCTGCCGTCCTCTGCATCAGGCCCCCGCAGTTCTCCGCATCTCACGCTCCCGCAGTCCTCTGCATCAGTCCCCCGCAGTCCTCTGCATCTCACGCTCCCGCAGTCCTCTGCATTCAGCTCCCGCAGTTCTCCGCATCTCACACTCCCGCAGTCCTCTGCATCAGGCCCCCGCAGTTCTCCGCATCTCACGCTCCCGCAGTCCTCTGCATCAGGCCCCCGCAGTTCTCCGCATCTCACACTCCCACAGTTCCTCTGCACTCAGCCCCCGCAGTTCTCCGCATCTCACCCTCCCGAAATCCCGCATTCCTCTGCATCCAGGCCCCGGCGCAGTCCCTTGCGATCAGGCCCCCGCAGTTCTCCGCATCTCATCGCTACCGCCGTCCTCTGCATCAGGCCCCCCGCAGTTCTCCGCATCTCACACTCCCACAGTCCTCTGCATCAGGCCCCCGCAGTTCTCCGCATCTCACGCTCCCGCAGTCCTCTGCATCAGGCCCCCGCAGTTCTCCGCATCTCACGCTCCCGCAGTCCTCTGCATCAGGCCCCCGCAGTTCTCCGCATCTCACGCTCCCGCAGTCCTCTGCATCAGGCCCCCGCAGTCCTCCGCATCAAGCCCCGCAGTACTCCGCATCTCACGCTCCCGCAGTCCTCTGCACAGCCCCCGCAGTTCTCTGCATCAGGCCCCCGCAGTTCTCCGCTCCTCATCTCACGCTCCCGCAGTCCTCTGGATCAGGCCCCCGCAGTCTCTCCGCATCTCACACTCCCACAGTCCTCTGAAATCAGGCCCCGCAGTCCTCTGCATCAGGCCCCGCACGTTCTCCTCATCTCACGCTCCGCAGTCCTCTGCATCACCCCCCTCCCGCAGTCCTCCGCATCAAGCCCCCGCAGTTCTTCCGCATCTATCTCATCCGCTCCCGCATGTCCCTCTGCATCAGCCCCCGCAGTTTCTCTGCATCAGGCCCCCCCCGCAGTTCTCGCGATCTCCACGCTCCCGCAGTCCTCTGCTCAGGCACCGCAGTTCTCGCATCTCCACTCCCACAAGTCCTCTGCATCTTTAGGGCCCCCGCGTCCTCTGCATCAGGCCACCCGGCAGTTCTCCGCATCTCACGCTCCGCAGTTCCTCTGCATCAGGCCCCCGCAGTTCTTTCCGCATCTCACGCTCCCGCAGTCCTCTGCCATCAGGCCCCCGCATTTCTCCGCATCTCACGCTCCCGCAGTCCTCTGCATCAGGCCCCCGCAGTTCTCCGCATCTCACTCTCCCCGCAGTCCTCTGCATCAGGCCCCGCAGTTCTCCGCATCTCAGCTCCCGCAGTCCTCTGCATCAGGCCCCCGCAGTTCTCCGGCATTCACGCTCCGCACAGTCCTCTGCATCAGGCCCCCGCAGTTCTCCGCATCTCACGCCCCGCAGTCCTCTGCATCAGGTCCCCGCAGTTCTCTGCATCAGGCCCCCGCATTCCTCTGCATCAGGCCCCCGCAGTTCTCCGCATCTCCTCGCTTCCCGCAGTACTCTGCATCAGGCCCCCGCAGTTCTCATTGCGCATCTCACACTCCCGCAGTCCTCTGCATCAGGCCCTCGCAGTTTTTCTCCGCATCTCACACTCCCACAGTCCTCTGCATCAGGCCCTCGCAGTTTCTCTCCGCATCTCCACTCCCCCAGTCCTCTGCATCATGCCCCCGCAGTTCTCCGCGCACTCAACTCCCACAGTCCTCTGCAACAGTCCTCTGCATCAGGGCCCCCGCAGGTCCCCTCTGCATCAGGCCCCCGCAGTTCTCCGCATCTCACTCTCCCGCAGTCCTCTGCATCATGGCCCCCGCAGTCCTCCTCATCAGCCCCCGCGCCCTGCAATCTCAACGCTCCCCGCAGTTCTCCGCATCTCACGGCCCCGCAGTCCTCTGCATCAGGTCCCCGCAGTTCTCTGCTCAGGCCCCGCAGTATCTCTGCATAAGGGCCCCGCAGTTCTCCGCATTTCACGCTCCGCAGTCCTCTGCCATCAGGCCCCCGCAGTTCTCCGCACTCTCCGCTCCCGCAGTCCTCTGCATCAGGCCCCCGCAGTTGCTCCGCATCTCACACTCCCACAGTCCTCTGCATCATGCCCCCGCAGTTCTCCGCATCTCACACTCCATCAGTCCTCTGCATCAGGCACCAGCAGTCTCCGCATCTCACACTCCCACAGTCTCTATGAATCAGGCCCCCACCGTCCTCTGCATCCGAGCCCCGCGTTCTCCGCATCCACGCTCCCGCAGTCCTCTGCATCAGCCCCCGCAGTCCTCTGCATCAGGCCCCCGCAGTCCTCTGCATCTCAACTCATCCCGCGAGTTCTCCGCATCTCACCTCCCGCAGTCCTCTGCATCAGGCCCCCCGCAGTTCTCCGCATCTCATGCTCCCGCAGTCCTCTGCATCAGGCCCCCGCATTCTCTCCGCATCTCCGCTCCCCACAGTCCTCTGCATCAGGCCCCCGCATTCTCCGGCAGCATGGCCCCGAATCACCGTCTTCTTTTTTTTTTTTTTTTTGTATTTTTTTCTTTTTTTTTTTGTTTTTCCTCTGCATCAGGCCCGCAGTTCTCGCATCTCACGCTCCCGCAGACTCTGCATCAGGGCCCCCGCAGTTTCTCCGCATCTCACGCTCCCGCAGTCCTCTGCATCAGGCCCCGCAGTTGCTCGCATCTCACACTCCACAGTCCTCTGCATCAGGCCCTCGCATTCTCCGCATTCACACCCTCCCACAGTCCTCTGCATCAGGCCCCGCAGTTTCTCCGCATCTCAACTCCAACAGTCCTCTGCATCAGGCCCCCGCAGTCCTCTGCTCACGGCCCCCGCAGTCCTCTGCATCAGGCCCCCGCAGTCCTCTGCATCTCACCTCCCGCAGTCCTCTGCATCAGGCCCAGCCGCAGTTGCATCTCATGCTCCCGCAGTCCTCTGCATCAGGCCCCGCAAGTCTCCGCTTCTCACGCTCCCGCAGACTCTGAATTCAGGCCCCCGCAGTCTCCGCATTCACGCTGCCCGCAAGTCCCTGCATCAGGCCCCCGCAGTTCTCCGCATACACGCTCCCGCAGTCCTCTGCATCAGGCCCCGCAGTTCCCCTTCTCACGCTCCCGCAGTCCTCTGCATCAGGCCCCGCAGTTTCCGCCATCTCACGCTCCGCAGTCCTCTGCATCAGGCTCTCGCGGTTCTCCGCATCTTCCACACTCCCGCAGTCCTCTGCATCAGGCCCCCGCAGTTTCTCCGCATCTCACGCTCCCGCAGTCCTCTGCATCAGGCCCCCGCAGTTCTCCGCATCTCACGCTCCCGCAGTCCTCTGCATCAGGCTCTCGCAGTTCTCCGCATCTCACACTCCCGCAGTCCTCTGCATCAGGCCCCCGCAGTCCTCTGCATCTCACGCTCCCGCAGTCCTCTGCATCAGGCTCCCGCAGTTCTCCGCATCTCACACTCCCGCAGTCCTCTGCATCAGGCCCCCGCAGTTCTCCGCATCTCACGCTCCGCAGTCCTCTGCATCAGGCCCCGGCCGTTCTCCTCCCTCTCACACTCCCCACAGTCCTCTGCCTCAGGCCCCCGCAGTTCTCCGCATCTCACACTCCCCGCAGTCCTCTGCATCCGGCCCCGTCAGTCCTCTGCATCAGGCCCCCGCTGTTCTCCTCCGCATCTCACGCTACCCGCCGTCTCTTCCATCAGCCCCCCGCAGTTCTCCGCATCTCCACTCCCACAGGCCTCCTGCATCAGGCCCCCGCAGTTTCTCCGCATCTCACCCTCCCGCAGTCCTCTGCATCAGGGCCCCCGCAGTTCTCCGAATCTCACGCCTACGCAGTCCTCTTGCATCAGGCCCCGCAGTTACCGCATCTCACGCTCCCGCAGTCCTCTGCATCAGGCCCCCGCAGTCCTCCGCATCAACGCCCCCGCAGTTCTCCCGCATCTCACGCTCCCCCGCAGTCCTTCTGCATCAGGCCCCCGCAGTTCTCTGCATCAGGCCCCCGCAGTTCTCCCGCATCTCACTGCTCCCCGCAGTCCTCTGCAATCAGGCCCCCGCATTACGTTTCGCTCTCCGCATCTCACACCCCAAGTCCTCGGCATCAGGCCCCCGCCGTCAACGCATCCGGCTCCCGCAGTTTCCTCGGCCTCAGGCCCCCGCAGCTTCTCCGCATATACACACTACCACAGTCCTCTGCATCATGTGCCCCGCAGGTCTCCGCATTTCTCACACTCCCAACAGTCATCTGATCAGGCTCCCACAGTCCTCTGCATCAGGCCCCCGCCGTTCTCCGCATCTCACCCTTCCACCTTTCTCTGCATCAGGCCCCCGCAGTTCTCCGCATCTCACGCTCCCGCAGTCCTCTGCATCAGGCCCCCGCAGTTCTCCGCATCTCACGCTCCCACAGTCCTCTGCATCAGGCCCCCGCAGTCCTCTGCATCAGGCCCCCGCAGTTCTCCGCATCTCACACTCCCACAGTCCTCTGCATCAGGCCCCCACAGTCCTCTGCATCAGGCCCCCGCAGTTCTCCGCATCTCACGCTCCCACAGTCCTCTGCATCAGGCCCCCGCAGTTCTCCGCATCTCACACTCCCACAGTCCTCTGCATCAGGCCCCCGCAGTCCTCTGCATCAGGCTCCGCAGTTCTCCCGCATCTCACACCCACAGTCCTTGCATCAGGCCCCCGCAGTCCTCTGCATCAGGCCCCCGCAGTTCTCCGCATCTCACACTCCCACAGTCCTCTGCATCAGGCCCCCGCAGTCCTCTGCATCAGGCCCCCGCAGTCCTCTGCATCAGGCCCCCGCAGTTCTCCGCATCTCACACTCCCACTGTCCTCTGCATCAGGCCCCCGCAGACCTCTGCATCAGGCCCCCGCAGTTCTCCGCATCTCACGCTCCCGCAGTCCTCTGCATCAGGCCCCCGCAGTCCTCTGCATCAGGCCCCCGCAGTTCTCCGCATCTCACGCTCCCGCAGTCCTCTGCATCAGGCCCCCGCAGTTCTCCGCATCTCACGCTCCCGCAGTCCTCTGCATCAGGCCCCCGCAGTTCTCCGCATCTCACGCTCCCGCAGTCCTCTGCATCAGGCCCCGCAGTTCTCCGCATCTCACACTCCCACAGTCCTCTGCATCAGGCCCCCGCAGTTCTCCGCATCTCACGCTCCCGCAGTCCTCTGCATCAGGCCCCCGCAGTTCTCCGCATCTCACGCTCCCACAGTCCTCTGCATCAGGCCCCCGCAGTCCTCTGCATCAGGCCCCCGCAGTCCTCTGCATCAGGCCCCCGCAGTCCTCTGCATCAGGCCCCCGCAGTCCTCTGCATCAGGCCCCCGCAGTTCTCCGCATCTCACACTCCCACAGTCCTCTGCATCAGGTCCCCGCAGTCCTCTGCATCAGGCCCCCGCAGTTCTCCACATCTCACGCTCCCGCAGTCCTCTGCATCAGGCCCCCGCAGTTCTCCGCATCTCACGTCCCGCAGTCCTCTCATCAGGCCCCCGCAGTTTCTCCCGCATCTCACGCTCCCGCAGTCCTCTTGCATCAGGCCCCCGCAGTTCTCCGCACTCACGCTCCCGCAGTTCCTCTGCCTCAGCCCCCGCATTCCTCCGCATCTCAGCTCCTGCAGTCCTCTGCTTCTCACGCGCCCGCGGTCCCTCCGGCGATCTCGCGCTCCCGCTTCGCCTTCTGCATCAGGCTCCCGCAGTTCTCCGCATCTCACGCTCCCGCAGTTCTCCGCGTCTCACGCTCCCGCAGTTCTCCGCATCGCGCTCCCGCAGTCCTCCGCGTCTCGCGCTCCCTTAGTCCTCCGCATCGCGCTCCCGCAGTCCTCCGCGTCTCACGCTCCCGCAGTCCTCCGCGTGTCGCGCTCCCGCAGTCCTCCGCATCGCGCTCCCGCAGTCCTCCGCGTCTCACGCTCCCGCAGTCCTCCGCATCGCGCTCCCGCAGTCCTCCGCGTCTCACGCTCCCGCACGTCCTCTGCATCTCGCGCTCCCAGTCAGCCTTCGCACAGGCTCCCTCAGTTATTCCGCATTCACGCTCCCGCAGTCCTCTGAATCAGGCTCCCGCAGGTTCTCCGCATCTCACGCTACCGAGTCTCCGCATCTCACACTCGCAGTCCCTGCATCAGCTCCCGCAGCTCTGACCATCAGGATCCCCAGTTTCTGCACTCACACTCCCACAGTCCTCTGCATCCCACGCTCCCGCAGTCCTCTGCCTCAGGCTCCCGCAGTCCTCTGCCTCAGGCTCCCGCAGTCCTCTGCATCTCACACTCCCGCAGTCCTCTGCATCACGGGCTCCCGCAGTCCTCCGCGGCACACGCTCCTGCAGTTCTCGGTGCCTGGTTTGGGGAACACAGGAGTTAGGAATCTGTCCAGGTGTTGTGTTTGTAGAGAAAACAGGCTGTTTTTTGTCTGTTTCATTGTGTTGTTTTACTTGTGGGTTCACTTGGGTGGCTGTGGCGGGAGCGGATGGAAAGTCGGACTTAGAGCTGCCAGAGCCATGCCTGGGTGCTGACCCTGGGGCGTGCAGGGAATGGCCAGGAGGAGGCAGCCGTGGGCAGGGCGCGTGGAGTAGGCGGAGCCTCAGTCCTCCTGGACACCTGCCGGGTCTGGGCAGAGGTCATCGGGAGATCCGGGGCACTGGGCAGGGTGCCCTGCATCCCAGGGACCAGGGAGACCTCCCAACCAGTGAGGGTCAGGACAGGGACACTGTCAGTGGGGACACAGGGCCTGAACAGTGGGGTTGTGGGAGGTGGGAGTTGAGAGAGTCACAGATCTGCAGGCTCAGTCGCCTTCGCCTGTGTTGGCTGCAGAGCCGCCCGTTTGCCGGTTCCTGCACGAAGCCCACCCAGCCCACCCTGGTCTGAGGGCCGGGTCCCAGGGAAGACACACTGCACGTCACTCATGGCGTTTAGCGACCTCTCCCCTCTCGTCCTGCCGCCCCGCTCCCCGTCCTCTCCATTCCCTCCTCTACCCTCCCTGCCTCCTCCTCCGAGCAACACAATAGTCTCTTTCCATCCAGACAATTTCGGGACCACCACTGGTGTTTTGGGCAAGCTCTTGGAATCTTGCCCCTACTTTAAACAGCGTATTAAAGCCATCCTACCATCAATAAATACAGAGCTTCCCCGAGCCCCTCTGGTGAGTAAAGGGTCTTCCCATCTCGTTATTATACAGAAAACAAGCGCAGTCCACGGACCTTACGTCTGGGCGTAGGGTTCTCACTGTGCCTGCCGTATTGTCAGCGGCTGCTAACCCTTACGGTTTCTTTTTGTTCTTTAAAATAGAAAGTTACATGAACGGGTCATTACTGAGGTTAAGCCCCAGTTAAACACAGATTCCCCCCGAGTAACACAGCAAGTTAGAAACCAACTCTACAGAAGTTGCTTTATGTCTGTGACTTTTACCAGGTGTACACCGAGGGCGTGAGCAGTCTGTGCAATAAGCGTGTGAAGTTGCGTGTGTCGAAGTGGTTTCATTATGCCTTCTACCTGAATTGCTTTACCATTTATACTCAGTTTTTTGGTTTATTTGTTCTGGTGAGGGAGACACTGTGTTTGCAAAAACTCGATTTATTAGTATTGTATATTTATTAGTATTATTCTTATATCACAGCACATCTTGATTGGTATCTTACAATTGTATGTCAGTGTTTGCCACATATAACATTATTTCCACGTGTTATTTCTCTGGGTCGTTAAAATCTGTAATTTCTATGTGGGAATCACTAGTGATCTGCATTTGAGTAAAACGAATAGTGATTGGTGGGACTAACCGTCTGCTAGTGACGAGCTGCTGTGATTTCAGAACCTAAGCAGCGGACAGGGTCTGAGGTGTCCCATCGGGAGTCCGTCCTGCTTCAGGCATGCGCCGTGCTCACCGTCTCCTCCGCACGCCCGTTTCATGGGAAAGCTGTAGAGCGATAATGTAAAATTCAGAGTTGGAGAAGTGATCTTAAGATTGGTTCTTTTTTCCCCCTCAAGCTTAATGATCTCAAGGGTCTTCTGAAAGAGATTGCTAATAAAATCAAATAAAACTCATGGACTGTGACAGAGAAAATCCTAACCCTAACAAGGTAAGTCATTTTAATGGCCTTTTTTTTTTTTTTTTAAATCCTCACCCAAGGATATTTTTCCATTTATCCTCAGATAGAGTGGGAGGGAGGGAGAGAAAGGGAGAGAGAGAGAAACACTGACGTGAGAGGGACACATCGACTGGGCACCTCCTGCACGGCCCTGACCAGGGCTGGGGACGAACTGCAACCGGGTGCGTGCCCTTGATCGGAATCGAATCCATAACTCATTGGTCTGTGGGCCGACGCCCTAACCGCTAAGCCAAACTGGCCAGGGCATTAATGGCTTTCTTTTAAAAGGCCCTGCAAATGTACATGTTTTAAGACTATTTCACAATTATGATACTTTTCTCAGTTGTTTTATTTTCACATATTAACAGATTTGAAAATAATGCATTGTGTAAAAATAGCAAATAATGTGGGGGATAGGAAGGAAGGAAAAGAAACCCCTGGTCACATGACTTTCTGCACCGACTTTGCTCCCGGGCCGGAGGTGGGCACGGCCAGCGGCATACACCCATATTCTTCCGGGTATTTTAAAAGCGCTGGCAACCTGGATATTTGGGCACTAACTGGATTAGGGTCACACTGTTCTGCAACTTGGTTTGTTTTTTTTTCCTTAGTTAACTCGTATCATGGATGTCTTTATTGGTTAGTTCCTGAAAAATAGACCTCATGCCATGATCCATCATTCATGTTCATCGCTGTGGGATTTGCAAATGCACGTCTGCTTGTTTGTTTGCCATCAGCAAATATGTAGCGGCCACATTCACTACCAAACGTGGTTTAATAAGGCCAGGTTTGCAGCAGCCGCTCAGTTGCTCATCACAGTAAAACTGCAACTCGATGAACTGGCCAAGATGAACCCAAGGCTTTGCTCCCTGGTTTTACCATTGGCTTTAGTTATGTTTCCCAATTTCCTGTCCAAAATCTGAGACCAATGCGTAAAGTGTTGTTAGGGACACAAAGAACTGGGGGGAAGCAATGGCATTCCATTTGAGTAGGTTTTTGTTTTGTTTTGTTTTTGGTGAATGTGAATTGAAAGGAATGAAAACCCCTAAGAGTCCCTCCCTCCCTTCTCCTCCCCTTCTCCCGCCCCCCCCCCTTCTCCCGTCCCCTTCTCCCATCCCGTGGTACTTGCTAAGTGTCTGCCAAGGGCTGGAGATCTGTGCCAGGACCCGGGCTGAGGCTCAGACCCCGAGTCCTGCCTCTGCGTTGAGTCCAGTAGAATTTCTGTTCACCGAGTGACTGTGTCACAGGGCGACTGTGGCCATCAGGTTCCTTTCAGTATATCTGGACGTGCAGTACTCCCCCCGCTTCTGACGACCAGAGGTCGGGTCAGCAAGCCCTCGCTTACGGAGGACTGTGTTAGAATGAGGTCAGAGCGTATTTTATATCATGTACTTCAACTCTTTTTAATGGTGTTGAACGAACAGTCTCTTACCTTACAATAAATGATAGTTCGAGTCTTGGAACACTTGCCGTTCATTTTGTTTAAGTTATGAGCCGAAATAGTTTTTAAGATCAGGAAGAGATAAAACAAGTATAAAGACTTCTAAAATCCAGAGAGGTGCGACAGTGAGAAAGGATTCCAGAGGTGATGTGGGTGTCCAGCTCATACCCTCCTCTCCACACCTCCTGTTCTCTCCCACGTGTGTTGACTGTGAGTAAAACAAAAAACACGTGGCCTCGTTCAGCTCGGCCTTCGTAACTGGTGAGTGACAGTGCGTGGGGAGAAGGACGTCCCTTCGTTTCTGTGGGACCCTCCACGGAAGAAAGCACGAGAAGAGCTTAGGAGGAAACACGCCCCATCTATTCTTAGCCATTCTTAGACACAATGAACCGGGCATGTCCAGTTCTTTAGTAGACTTCATTCTCCTGGATATAAGATCTGATTTCTTTGGGGGATGTTATCTGACTGGCATGTCCTTCAGAAGTTCACTGACAATGCCATTTTCTAGGCAACCAGCGACATGCTGCCAAAATGGGACGCCTCCTTGGCACTTCTCCTGAAGGGTGACAGTCGTCTCTCCTTGGGCAGGGACAAGGGAAGACAGTGCCAGCCCAGGCAGGACTGACCAGACAGTGGAGGTAGGGCAGGAGCAGGCCCTGGGGGCAGGTCTTTACCCACCCGCCCACTTGGGCTCTTCCTCCCTGAGCCAGCCTTTGATGCAGCGACTTGGGATGGAGTCAGCAGACTGTGGCATTATATTTCTTTCTCCGGCACGAAAGTTGAAAGGAGTCAGACCCAAGGTGAGAGTGAGCCATTCGTTTTCTCGTAGCTTTATGCCCAGGAACTGAGGATCACAGGGAGGTACAGTCCCTGGAAATGGGCTAACCCCCACATAACAATCCATCGATGCTGGGACTTGCTGCCCTGAACTTCTAGTTCAGTGAAGGACTTTGAGATTCCTTTGGGAGTCTACTCACAAAACATCATTGTGACAAATTACGGCAGTCCTTAACTTTATGATCAACTCCTCGTTTTATTGATGCAGAAGCTGCCTCGCAGGTAGAGCACTCGGGGACTCCCTGGGTCTTCGCGCAGACTGAGCGAGCCTGACCATTCGGCCGTGGTCATCTGCCCCTGCTGGCACACTGGCCAGAACTCGAGAGTGGCCTCGTGGCCACTTCAATACCGAAAGAAAACCTCTCCGTTTGAGGCAGTGCATTTTTACCCGCATATTACTGGCATATTGGGGAGCAAACCATAGCCGGGGAATGAAAGTGGGGGATCCGTTCTTTGCAGTGTTCTCTCTTTGCTCCCATAGGCCGCGTCGGACCTCTGAGCGGGGAAGACACATGGAGGGGCTGATGAGCAACTTTGTTACTGAACCAGAACCGCTACGGTCTCGATCACCCCAGTGTGCTCGAACCTGGGAGCAAGTCCTGTGACTGACTTCACCCGAGAAGATGGAGATGAAGGAGGAGCTCCCCTGAAGGCCGCCTGTTACCTCTGCATGTCAGTGACCAGCACTCGCTGTCGATAGTTTTGAAGTCTGTCCCCTCCTGTTGCCTACACTCCAGCGGTTCTCAACCTGGGGGTCGCGACCACTTTGGGGGTGAACGACCCTTTCACAGGGGTCGCCTAAGACATAACAGTAGCAGAATTACAGCTATGAAATAGAAACAAAAATAATTTTATGGTTGGGGTCGCCACAACAAGAGGACCTGTACCGGCATCGGGCAGGTTGAGAACCGCTGCTCTACTCTGCGGTCTACACCTGTTCCAGGAGGACCTCTCTCCTCGGAACCGGAGCCGGCCCTGGTTCCCTCCGGGTCTCCGTGGCTACTCTGTTGATCGCCAATCGATTCTCTGTCATTTCCCTTTTTGTATCAAGTGAATTGCTCCGTTGGCATGTTGTTAAACGTCTCCCCAATCAAGTCAGATTTTAAGACATGCTGTTGCAAGAGGACCCCTCTTCTCCGGAGAAACTGGCTCCTTTCCTCGCTGTGCTGTTTATCTCAGGGGGGCAGCCGAGAAGCATCCGCCCTCTCCCTCACCCGGAGCTCCAGCTGGGGGAAGCGCCCCGTTTCTGACAATGCACAGACCACCCCGAAATGGAGCCTGAAGCGCCCCTGCTTTCCCCTGGGTGCTCCTCCTTATCCCCTCAGTTATTATCTCCCCTCACAAGTTATTCATGAATGTTATAGAAAAGTCAGACGACATGAAGGAGTAGAAATAGTCCCACTAGCTAAGGGTAATCACTGCCAACATTTCAGGAGGTTCCTCCAAGTCTGTTTCTTCTTATGCATGTTTTATCTCTCTTAAAATTTTACGTAATGTCATCATACCACATACACAATTTCATATGCTATTTTATCAGAGATGTTTTCCTCAGAGACGTGGTCTTCTTAAACATTATATTGATAATTGCATAATGTTCCACCTCCGGAGAGTTCCGTGATGGTGGTCATCAAAGGCTGTCTCCAGCTGGTCAGCGAGACGAGGGTCTTCGTGCGTGAATCTTTCTGCCTTTGGGGAAATTCTCCTTGGCTAGGTTCCCACGGGCATGTACTGAGGATCCAACCGCTAACAAGGCTTTCTCATAAATGCATAGCAAATAGGAATTATTAACCTGAGTATAAGATAGGAGACTCATGAACCCAGAACTCAACGTACAATATTATATTTAATTCTTAGGTTGGCAAGAAGCCAACATGCGTATTTAAATATTACGGATGGCAAAGGCATTGGTAGAGAATCGGGGGGAATATCTCATTGTACACGCCTGGTCCCAGCTTGCTCTGGGACAGGTGGAATTTGCACCCCAAAGAGATGGGCTGGCAGGACACAAGGCAATTAAAATGTAATTAGTGTTTTCAGCTTTGAATAGACTATACACTCAGTGGTCGAGAAGAAAATCTTCGAAGGAAGTTCTTGAAAGATAATCTAATTAGAACAACTACAAAAGCATGAACCAAAGGAAAAAAAAACCAAACCTGTTTTTCCCGTTTGCTCTGGGCAGCGCAGTTAAAATGACTGCTCGCGGCGCTCATGCTGTGTGCAGAGAATGAGCACCAATAAAAGCTGTCTTTTCACTTAAACCCCAGTGATGGCCGAAAAGGGAATCTTACAGGTCGATCCATGCATGGTTTGGGGTGCTGAAAATAGATGGGATCACACGTACATGACAAAAATTGTCAATGAAGGGCCTTTTCGAGATTCCTCTGTGAGAGAATGTCACTTTCATTTCACCATGGCAACCAGAACGTCTGCCTTCTCTGAAGCCCAGAAGAGGCTTGTGTGGTCTCCCTGCTAACCGGGGGAATAAAGTACACAGCACCGCACGGGACTGCAGTGAGCACCCGCCGCCCGGGCCTCGCCCTCAACTCAAGTAGGAAATTTGAATAAAATCAGTGCATTGAATGGGAAACCTCCCAGAAGACAACATTTGATGTACCTATTAGCTGATCCCCTTAAGCATCAGTCCATATATTCGTATTTCCACCGACTGTGTTTTTGTTGGTGTGAGACATGGGCCCTATGTGCACATCAGTAGGGCAGCCAAAGAGGTTCCTCCCCTGATGCTAAAAACAGAACTAGAATTCCCTCTAGATAAGCGTTCCAGGTTTTCATATGGCGGCTCTGTGATTTTTGCACAAGAAGCCGTTCTTTTAGGTGCCGCTCAGGTACCGAGGTGTCTCCAATCCAAGGGGCTGTGTCTCTGTGTGGCTCTGAGTGTCCTGTGTACCTGTCTGCGACCACCGATGGTTTGCAGCTTGTCTCCATGAGTGTGCTGACGAATTAAATAATGGAGGCGCTGTACGTGGTTCTTGTCCTTGTTTTGCGAGTGGAAGGAGAGAGTTCCTCAGTTCAGTCAGCGTTGTTTCTGCAGGGACTTGGTTCCCGGCGACCCGAGCTGACTTCTCTGAGCAGAACTGGAGCACCCTGGGCAAATGCGAGCAGAACACCCCCGAGGCTCCTTTTCTTGCCAGCGTGGCCAGCTTCGCCCATGGCCCACCTGTCATCACCCGCTTAGGCCCCCGTCTGTAGCCCAAGGGTGTCCGGCTCACAGACTCACAGCCACCCGGCTGTCACCAGCCCCAGGCATGCCTAGCTATGTCTGAGGATGCAGGGGTCTCTGTGGGCTCACAAACAGGTGATGTCCATTGTCCCCACCTCCAGGGGAGGGAGAAGCCTCAGGCCAGCCGGGGACGTGGTTTTCTCGTGGAAGCAGGCCCCCCTGCTCCAAAGCCACATTTGCTCCAGGGACGGTTGGGGACGTGTGTGTCATTCCCCCACCCACCTTGCTTCTTGTCTGTCTTCATCGGGCTGAACCTCCTGGTCCTCACGGAGACAGCCCCTGCCCACAGCCTCTGCCTCAAAAGCAAAAGGCTCAGAAATGGGGTCTCGCCAGCATCCGGGAGGCGGACACCCCATGCCCTCCCGACCCAGCCCAGCACCAGGGACGGTCTTATTCTCTGAAGACAGAAATCCCGAGGGAGAAACAGCCTTCAGTGGCCTGCCCCAGGCATTGATCAGACCTGAGCAGACACCTCGGAACCAGTTTGGTTTCGGATCAAACTGGGGCTTTGGGGGGCTGCATGGATACATTTATAGCGTCAAGTTTTTAATTAACTTTCTCCCCTACAGAGGTCTTGTTTGACAAGGAGGAATTTTCCCCATTCCCTTCCATGTGCAATGGGCTGTGATTAAAAGCCCACGGTGAGCACTTGGGTGGTAAGAATGGTTAGAAATACATACCAGGGGAGGAGGCGTCTGCCCTCCACTGCCCTACAGCCCATCAGAGGAGAGACTGATGTAAGGGACAGGGGAGAGCAGCGGCCAAATGCAGGGCAGCTGCCAGGGCAGAGACACCTGTGTGGGGCGGAGGGCAGCTCCCAGGGCAGAGGCACCTGTGTGGGGTGCAGGGCAGCTCCCAGGGCAGAGGCACCTGTGTGGGGCGGAGGGCAGCTGCCAGGGCAAAGGCACCTGTGTGGGGCGGAGGGCAGCTCCCAGGGCAGAGACACCTGTGTGGGGTGGAGGGCTCCAAGAAGCACGTGACTGAGCAATTGACGGAGGAAGGTGGCTTGGCCTGAATCCCTTTCCCGGCAGAAGCTCGTATTTGGACATCAGAAACGCCCTGGGAAGCTCACTGGGGCAGAGAGCCAGGCCCAGGTGGTTACAAGGGTCACTAATTGCCGTGCACAGGTGGGGTGAGGCATCTTCTGTTGCTGGGGGAGATGGAGGAGGATTCCTGGAGACGGACGGACACCGCAAAGAGAACGGGCTGGGGGAAGTGTTAAGGGGAGCACAGTGTTCAGGACCCCCTCCCCGTGGCATGCAGATCTGCAGAGAAGACACAGAACATGAAGCAGTCGTGGGAGCGTGGTGCCCGTGGGCCCCGTGGCCTCCGTCACGTGGGATCGCAGCCACATCTTCCAGCAGGATTCCCTCAGAGCACCCACCTCGCCTCCTCCTCCTCCTCCTCCTCGGTGCTGCTCTGATGTTACCTCCTGGCGCCCGGGATGCCGTGTGCTCAGGAGTCTTCAGTGGCTCCCTATTTTCTAAGTCCAGTTTATGATGTCGGCAGCCTGGCCCCTACCCACCTCTGACTAGTTCCCAAACTCCGGAAATACCAGGCGCGGACGCCCTGCCACCTGCGTGTGCCGCCCTCCTGCCTGAGTGGAGTTTGGTGCCCTCCTCCCAGCTCAGCCCCCCACCCAGGTCACAGGTTTAAAACACCCCCGAGTCTCCTCCCTTCCCCCTTCATCCCCGCCCCTTTGGTTTCAAGCCTCAATGGATTTTCTTTTTCTTAATCCTCACCTGAGGATATTTTTCTATTTATCTTCAGATAGAGTAGGAGGGAGAGAGAGGGAGAGAACAGGAGTTAGAGAGAAACATTGACTCGAGAGGGACACATAGACTGGTTGCCTCCTGCACGACCCAGACCAGGGCCAGGATGAACTGCAACTGAGGTACATGCCCTTGGCTGGAATCGAACCCGGGACTCATTGCTCCATGGGCCGATGCTGTACCATTGAGCCAAACCAGGCTCAGTGGATTTTCTAATAGGTATCGTGCCATGATCCGAACTGGGGGACATAGTTGCTGGCTGTGTGACTTCAGGAAGGTTAAACTCTCTGCACCTTGATTTGCTCACCCGTGGCCTCCTCCCTCGGAGGACGGAGAGGGTTATATGAGACGACGAGAGGCTCTGGGGTCCCGGCTGGCAACTCTAACTGCTCAGCAGCCTGAGCTCCCTTGACTGTCACCACACCAGCTGTTTGTCCACAGGCCCTTCCTCTACTGTCGGGCCCAACTCAGGATCCACCCCCGGCTCGGTCTTCCACCCCCAGGGCAGCCTCTGGCAGCTCCACCCGGTCAGCACAGGGAGCTGGTCAGCATCGATGCAGAGAGGGACGGGCTGGGTAGCACTGGTGCAGAGAGAGGACGGGCTGGGTAGCACCGGTGCAGAGAGAGGACGGGCTGGGTAGCACCGATGCAGAGAGGGAACGGGCTGGGTAGCACCGGTGCAGAGAGGGAATGGGCTGGGTAGCACCGGTGCAGAGAGAGGACGGGCTGGGTAGCACCGATGCAGAGAGGGAACGGGCTGCGTAGCACCGGTGCAGAGAGGGAACGGGCTGGGTAGCACCGATGCAGAGAGAGGACGGGCTGGGTAGCACCGGTGCACAGAGGGAAAGGGCTGGGTAGCATCGATGCAGAGAGGGAACGGGCTGGTTAGCATTGATGCAGAGAGGGAACGGGCTGGGTAGCACCGGTGCAGAGGGAACGGGCTGGGTAGCACCGGTGCAGAGAGGGAACGGGCTGGGTAGCACCGGTGCAGAGAGGGAATGAGCTGGGTAGCACCGGTGCAGAGAGGGAATGGGCTGGGTAGCACCGGTGCAGAGAGGGAAGGGGCTGGGTAGCACCGGTGCAGAGGGAACGGGCTGGGTAGCACCGGTGCAGAGAGGGAATGGGCTGGGTAGCACCGGTGCAGAGTGGGAACGGGCTGGGTAGCACCGGTGCAGAGAGGGAATGGGCTGGGTAGCACCGGTGCAGAGAGCGAAGGGGCTGGGTAGCACCGGTGCAGAGAGGGAAGGGGCTGGGTAGCACCGGTGCAGAGGGAACGGGCTGGGTAGCACCGGTGCAGAGAGGGAATGGGCTGGGTAGCACCGGTGCAGAGTGGGAACGGGCTGGGTAGCACCGGTGCAGAGAGGGAACGGGCTGGGTGGCACCGGTGCAGAGGGAACGGGCTGGGTAGCACCGGTGCAGAGGGAACGGGCTGGGTGGCACCGGTGCAGAGGGAACGGGCTGGGTGGCACCGGTGCAGAGGGAACAGGCTGGGTGGCACCGGTGCAGAGAGGGAACGGGCTGGGTAGCACCGGTGCAGAGAGGGAACGGGCTGGGTAGCACAGGTGCAGAGAGGGAACGGGCTGGGTAGCACCGGTGCAGAAGGAACGGGCTGGGTAGCACCGGTGCAGGGAGGGAACGGGCTGGGTAGCACCGGTGCAGAGTGGGAACGGGCTGGGTAGCACCGGTGCAGAGAGGGAACGGGCTGGGTGGCACCGGTGCAGAGGGAACGGGCTGGGTAGCACCGGTGCAGAGGGAACGGGCTGGTTAGCACCGGTGCAGAGGGAACGGGCTGGGTAGCACCGGTGCAGAGGGAACGGGCTGGGTAGCACCGGTGCAGAGAGGGAACGGCTGGGTAGCACCGGTGCAGAGAGGGAACGGGCTGGGTGGCACCGGTGCAGAGAGGGAACGGGCTGGGTAGCACCGGTGCAGAGAGGGAACGGGCTGGGTAGCACCGGTGCAGAGAGGGAACGGGCTGGGTAGCACCGGTGCAGAGAGGGAACGGGCTGGGTAGCACAGGTGCAGAGAGGGAACGGGCTGGGTAGCACCGGTGCAGAGGGAACGGGCTGGGTAGCACCGGTGCAGGGAGGGAACGGGCTGGGTAGCACCGGTGCAGGGAGGGAACGGGCTGGGTAGCACCGGTGCAGAGGGAACGGGCTGGGTAGCACCGGTGCAGGGAGGGAACGGGCTGGGTAGCACCGGTGCAGAGAGGGAACGGGCTGGGTGGCACCGGTGCAGAGAGGGAACGGGCTGGGTGGCACCGGTGCAGAGAGGGAACGGGCTGGGTAGCACCGGTGCAGAGAGGGAACGGGCTGGGTAGCACAGGTGCAGAGAGGGAACGGGCTGGGTAGCACCGGTGCAGAGGGAACGGGCTGGGTAGCACCGGTGCAGGGAGGGAACGGGCTGGGTAGCATTAATGCAGAGAGCGAATGGAGTCAGATGCTAAGCCTCAAACCAAGGAGCGGAACTGGACATAAGCCTGCTTCCCTAGGAAGCTGCTCCGCTGGGGCCCCTCCTGCCTCTTCTGCTCTCTGGACTGTATCCCCGAGCAACCCCGGGGCAGGCTGGAGGAACCCCCGGGGCAGTAACCGGCCCAGGACAGCGACGACGGGGGGTGGGAGGTGGAGTCACTCCTTCATCAGGCCTCTGCCCAGTAGGATCCGGAAGACACAGGAGAACTCGGGCATGTGCAGGAGGAGCCAAGATGGGGCACAAAGGGGCGCAGTCTAGCCTGAGAAAATCTGGGGACGGAATCAGATTGGCTGAGGGTGGTGGAACCCCAGAAGGTCCAGGAAAGGGGTTGGTTTGGGGGAGGGCCAAGCGCAGCCTGGGAAAAGCCCAGGATGTAGGCTGATTGGATGGTTTGAAAACAGTCCGGTTCGGTGGAAAAACCGAGAAAATATTTGGAGGATTTTCAAGGATCTCGGAGCAGGTGCGCTAGAGCCTGCCCATCCTTTGCATCCCCCAGGGTGTATTAATTCCCTTCACCCCAATAAATCTTGCCACTGTGCTCAACCTCCTCCTACGTCTGTGCTCTTTGAAATGTCTTTCTCACCACAGCACAAGAACCCATTTTCACCGGCAGCGCTACAAGAGCGTCCAGATTCTTCGATCCCGGGCACACACAGAAAACAGAAACATCTGAGGGCCACCTGGTGACGAGGACTCCCGGAGGCCACAGGTCCTGGCCAGGCCCACCTAGCTGCTTAGCGCTGAAGGCTGGGCACCTTGCACACTGTTCCCGGTTTTGGTGGGGCCTCCTGGTGGGGAAGCTGTCCTGACCCGTTCTCATCGTGGTCTGCACGGTCTGTGTGTTCCTGATGGAGCTTACCCTCCCTGCCCCGGCAGAGGTCGCCAGCCCTTCCCCTTGTAAGTCTGGAACCCGAATCGCAAACTCCAATCCTTGCAGCCTGTCCGCAGACTGGACTAGGGGGACACAGACCTGGCCTTTTTCATCGTTGCACTAATTCACACACTCAGACGCGTAAGTTGTATCCTTACTGTGCCTGGACATAGCCCGACTCTGTCCTCGGGGACCTTACTGTCTGCAGGGAGAGGCAAGCCCAAGACGTTTGCAGTCCTGAGTCACTGTGGGCTGTGATGGGGAGCTGAGCACAGGGCTCCAGGGGAGCCGGGAGGAGGAGCCCCCAGCCAGGCTCTGGGGGTGGGCAGGAAGGCACCCTGGACCACGAAGGGTTAACAAAGAGGCTCAATCGCAGGGGGAGGTTGTTTGGGTAAAGAGAACACCTGTGGGCGAGGGCGGGGGAGCTCCAACTTGAACCAGGTTGCCGGGGCTCAAGTCCTGATTCTGAGATTTGCCTGGACCTGGGCCTGGCCAGCAGTCCACACTCACACGACTTGGCTGCTGTGTCTGTAGGTCACTTGGTAACTTCATTTCAGTTCTGTGTTCTGGGCAAAGCATTTCGCCATAGGGTTGTCCTGTAGACGGCTCCTTCACATGTCAGGAAAGATTTTGCCAGGAAAAGTGAGAACCAGCCAACCGCCTCCGGGGAGGCATTTTGTTCCAATAAAGAGGACGAGGGCTTCCCACTGGGGTGCAGGGGACGTGTGTGTGCACGCGTGTGCACATGTATATGCATGTGTGCGCACGTGTTGGGGTCATTGAGGCACATTTTTTTTTTTTAATTTTATTTATTTATTTATTTTTTTAATCCTCACCCGAGGACATTTTTTGATATTTTGCTCAGATAGAGTGGGAGGGAGAGACAGAGAGAGAGAAACATCAACGTGAAAGGGACACATTGAGTGGTTGCCACCCACACCACCCAACCAGGGCCGGGGACAAACTGCAACCGAGGTTCGTGCCCTTAGCGGGAACCGAACCCGGGTCTCTCCAGACCACAGGCCGACGCTCTAACCGCTGAGCCAAACCGGCCAGGGCTGAGGCACATCTTCAATGGCTCCTTCCCACTCTCAACCCCAAAATATATTCTTCACACAGTAGAGGGCTTATTATTTTAAAATAAGCCCCCCCCCAAAAAAACCTCCTAAATTAGGAGCTTCGTAGTTTTTGTGTTTGTTTTTTGTTTAGTTTTGAGGTGGGGAGTGGTGTTGGCAATGATTTTGTATGGATGAAGGGATTTCCACGTGCTCATTTTTCCTTCTTGCTTTTCAATCAGAGCAAAGGTGCTAATAGTGCTCACGGCCCTGACTCCAGCCCCCCCGGGTAGAAGCCAGGTGTCCCTGCCGCCTCTGCCCCTGCGCTGCCCCGGCTGCCTCTGACCTCTGACCTCCTTTCCCTCATCATCGCCGTCTTGTCACTCCAGCGAACGGTGGTGACGTCTGGTCCGTTTTTCTCCCGAGATGAGTGAAGAATACAGAGAAACTGGCCTCTGGGTGGATGGAGAGAGCTTTCGCTTTCGCCTCGGATCTGACCTCTCATGTCCTCCAGACAAACCTCCTGATACCAGCAATACTGCTGCAAAGTGGGACCCCCCCCCCCCCCCCGCTCCTGCTGCCTGGCCGGAATCTGCCTCACTCTGGGATTGTTCCAGAAATGCGCTCCTGTTGGCCTGGCTGTGGGCTCCGTTCAGGCGGATCAGGTGGTTCGTGGAAGCTTCGCTCTGAGCACGTGCCTGCAGTGACCCAGAACCGAAGACACCGGGGAGTTCCTGGCTGCAGGGCGGGGAGCAGGGCTTCGGCACCCCCAGAACCGAAGACACCGGGGAGTTCCTGGCTGCAGGGCGGGGAGCAGGGCTTTGGCACCCCCAGAACCGAAGACACCGGGGAGTTCCTGGCTGCAGGGCGGGGAGCAGGGCTTCGGCACCCCCAGAACCGAAGACACCGGGGAGTTCCTGGCTGCAGGGCGGGGAGCAGGGCTTCGGCACCCCCAGAACCGAAGACACCGGGGAGTTCCTGGCTGCAGGGCGGGGACCAGGGCTTCGGCACCCCCAGAACCGAAGACACCGGGGAGTTCCTGGCTGCAGGGCGGGGAGCAGGGCTTCGGCACCCCCAGAACCGAAGACACCGGGGAGTTCCTGGCTGCAGGGCGGGGAGCAGAGCTTCGGCACCCCCTGGCTTCCCCTGACAGCCCACCCCAGGGGGCTCAGGCAAGGCGCTGCGCATCAGCACCCTCCGCTCCCTGAAGAGCCCTCCCCACCCGCCAGCCCCACCAGCCCCCCGAAACCCGCTTTGCCGCCCCTGTCCGTGGAGGGTCCGGAAGCAGGAGAATCTCATTCCATGTGACGGTTGCTTCCGGGTCGGTGGACAATTTGCGTCCTCCTGGGAGCCTCCACGTTCCAGCCCCGGACTCCTGGACGTAGGTCCCTTCTTCGTGAGGGTTCCTCTTGGGATCCGTCTGTGCCACAGTTTCTCCCCCGTGGAACAGAGGAGGCTTTCCTGTTTCGGCCTGGCGCGTTGGCTTGGATGGAGCACTTTGCCCTCGCAGAGGGAAGAACACTCACTGTCCTCAAGCTCCCCTGCCCGCCTCTGGCTCGGGCGTGCCGCATTCGTTCTCAGTCCGAGGGCCCCTGCACCCCCTCCTTAGAGGAAGGACGCGGGGAACGCCTCCGGTGCCCAGCCTGTCCCCTCCGCAGTGCTCGGACGTGGCCGTCCGGAATAAAGGAAGGCTGAGCTCACCTTTGGTCGGAACACTGACGGACCGTCTCTTCCTGGCCCTTTGGGTCCCTTTGAGTGCATGTCTGTGACTGTCACAGGGATGCAGGGACAGACATAAAGAGATGGCGGTGGTGCGTTTTCCCTGCCGGCGGCCCCTGGGGAGATGCTGGCGTGGTTCTCCGACACCGGCGTCCTGGGGGCGGTCCTGGTGAGGGGGCAGCGAGGGCGAGCGAGGGCGAGCGGCAGGCAGTGGAGAGGAGGGAGGGAGTTCAGGGAGCCTGCGTGTGTGCGTGCGCGTGTGTGAGTGTGCACGAGTGCTTGCACACACACCCTCTGCCTGCAACCCTCTAGTTGTCCTCGGTCCCACCCTGCAGTGGCCTTTGGCCACCACCCCTTCACCTCTCCCTTCACCGCCATGGTCCTGGATCTCCGCTTGGCAAACAGGCTCACTCCCCTCCCCCCCCACGGAGCCTCCCACCTGCTCTCCGCCAGACCTGCAGCCCCGACACCCGGCCTGGCCGCTGCCCTTTCTTTCACGGAAGCCCGGACGTGGACCGGTCTCCTCCAGCCAGTCCACCGCCGCGCCTCCCTCGGAGCTTCTCATACCCACCGTCCGGTCTCACTTCTCTTCCACCTCTTCCCGTCTTTCAGCCGACTCCTTCCCACCGAAGAATTTCTACTCGCTCACGCTGCCCCTCCTCCGGATCCCGAGCCCCTGCCCTGTTTTTCCGTGGTGCTCACCTCGTCCCTCCCGGTCTGAGTCCTCGCAGACCGCGTCCCTGTCGTCACGGCCGGTCCTCCCCTCCTCGCCGTCCCCTCCCGGCCTGCCCGGTCGGCTCAGTGTCCCACTCAGGGGACATGACTCCTGCCCGGGGCCTTCGCCCATCCCGCCCCGTTCGCCTGGGCCGTCCCACCTCCCTCACTCCGCCCTCCTTCAGCCCTCATCCCGCGCCCCACTTTTCAGGAAAGACTTTCTTGACTGCCTACCCCCGGTTGCACCGTGACCCACTTTTGCAACCCCCCCATGACACGCCTCTCCAGTGCCGTTGGGCCCTCCCAGGTGCCTCCTCACTGTCATCGCGTGTGTTTGTGGGCTCCGGGGTGACGGCCTAGCGTCCTCACCAAAGAGTAGGTTCCCTGGAGTCGGACCTTTGTTGGGTGTGCTGCTCCCTGACGTGTGTGCATCCAGCAGCTCCGTGCTTGGCCTTTAAGTCCAACCGGTGCCAGCAGGTGAGTGGACGAGTAGATCACGTGACTGCCGGGGACGCGTGTCCCCTGGGTTCTCATGTCGGCACGTAGCCTTGGCTTCTCCCACTCAAGGACTTCCGCACGATGAACAGCCTCGGGAGGGAGAGGGAATGTCTCCCGTCTAAACGGGACGGACCTGCTGGCCGTCCAACACGCCGTCTTCCTCTGGAGAAAAGGGCCGGCCTGCCTCCCGCCCACTCGAAAGGCTGCCAGATCCCTGAGGTCAGGGTCCTCCTTCAGCCACGTGGCTGACTGCGTGGATCTAGCTCTCCTGCTGCGCCGTGGGAGCTGGGCTCGGAGTCCGTGGGGAGCCGGTACCTGCCCACGGTGAGGAACAGCCTGTCCTCACCCTCCTACACAGCAGTTCGGTCTTGGCCCAGTATCCACGCCGTCGTATGTTGGCTGAAATCTCAGCCCTTTCCCAGGTCTCGACATTAATTAGAGTCGCAGTTACGTTGTCTTCGTTCCGCCTGTTCCTTAGATTTTTGGGGACATGAAGCGGATGAACACCACCAGAGCAGCCCTGTGACCCTTCCACGCAGACAGCCACGTGCCCGGGGTCACGGCTCCCTAACAACTGCAGTGAGTGTGGTTCTTGTTGGCCGTGTTTCTCCTCCTTTTGTAATTTTTTCCCCCTCGTAGGTCTTTAATCTATGCTCAAGCCCTTTCAAGTGGTTAAACTAATGTTTTCCACAGCTGGCCGCGTTTTATCGGGGACTCTCAGAGGGAAGGCGTTTGCGGTTCAGTCAAGAGCCGCAGAAAGAGCCCTGGATCAGGAGTTAGGACACATAACTCTTGTTTTGTTTTTATAATTTAATTTTATTTTTATTACTCCTCACCCGAGGATATTTTTCCATTAATTTTTAGAGAGAGAGAGAAACAGCGAGTGATGGAGACACAGCGATTAGTGGCCTCCTGCATGATCCCGACTGGGTCTGGGGATTGAACCTGCAACCCCGGTACGTGCCCTGGATGGCGAGTTGCACCTGAGAGGTTTCGGGCTGGGGGCCGCACTCCAACCGCTGAGCCGCCCCGGCCAGTGCAGGAGAAATACCTTGTCGACGTGTTCAGGAACCCGTGCAATATGGAGCAGGTCATGACGGTCCAGTTCCCTCACCCCAACTCGCTCACTCATCCAACAGCCCTGAGTTATTTGGAATGAACACCAGGGCTGTCTTCAGAGGGTCCACGCCCTGATGAGGGAGACAGCAAGGTGCCCTAAGACCCCAGCACAGCTGACGGCACGGTCAGGGGTCCCCGAGCCTCGGCAGGCCCCGGGCAGGGGAGCCGAGCGCAGCTGGGCCTGGGCTGCCCGCGGGCGGGTAACTGACCGTGAAGGAGGCCCGGAGAGGGTTCCGTCAAAGGAAGGAGGGGTCCCGCCAGCTCCTGTTGAGCCTTTGCCTTCCCTGCAGGCTCTGCCTCTACATCAACCCCCACACCTCTACGGAGAGTCTTCATTTCTCTCTCGGAGTCTTCTCCCACCAACGTCTTCATCACAGCCTTCCGCAGGAAGACGAGCCGTCCGGGAAGGCGCGTGACCGCCAGCAGTGTCCTCCGTGGGAGTCCACGCAAAGCCGTCCCTCAGCCCCGGCGGCTGGCGCGGGCCTCCCGTCCGGAAGCCAGGGGCCGGGGCAGCTGCTCATCTCCAGGCAGCCCCCAGCTCGTGTTCTTCAAAGAAGCCCGTGCTGGACAATGACCGCCTGAGACCGTCCGCACCTTCCCAGGTCGGAAAAATCTTTGCTATCTCATTCACTCCCGAGGCTCAGGACAACCCAGGGATCGGGACGGTCACAGAAGCTTTGAGGTGAATCTCTGGAGCTGCCCAGCAGTGGAGCCCGCGAACATGTCTCTCCATTTACCTTTTTAAAAGGAAAGCATGTTGTTTATTTTTTTTAATTAAATTTTTTTTTGTTAATCCTCACCTGAGGATATTTTTTCATTGATTTTCAGATAGAGAGGGAGGGAGGGAGAGAGAAAAACATCAATCACATGACCCTGACCAGGGCTGGGGATCGAACCTGCAACCCAGGTACATGCCCTTGATCAGGAATCGAACCCATGACCCTTCGGTCGGCAGGCCAACGCTCTAACCGCTGAGCCAAACCGGGCGGGGCAGGGAAGTACAGTATGTTGTTTTAAAAGGATCTGGATTCCAGTTTTATAGAAGTGCTATTATACTTCCAAAGGGTTGGCACAGGGTTAAAACGTGATTAGTAGGAGTGTAAATGTCTGCTAATTATCCTTCCACTGTGGTTATTGAGTTCTTTCGTTTTCTTTGCTCTTACACGGTGTTTGTTTGCTGGTTGTAGAAATGGAAACAAGACCCAGGATTTGCTCCAGGTCTGAGCACCCGGAGCTGAGTGGCAAGACCTCGGTAAGGATCAGTCACTCTGCCGTCCTCCCTCTCCTCGGGAGGTAAGGATCAGTCACTCTGCGTTCCTCCCTCTCCTCGGGAGGATGGCGTGCGTGGCGGTGCACTCGGAGAGGACGTGCTCGCTGTTAAATGCGTGCGGCATTTCCGTGTAGCCTTGAGAATGTACACTTAATTTCTTGTCTTTCCCAAATAATATGTGACGTATTTTTTTGTTTTTTGTTTTTGTTTTTTTTTTCCTCACCCGAAGACATTTTTTTGTTTTTTGTTCAGATAGAGTGGGAGGGAGAAAGAGGAAGAGAGAGAGAGAGAAACATCGACGTGAAGGGACACATCAAGTGGTTGCCACCCGCACAACCCAACCAGGGCCGGGGACAAACTGCAACTGAGGTACGTGCCCTTAGCGGGAACCGAACCCGGGTCTCTCTGGACTGCAGGCCGACGCTCTAACCACTGAGCCAAACAGGCCAGGGCGTGACATATTTTTAAACACTGAAAAGCACCACAAGGCTTATACTGAACAATTACAGTCTTGCCCTACCCCCACCCTCACTAAGAACTGAGGCAAACACTTAGAAGTCTTTTGCCCGTTTGTTCTGCTTTTCTCTTCTCGTATCTCTAAATCATACTGCAGTTTGGTGATCGCTCAGCTCTTCTGACTCCCTGCTGTGGAAGACGAGGGTGCAGTGCTTTCTGCCCTACCCTCACCCCACCTCCATGCAATACACAAGGTCAGAACCTTCAGCCGCCCAGCCCTGAGTGTTCAGTGTTGATGTGATCGTGATGGGATAAATACTGTTCACGGCAACATCTGATTTCCTTTTGTGGTCGCCACCAGCGCTGTGCCAATTATTTAGGATATTTGTACCTCGAGGGCATATAGCAGGACTGTTTTCCTGGTCTCTTTGAATGTAGGGGGAGTCATGTGACCAGGTCTGACCGTCAAGCTCCAGAGAATCTGATGGCTGGGGTGAGATTTTCCGGGGCTCTTTGCATCTGGTATTACTAACCACCGAGGTTTAAGAAGGCGGTTACTCCATCAGCCTGGGTCTTTGATGCCTGTGAGGAGGAGGGCCCCTTTGCGACCGGCAGTGAGCATGGATCTCCAGCAAAAGATACGTTTTACTGTTTTACGCTACTGTGGTTGGGGGACTATGACCACACCGTCACCAAAACTTTCCTAACTGATAATTCTTTCATGAACAAAGCCCTTCCCCCCCGAAATAACAATGCATTGTTTAAAAAGTTTGCTTAATATTTCCTGTACTCATCAGAAATTCAATTTCAAAATCTTCGCTAAACGTGTAAATGTCTTTCCAGTTTCCTTATGAGGGACTCTATGGATTTCATCGTTTCTTTGGGACTCTCTTTTCCAGGGCTGCTCTCTGGCCTCCCGCACAGGTGTCTTCCTGGAGGTCCCCTTCACCTCTGGAGCATAAACCCTCTGCTTCCAACAACTGAAGGTGGCAAAGGTTATTAGCCAGTGAATAGATCACATGTCCTAGTCTGCCTTGAAGTAGATCGGCTCTGTCTTAGTTTTGGCCAAATAAATGTAAGCAGTAATGTGTGTGACCTTTGGAAATTGTCCTTAAAGAGAAGAGGCCCCTCCTTCTTTGTTCTTTCCTCAATGAGCTGCATGGAATAGATTGTGATGGCTGGAGACCTAGCAGCCATTTGGGGCCATAATGACAAGAATATCTTGGAGGAATCTGGGTTCCTGATAGTTGGAGGGCCACCAAATAGCACTGGGCTGCTTATGGTCACACTTTTCTTTTTTCAAATGCAAGAAATAAACTTCTATCTTATTTAACCTGGTATTGAATTTTTGGCCACATGAAAATGAAGCTGATTCAAACTGATCCTTCCTTTTGCTTTAATAATTCTCTTGTTTTGGTGGAGAACATCCTTTTATCAGTCATGACTTGGTCAGGAAACAGAAGTCACTCTATATGTTCCAGACATAACAAGTTTTCTACAATAAAGACATTATTAAATCATTACTTTACAACTTATCAAAATTAATTCCAAATGCATTGCATAGTTAAAATGTAAAAAGGGGAATCATACATAAAGGTAAATATTTATAGGATTTTAAACTGGAGGAAGTTCTTCTAGAGATGACAGTAGAAGAAACCATAAACAAGTTCAGTGGATTTAAAACAAAAATAACAATTTTTATAGGACATACAACACCAAAAAAAAAAAAAATTAAAAAGTAAGTTAAAATGAGTAGGATGCCATAGTTAAAACTTGGGCCGTTGATCAAAAGTTCTTGCCTTTCACCAGGGTTTCTCAACCTTGGCACTCCTGAATTTTGGACATGATCATTCTTGGTGATGGGTTTTGTCCTGTGCTTCATAGGATGTTCAGTAGCATCTCTGGCTTCCACCTACGAGATGCTCCGTAGCGCTCTCTCTTCTAGTTGTTGGTGACCCACATGGTCTCCACTGGTTGACACATGTCCTTGAGGGCACGCTCGCCCTGGTTGAGAATCACTGCTCCACACCAGTGGTTCTCACACTTGAGTCTGCATCAGAACCATGTGGAGGGCCAGTCAAACCCGGGTCTGGGTGTGAGACTTTCAGGTAGTGCTGCAGCTGGAGAACCTCTGAGGCTACTTTGCTTGCAAACGTATCATCCCCTAAAAATTAAAAGTACCAATACTGCTGACTTTCCAGAGCTTGGAAGGGTTAGGATTATAGGCAGTCAAGGTGCATCTGGAGACAGGAATTCAGGAGTTCAGAAACCACGTTCTTACAAAAAGCTGGAAGACAGCTGCCGACGTGTGGTTTATGATCAGATAAAGATGTGGTTTACATTTGCTCCAAACTTAGTGACTTTTCCTAACTAATATAACTATAGAGATGAGCAAAATGAAAAGAAACAATCTCAAGAGAAGAGATAAAGATGACAGCAAAGAATCTTATGAGTCTATGACAGGGATGTCCACCTGTTCTTACTCAACATTTTCCTCATTGCTTGTTAAGCTTCCTATGGTCAATTTCATATACATTTCCAGGGACTGTATAAAACCTCTTCACTTAGTGCTACATCATTTTTACTACCTTAACTAAATAACGTTTGTTGGAACAGCAGAACTCCACTGGAATGAATGCGTACACTTTCTGCAGATAGGAAACAGAATCATGAGAGAGGGCCCTGTGGCCTGAATTTCAGTGGACGGCTTACACGCAGTCTTCCTGGGCTAGTGGACGTGGCGGAGCTCTGCGGAGGCATTTCCAGAGCATCACTGTTTAGCCCTGACCAGGGCCTGCTCGGCACGCCCGGTGCCCATGCTTATTGGAGCAAGGACATCTGAGAACTGCAATGACCTAGGGACGCACCAGCGAGCTGCAAGCAAAACCAACAGCCCTGTGCTGGCTGCATTGCTGTATTGTTGTCTCCATCTCCTCATCTCCTTTGCAATTACTTTGATCATTACCGCTCCTTTAATGAGACCCTGGAGTTTGGAGCCAGATGCTGTTGATAGTTAAATCTGAAAGACTCTAATGGAATTAAGTTCAAACCAGGTTAAGAGTAATAGAATTACAAATCTTGGTGGACATATCTCATAGCTCAGCCTTTGTGCACCTTTTATACACCAGGGATCACTGCCAGCTCCCAACAGAAGACCTTGGATTAAGGTTCAGAGAGACCAAGTGTGATCCATCCTTCCTTCCTTCCTTCCTTCCTTCCTTCCTTCCTTCCTTCCTTCCTTCCTCCCTCCCTCCCTCCCTCCCTCCCTCCCCCCCTCCCTCCCTCCCTTCCTCCCTTCCTTCCTTCCTTCCTTCCACAAATGTGTAATTCTGTTCCTATCTGGGTGTTGCAGTACTGTGTACAGGGGACAGGCATGGTCTCTGCCCCCTAGAGGTGATGTCTACTGGAAGAGAAAGACATCAAGAGCACAACAGAGAGAGTGCTCGGGAGGAAGAAGCAGGAGCTGACGCGGCAGGGTGGAGGGGGGTGACGTTCAGGTGGGTGGTCATGGAGGATCTCTGAGGAGGCGCTATGGAAGCAGAGACCCAAAGGCTGGGATGGAACGGACTTGGGGAAATCAAGAAAAATGTCACGATTATTTGTTGGAAGGAATAATGGGCACAACGGCTGTGGCATGGAATTCGTTTGGTGTCCCCAGAGAACTTCCAAGCACACATGGCTGGAACGTAGTTGGGAACGAGGGAGGTCTGAGGAGAAGCCAGAGACTGCTGGACCCAGAGCGCAGCATGGGGCAAATGGGCACCCAGACGCTGAGATTGTCCAGGTGAGATTTCATGCACCAATGTGCTGATGAGTGAGACTTGTAGAAAGAACACCTTCTCGGGTCAGGGGAGTAAATATGTGTGATCCAGAGCGTATGTGACGTCAGAAGCATGACTGGAAACCTTTGTGCAGAGGGCAGGCAAAACAGAGGCGATATTTTAATTAATCAACCAAGTTGCCTTACGTAGTAGCAATAATTTAAAAATTGCATCGTGGCACTTTCTCTAAGACTCACCTGTCATGTTCACTCTACTCTCTTTCTTGTTGGCCGCAATGCGTGGCCGGCCTCTCGCGAAGGTCACCGCCATACACCACGTCCCCTCCCCAGTGGCCTCCCTTCTGTGCTCTGTCCCTGGCCCGAGTCTCCACCTCTCCTGTTAGATGCCTCTGCATCCTTCCAGGGCTAGTTCAAGAGTCACGTGACCACCTGGGGGCTGAGGTCAGGAGCGAGCGGACTGCCCACGTGCCCACCATTTCCACGGTCCTCACAGCAGTGGACGCCTCCTGCGCTGGCGCGAGTCTGCCTGGCGGAAGCAGGGTGAGCGAGAGGACACGTTCACTGAGCCGCCCTCCTTGCCCGCGGCCTTAAGGCTAGCAGCTGCTGGGAATGCGTGCGGAACTGAATTCCTGCCAGCAGCTACCCTTACTGGGCAACTAATCTGCCAAGCACTCTTTCAAGGGTTTGAGATTTAATCATTAGGTGATGGTTAATTATATGTGTCAGCTTGGCCATGCTGCCCAGATATTTGGTCAGATCGTCCAGATGTTTCTTTGAAGATATATATATATATTTTTTAGATGAGATTAACATTTACATTGATAGACTTTGAGTAAGCAGATTACTCTCTATAATGTGGGTGGGCCTCACCCAATCAGTTGAAGGCTTTAATATACAAAGGCTGACCTCCTGAGCAGGAAGGAATTCTCCCAACAGGTAGCCTTTGGACCAGAACTGCAACTCTTCCCGGAACTCCAGCCTGATGGCCTGCCTGCAGACTTAGGACTTGCTGGCCTCTGCCACTGTGTAAGCCAATTCCTTAAAGGCCCACTCCCTTGCCCTCCCCCCTTCTCTCTATATCTATCTATCTATATATATATATACACACACACACACATACACACACATTCACATACATAAATACCTATAACATAACATCTATAAACATAAATGTATATAGACATAATATATGTTATGTAATACATATTATAACTATATAAACATTATATATATAAACATCCTGTTGGTTCCGTTTCTTTGGTAAACCCTACTAGTCATACATCATAAACATTTCTGCCCATTTTAAAGATAAGGACGTTGAGGCTCAGAGTGGTTGTGTACCATGACCAGGGGTCCGCTCCTGACAAGTGTGGAGCCCCGGCACAATGCAGCTCCTTATGCGTGGATTCTAAAAACGAGGACCTGCATGTCACGTGGACTGCATTGACTGTGAAGTGTCTCTTCTCGTTAATGGTTCACAAACTACCTTGGGATTTTATAGTGCGTGTGAGCCATCAATATGCAAACATCTTCCTGTCCAGGAAGTCCTATAGATTAAATAATCTTCTTTGCAGTTATAATTTGCAGAAAGACCTTGAAATAAACATACACTTTTCATAAATAATCAACTGCAAGATTGTTAGGGACATAAGAGGACTAAACTGACAACAATCTAAAATAATGTTTTGTTGAAACTAAGATACACCACCCCTTCCCTCCAAAAATGGAATTAAAACAAAGAGAAATAAGCTGTGCATGTGGATGGAATTAAAATAGAGAAAAACAACCCTGACCAGTTTGGCTTAGTAGTTAGAGCATCACCTGTGGACTGAAGGATCCAGGGTTCGATTCCAGGTCAAGGGCATGTGCCTGGGTTGCAGGTTCGATCCCCAGCCCCGGTCAGGGTCGTGCGGGAGTCAACCAATTGATGTGTCTCTCTCACATCGATGTTTTTTTCTCTCTCTCCCCCTTCCTCCCTCTCTTCCACTCTATTTAAAAAAATCAATCAAAAAATATCCTCCGGTGAGGGTTAACCAAAAAAAAAAAAAAAAGAAAAGCAAATAGCACACAAATAGCGCACACGAGTCCCCAACCTCTTGGTGTCTTTGCCGCGGGCTAAAGTCCCATGTTGAGGTCGCAACTTCAAAAGTGGCCTCCACCTGGCCCCATTCCATAGAAAAACGCAGTGGTAAATATTCACCCTGGATCGATCGTCCCTGCTTACGCTCCAGGCTGCCCCAAGCCAGGTCCCACCTGCTGAAGAGAGCTGCTCTCGGGGGGACAGTCACCTCCTGACGCACAGGGACGCGGTCCCTGGCTCTGAACGAAAATGACTCTTCCCAGCAAGGAGATGATGCTCAAGATACTGGTCATGTTTGTCGTTGGAACGAGCCGCTGGCCCTGTGCAGGTAAAGACTCAGCTCCGCTTCCTCCGCGGGGTCCTGGCCGGTGCCCCTGGACTCACAGGGTCCCGTGTGCTTGCGTGTCCAGGTTTCCCGGTGTATGACTACGACCTGTCCTCGCTGCGGGCCGCCCTGGGTGCCTCGGTGGCGGAGGTGAACTCGCGGGCGCTGGGCCCCTACCTGTTCCGGGCCACCCGAAGCGCCGTCAGAAGAGTAAGCTCGGCTTCCCCTCCCCCACGCCGCTTTCTGCTGCTCTCTGCCTTTTCCTTCGGTCAGTTCGCTGGGTCTGCTTTTGTGTATCTTTTCCGTTTAAAATGGTAACAGCGAGTCCTCTTTCAGGTGCTCTTTGGACAGGATTTAATTACGATTCTGCCGTAAGACGCCTGGAGCTCCTCAGGGCCGACTCTGGGCCTGGTGCTTCCCACTGGTTCCTTCGCCCGGGCCCAGAGGTTTCCCGCCCGGCACCCTGCCTGTGTAGCCCGTGTCCCCCGTTCCTCTGGGGACCCTTTATTAGGAACTGCTCGTTCAGTAGAAATGAGCCTTTTCAAGTTCAGCAGTTCTGCGTCTAATATTTATGGGAAATAAATACCGGCTTTTGAGCCAAAGAAATCCCCTTCCTTTGTCGATTCAGCAGGGTCGGCTTCCTGGTCGCGTGGAGGTAGGGAAGATGGTTTTCTGGTTCCCGTGACTACGTCTGACACGGGAGGGAGAAGAAGCACGGCAGCGGGTCGTGGCCGCCTCCCTGCCCCCGGGGTTCACCGCCAGAAGGCGTCCCGTGCAAAGAGGGGCAGAAACGCCCTCGAGTCAGCTTGGGTGCAGATGGCGCTGGGATAGGGTCCCTGAAGTCCAGGCAGCAGGGGGAGGAGGGAGGTGCTCCCGTGGGCTGGGCGCCCCTCGGCGCAGGCTTGGCTGGTTTCCTCCTGGTCGGGCAGAGCTCGGGGCTTGCGGATGGATTCCCAGCCCCTCTCCAAATACAGTGCGTTTCTCCTGACTCCTCTTCTTCGGAAACTGGCTCGGCGCCCCATTCCCAGAGTCGCAGGGAATTAATCAGCTGTCCCGGTCGGTTGTCTTTTCCAATTGGGCCACGCGTCATGAAGACCAGGGGCTATGCTTCAAGGCGGGGTGCGGCCGGACCCGGCTGTCCTCCAGAGGGCGGTCACTTTGCCGGCCGTCTGGTCTCACCGAAGGGCGCTTTCGTTCTGGAAGAGTCCTGGGCCAGAATCAAGGCCCCCGTGACCCGTCCCACAGGTCGAGCAACGAGGACTCTAGAGGGGGAGTGAGGATGAGGAGGGACAAGAGACACAAGAAATGGAGACAAGACAGGATTCTGATCAAGTCTCGTTTACTCAGGGGGAGGTCACATAATATATAGGAGAAAACAGGTGAAACAGTTCATGAGTATCCCACCTGAAGCAAACTCCAGTAAATACCCCAGGTGGAACAAATGATAAGCAAAGAATGGAGTAAACAATTATCTAGAGGAATGCAGGCACTGCACGCAGAGAGACCCCGCCCTGGGGCTGGAGACAGCAGAGCAGACTTAACAAGATGGATGCCATACAAATGGTCTCCCACACCCCGTGCCCTGGCTGGTTTGGCTCAGCGGTCGGAGCGTCTGCCTGCAGACCAGAGAGTCCCGGGTTCGGTTCCCCTCGTTCCTGGCGCACCTGCTCTTCTGGCTTCCGTCCTGCGTTTCATGAACTCGCTGCGCCATGGGGAAAGCAGGTCCTCTTGCCAGACCCGCAGATGAACAGTTTAAGTGCGCTTATAATTTAGCTGTGCTCATGACGGCGGAAAGTGAGTATTAATTAAATGAGAAGAACATGAGGACGGGTCCTGAGAGAGCCAATTACCGACGCCATGGAGTCAGGCCTGGAGACGAGCTGGTGGAGGAGGAGGGCCCAGGGCGCATTCCGGCGTGTGTGTCGTGTTGGTGCAGCCGCAGCCCAGACACACAGGACCTGCACACGAACACACTGACGTGTGCGTGTGTGTGACCCTTAATGAGCGCGTGATCCAGAGGGGCCGTGCGCGGCCTCCTGCCTGCCCCTTCCCGCCTCCCTCCGGCCTCTCCCGATTATTCACATTCACTGGTCAGGAGACCTTCCCTAGGCCCCTCCCATGGAAACGTCACATGTCCGTGAATGGCTGCGACGTGACTCTGGGTAATGAAATTCGGAGCTACAAATACATTTTAGCGAGTAGGCAAATTTGCAAGTATGGAACCTGGGGATAAAGAGAATCGACTGTAAATGTAAGTCGTTAGACATGACACTCCCCTGGGGTTGGGACAAAGACCTGGTTCCTCCCTCAGGCCACGTTTTGCTCTGGTCTTCAGAGTGAGGGCGTGAAGCCAGGAGATTGTAGGATGACGCAGCTGTCTTTCCTGGGGGACGCTTCGGTCACGCTGCTTTCTCGTGGGGCAGGGACAGACGCGCATCAGCCGCAAACTGACGCTTTGTTTCTGTGAAGGTTCATGTCCTGGAGGAGAGCGGCGTGAGCATGGACCTAGAGTTCAGCATCCGCGAGACCACGTGCAGGAGGGGTTCTGGAGAAGACCCCACAACCTGTGACTTCCAAAGAGGCTACTACGTGGTGAGTGTGGGGAGAAGGGCCACCCCCAGCCCCGAAACGAACATGAGGCAGCGCCTCGTCTTCTTCCATGACCTGGAGCCTGTTTGGTGTCCCACTGAGAGCTTGGCCACTGCCTGTCCCCTGGCCACCCTGGGGGCACTAAGTGTCCATGCCGTGTTCCCCGCGTGGGGCAGTGTGGCCCAGTGGCTGAGGACTTGAGCTCTGGAGTACGTGGTCCTGAATGATCCCGGCGAACTATTTAACCCTGTTGCCTCAGTGCCCTGCTCGTGAAAATGGGGATGTAATGATGGCTCCAGGCAGAGTGAATGAGAAGAAACGACTCCAAACAGACACCCCGGAGACATTGCAAATTCCACTTAGAATCACTTAGAAACACAAACCACGAGCCCTGGCTGGTTTGGCTCAGCGGTTGGAGCGTCGGCCCGCGGACCAGAGAGTCCTGGGTTCGGTTCTGCCGAAGGGCACGTATCTCGGTTGCAGTGTGTCCCCGGCCCCGGTTGGGGTCGTGGGGGTGGCAACCAGTCGATGTTTCTCTCTCTCATCAATGTTTCTCTCTCTCTCTTCTCCCCTCTCTCCCTCCCACTCTATCTGAAGATAAATGCAAAAATGCCCTCGAGTGAGGGAAAAAAAAACCAAAAACCACTAACCGTGAGTGTCACGTTATTTTGTGTTGAACTGTTGCAGAATATGTCTCCCCCGCCAGCTCAGGCTCCATTGGGAATAAATGTCAGGACCACGGCCTGCTCGGTTGTGTGTCTCCAGTGACCAGAACGTGGTCCCACACGTGGTGTGCACCCAGGAGCAGCACCATCCACCCTCCACGTGCTCTCCAAGGCCTCTGTGTTGGAATGTGCACATTCTCGGGCGTTTGTACATTACCAGTGTATGTCGGGGTTGCTCCATGACATATACATTCTAAAAAGGAATCCTTTGTGTTGTTATTCGTTTCATGAAGCTTTATGCCATGACTCCGCTTTATGAAGGACCCCAACCCAAGCGTCACGTATCTGTTCAATGAAATCCGAGGCCAAAGGAGAACGTTTGGGTTCTTCCCACTTCTTTTGGTTCGAGTGGGGAAAACTCAGGGCAGCTCCCTTGGTGCTCTTGAGGGAGTGTCTGCTTTCGCGGGACTCCTAAGGTATCCAGTGCGTAAGAGATATTTACATTTTTCATTCGTTTCTCCTTCGGTCTTGAGAAATGTGCATTTTTGGAAAACCAAAGTGCTGCTCTGAAATTTTCCTTTCTGTCTGCGCCATTTGGTCCAGCCCTACAGTATCCCTGAGTCTTGGCCGGGTGCTAACCCTTCGGTGAGCTGCTGGAGATGCATCTCATGGCTTGTGTCTTCCAGCCGACAGCCTCTTGCAGAAGCACAGTGCGGATGTCTGCCCAGCAGGTGCAGGACGTGTGGGTTCGCTGCCGCTGGTCCTCCAGCTCCGAGTCTGACAGCAGCGAAGAGGTATGGCCAGGGGCTTGGTGTCCTCCAGGACGGCGCCTCCCGGGGTCGGTGTGAGGCTGTGGCAGGCTGCTGTAACGGTGCAGTGGGAACGTCACCCATGCATGGGCAAGCACAGCTCTGCTGACTCGGCCGGATTCTCCCTTCTTTACCTACAATCTCAGTGTCATTACCCATTACATCCTCCAGCCTATTCTCTGTCTGTATCAATCCACCTACCTATCTATCCATCTGAATCTATTTCTATCTTTTTCTGTTTCCCCAAGATTTGTGAAACAGGGAGCTCAAAGTTTAAGATCTGCCCCGCTGGTGTGGCTCAGTGGATTGAGCATCGTCCCACGGACTGAGAGGTCCCAGTTCAGTTCCCAGTCAGGGCACATGCCTGGGTTGTGGGCTTGATCGCCAACAGGGGGCGTGTGGGAGGCAGCCGTTTGATGTTTCTCTCTCACATCGATGTTTCTCTCTCTCTCTTCCTTCCTCTCTCTCTAAAAAATTAATAAAAACATATTTTAAAAAGTTTTAGATCTAAGTATGCCACTCGCTGGTCCCGTGGTTTCGTGGAACAAAGAGGGATATTTTTGCTGGACTGGAGTTCAAAATTATTTGCGGCTCTGTGGTCAAGGTCAGGATACCTAACCTTCATGACCTGCAGCTTCTCATCCTCAGGAAAGAACAGATGCCAGGAGTAAAGACCCACCCGATAGGCTGTTGACCAAAGCGAGGACCCTGATGGGCCCGGAAGACCTGGCCCAGCGTCTGGTGCGAGAGAGAGGAGCAGGGAACAGAGGGCCACGCTTTTCCCTCCGGTCGCGTTGAGATCTAGTGGCAACAGTACTGTCAGATTAACAATAGACACGTTTCTGACTTGAAATTGTATTGCATTCTTGTCTGTGCACTGAATGTTTATTTTTGTCAGTTTCGGACACTGTTTGGTGTAGGGTAGATACTTGATGTAGGTTAAGTACTTGTTGAATGAATTTTTAAAAACTGGGGAAGAAATTGTCTGGCACATGATATGACTCTAACTAGGGATAAAAACGTAGCTGTTATATTATTTGTTTATTCATATTGGGGGTAATATTCTTGCAGGTTTTTGAAAAGCAGTTCTATCAGTATACAGTTGGTATTTTTATTAATTTTTGGTTATCTACTCATATTTTTATTCAGTTTTCTAAGATTTAAGTGTGTAGTGAAAATTACATTAAAAGAGTATAAAACTTCTCCCTGGCCGGTTGGGCTCAGCGGTTAGAGTGTCGGGCTGTGAAGGGTCGCAGGCTCGATTCCCGGTCAAGGGCACGTACCCGGGTTGCAGGTTCAATCATCGGTCCCGGTCAGGGCACGGGTGGGAAGGAAGCAACCACTCAGTGTGTCTCTCTCCCTCCCTCCCTTCCATTTTCTCTAAAAATCAATGGAAGAAATATCCTCAGGTGAGGATTAACAACAACAACGAAGAATATACAATTTAAACTTCAAAAATTATACATAAAAATTAACATTGTCATATTATTAACATACACTTTAATATTTTGTATGGAAGCCCATTTTATTTATTGATCTTATTTTTCAGGTACAGTTGACATATAACATGTTAGTCTCAGGTGGACAGGTGACTACACATTTACATGACTCACGAAGTGATCGCCTGGCGTGTCCAGCACCAGGGAAGGGTCAGGATGTGGTGGCAGAACTCCCGTGACAGGGGGGCTATTGGTGCCCGCCGGACTTTGCCCGGGTTATCAGGCCTTCTCCACACAGTGTTTACTTGAGCACAACCTTACTGCTTGATCTTGCTCACAACGGCTTTGAGGGTCAACACCCAGGTGGTTTCTGGGGCTATCTCCGCGGGATCCCACGTCTGTGGTGCTAGGGCAGCACCCAGGGCTTCCTTTCATAGACGTCACTACGGTGCCTGGAGAGCAGATACATCTCACAGTGAGCACACTCACGCTCCCTGCCCGTGCCCAGGGACGGGCCGAGCATCTCGTGGGCTCTGGTTTTGTGGTTTACACGGGAAAAGCTAGGGAGACCGTGAGGAGCAGGACAAGGCCCTTGTGGAGTTTATAGACGAGTCTGGGTGCTGTCTGCTAAGCAGGGTTACCAGACAAGTATCTGGGAGCATGTAAGAGCGCCCAGAAGAGCCCGGCCGGTGTGGCTCTCTGGTTGAGCTTCGACCCACGCACCAAGAGGTCGCCGGTTCGATTCCCTGTCAGGGCACATGTCTAGGTTGAGGGCCCAGTCCCCATTGGGGGGCATGCAGGAGGCGGCCAATCGGTGTTCTCTCTCATCGATGTTTCTTTCTCTCTCTCTCCCTTCATCCCTCTCTCAAATCAGTAAAGAAATGAGAGGATGGGAGAGTGTGTCTGGGCAGAGAGAGCTTCCCTGGGAGCTGACATTCGACCCAGGAACTGGAGGGCGGGTAGACACCAGGCCAGAGGGGACAGGAGGGGAGGGGGGGGAGAAATCCCAAGCACAGGGAGATCATGAGGAAGTTCCCTGAAGTAGGAGAGAAGCTGGTGGACTGAAATGGACAGAAATCCATGACTGGAATGAGCAAAAATCAGGGTGGGGAGAGGTGGGAGGGTGGGCAGGACAGAGTGACGGCCAGGTCAAGACAAGCCTCGTTGGTCATGTCAAGCATCCCGGCTGATCCTAATGGCAATGGGGCTACTAAAGGGTGGTTGGTAGGGCAGTGAAGAGTAGACTGGAACAAGCTAAGACTAGATGGGGGCCAGATGGGACAGGCGAGAGAGACAGGAGGCTGGCGGGACAGGCGAGAGAGACGGGGGGCTGGCGGGACAGGCGAGAGAGACGGGGGGCTGGCGGGACAGGCGAGAGAGATGGGGGGCTGGTGGGACAGGTGAGAGAGACGGGAGGCTGGTGGGACAGGTGAGAGAGACGGGAGGCTGGCGGGACAGGCGAGAGAGACGGGGGGCTGGTGGGACAGGCGAGAGAGACGGGGGGCTGGCGGGACAGGCGAGAGAGGCAGGAGGCTGGCGGGACAGGCGAGAGAGACGGGGGGCTGGCGGGACAGGCGAGTGAGAACACTGACTGGGGTAGGAGTTAGTAGTGAATGTTGAGAGAAATGAATTCTAGTTCATTCTATGACCTTTGACACAATCAAAATTAATTCAATCAGTGGTCCTCTAAAAATCTCTTTTGCATGTCTGACTTGGGAAGTTAGTTCTAAGTGTTTGGGCAATCCACAAATCGTTCTTTCTTTTTTTTTTATCCTCACCCGAGGACATTTTTCCATTTTTTTGTTCAGATAAAGTGGGAGGGAGAGAGAGAGAGAGAAACATCGACGTGAAAGGGACACACCGAGTGGCTGCCACCCTCACGACCAGCCAGGGCCGGGGACAAACCGCAACTGAAGTATGTGCCCTTAGCGGGAACCGAACCCAGGTCTCTCTGGACCGCAGGCTGATGCTCTAACTGCTGAGCCAAACTGGCCAGGACCATTCTTTCTTTTTAAAAAATATGTTCTTATTGATTTCAGAGAGAGGAAGGGAGAGGGAGGGAGAAACAGAAATATGGATCAGTTGCCTCCTGCACACCCCCTACTGGAGGTCGAGCCCACAATCCTGGGCACACGTCCTGACCAGTAATCGAACTGGCGACCTCCTGGTGCACACCCGCTGGGCCACGAATCTCTCTCGCTGCAGAGGGAGGACCACTCACCGTTCTCCCAGTCCCACATTTTGTAAGAAGACGCTGATGTTAAGTTCGGTTAGCCCCGGAGACAAACAAGATTCTTACATAAACTCTTCCTCAAGGATAGGAGAGGGTAAAGAATTCTGAGCAAATTTTAAAAAAGAATTCCTTAAATTAAAAGAGAGCAGATGGAGATTTAAAGTAATTCCTGGAAACTCTGACATAGATTTCTTACATGAAACAGGAAAAAAGAGAGAACAGCTGCTAACCATTTTCAGTGAAATAAATGGTGATACTACAAACACGAAAGATAATAACTGGATGAATTTAGACACAGAACAAATAAGCTATGGTTGGAAGTGGGCAATCGGAAAAAAAAAAAACTTAAAAAAAAAAATCCAAGAGTAATGAAAATACAGATTACTTGACAAACATGTAGAATATAAAAGAATCTCCAGGAAAAGGAATATAGTGTGAAGAAAAATGTAAGCCATGTTGAATAGGAGTGAAAATTCAAATGATGATAAACAAAGATTTAGATTAAATGGAAAATATCTGGTAAGGATATAATGAGAGAAACTGTCTTGAGCATACGAAATTTGGATTTTCTACTACATAATTTAAAGAAGTAGAAGAGCTGTAAAGAAATCTGAGAGAATACATTTCTAAATTTGCTGAAAGTCTCCTCTTCTTCATCAAGCGGATAGTTGAATTGTAGGTAGTTTGCACTATTTTTTCACTTTGAAGGAGGAGCGTGTAGAGGATGAAAGGTCTCCACCTGGTGTGTGGAACCGTCAGTCACGCAATGGTACATCTGCCATCAAGGGCGCAATGCTAACACCTGGAAGTTGGTGACTGAACTTGACTCGAGACAAATCCTTCTGATTCGCAGTGGATGGGATGAAGTCTGGCTGGGGTACAGCCAAGAGACCTCAAAAACAGTCCAAAAGGGAGAAACTGAGGAAGAATAACTAGACAGAAATTCTGAGCTCAGGGCACAAGAGGTGACAGGCATTTCCTTCATTTACTATCTTCCGTTTCAAGAGATAGAAATTCAGCTAGAGGTAGCCTGAGCCAAAATAAGACAGTTTCATGTATCACATTCCCATAAAGGAAAGGGAGGGGTTGGCCTCAGGAACCACTCAGTTTAGGGACCTTCAACACTTTGGGCCACATTCATGTTCTCCTTCATCCTCCCCTCCCCCCTCCCCCTCTCCCTCATTGCCATGACCTTTCTCCTTGTAGCAGGAAGTAGCTCCACCAGCCTCACCACATTCCGATCCTCTAAACTCAGGAGGAAAAGGAGTATTTCTCTTAGGGTCCAGCTGGAGATATCTTTCGGCATCATTCCCACTGGCCTGGCTTAGCTATGTGTCCTTAGTTTTAAAAATAACACCTTTATGGAGATATGATTCACATACCGTACAACTAACTCTCCCTTTCAGTGTGTATAGTTGAGTGGTGGTAGTATATTCACAAAGTGGTACAACCATTGCCACCCTAAATCTAGAGCGTAGTCATCGTCTTGGGAGGAAACCCCCTGGTTATGAGCAGTAACTTTGTCCGTCTGTCCCCCCCTCATCCCCTACCCCTATTCCCCAGGCGACAACCACTAATACCCTTCCTGTGTCTATAGATTTGCCTGTGCTGGGCATTTCATGAGTGGAATCATACGTGTTCATTTGTGACTGACTTCTTTCACTTAAAATCGTGTTTTGGAGGTCCATACCCCCTGTAGCCTACGTCAATACTTAATTCTGTGATATTGTTGAGTAATATTCTATGTGTGGATATATGACATTTGATTGATCTGTTTATTAGTTGGTCAACATGTGGGTTATTTTCCCCTTTTGGATATTATAAATAATGATGCTATGAGCATCCACGTGCAGGTTTTCTTGTGAATGTGTTTTTTATTGAATTTATTGGGATTATATTGGTTAATAAGATGATATTGGTTTCAGGGGTACAGTTCTATAACATGTCATCTGTAGATCGTATTGTGTGTTCACCACCCCAAGTCCTGTCTCTGTCCACCAGCATTTATCCACATGTATTTTTACACAGACTTTCAGCTTCACGAAGGCTGCTGTGCGCACCTAACTGAACACGTGTGCTGACTTCGTAGAGAGAAAACTCCAAAATGTGACCTAAACACAGTGCATCTGCAAGTCCACCTAACAAGCCTCCGTCGTTTAGGTCCACGGCATTTGGGAGGCATTCTTGGTCTAGTGGAAAACATTTTAGTCAGTTTAAACTTCACATGACTTGCTCTCCCCGCATTCGCTCTCAGACACCCATGCTTGCGCCCCCTAGAGTCATTTAGCAGAACGCACTGTCTTGTTGGCTTCAGCACAGTCCTCCAGGTGCGAGTTGCATTTTTATAGCGTTTTCCTTTTTCTCTCTTTCATGTGCTGATACGTACTGATGCCTATGTTTATGCAGATGATTTTTGGGGGTATCTTAGGATCCTCTACATGGAGAAACAATTATCTACTTGGTAAGCTGAGATCTGTTCTTCTTTAAAGGTTTTTTTTTTTTTTTCTCGAAACAACTTCATCCTGAAGCTTTCTGTTCGTGAGTCATTTGAAACTAAACTTATCTATACATGGCCTTTGAACAATGACAGTCACTGCAGAGAATAAACTCTTTCCTTTATTCTTGTCTCTTTCTTTTTTTTTATCCTCACCTGAGGACATTTTTCCATTTTTTTGTTCAGATAGAGGGGGAAGGAGAGAGAGGAAGAGAGAGAGGGAGAAACATCGATATGAAGGGGACACATCGAGTGGCTGCCACCCCCACGACCCAACCAGGGCCGGGGACAAACCGCAACCGAAGTACATGCCCTTAGCATGAACCGAAACTGGGTCTCTCTGGACCGCAGGCCGACGCTCTAACCGCTGAGCCAAACCGGCCAGGGCTCTTGTCTCTTTCTTCACACGAGGCGATAGCGACACCACCTTTCATTTGGGGCCCATTTGCGTTTACACAGAGCTTTTCCACACACGGTCGCATCTGATGGCCCCACACCTCCGTCCAGTAGTCAGGGCAGAGGTTGGTGTTCACCTTGAGAGGGTCTGCAAGCTTGAACATGCTTGCTCACCCCTCCTGGTGCTGACCTGTCAAAGAGCACAGGCATGTGACCATGTGTAGCTGGGAGGATCCGGACTGAAGCTCATTTGTCTGTCTGCGGCTGGACAGGGTAGCCCTCCAGCCACGTGACCAGACCGACCATCCCTTTCCGAGTCTCGGTGGGGGGAGGGAGGGCTCTCCTTCCCTTCCTGTTGGTGTGGCCTCTCCCTGACCGTGGGATGGGCTAGTGTCCTGCGGCGATGGAGCCACTTCGATGTGCCTGAGGCTTTTCTCTGTTGGCGCTGATGGTAGCAAAGCATGTGGGTGATCTCCCCCTGTCGCCTTGTCTAGAGGCTCACCTGGGGCATCGGTAACGCAGTCACAGACTGTTCCGGAAGCGGCCAGGCCTGATGGCTGTTGTTGTGTTACAGGTCTCGGCCCTGAGAAACCCCGAAGCCAACCGTTTTACGAGCGGTCACTTGGTAAGTGGCCGTTTCCTTTTCGGTCAGCAGAGCCTGTCCTCATCCAGCCAGACTGCGGGAGTCGCTGCCTAGAGATGACCCTGAAAACGAAAGGTGGCCCCGCACTGCACGAACGTGCTTTGCAAGCCACTCGGAGGCGACGCTCGCGGCATTAAAACGCGCTCACGTTGCCAGGGAGCGAAACGGCAAACCTGGCTTGGGACATTGGCACGGACCTTTTTCCCTGCCCCACTTGGGGCGTTTTCGGAACAACCCAAATTCTTCTGATCTTCCCTTTGCCCTCCACTCTCGACTGCGTTTTGTGGTACGCAGACAAAATTACCATTATTTCTCTTCTCCCGGTTACAGATCAGTTTGCTGATTCGGTCTTTGTGATAGCTCTGTAAACCAGCCCACACGGGAGAAATGAGCAGTAACTCATGGCGTTGGTTGTCTGCACGAAATACTTACTCCGTGCTAACTGTTCGCCACAATTTTCTCCTTCAGCCTTCACAGGCGTCCTGTGAGGCAGCCCCGTGTCCCCTCCCATTCTGCAGATGAGCAAACCGAGGCCTAGTTTCTGTGACTCGCCCGAGGCTGTGCTGCCAGAGTGGGACTCTGATCCAGCTAGTGAGTGGCAGAGACAGGACTTTGATACAGCTCTGCTGAGCAGTAAATCTCTGTTTTTTGTTTGTTTTTTTCCATGCTGTTTTCTAAAAGAATTGCGAAATGCACTCTTTGTCCAGAGTTCTCCGTCACGGTGAATAGAACAGATGTGAGCTCCCCGTCTGATCCTCAGTAGACACGTTCCAATGCATTTGCAAGTGCTACAGCTTACAATCTGAGGCTCGATTTGAGAAAAAGAAAGAAAGCCTAAGTTTTACATCTTCTCCAGATTATCGCTTTGAAAGCATATACAGTTATTCCACCAGCGTGACCCCGCTGACAACATTTTCTTTATTGATTTTAGAG